>NC_143513.1:18609864-19342364 GCF_031878675.1 Megascapheus bottae | reverse complement strand
TCTATTTCAATGATATACACTCTATATCAGTGATATACACCTATTATCCCAGCTACAGGGGAAGCACAGTGGTGGGGCACAGTGGTACTTACCTGTCATTCCCAGTGACAGGAGGAAGCACACCAAAGAAGATCACAGCCCAGGCCAGCTGGTACATGAAGCAAGACCCTGTCATAAAAATAACCAAATGTAATTCTTTAATAAAAAATGACCCTCCCCCCCCAAAAAATAACCAAATGTGGTAGAAAGCATGAGACCATGATTCCGATCCTCAGTATCACAAAGAAATAAAGAGGAGAGGGAGAAAGGAGGGGAGGGAAGGGGAGGAGAGAGGAGAGGTGACTTTCAGATTCCTATTGAGCCAGGTATTCTGGGGTGGGGCTGTCAATCTCTTTGAGTATGGAGGGAAGGGAACTTACCCCCAAGTGAGAACCCCTGCATTAAAGAAGTAAAAGTCTAAAGGGGCTGAGAATGTGGCTTAATGGTAGAGTGCTTGCCTAGCCTGGGTTCAATTCTTCAGTACCACATACACGGAAAAGGCCAGAAGTACTGCTGTGGCTCAAGTGGTAGTAGAGTGCTAGCCTTGAGCAAAAGAAGCTCAGGCAATGTCTAGGCCTGAGTTCAAGCCCCAGGACTGGCAAAAAGAAAAAAGAAAGAAAGAAAGAATTAAGAAAAGAAAGAAAGAAAGGTAGGTTTAGTAATGGAATTTCAGTTAATGATGTTAATAATATATTAAGGGCTAGAAGCCTGGATGGTTGTCTGATAACACCTACCTATAGCAGTGTTCACACTTTCCCCTCTTATATGGAAGCAGCTACATGTTCTCTCTCTGGCCCTCATTTTTCTGGAGAATAAAGTCAAGTTCAGTGTGGAAAATCAGAAGAGCAGAGATTGCTTCCTTTCATGGCACATATCAGCTTTCTGTAGATGCAGGATGAGCAGAGTGATCTTCCTCCCAGTGGGAGGGATGGAAGCAGATGAAGCAGATGACATCTCTCTTTGCCAAGGCAAGAGCTAGGTTCTCCCAGTGCCTCAACTGCGGTGATTCCCCTTTCTCTCCTAATTTTGCCATAGCCTACAATCCTCTGGCAGTACAAGGCTTTGGTCATCTGGAGAGCAGCAATGAAGCCACTTCCCCTGGGTGCGTGGGTGCAGGCTAACTAGACCTGAGGTATATGGATGGCCTTACAACACACCTCCATGGGTGTTTGATAGATCTTACAAAAACAGTGCACCAGAGTACACTATTAAAACTGCTATAGAATGCTGTGTCTCCAGCTTAGACCTGGGCTCTTATTACACTACAGGTTCTAACTTGGCCTGTGATAGGGCCTGGGATCCTGCATTTCTGACAGCTCTCACGATACCTGATATTCATAGGATTCCCTGTTAGAGATGAAAAAAGAGGGCTTTCACAGGTGCACAGCTGGCTGACAGCTGGGGCTTGTCCCACAGAACTTTTGGTGCCTTTTGCTTTTGAGGTTAGCCAGGAAGCTGAGTAAATATCAGGAGCAAGGAGAGGGGCCTAGACAGGCCAATACAGGGGCTGCAGGACCCTGGGCTAGGACTCACAGAAACCCACCACCATCATGTGGCCTCAAGGCAGGCTTCTTGTTGGCACTGCAGGGTGGAGGTCACTGAGCTTTCATGTTGTCACATTGATCTTCTCAATGACCCCTCACAGAGCCATTGACTGGTTCCATAATGTCATCTAACCACAGGGAATATTTATTAATGTAACCTTGCCTTGCATAGCAAGGCAACACTCTGTGAAGGACTTAGCACGTCTCACAGACAGGCAGCTGGCCTTGAGCCAGGCTGAGACAGGACACGGTGCTTCGCTTTCTTCTTCCAGTCTCCTTCTACCCATCATCTTAGATCTAAATTCTGCTTCTTTAGGAAGGAACTTAAATGGTTCCATTCTGGTCCTGCTGCCTCTAAAAATCTGTGCAGGCATGCCACACCTGGCTGCTATTAAAAAACGATAATGGCTTCTGATGGGAGACAGCTCATGGCACTGTATTCAATGCTCAGACAAGCAGTAACGGCCCCAATGCCATCCAAAGATTTACCATTGCTGGGAACATGAAGGACAACTGAAACCCATTACTGAGATAATCTGTTGGTGTAGACACTGTACCCTGGCAATTCAGTCCTCAGGTCATTTTTGTTTAATAGAGTCAGTAGCTTAATGCTATTAATGGCAAGTCCTCCTGTCACCTGCCTTCTGCAGACAGAGTCTGCCTGGGGAGAGCTGTAATCACAACAAATGCAACTCCCCTGGGCATAGCATGGGGCCCTGGGAGCTCCCCTACCCTGTGAGCATACATCCCCATGTTATCTCCCCTTTGGGGAACAACAAAGTGTCAGTATGAAAAAGGTTATCACTCATGATTGTAACTAGGGTCCTGGGGTTTCATCAGTCTCCAGGGAGCAGAGCACTGAAAGCTTTCAAGAGACAGACAAATGCTGGGTGTGTGGGAAGAAATCTTTTATTACTATTATTATTATTTTAAAAGCTGGGAGTGATATGGAAAATTATGGCCCTATGAATCTTTTGGCTTTGAAATAGGGTTGGGCTTATTCTTGTTGTGTTTTTTCCCTTAAGTATAAACTAAGTTATTGTGTATAATACCCAAGAAAGTGGCCTTTTATAGTCCCTTTCTAGATGTGCCTTTTATGAGCCTTTCCAGGAACAGAGCTGGAAAAAGGGACAGAAATGTTCTATATGAGCCCAATCCCATAGAGTCAAGGGCATGATTAAGAGTAGAGTTTTCCTATTGTAATTCATTCTAATTACTTTTTAATTTAGATTTCAGTAGCCGCACATGGTTAGTGTTACTCTCTTGCAGTGTGCACAGGTACACACACACACACACACACACACACACACACATACACAGTGTGTGCTCAGACCCTCAAGGGGCTTACAGTTAGTATACAGAATATGGAGAAAGCCTGAAATCAGAGAGTTAAACTTGCTGGGCAGCCAGCAAGCCTCCCACTTCATGGAAGGTTGTCTACCAGGATAATAATGTAATGAATAGAATCTGTCTTCTTTTCCACTTACCCAGCAGAAAGAATTAATTATTATAGTTCAAAGGCTATTAATGAGCAACTACAAACTATAAAACACTACACAGAGCAACATGGTTTTATTTAGGAAAGGCACAGAGAATTCTTGATGTGCCCGTCCTATCTTCTGTGTGCCTTTTCCTCATGTCTCACTTCAGTCTATGACTCCATCCCACCTCAAAGCTCTCTGAGGACATTTCCATTCTTCACCATCTTCTGAGAGTGAAAATATAGTACTGATGACTCTGGTTCCCCTGGACTATGAGTGCAATTGAATTCATTCTTTTTTTTTAATTTAATTTTTGTGCTAGCTTTGGGGTTTGAACTAGGGGCCCAGGTACTATCCCTGAGGATTGTTTTGCTCAAGGCAAGTACTCTATCATTTGAGCCACAGCCCCTCTGCCAGCTTTTAGTGATTAATTGAAGATAAGAGTCTTAAGAACTTTCCTGTCTGGGCTAGCTTTGAACCAACATCCTCATATCTCAGTATCTAGAGTAGCCAAGATTCCAGGCATGAGTCACCAGCACCCAGCTTTACTGCCTTTAAACCCAGTTGCAAAGCATGTGACAGGTTTGATCTCAGGTGCATTGGCAGGAAGCCCAAGGGCAGTCTCCCACAGAACATGCTCAGTTTCTCTGCTGCTCTCAGAGTACAGTGGGGAGCTAAGATAAGGATCCTTGAATCTTCTCGATTCCCTGACAGCCTCTCCTGTCCTCCCAGGCTGAGACCTCAGAGCAGTGGTCTTCTGAAACCACAGACAGAAAGTAAGGTTGTCTTCCTGCCTCTGATGTAAGGGAACATAATTGTGTGGCGTTTTGAGAGATGGGAGAGGACAATTAAGAAAGGAGGGCTCTAAATGGCTGCATTTCCAGTGATCTGGACAAGCAAAGATCTTGAATATTTCTATCATCACAGTAAGTTCTGGAAATAAACCCAGAAAGGTGACAGGTCAATCAGGTATTCTAGAACCAAGCCAAGTTTTGGATCAAGGCAGGTATCCTTGCTTCTTGATCATAGTCCCTCACCTTGTGAAGCTAAGCCTCTGCCACAGCATGTATCTACCCATCACAGCATGTTCTAAAGACCTGTGCAGAGAATCCTAGGAGAATGCTGCAATGAGAGCCAGAGCAGTATTATGTGATAAAATGACACTTTATCTGTGAATGGTGTGCTGGGGGAGTGAGAAGGAATGCCTGCTTTGTTAGCAGCAAGTGCCAGAGTGATATGGGAGTCTCTGTACCCTGTCCTCATTGCTTTAGCTAACCAGAGATAAGCCCCAGGCATCTTCAACAGTATGTGGCTGTTGATGGCTCTGCTTTCTGTAAGAGAGCCAGTTACCCAGCAAGTAGAAGCCAGATCGTGACCAGCTCCAGGTCTCAGTTTGCTGTTGTGTAGGGATTAGAGGAAGCATCCTCCAGGCTATCCCCATCTACCCTCCCAGCAGCCTCTGCTCCCCAGTGTTCCCCATTGAAGTTGGAGAGGCCCTGGGCTTAAATGGAGAAGGGAGGACCCTGGGCTGGCACGGGAAAGCAGATTCTGTGCTTTTCCCTGTATAGCTGGATATCAAGGGGATCTGAAAAGATAACTAGCTTCTCCCAAGATCAGCAGCTCATTCGTGGGAATCACAAGTCTGAATAGGAAATATGCAGAGAAAGCAGAAAGGAACAAAGGGAAGCCAAGGAAAGAAGATTACAGACATTTTTTTTGGATTACCTTTCCCCTTTTGTTTTAGATATTGCACATGGATTATACTAGAAGCACTTAAATAGATGTAACTCTTGTTAAGGTGCTGCAAAACAAACAAACAGAATTTTGCCTAAATAGGAGGTTTTCAAAGGGCTAATGCAAATAATGTTTCCATTTTGCTAAAAATCAAAGGGAAAAAAATCCATGATTTATTTTTTTCCAGTATTGGAGTTTGAACTCAGGGCTTCTTAGTTGTTAGATAGGCACTCCTGAGCTGAATCATGCAGTCTAGGATTTCAATGAGCAATTTCTATTTGTACTGTACTCTTCATTTTGCATAGTATATTTTTTGATAGTCAAACTAAATAGTGCAACATTGGAATTCTGCTGTTTATAGATGAGGAAAAAATCCTGGTTAAAGGAAAAGAAATTCCCTGGACCTTTAAATGCAGTCCCTTCGTTAGCTCAGCAAGCTCATCTGTCTTGAGTTTGAAAATTTACTTGTTCCATTTTCCCTTGTGGTTGATAATTATACCACTTTATACTGTTTTTTACATTTATATAAAATACCTGGAATATTTAACTTTTGCTCTAAATGTGATCATCTTTGAATGTACAGGTCAGTTTATTCATGCAAATAAATGTCGAGGCATATATGTACCTATGAAATATTTTTGCATGGATTGTTTCCTTAGTTATCCATCCTGATAGATGAGTGGTACTATATAAGCCAAGCTTACAATCTGAGAGAATGCAGACAAGACATTTGACTTTCCTCAGTGTCCTTTACTCAGAGTTTAGGAGGCATTCATTAATAGAACAGGTGACTAAGAGCAAAGCACATTATATGCATGTAGGGAAATAATGAAATGAAACTCATTAATATACATTAATTTTAAAAATACCTCTCCAAAGACTGCATGCCATCAACAGATTTGATTCTACCATTCAAGACCATTGTGGGGGGGAATGAGAGGAAATCCTGTAGTCAGTGTCTAATACAAAAAGGAAGTGCTGGGCTCAGTGGCTCACGCCTGTAAACCTAGCTATTCAGGAGGCTGAGATCTGAGGATCAAGGTTCAAAGCACAAAAGGACCTGAGACTCTTATCTCTAATTAACCTCTAGAAAATGGGAAGTGGGGCTTAGCTCTAGAGTAGGGTGGTAGCCATGAGCTGAAGAGCTTGGAGACAATGCCCAGGCCTGGGGAAGGGTGGTAGCCTTGAGCTGAAGTGCTTGGAGATAGTGCCCAGGTTGAGTTCAACCCCTATAACCCACAAAACACAATAAGGAAGTATGGCAGACACACCCTATGTAACCCCATACAGAATCTCCTTCCACTGATTGTGGGTGAGGCCTCTGACTTGCAACTGATGAACAGTAGGCCAACGCTACTTATATGCTTCTTTCATTGAACTGCATTATGTGAAAAAAGCTGTGGGTATTCTCCCTCTCTCTCTCTCTCTCTCTCTCTCTCTCTCTCTCTCTCTCTCTCTCTCTCTCTCTCTCTCTCTCTCTCTCTCTCTGTCTCATGTGTCTCTCTCGGGTTACCTTACATGGTGAAGTCAATGTCATTCTCAACCTCATTGTCTTGACTGGATTACATGGTAGAAGGAAGATCTCTTGGTACAGCTTTGAAGAAGTGAGCCACTATGTGGACAAGGAATATATAGTGGGGGATTATGGCTAACTCTGAAAGCTGAGAGTCAAAAACCCACTCCCAAAATTGGGGTTCCCAAGCAAAAGGTCACAAGGAGATGAGTTCTACCAACATCTTGTGTGAGCCTAGAAAGTGGATCCTTCCTTGGTTATATCTCCCAATCAGAAATTTAGCCTAGCTGACATCTCCAAAGCCTGAGCAGGAAACCAGGTAAGCCATGGCTGACTTTTGGATCCACAGAAACTATGATATAACACATGGATGCTGTTCAAGCCACTCAGTTTGTGGTAATTGCTATACAGAGGTTTGAGAGGGGTCCTGTCCTACCAGCTCATGATGACAATGAAGAAGCTGTTCACAGCCAGGAGGGTAACCAGGCCAGCACAGGAATGTGTCACAGGCTCACTGCCTGGCTCCACTTTATTGTGGTCATTTAAACCATGCTATCTGAAAGTCGGGTGCTGCTGATCTATTGGCCAGCACTGACTGTGTGAAAGATGACCAAGTGCCTGTTAAAAGCAGTCAGCCACGTGCGGACTAAGAGAAGAAGCTCCTTCTACGGGTAGTAATGAAGCGAGAGGAACTGATGATGTAAACTCCTTCCTTCATGTCTAGAAGAACTTAAGGATATATGAATCTTTCCTCCCTTTGAGAGAGGTCAGGGAGGAGGAGAGCCATGTTAGATATCAGAGAGCTACCAAGACGTTCATTTCACACCTGCTTATTCAAAGATCTATGTTGTTTGGTGATCAGAAAATGTTTCTAATTTGTACCAAGAAATCAGAATCCATAATTACCAACTTTCTGGCATCATCTAGGGCTAAAGCTTACACAGAACCCTTTGGGATTGGGGATTTATTTCTATGAGTAGGCTGTGGGGTAGAGGTATTCAAAACTATCTATCCAGGTTGAGAAATACTCAGATTTTACAGTTGACACCAAGTTCATAGTCATTTGCATCACTATGTTAGCATGCTTAAGCTTATGACTCCAAAGCTTGAGCTCTACTTCAGCCTCTTGCCAAGACCAAAGCCCCAAAGTAGCTTGGCTTTGTACATCACAAGGTTTCAGCTGTCCTTGGTAAGTACCAGGACAGTGTGACATCTATATATGAGGACTTCCCTGCATGAGCTGATAGCGGACAGCGTAGCTCTCATGGCTAACCTGCTGGCCACACAGGAAGCTGCCTCAACTCATTCCCCAGAGGAATGAACAGGACTACAGGTAGAGCTTTTATTTACTTACTTATCTTATTATCTTTAAGTAGTCGTACAAAGGAGTTGCCATTCGACTGTACAGTTGATGAATATGATGCCGTCCTTGTTCAATGTCATCCTTCTCAACATTCTCACCCATCCTTCCAAACCCACCCTTTCCCTCATTTTTTAAAAAAGATATTTCTAGGATATGAATTAAGTTTTATGACTGCATTCTCATCTCCCTTCTTCTCTTCATTTGTCTATATCCTGCCCCTTGATCTTCGCCCATCCCTGCCTTTGAGCACCTATTTCCTCATGTTTATTTTGTTGGACTGTGAATTAGCCTTTCTAAGGAATTACACCATTTCAGTTCTCCCCTGAATCTATCATATTTCAGATAGTACATTTGTGTAGACTTGCACATGCCCACCCAAAGTGTTACCTTACATATTATACATTCACATATGCGGGCCAACATATGTGGAAACTGACTGATTTCACTTAACATGATTTTTTTCTTCTAGATCCTTCCATTTCTTTGCAAATGATGCAATATTATTCTTTCTAATGGATGAGTAAAATTCTGATGCATACATACACTGCATTTTCTTGATCCTTTCATCCATTGAGGGGCATATGGGTGGATTCCATGCCTTAGCTATTGTGAACAGTGCTACAGTGAGCATGGTTGAGCTGGTGGCTTTATGGTATCCTGGTTTGTAATCTTCTGGATAAATGCTCAAGAGTGGAATGGCTGGGTCATAGGGTAGTTCTATGTTTAGTTTATTTAAGAACCACCATACTGCTTTCCTGAGTTCCTAAACAAGCTTACATTCCCACCAACAGTGTATTAGATGGTAGCATCTGTTAACGTATTCTTTTTTTTTTTTTACAGTTTTTTTCCCCCAGTTGTGGGGCTTGAACTCAGGGCCTGAGCACTGTCCTTGAACTTTCTCAAGGCTAGAGCTCTACCACTTGAGCCATAGCACCACTTCCAGCTTTTTTCTACGTATGTGGTACTGAAGAATCGAACCTGGGCCTTTGTGCATGCTAGGCAAACACTCTACCAGTAGGCCAAACTCTTGGCCCCTAATGTTTGTATTCATTAAAATGAGAAGATCTTCACCAGCTGTACATCAAAGACCTGATGTCTAGCATATACAGCCTAAGAAAGTAACCATCAAAGAATCAGCAACTCAATTAGTAAGTGGATAAATGGGCTAAACAACTGGAGATTTTATGCACCAAGTGAAAATAATGCTCAACCTTGGGTACACACTAATAAGCTATATCGCAGACAAGTAATATCAGACTCTCTGAGGGAATGTATGTGGTAGCAGGTAGCAGTGTGTGTGTGTGTGTGTGTGTGTGTGTGTGTGTGTGTGTGTGTGTGTGTGTTCTTGACAGCCTCTTGCTTTTCTTCCTTGATTGGCACCACTACCTTTATCCCAAGAGACTCTACATGTAGGCGAAGATGAAGTGTACCAACTCTAGGGCATGAACTCTAGTTTTCTGAAAGATCAGCCAGGAGCTAAAAGATGCAACTGGAAACAGGAGACAGATTCTTCCTCTTTCCCCTCCAAAGACTGCGGTGTGTTGTGTGCTTTCTCCATAAAAAAACCCCAAAGACAATCTCAATGTCCCCACCAAACAAGCCTATGTGGGGACTCCTCCATCTTGGTCAACATGGTGGCCTACCACACCTTACTGTTTTTCATCCTTGCTTTGGGACTCCCTTTTACTTCCCTGGCGTGTTTTGGGATCTACTTGCTGTAGGGCCTGAGGGAAACTCACAGTTCTAAGCAGCAGAGCTCAGAGGGATCTATTTCTGCCTGGGCACTTGATTCTTCCAGCAGTCTTTTGGGAGGTTGGACCAACAACAACATTTCCATTGTGTAAGCCAGGAAATGAAGGTGGAGTGACAAGTCAATTGCTGTCCTGGTATCCTGTTTCCTCACAGTTACTCTCAACCCAGTCTTCAGCCTCCACACTTTATGTCTCCTTTTAGTCTTCTATTCAACCTCAGAACTGTCATGGAGGAAAAGAGGACAGATAGGAATGAAGGAGGTAGGGAAGAGGAGAAGCTTGGCTAGGATTCCATGAATGAAATGTGTGAGTAAGAAGTACCAATGCAAAGATGTCTCTACAACAGAGAAAGAATATAGGGAAAGAAAGGAGGGTGGGGGTGCTACTTAACCACGATGGAAAATCTGGCAAAAATCTGGCACTCTCAGGTTTGTCACACAAAACTTAGGGAATACCAGTTGGGGTGTGTTTGTGTGTGTGTGTGTCTTTGTGTGTGTGTACGCACACACACATGGGCACATACACTGGGGCTTGAATTCATGACCAGGACTCTTTCTGGCACTCTACCAATTGAGCTGCAGTGCCACTTCCAGATTTTTCTGAGTAGTTTATTGGAGTAAAGAATCTCATGGACTTTTCTGTCCCTTCTGGCTTCAAACAGTGATCCTCAGATCCCAGTCTAGGATTATGGATATGAGCCACTGGTGAGTGCTAGCTGGGAATACTTGTTTGGAGCAGTGGAGAACAAAAGTTTATTTTTTATCATAAAATTCTGTATTGGATTGCTTTTTCAAGTTGTTATAAACCTTCTAAGTACCTACTCTCAATCTGTGTTCAAACATTATGGGCAGATGACCTGTCATTGCTAAGCACTGTTCAGCAGCAATGGCCTAGAAGACCTCAAGAGTGTCTACAAGTCACAAGAGCACAGCTGGATGGATGATTACAAAGTCAGACTGGCCACAGTCCAACACTAGACCCCGAACGGCCCACCATTCACCGCCATTTGATTCATAACTTAGTAGACTCATTTGATGCTGGCTGACTGGTAGATTTAAGATACCTATGTTTTTCCCTGGCAGATTGCTTGTGAATTTCCTGAGAACTTTCCTTTTGGAATGGATTCTTAGCACTTTCCACTTAACAGTGGGTCATTATCCTTTTGAATAAAGTTGGCATAGGGAGAACAAGTCTGAACCAAGGAAAGAGATGTTGTAAACAAGGTGTCTTCTGGAATGCTGTCAAGTGCTTAATTGATTGAAAGAACCTGTAATTATATCTCCTCAAGTCTTTTTCAGAGACCAGAGAATTCTTCTATAGCATTTACCATGTCCCAGTCATTGGAAGCATTTGATACTTATTAACTTTTGTAATCTTTACAACAACTCTATGTTGTTGTAAAGTTGTTATTATACGCCAATGTTCCAAATGATGAAATCAAGGCTCAGAAAGGGAAAGCAACTTGCTCACATCATGGTCTGTAAGTGCAAGGGTGGGACCCAAGCCCAGACAGTTTGGCTCTAGTGTGCTTGTGGGGCTATGTGTGTGTGTGTATGTGTGTGTGCACCAGTACTAGGGCTTGAACTTATGGACTGGGCACTGTCCTTTAGCTTTTTTTGTTCAAGGTTGGTGCTCCATTACTTGAGTTACAGCTCCACTTCTGGCTTCTTGCTGGTTAATGGGAGAGAAGAATCTCACAGACTTTCCTGCCCAGGCTGGCTTCAAACTCTGATCTTCAGATCTCAACCTCTGAGTAGCCAAGATTATAGATATGAGCCACAAGCTCATGTCTGTGCTTTTAACCGCCATACCGCAGAACCTCAGAGATCTGCTCTGCTTCCTTTCCACAGATCTGTCCTCTAAGCTACAACTGTAGCTTTCTATTATTTTGCTCCCCTGGAATGAATACAACTCACATTCCCTTTGACATCTGATTGTGCAAGGGACTTTTACTCTCTGTGCACTCATTTACTAAAGCCACTGTAATAACGTGGCAGATGAGAAGGCTTAAACAAAGACCTATCTCACAGTTCATATTCAAGGTCAAGGTGCAGGAAGGATTGTTTTACTCAGAGAGTCATAGGGAAGGATTTTTTGCTGGACTCGCAGTTGGCTACCCTTCTGCTGTCTTTTCACATGGTCACCTCCTTATACATCTGTCCCTCATGTCTGTGTGCCCGAGTTTCCGTTTATTATAGGCCACCAGTCAGAATGGGCTAAGGTCCACTTTAACGACCTCATTTTGACTTGGCCACCTCTGAATACAGAAGTGCTGGGGACAGGACTTCCATATGTGAATTTGGAGGTGGGGGAGACAAAACTCCAGTTCTGATGCCCACATTGTTCATTGTCTCTTTGCTGTAGCTAATAACGTTAGAGTCCTGGTCAGACTCATGTGTCTAAGCTGAAAAATGAGTCAGTAGTACAAGCCCTCAGCAAACCACAAACAGATGCCCAGACAGTAGTCTGGGGCCATGGATGGGGAGAGATGTTGGGAAATAATCTGAGCTGTAGGTCTCCAGACTGACTGGAGAGGTGCTGGAGCTAATGCAGCACTGATTTCTCATTGCAGGTGATAAATCTTCCTAATAGCATTCCAAATGCATTGTTCTAAATTTAAATATTTTAATATTAATTTATTCTAATACCATCTCAAGTGGATAATGAGCAACACCATTAGCTGAATTAAAAAAAGAAAAGGAAAACCATAGGCGAATACTTGCAAATTCTCTGTTCTGAGAGTAAATTGGAATGGCAAAGAACATTCCATCAGAATACATATTTCTCCTTTAGTTGGTAATAATCATCATCATCAAAATCATACTAGGTGTAAGTGACCACTAAAATATTACATTTCCAAGAAGGCAAGAGCTGAGGTTTGCAATTTCTCTGGGAATTTGAGTTTGGGTCATTAGCACAGCAATAATAATTATTACCAAATGTTTACTAGGCCTCTAGTACTTTCTAGTACTCTGCAGATCATCTCAAGCCTTCTAACAATCATAGGAGCAGATGAGAACACTGTGGTTTCGACACTTAACCTAAATGCTCCAAGTAAACCTTGGGAATCCATGTTCTTAGCCACAGCTGCTCATGATGAGATCTATTTGCACCATCAAGAAAATCAAGCTGGGTAAGGTGGCTAATGCTTGAGTAATCTGAGCTACATGGCAGGCTGAGATCAACAGGATTAGAACTTGAAGCCAACTTGGGGAAAAGAATTTGCAAAACCCCATGTTAACCAATGACAAGTTGAGTGTGGTGGTGTAGGACTGTCATCTTGGTTACATGGAAAATATAAATAGGAGGACTGTGGTATAGGTAAGCCTAGGAAAATGTTAGACTCCCTTTGAAGAACAATGAAAGTGAAAATGGATTGGATTTAAGTGGTAGGGAAACTGCCTAGCAAATAACATGTACAGGATGGAGTTGAGACAGATTTCTTGGTGAAACCATGGACCCTAGAAATGACTCTCCAAGCTGCAGAGTTATGGCTGCTAGGTGACCATCACACAAAGGCCTTTTAACCTCTGAAATGACTTCTGATAGAGTGTCCAAAGTGGGTACAACTGGCTAGTTACACAAAAATTTTATACACACACACACATATAAAAGAATACAAGTTGACTATTTGGCATCTGGCTTCTTAGGAATGTCACCTTTTCTGTTCCCTGACTCCTGTTTTCTCCCCTTAGTTAAAAATCAGGTACCCTGCTATTGACTTTCTGCTTAGTGAAAGAAAATAATTCATTATAGAAGCCCATCCCTGGCCCTCAGGTCTCCGTTAAAGCTGCCTATTTGGCTGTGCTGGCCCTTGGCTGGTGTGTCCTCTAGGTTTTTCTGAGGAGTGGCTGGATCCTCTTTACATAGACCACAGGGCGAAGCCCTACAGCCTTGGCTTGAGATCTGAATTCAGAACACACCAAAATTGCTGACGTCTACTACCTGCTCTACTACCCTTCTAAATCAACTGGTCTCCAGGGCAGTCTGGCCACAGGGGTGACCTAAAATGTCCCTGGGTTTGTCTTAACTCAGCTGGTCAGCCCTGCGGGGGAGGGGCTCTCAACTGGGTTCCACCCGTTTGCTCTGTTGTCTCTCTTAAAAATGTCATCTGATTCCCTCCCATCTCTTCTCTGCCTAATCCAGACTCTGTGTCCCCCTCCAGAGGACTATGCCAGGCCAGCTACTTCCCAGTTTTCATGTCTTGGGGAATTAGGCCTCTCTTCTAGCTTTACTTCTTTTCATTTACTACATCAACAAAATTTAGTTTAAAGTGGGCATCGTAACCCATTGTTTTACATAACACATTTTGGAATAAGTGATAATGGTGATTAAAGGAACATTGTTTGAGGACCCAGGTCCCACCATCCTGCTTGCAAGCAACTTACGGCTAAGAAGGGAAAAGATCGCCATAATAGGGAAACACAGAACTGCCATTGTCCAGCAGGCATGATGCCTCATACCTGTAGTATCACTGAACAGCCTGGGATTCAAGGACCACCCGGGCAAAAGTTAGTGACAGCCCCATCTCAGTGATCTCAGTGAAGAAGTCAGGAGTGATGAGACATGCCTGGCACCCCCACTACAGAGGAGGCATCGTATCGCAGTCTACTCCAATTGCAAAGCAAGATTCTGTCAAACAAACAAACAAAAACTCCATAAGTTCCTAAGGGAAAAAAAAAGAGCCAGGCATTGGTAGCTCACACCTATAACACTAGCTACTCAGGAAGCTGAGATTTGAGGAGTGTGGTTTCTGGTTTCCAGGCAGGAAAGTCTATGAAATTCTTACTTCTAATAAACTACCCAAAAGTCCAGAAGTGGAACTGCGGCTCAAGTGGAAGAATGCTAGCCTTGAGCAAAGAGCTCATGGACAGCACGTAGGCCCCGAGCGCAAGCCCCAGGACCAGCACAAAGAAAACGTTCAGTGGTAGAGCATTTACTTAGCAGGTACAAAGTCCTGAGTTTAAAGCACAGACTCCCCCCCCACACATACACATTCACACTCCCCTCCCTCTCCACGCACAAAAGGCTGTCTCCCTTGGAAATTGAGGGAAAGAATCTTGATTTGATTGAGCAGAACTTCCATTAACCAAGACAATGCATATTTTCCTTGTCTTCAGAAATCTTTTTGAATCTTTAATTATTGAACCAGCAGTATGAAAGAATAAATATTTTTAATGGATTTGAGTGATCCTGAAATTAGTTTTTGGCCTTCTTAGGCAAGTCTGAAAACCAGTGCCAAAGGAGTAATTACCTCTGTCCCATATACTTAGTTATGTCACCAGGACTAACCATTGACACATGAAGATGCCACCTGTGCTGGGACCTTTGATCTCTATCCTTGTTTTTTTGTGTCTTTTCAATCTTTATTGGCAGCATTTCAGATGACTGATTCATTAACTAGATCACGTGAAATGAAAATAAAACAATACACAAAAACAATATGATGAATTCTAAACTTACAATTGAATCACATCTAGTGCGTCTGAGTTCCAATAACTCTATAGTATGAGTCTGTAGCCGCCAGGGTCTATCAAGCCTCAGGCTCCAGTGAAACATTCTGTGCTGCTGACACTCTCCCACCCGGGAAAGTCTTCTTCTAGTCAGTCAGACACTTTTCTTACCAAGTGGGAAGATGGTGAGGTCCAGTAAGAACCACACAGAGCCACCAAACTGGTGGCTCATACCTATAATTCTAGCCACTTGGGATGCTGAGATATGAGGATCAAGGTTCAAAGCCGCCTGGGCAGAAAAGTCTGTGAGACTCTTACTCCCAATTAACCACTAAAAAACTGGAAGTGGAGCTGTGGCCCAAGTAGTGGAATGATAGCCTTGAGCAAAAGAACTCAGGGACAAAACCCAGACCCTAAGTTCAAGCTCCAGGACACATAGACACACACACACACACACACACACACACACACACACACACACACACCTTTTCTTTCTGCACTGATTGTCCTGTGCCCTTTTTGACCTTGAGCCTCTCCCCAGAGGGAAGTTAGCAGGGTAGATTTCAGGGTACAAGCCTTGGGTAAACTATGAGTACATGCCAGATACTGGTAGCTCATGATTGTAATACTAGTTGCTTAGGAGACTGAGATCTGAACATCATGGTTCTAAGACAGCCCAGGCAAAAAAGTCTGAGACTGTGAGAGTCCTATCACCAATCATTCAGCAAAAAGCCACAAGTAGAGGTATGGTTCAAGTGATAGAACACCAATCTTGAGTAAAAAAGACAAGTATGAGCAAGAGGACCTGGGTTCAAGCTCAAATACTCTCTCTGTCTCTCTCTGTCTCTGTCTGTCTCTGTCTCTGTCTCTGTCTCTCTCTCTGTCTCTCTCTCTCTCTCTCTCTCTCTCTAACACACACACACACACACACACACACACACACACACACACACACACACACACAGCAAGAATGAACAGGAACCTTCACATTCCCTTCTAGCCATGCTGCATTAACACCTCACTTTTCCAGGGTTGGTGGGAAAACCTCCCTCTCAGGGCCCCTCAGCATCTTGACACAGATTCACTTTTCTTGCGCAGCAAGACCTTCAAAGGCTCAGTGTAGTACTGCCTCTGGTTCCAGAAGATCCAGGCCTCTAAAAGAGATGGGCCTGGGGAGGAGATCCTCAAAGTTAATTAAGATTCTGTAACTTAGTTTTCTTGGGAGCTCAACTATTTCTGAACTATCCCTCACATGTTGAGCACCTGACTTGCAGCCATTCTGGATGCTGAGAGGAGCCACAGCCCTGGATTATGACCATGTAGGGGTCAGATATTCTGATCTACCATGGGCCTGGGACTTTGGTGAGAATATATGTGTGTGTGGGGGTGTGCACGCATGCCCATGTGCTTGGTTATTGAAGCAGTCCAATCAGCAAAGCAAATCTGATAAATGTTTATAATGAAATACTAAGGGATTAACTGCAGGGAGTACGATAAATCTGCAGAATGCATAAAAAGCAGATATAAAGATCAGTTATCAACTTGAGGAGTTCCTGCAAGACCCTCTTGCAATACTTGCCACAGGGATGAAATACAGATTTTAGTGGAGAGTATGGTTGTGGTTCACAAGATAGCAGAAAAGTCTATGTAGTGCTGTCCTAGAATCCTAGAAATCTATCATCCCGGGGGCAAGAGAAACCTACTCATGGAGAGTTGCCCTTACTAGTACACTTATTACAGAATAAGTAGCTGACAGTGTTGACCAGAGACGCCAGGAGACACCAGGCTACGCTGGTTACCAGGTACAGCAGAAGCTAAGAAGTGGAGATGGGGCTGGCACTTCAGGGGACAGAGAAACATCTGGTCTTGGGCATCTGGGCCCGGGTAAGCTACTTCAGCTGGATGATGGAGGAATATCTTGCAAGAGCCTGCAGAGTGAGCAATGGGGAACATGTGAGCAACCTCTTACCCTGTAATGTCCCATGGCAGCCTCAGCTGAGTGGCTGGCAAAGGAAGACTACTCAAAGAACCAAGAGCCACGTTCACAGAGCAGTCCGAAGCAGATGATAAACCCATAGCTGGTATGGTAAGAGTAGAAGTAGTGGTTCACAGAAGTTATTGCAAATTTAACTATACTGGATGGGGCGGCATCAACTTACAATCTCACAAGCAATGTTCAAGAATTCTAGTTGCTTCGGATGCTTGTTAACACCTTATTTGTTTGTTTTGGTGGGTCATGGGGCTTGAACTTGGCCCGGGTGCTGTCCCTGAGCTCTTCAGCTCAAGACTACCACCCTACCCTTGAGCCAATCCCCTCTTCCCATTTTCTAGAGGTTAACTGGAGATAAGAGTCTTTCAGGTCCTTTTGTGCCTGGGCTGGCTTTAAGCCTTGATTCTCAGATCTCAGCCCCCTGAGTAGCTAGGATTACAGGTGTGGGCCACAGCACCCAGCTTGTTAATACTTTGAATTGGCAGCTTTTCTAGTTTTAGACACTCTGGTGGTAATATTCCATTGTGGTTTGATTTAGCATTTCCTAATGAGTAAAGATCGTGGGTACCTTTTCATATGCTTATTGAACATTGGACATTTAGAAATTGGACATTTTTAATAGCTGTTCAAGTCTGCTATTCATTTTTAAATATATTTTTATTGTAATTAATAGAAGGGTTACATTATATTCACCAGATAGAAGGTGCATTACTTCACAAACATTGATACCCTTTCTCATGTCTTGGTCCCCATTTCCATCCCCCCACCCCCTCCCCTCATCTTATTTTCCCCCCTTCCCTATCTATTTCAAATAACCAAATAAGCATATATACAATATATCAGATAACAAGGTGAAATACTGTAACAATATGAGATAACCAAGAAACAGCAAAAGAGATGAGAGATAACAGTACATTAAGAACAACAATCTCTCATTATATGGCTTTTCTTTCTATATCCTGGAGGTTCTTTCATTTAGCATCATACTATATGGCCTTATGTATCTAGATTTTGCTTTATTGTAAATCTCTGCTAGGAGAGTCCAGGGTTTCTACTGATTATGACAAATGAGGGAAACCATTGAGCCTATGTTCCTTTGAATCTGGCTTACTTCACTTAATATGATTTTTTCTAAGTCTTTCCATTTCCTTACAAATGGGGCAATGTCGTTCTTTCTGATAGCAGCATAGAATTCCATTGTGTATAAATACCACATCTTGTTGATCCACTCATCAACTGAGGGGCATCTGGGTTGGTTCCATATCTTTGTTATGGTATCTGCTATTCATTTTTAAAGATGATTTTTTTCTTCTTGATTTATAGTAATATAAATCAAGTAAACACATATAATAGTGGCAGGAGATATCAGCTGATTATGCATTATTTATCCAAAAAGCATATTGAAAATATCTTTTCCACCATTTGCCTATGTTTCTTTTGAAAAATTACGTATTCAGTACCAGCAAAACAAAACACTCAAATTAAAAGCAACATACATACAAAGTCCTAGGAAAGTGCTGTGGCCTGGTGCCTATGGCTCATGCCTGTAATCCTAGCTACTCAGGAAGCCAAGATCTGAGTACAGTTTGAAACCAGTCTGGGCAGGAAAGTCTTTGATATTCCAACCTCCAAAAAGCCAGAAGTGAAGCAATGGCTCAACTTATAGAGCATTAGACTTGAGTACAGAAGCGTAGGGACAATGCCCAGGACCTGAGTTTAGATCCCAAGATGAGCACAAAAAAAAGAGAGAGAAGGACGGAGGAAGAGAGGCAGGGTGGGAAGGAAGGACGGAGAGAGGGAAGAAGGGAGGAGGGAGGGAGGAGAAGTAAAGAGGGAGGGGAAGTAAGAATGGAAGGAGGGAAGGAAAAAAGGACGGAAGGGAGGGAGTGTAAAATCAAAGAACAGAACAGAACTATGGTTGCATAGCTGTCCTCACAGCTCTGCATCCCTGTGAGGATGAATTCCCTTAGTCCCATCTATGCCGACAACATTCAGTAACACTAACCAACATAAACATGGCATTTTACAATCTCCTGTGTGGTCTATGACTATAACAATTGTCATGAGGCTTTGCAGCATGGGAGTCCAGTGTGTTTGCATGTGGGGGCAGGCGGAGGGAGAGAGAGGGGGGAGAAGAGAAGACAGAAAGGTGATGAGAAATGAGTAATTTTCTCACATAGGCAGCCTCTTAGTAGTGTTGAGGGACACAGCTCAGAATTCCCTCCACACCCAAGGCACTTTCTGCACAACATGGCCTTTCTGACAGTTCCTTTCTGAAAATGTCTGTGATGAGTAATGGGGTATTTTATAGAACAGAGCAGAGCATTTCATCCAAGGAAATCCAACAGAGAATGATTCTGAAATAATCCTGTCACAGTTGGTTGGCACTGACATAATCTTTTAATAACGGCTTCTTGACGGTGGTGGAGAAGGTCTGAGGTGGGGAGAATGTGGGCTAATTTGGTGGTAGTATGAAATCACTGCACTTCAAAACAGAGCAGAAATAGGACCCATTACCATAGCTCCTCCCCTGCTCCCTTCCTTCCTCCTCTTCTTGGGAAAGAAAGACTGAGTCAGGATGAGTCCAGACGGGAAGACAAGTCATTCTCATGTCAGGAGTTGAGGTTATGTTTCCTCAATATGGGGGAACCCAGATCCCCAGGCCTGTACATAGAGGCAGATGCAAGGTGTGGTGAGCATGGAGCAAGGCCTCAGCCCCCCGGCATCAGTGCAGGCAGCCACTTAGTTTCTGCCTATCCTATGTCTGATACTGAGCCAAAGGATCCCCTGCACAGTCTTCACTGTATTGATTTGGGGAAAAGAGAGAGGAAAAGTCATCAGTTGTCTCTCTGAAACCACCTAATCCTTTAACTGCACTTTTTTCTTGATATTTGTTCCAGTTGTTAACTGATTGCCTCACACTCTCAAAGCCATCCTGTTTATCTTGCTTTCGATTCTGGAAGTCCAATGCACATTTATTTGACAGCCGGCTGGATGTTGGGCTCTGCCAGTAGAGGGCGCTGCAAAGAGTTGCCAACCAGCAAAACAAGGAAGGACATCTGTTTCCCTGTGCTGGTCCTACCCAGCTGGGAGCAAGCTGGGGGGCAGAGAGTCATTGCAATGTTCACTTAAGTTGTGGTGAACTCTGATCTCAGAGATGAACACCCCAAGAAGCTGATTTCTTCCTGGCAGCCACACCTTCTGTTTGAGAATCAGTTGACCAGCCTTGCTGGGTATCTGGTCTTCCTTGCTTATTTTTCTTCAGCCTTAGGAGATATGACTACTTTCATAGCCTCTATCTCTATTGCACCAAACAGTT
This sequence comes from Megascapheus bottae, assembly GCF_031878675.1. NCBI lineage: Eukaryota > Metazoa > Chordata > Mammalia > Rodentia > Geomyidae > Megascapheus > Megascapheus bottae. The sequence goes on along the minus strand of NC_143513.1, from coordinate 19,322,177 downwards.
CTCTCTCCTCTCTCTTTTAATATTTATCCATTAACTAATCGATCTGTGTGGGTTTTTTTTGTTGGTACTACTGCTTAAACTCAGGGCCTCAAGCTGTTGCTGAGTTTTTTTGGGGGGGGGGGGGCATTGGGGATCATGGGTAGTGCTATAACATTGGTCCATCTTTTTGCTGGTTAATTGGAGATGGCGTCTCTCAGAGTGCTATGTGCAGGCTGACTTTGAATCTTGACCCTCCAGTTCTCATCTTCCTGAGTAGCTCAGATAATAGACATGAGCCATTAGCACTGGATGCCTTATACTTTTTTTTTTGTAGGTCATGGGGCTTGAACGCTGGGCCTAGGCACTGTCCCTGAGCTCTTCAGCTCAAGGCTGCTGCCCTACCCCTGGGTCTGGTCATTGTCCCTGAGCTCTTCAGCTCAAGGCTATCATCCTACCCCTTGAGCCACAGCACCACTTCTGGTTTTCTGGTGGTTAACTGGAGATAAGAGTCTCACGGCCTTTAGTGCCCGGGCTGGCTTTGAACTGCCACTCAGCCTCCTGAGTAGCTAGGGTTACAGGCATGAGCCATGAGCACCTGGCTTGTTTTTTTAAAAAAAATTTAATAACACAATCCAGGAGAAATTTTTTGAATGTCTAAGACCTTAATATTGTAGGAACATTAAAATCATTTGATATATTAATTTTGCTACATATGTATAATAAGACAATTAAAAACAGAATTTTCAGGCACCAAACACCCTACAGTGAAGTTGGAAAAATGGAATAAAAACACAAGTTGAAGGAAGAAAAAGAAACTTTATGTTTTATTATCAACAAGTTGGTTATTCATGTATTTATAGGTTTTGGATAATGACACACAGATAATTGAGACATGATAAATAGAGCACTAGAGATATGATATCTTCTTTTCTTTTGGACTCATACCAAAGCATGCATTTTAATTTTGAGCCAGTACTAGGGCTTAGGAACAAGGTGTTGTCCCTTAGTTTTTTTCTCTCAAAGCTAGTGCTCTACCACTTGAGCTACTTCTGACTTATTGGTAGTCAGTTACAAATATGAATTTCCTGACTTTCCTGCATATTAAAATGATATACATTACAACTACGTAAGAGAAAGTTAAGATCTTGTCTTCAAGAAGTCCAAAAGGAGCTATAGTTTTCTCAAATCATTTAAGGTGCTATATGAATAAACTAAGTTGCCTCACATGAATGAATGACTCTCATTTGGGATAAATAAACCAGCAATGTTGCATAAACCAGCAATTGAGAGCAAGAAAGGCCCCTAAGATATATGAAAATAGCAGACTGAGGTCTAGCTTTCCAGCACCCTCTTCTCTTAGGAAAACATACCATGGGAAATGACAGTCACCAGCAAGGCCCTCATGTTAAGGCCCAGCTTGGGCCAGCCCAGCATGCTTCTTTCCTTTCCTTTCAGAAAGCTCATAGGTGGAGTAAGTGGCCCTGGGTCTTATCTTCATTTTATCATCTGCTTAATGGGTAGAATAATTCTGACTCCTAACAGCATTGTATTCATTTTGCCAAAAGGAAGGAAATGAAATGACTGTGGTCAGAAGACCTGAGAGGGCACACTGGATTTATATGATGTTTATGCACAGGATTCATGTCTCTCTGCCTCAGTTTCTTATCTGAGTAAAGTAGATCCTGGTAATGTATGTAGGTCTAACATAAGATCATTCATGTCAGTGTGCTTAAAATCTGCAGTAAGAGGCTGAAACTAAAGCATTCTGGGTACAGCCATCTCCATAGCCCACCCCAAGGCTACCAGTTACTCTTCCATTAACTAAACTAGATGCCTCTGCCCCTGCTGCCTGCCACGGATCTCAGCCTGTGCAATCCTACTACAAGGGTGTGAGAAACTCAACCCTTGCACATGGACAAGTTTCCACTTGATGCTCATAGATGTCTATGTACCTCTGAAAATGGGCATGCACTATTCTTCTTCTCAAGGAAGATGTATTTCATCTCTAGAATCTTTTGAAATGATCTCTGTCAAATATTTTTCTGTGGTCAGTAACAGTACCACGTATAAAAACACAGGCACTAGAATGGGGACCTGCTTAAGTGGTAGGAATAAAACCAAACAAGCAACTTAATTTCTTGCCATAGTGATTACTTAATGTGCTCTCTTACAAGGATACAGTACTGACTGACCTTCTAATAAATCAAATTACAAGTCAAGCCTATTTTTAATTAGAACAGGGGAAATCTAATATGAGTAATTGTTAACTGGTACTCACCTACCAGATAAAGCATTTACTTTATACTGGCAATGACAGATCTGTCAACAAACTGTGGTAGAAGTTGACCTGGTATTTTGTAAGCAACAAAGATTAATTGAAAGTGAGTGCTATCTGAGTGCCTAAGACTATCTGAAGATCTCACCCACTGTGAAGATAGGTTCAAGTGAAAGCCAGCCGAAGCTTAGAGCTGCTTCTGCATTCAAGATTGGTCACTAAATTCATCATACCTCTACACCAAAACAAGAGATGGATTTTTAAATGAGTTTCGGCAAGCTCTCTGGTGAGTAAACGTTCAAGATTTATCCTTAAAAACATTAAGACTCTCAGCCAGGTGTAAGTAGCTCACACCTATAATTCCAGCTACTCAGGAGGATGAGATCCAAGGATCAAGGTCCAAAGCCAGCAAGGTCAGAAAAGTTCAAGAAATTCTTATTTCCAAGGAACAGTAACAAAACTGGAAGTAGAAATGTGGTTCCAGTGATATAGTGCCAGCCCTGTGTGAAAAGGGCCAAATGAGAGTTTGAGGCCCAGAGTTCAAGACCCAGTACAGGCACAAAAATAAAAATAAAAATAAAAATTCTCATTAGATTCCTGTTAAACTGTGGGAGGTAACACTGACACAGAGGCATAGGAAAAGTAAGTTTCTGTGATGTACCACATGTTGGTTAAGGGCTTTCCCAGATGTAGTCTCTTGGCTCCCCAGGACTGCTGTGGGGTAGGCCAGCCACCTCACAGATGACAACATCAAGGTTTAGGAGGTTGAATTTGGGCTTGAACTTGAACTTTTATTCATCTGAAACAAAAGTCACATTCCCCCCTTCACCTTATGAAAAGTAATTTGGCCTCAAAAATTCATACTTGGAAAAGTGGGGCTCTGGAGATAAGGTTAGCATGTCCATGGAATGATCCAGAAGACTGGTTCAGAGTTTCTAACCTTTAGTGTTAGTGGGTCTCAGCCACCTGGAGGTTTGTTAAGATGGATTGTTGTGCTCTGGTCCTAGATTTTCTGATTCCGTATATCTGGAATTAGCCGGGGAATCTATACTTGTAACAGATTTCAGGGATAGCTGTTGGGTTAGCTGGAGACTGCTCTTTGTGTGCTGTGTTTTTGAATGTTGTGTGTCAAGCTGCAGTCCTGATCAGAGGTGCAGCTTGGAATTAAGGACTTAAATCCAGTTCCTTGACTATGGCCTAGATAGATCTAGAGGATTGCATGGCAGTGGTAGGCCCAAGGGGTATGTCTTTTAGAAAAGTGTACCTTTCTCCTCACGGAGATAGGAAGACTATCATCTAGGATCTTTAAACACTGCCTCCCCTCCACAGCTTGGCTTTAAATACTGTCTCATTGTGGATGACACATGACACCCACAGCACAGTTTCATTTACAAGTGCCTATTAGCTGCTTCCAGCACTTGCTTTAGGTTAGTTAAGATGTCCATAAGGAATCTCTTAGCCCATGCTTTATAAATAAAACAAAGAAAAAAAGGAGAAATTTATTTCTTGATTTGCATATGTGCAAATGTGCTAGTACTAGGGCCTGACCTCAAAGCCTAGACATTGTCCCTTAACCTTTCTCTCAAAACTGGAGTTCTACCACTTGAGTCACAACTCCACATCTGGCTTTTTGGTAGTTAGTTGGAGATAAAAGTCTCCTGTTCTAGCTGGCCTCAAATATGATCCTCAGATCTCAGCTTCTTGAGTGGCAAGGATTATAGGCATGAACCACTAGTGCCTAGCTAGACACTTGGAGTTTTAAAATTGCTTCCACTGTGAGGGAAGACACCTGATCAGTGGTTGTTTCATTTTTACACATATAAGTGCCATCTGAGGATACTCATTCTGTCAAAGAGCTTCATTCAGCTTCTTGCTTGTCTTCTCCCCTCCCTCAAGCTTACCATTTGGTTTCATGAGCCTGGTGAGCCTGATCCACAGGCTGAGTCTAGGCATACTGGTGGCTGGGAGGCTGCTATCTCATGCATGCTGTTTGGGAGGTGAGACCAGTGAGACTTCCTCAGAGGCAGAAAAGGTCATTCAACCATGCCATTCAAAGGCCAAGGGCAGGAAGCCAGAGTGGAGTTGGGATGGCCCCCAGGAGGATGCAGGTGCTTCCTGCAGGCTGCCCCCCAGCTGTGGGCCCCCAGCTGAAGCCAGGTGCTAAGAAGAATATTTTTAGATGCCTTTGCTGGCAGTCTCCTGCCTGGTTCTTGGTGGCCTGCTGATTTCTATGCCTCTAGCTAGCAAGACAAGGGAAGGATTGGAAGGCTGAGGTGGCAGTGGTACAGCTGTCCAACTTGAAGTGTTGCAGAAATCATTTCCTGACCCAGACATGCTATCACAGTGGGATTTCAAATGAGGGAGAAAGGAAGGTCATAAGCAAAAAGGCCTTTTGTCATTCTTCCAGGGTTCCAAATCTGTTTGCCTAAGAGATCTCTACCACAGTAGAGCCTGCACTACCATCTGCAGAACAGACTTGCACTTATGTCTGGTACCAAGCATGAAAAAAATCTAGAAGCTCCCTCAGCTCATCTCCCAGAGCCATCTTGCTCAGAGGCCATCAAACTGAAGCTTACAGTACCTACAAGGGCCCTGAAGCATCCCAGTCAGCAGAAACTAGGACCCCTTTTCCTTTTCCTTTCTCCTTGTCTTATTTGGGCCTGTGGGTTACAAAACAACAACAACAACAACAACAACAACAACAACAAACTGCTGATCAAGACGGCTCTCAATCTGGCTCCCTGTGCCATAGGGACAGCTCCCAAGTCAGCTCAGGTGGCAGGAAATGCACACTTTGGAGATTGTCCAATTGATTTAGGGGGAAGGACCACAGAGTTCTCCCTGTCTGATAAAGCTTGGGAGGGGGTTATGAATCTTTTGTCACCTTTTATAGCGATACCCTTTATACACAGCCCAGCACATAAGATTGATACTTAAATCCCCAGGGAGAAACCAACAAAACAGCAAGTGTTCCAGAAAGCGTTTCACTTCCTAACTGGCAGTGAGCCTGAGATCAGAACCTGTGGCTCAGAATCAGAGGCACAGACCATCCTATTGTTCTACAAAAGGCCCTGTGTCTCTCTCTGCCTTGCTGAGAGTGGCCAAGACTGTGACGTTTGGTGGGTCAGGGGATGTGTTCAAGAAAGCAAGCCTGGTATAACCGCTGAACCCGGGCCTCTGGAGTCCTCAGGATGGGTACCAGTTCCACAAACCCTTTCCTGAAAGCAGAAGGGAATATATGTTTATCTTTCCTTTGTGATGGGGAAGCAGGCCAGAGTAAGCTACATAGTGAGGGTGCTGGCTGGAGATGAGTAAGCAAACATGGCCAGCAGTTACCATGAGCTTGGGAGCTGCCCTGAATAGCAATGAGTGCTTGCCGTATGTATTCCATCTCAGTGAATCCTTACTGTAACCCTCTGAGGTGGTGTCACTGTCCTCTCTGCCTTATACTGTAGAGGTAACCAGACCTACTGAGCCTTTGCCACAGGGTGAAAGATCTGGCATTTACACCCCATCATACTTCATAACACTCTGCTTGTCTGATGGCTCCCTGATTCTATGGCTGGTCATCTTATAGGGTAAGCCATGCATAATCACAGTCAGTGGCATGCTCTGCACTTGATGTCAACTCTTGGCTAATTCCTTTCCTGATCTGGAGCTTCACTGAGTGACTGCAAGGGCAATGGACACAATCACATTCCTAAGGGCTCCAGCCATTCCTAGATGTGTGTGGAGTTAGTGACCAGGGATCTAGAAACAGAGAAGGTAGCAGACAAATGCCCACCTGTAGGAATGGCTGTAGGAAGCAGTAGTGCTGTGCTCTTGTCTTGCTCTAATGGTTGCTGGTGAGAGGAACTGAATGCGCACAGTGTAGGAGGGGCCTAGGTGACAGCAGCTACACGTAACAGAAGCTCTGTTGTGTTTCTGCAGCAGATTCGCTATGTTGCTTTATGGTTTTTGCAACACATGGCAAAGATGTGTTGCTTTGTGGGGGTTTTTTTTTGCATCAATTGAGATATGCTTCTTGACCATTTTTTTCCAGCTGGGGCAAAGGCTGCTTTATGGTTTTTGCATAGGTGAGATTTGTGGCTTTATGTTTTCTTGCAGCTGATACAATATGTTGCTTTACGGTGCAGCCACATTCACACAGAACTTTTCCTCCCAGAACTCCTCATGGACTTTTGTATTCTAAGAATGGTTTTCTCTGATATCTTCTTTGATTATTGATTACGGAAATGATCAATTAAACTGTACTCTTAACTAAATGAGTCAATCTGCCACTCCACTTGAGTCCTTGAACCTGAAGATTCCAAACAAGAGATGAGGAGGATTTTCTCTGGCTCTTTAAATAACAGTGTCACCTTTTAGTTAAGGTCTTGCGAAAAGGTGGCCTTGTAACAGAATTAGAAGGGGGAGTTTAGCAGTAGACACATCTGTGAAAGAGAAGAAAAAGACGAGGGTGGGCAAGGAAGTCACTATATAAGGCTGATGTTGTGGAAAGACAAGAGAAAGCAGGATGGAGCAGGAAGACTTTGGGCCTCTCCCCAGAGAGGCTGGGTACCAGCAGTTTTGGCTTCAAGAAAGCATGTGGAGGCAATCTGTGTGTGGCAATGATTCCTCCTTTCCTTCTCTATATCCGTATCCTGTGTTGCTTCCTTATAGGGAACCACTGTGTCTTCCTCACCCCTACACTTTGTTTCTAGGAATATTGCCAAGTCTTCCACACTGGGGGAAGCACAGAGCACAGTCTTGCTCCTCAGCCTTGCCTCCTTCTCTTTCTCAGGTCACTTTCCGAATGGCTTGAACTCACCAAGGCCAAACTTCTCTGGAGTGTATTCTTTCCTGTGAGTTTTCCTGCCTAAGACCTCCAACTCTCTAAAAGATATCATCAGATGCCACAGAATCTAGAATCCTCTTTCCTCCTGAGTTCCTCTACTGGGGGTCCAGAGGCACTTCCACACGCTCACTGTAATCTCAGCCTTTTGGGCGGGATCTGGTCATGACTTGACTCCTGTCCTTCAGGCATCTTGACTCCCTCCCCCAGGCATGGTGGGGCAGACACTGGAAGTCCTTGTTTTGGCCTGAGAGTATCCTGTTGCTGCCTCTGAATAAATAGCCAAGATAAGGCCTCTGTTATCACCAGGGTTTGGGAAAGCATCTTTGTTTTTCTTGACTGCTTGCCTCTAGCAGGTGCTGTGCTGTGCAAATAGGCCTGTTTACTCAGGGTAAGCCACTTTCCTCTGACTCCAACTTGGGAGCCTTTCAATCTTGTAGATATGACAGACTGCATGGAAGTCCTTCCTCTTACTGTTGTCTTTTTACCAGAGTTGTAAGGAGTAGTGATGCCTTCTTTTTATCAGTTCTTCCTTTTGTTATTATTTATTCAACAAACATCGGATGTGGACACTGGTAGACACTATGTAGATATTTGTCCACACAGACTCAGCCACAGAGGGTTGCAGAGCACCTCTACTCCAGACTGCCTGGGTTCAAAGCCCAGCTTGGCCTTGTCTAGAATTTGGGACTATAGCTACTGAACTACTGTCAGTAATTTTTCATCTGTAAATATGGGTCATTATAGTACGTGTCTCAGGAAGGAATGGAGATTAAAATGGTTAAATAACCACTGGAAAGTATGAGGGATACAGAGATGATATCAAATCCTTGTTTTTTTTTTTTTTTTGTCAGTCCTGGGCTTGAGCTCAGGGCCTGAGCACTGTCCTTGGATTTTCTCAAGGCTAGAACTCTACCACTTGAGCCTCAGCACCACTTCCGGCTTTTTTCTATGTATATGGTACCGAGGAATCGAACCCGGGTCTCCGTGCATGCTAGGCAAGCACTTTAACCACTAGGCCAAACTCCCGGCCCCCAAATCCTTGTTTTTGAGGCAGTTCCTGTCAAGTAGGAAAGAACAACATAAATAATAATCATGCATAGTACATCTAAAATATACTACATGTGTACCAATGTGTGTGTGTGTGTGTGTGTGTGTGTGTGTGTGTGTGTGTGTACTGTTTCTGTGATTTAAACTGAGGCCTGAATTATCCCTGACATTCCCCCCCACCCCCAAAGGCTAGCATTCTACCACACTTCCATTTCCAGACTTTTGGTAGCTCATTGGAGATAAGAGCCTCTTGGACATTCCTGTCTGGGTTGGTTTTAAACCATAGTTCTCAGATCTTAGGCTCCTGAGTAGCTAAGATTATAGGCATGAGCCACTGGGGCCCAGCTCTGGGATTGTTTTCAAAATTATTTGTTGAATAACAAATAAGTTTCAAAATACGTTTTCAAGTATGAATAGTTCTACTTGCAAATGAATGTAAAATAAATTCTTTAAAACCAGAAAACATTTCCATGAATGAGATGCAAACTTTTAAATAATTTCTGTTGATTAAGAGAACATAAGCAGAAGTAGAGTACTAGTGGCTTACATCTGTTAATCCTAGCTGCTTATAAGGTTGAGATCGGGGGAATCAGAGCCCTGAGTTTAAGCCCAGGACTGGCACAAAAAAAAAGGAAGAAGAGAAAAAGAAAAAGTAGAATAATTACTGGTGTATATATCATCTACTTTAATCCACTCCTTAATCACAGATGTTTATAATTTATTAAGTCATTGACATTTTAGAAGAACATATTCATTTCAGTACCCTTGCATTTTGATTTTTAAATTAACTTTCTCTGAGGAGTAAAACACTTTTCACTGAGTAAACACTCTCTCTAGGTGCTGTGTTAGTCAACTCAGAAAATGCAGCTAACTGATTGCTTTCCCCAGTTTTTTTAATTGTAATGTATAGAGGGGTTACAGTTATATTTGCCAGTTAGTAGATGCATTACTTCTCACACATTGATACCCCTTCTCATGTTTTTGTCCCCATTTCCTTCCCCCTACCCTCTCCCAATCATCTTGTTTGCTCTCCACAGTTTTTATGTTTTCAGTTAGAACTGTATTATTATTTCAGATCTATCTATCTGTCTTTGTCTATATTCAGCAAACTACAACTTGGCAAGATATGTCTTCTGCTCCATTCAAAACATTCAGCAAATATATTACAAGGCATGACTTGTCAAATAATTCCTATTTATGATGATTTGTTAGACGCCTTTACTGAAGTGTAAAGTTGCAGACCTTTTCATTTAGATTTCATGTCAGTATAGCATATAAATTGATACAATTAAAAATAGGAGCTTGATCAAAATGTTGTTCCCACCAGTGAACAAATTATATCCCACTGAGCAACCAGAGATTAATTCATTTCTTCCCTTGATTTGGTAGACACATTTTCAGTGTGTCCCTGCGTAATGTTGTCATAATTATAAAAAAATCTTCACAACCCCAAATTGCTGGAATTCCATTTATTGAATAATTTATTAAAATATTCCTACTAATTTTAATCAAAATGTAACTCCAACATTTAAGGGATTACTCCAAAAGAATTCAAGAATATTCTACAATAGATTTAGTTGATTAACAAAGCAATTATTTGAAGGCTCTTACCTTTGTAAAATCAGATTACTAACAGGAAACTGAGAAAGAAAACATGGATTATTAAGCTGAAGTTTTAGTCAGTGTGGGATTGTTATGGTTTGAAATGCTTTGTTTTGGGGCAATGCTATGGGATACTTAATATAAATTCTCTCACAAGAACTTTGTATTTCAGTCTCTCTCTCTCTCTCTCTCTCTCTCTCTCTCTCTCTCTCTCTCTCTCTCTCTCTCTCTTTCTCTCTCTCTCTTTCTCTCCCTCCCTCCCTCCCTCCCTCCCAATCTTCCTCTCTCTCTCAATATATATATACACACATTATAATACACACACACACACACACACACACACACACACACATATATATATCAGCCCTGGGTCTTGAGCTCAGGGCTGAGTGCTGGCCCCAGCTTTTGTACTCAGGGCTAGTGCTTTACCACTTTGAGTCATAGCACCACTTCCAGCTTTTTGCTAGGTAATTGGAGATAAGAGTCTCATGTTCTTTTCTCCCAGGGTTGGCTTTGAACCATGATCCTCATATCTCAACCTTCTGAGTAGCTAGAATTACAGTGGGTAAGCCACTGACATCAAGCTAGTCATTATGTTTATACATAGAATATTTAGAAATTTTTGCCAGTTCTTGGCCTTGAACGCAGGGCCTAGGCACTGTCTTTGGGCTTTCTCAAGGCTAGAGCTCTACCACTTGAGCCACAACACCGTTTCTGGCTCTTTTCTATGTATGTGGTTCTAAGGAATCACACCTGGGTTCTCATGCATGCTAGGCAAGCACTCTACCACTAGGCTAAACTCCTGGCCCAATATTGAGAATTTTTGCAATGACAGTTCCTGTTCCCTTCAGTGACATATCATAGTATGTTGGTCACAGTTATGAATTATGTGTCCTACAATGTTTTCCAAGTATATTCTGTTCTGCTCTGTGGTTTTCTTAATTTAGTTAGCACATTATTTTTTTCCATGAGCCTGTGCTCCCCAAATTTGTATTCCTATTGTTAGAGCAAAAATACATCTTATCTCCAGTGTTGTACTTTTGTGCTGAATTTATAATAGCATTCCAAATCAACATATATTCTTCCTGAGAAATAATGTCTAAAAATTTTAATTTCATTTCATGAATTGTGTTGGGTGAGTATTACAAGACTTTTCTATTTCAGAGGTCTGAGAACACTATATAAACTATTTGGCTAATGTATACAACACAGATCAGATGTCAGTTCATTTTTCATTTATACAGACTGGAATAAAAATAGACAATATTAATGTGTGCCGTTGGCTCACATCTGTAATCCTAGCTACTTAGGAGGCTGAGATCCCAGGATCATGGTTCAAAGCCATCCCAGAAAGAAAAGTCCATGAGATTCTTACCTCCAATTAACTAGCAAAATACCAGAATTGTAGATCAAATAGGAGAGTGTGAGCCTTGATCAAAAAAAGCCAAGCAAGAACAAGAGGCCCTGACTTCTAGTTCCAGTTATTGGCGCGCACGCGCGCGTACACACACACATACACACACACACACACACACACACACACACACACAAATGTACAAAATTAATTTAGAATTTCAGTTTGAAACCATTCTTGCAGGGTAATAAGGTAAACATACTTCCTGGAGTTGCTCATGTGTAACTGTTATTTGGGCAAACAGCTTTCTTTGCTCATGCTGGGAGATGGAGGCTAATATTCTTCTCGATTTTTGTCTGGCTGAATGTGGTCAGTAATGTCACCAGAGCACACATGATAAACACTAAACATTCTGTATAACTCTGAATGTTATATTCTTTCTTGGTATGTGAAAATTTGTTACTTAATTTTTTCATTTAAATATGCACATTTTTGTTTTATGCTAAAATGTTATTGCCAAATAAGTTATCATACAGTAGAAGAAATCATTGCAATTGTTTGACACATTATAAATGAAAAATACAAGAGCAGTTAGAGTATTCATTATAGAGATTATTGCAAGATTTCTCAATCTCTAACACCTACTTATTTATTTCTATCTACACAGACTAGAAGCCCTGGTGGCTTTGTGTGTCTTTCAAACTCCACCACAGGCCCACACACAGCTAACTGGCCTGCCATGTGGCCAGTAGGAGTGCTATGTGAAATCCACTCGTGTCACCCTCTAAAATCAAGAGGAGTCATGGGTATTTCATTCTGTTGAATAGGCAATGACAATAGTCACATATTCCAGTTTTCATCTGGAAAAGGCTCTAAGAGACAAGTCCTTGCCACTTATCTTTCAGATTTAAGTATGTATTCAAGTGAGAGCCAGGTATTGCCCATGGATCTGCCATGTACTGATCTGTACTAAGTGGCTATCTACAAACTTGGATACAATAAGACTAACAACATTTTGTAGGGAAATAAAGCATCCTGGTCAAATGCTAAAGTGCCAAGCATAACCTGGAAGTGTTTTTGAAGGAGCAGGTATGGGATCTCATAGGCAAAGTGTTCCTCCAGAAGGGTACCCAACAGCCAGGGGAGAGACCAAGGAGGTTTCTCAGACTAGGGAACACCTGCACGCCAACTTGAATGTAAGTTAAAACCTGTCTGGTAAGGTGAAAACCTTATCCACAGGAAAAGAAGTCATAAAATGAAAAACAACCTACAGAAAAGTTTTAATATTTAATACCTAAAAGATAAAGGGAATCCTATATATAACTAATAGCAAATGATAAAAATAATCAGATTTTAAAATAGGCAAAAGAAGTGACTAGATATTTTCCAAAGATGACATACAAATGGACCAACATGTGTCTGAAAAGGTTCTCAATATCACTAATCAGGAAAATGAACATTGTAACCATAGTGAGATCATCATCTTGTATCAGTTGACTATTTTCCCAAAAAAAGCAGAAAATAAATGTTGACAAGGATGTAGAAAAAAGAGAACTCACTGTTGATAAGAATGTAAATTAGTTCAACCATAATGGAAGTGAATACATATGTTTCTCAAAATTAAAAATAGAACTACCATATGATCTGGGAATTTCACTTCTAAGTAGAAATCTAAAGCACACAAAATGAGCCTGTCCAAAAGATGTGTTCAGCACCAGTGACAATGGAATAATAGAAAAGGCAGAGGTACTAGATCTCACACAATGGAATACTACTGTGCCATAAGGAAGAGTAAAATTCACAAGACAACCCAGATGAAACAAGTCACATACATGACTGTCAGCATATGTTCTCACACATATATGGATCTAAAACTTAGAACTTACAGAACTTATTGGTGGCTGCCAGGTGATGGGGAAGGGGAAATGAAGGGATATGAGTTTGGGCCATGTTTGATTAATATGCCCTGGAGAACCATGTCCAGCACTGTGCAACTTGTAAAGGAAAAGGTCTTATGATGTGTCTAGACAAAAAGTTAGCAAGACCTCATCTCACCCAACAAGACAGGTACAGTGAAAACACCTGTGGTCCCACACAATGGGAAGCACGATAGGAAGTTCTTGCAATCCTAAACTGAACCAGTCAAAAAATGAAAAATGCACCTGAAAAATGACTGAAGAAAAAAAAGGCTTAGGGTGTCACTCAAGTGATAGTGCCTGCCTAACAAGTGTGCACCCTGAGTTTTGGTGGTGCTTAGGTTTGGAACTCAAGGATCTGAATATGTAGCCCAGCTGGCCCTGAACTCTATCTTCCTGCCTTATTTCAGCCTCAGTTTCCCAAATGTTGAGATTAGAGGCACGTGCCATCACACTGGGCTGTTCTTATTCTTCTGGACATTGCATGTTCTGAGAATATAAAAGGAAAACAAAAAGTGTAAGTCTGTCATGTAAATTCATTTGAATGAAAATATGAAGACTCTAAGGTGGGAGGCATAGAAGGAATGGCCCCCTTTAGGGACCCACCTGGGATCTGTGGAAGCTTACCCACCCCACCCCAACCCAACCCAGCCTACTTATTCCCCCTCCACCTTTGAACTTTTGTGTGGATTTGACAGAAGCCTGCCTGGGGTGTCCTGACTTTTGATGGCTACAGCCATCCTTTAGCCCAAGTAAGGTGCACACTTGCGGAAAGCCTGCTTCCGGTTGCTTTCCTCTCCCTGGAGAAGGCTTCTGCAGAAGGCCTGGGGTGTTTATCTGTGTTTTGCAGATCTCTGGAATGAGATCATTCAGGAAATTGAATCTCTTTGATAAATTATCTCTGCATCCTTGGCCTTGTGTTCTCATGGAGAATGACCAATGGACACGCCCATGTTTCTTACGTAGTTAGAACAGCTGTGTGAGGCAGATGCCAGGTGCAGTCCTCTGTGTGGGGTACACATCCGTCCTAGTCCTCAGGCAGGGCAGCTGGAAGAGGAGAGCCCAGCCTCCTCTCTACAGGCATTGTGGGTTGTGTCAGCAGAAAGAGAACTTTGTCAGTGATGGGGCTTTCTCTCTCTCTCTCTCTCTCTCTCTCTCTCTCTCTCTCTCTCTCTCTCTCTCTCACACACACACACACACACACACACACACACACACACACACACACACACATTAAAGCCCAACACATTTTCCTCTTCAATCTATCTTAGTTGACAGCTAATTACACCCATTCTGAGGACCACTCTTTCCTGAAGAAATAGAGGAATAATTTTTGGGGAATAGAATTTTTCCACTGTCCTAAGTCCATCTCTTCAATTCTTTCCCCACAGCCTTCCTGACTACATCTTGAAATATTTTCTTGTGTCTAGTGGAAATTCTGCATAGCAGGCCCTGACAATCTACACTTTGTATCTCCATTCTCATATAAAGCACTTTTCCTCAAAAGTGACTTGCCCTAACCTGTTTTTGTGTTTATGTGTCATTACTGGCTCACACTTGAGATCTGATAATTGAAGTTCAAAGCCAGCCTAGGCAGGAAATTCCATGAGACTCTTTGTTTCCAATTAACTACCAAAAAAGTGGAAGTGGAGTTGTGGCTCAGGGGTTATTGCCTTGAGTGTAAGGGGACAGGAGCCAGGCCTTAAGTTCAAGCCCCAGTGCTGACACACAGACAGACAGACAGACAGACAGACAGACAGACAGACACACACACACACACACACACACACACACACACACACACACTTCCATCTGTACTTTGTTGGGAGCCAGAGTGGAATCAAACTGTACCTTGACTTGCATCAGACAATGGCTTTATTGTCTTATTGTTTTCTGGCCCTATTCTATGTAAATGACCTGAGATTTACCATATGAATATAACACCTGGAGGTTCCCTGGAGGGAAGAAGCAGGAGTGAAAAATAAACGCGGCAGTCTTTACCTGGACTGCGGACATCCCGGACCCGGTCTGTCTGTCTCTCTTCTATTTCTTCCTAGTCCTTGCCCCCTATTTCAGGAACCCCAATCTGCGAACCCTGGTTTGCTGCCGGTTGGCCCCGGCAGTACTTGCTGTTACAAAGAGGTATTCTGGGAAGGAGGTAGGGGAGGAAGGGAGGAGGAGGCTGGTGATAGTGAGTGAGAGCCTATGTCCATTGCTGAAGCCTGCTCAAATCAGTAGGACACCTGTGAAGTTTGCACTTCCTGTATAATAGTTCGTGTTCCATTCCATTCTGAAATTTCATGCATTTCCTGTTGACTATTAGCACATGCGACAACCATCAGGTGGCATTTGGTAGTAGCATTTTTTTTTCTGAACTTGAGCTTGTGAAACAACTAGAAGATGATTGTTCTCAAGGAATGGCTCTAGAAAGAGGTAAGGCTCCTGTTGTGCATGTTTGAAAAATGCACAGCACAACATGCTAGGCTAGAACTACTAGGAACCAACAGAAGTTTGTTTCTCATTTTTCTGGAGGTTGAAATCAATGATCAAGGTACTAGCAAACTCAGTATCTAATGAATGACCGTCTTTTTCATAAAAGCCATCCTCTCTAACTTCATGGGACAATTGTTGATTGTTTGTTTCAGTGTTGAGGCTTGAATTCAGGGTCTTGTGTATGTGCTAGGCAGGCACCTTACCACTTTAGCCACAAGCCAAATTTGTTTGCTTTCAGCATTTTTCTTATAGGGTCTTACTTCCCCTTCCCCCACAGACCATCCTGGCAAAATCTTTCTACTTATACTAGAATAACGGATGTGTGCTACTGCACTGAACTCTTTATTTGTGTGTGAGGGGGGGAAATTCACAAACTTATTGCCTGGGTTACCCTTACATCTCAGTCTTCCCTATCTCAGCCTCTTGAGTAGTTGGGACCAAAGGCCTGATGCCCAGCTTGTTATTGTGTTTTTGAAATAGGCTCTTCTTAACTTTGCCCAGATGACTTTCAACTGTAATCCTTGTACCACCTCTCCCAAAGTAGCTAGGAGTGAAGGTGTGTGTGGTACCATATCCACTCTCTAGTAGGGCCACTAGTCTGGTGCTAGAAACAAGGAATATTTGTTTCCTCAATGCAATCACCCCAGAAGACAGAGAAATATAGGATAAGACAAGTTAAACGTGTGATCACAATGGCTATGATGCAGTTTCTAGAATCATTGAGCCAAGAATGCCACTTTTAGTATAGATGAAACAAGGAGAAGTGGGGGTCAAGAGAGAATGAAGAAGAGTCATGGTGGTGAATGTGTCTGGCTGACATGCTTAGAAACCCTGTGCAGGTTGAACAGGCAGACTCAAATGAGGCAATCATATTCCCTCCCTCCCTCCCTCCCTCCCTCCCTCCCTCCCTTCCTTCCTTCCTTTCTTCCTTCCTTCCTTCCTCTATTTTTATTCTTCCTTTTCTCTCTCATTTGCTCTTTCTCCCTTCTTTCCTTTCTTTTTTTGTCGGTTATGGGGTTTGAACTTGTGGCCTGGGCACTCTCCCTGAATTATTTTGCTCAAGGCTAGTGTAGTGCTCTATCACTTTGATCTGCAGCACTATGGTAGATTTCTGATGGTTGCACAGACTGGCTTCAAACTGTGATCTGTAAGATCTCAGCTCCCTGAGTAGCTAGGATTACAGGTGTGAGCCACTATCTCCCAGCTCCTTCCTTTCTTTTTTATGCCAGTACTCAGGCTTGAATCCAGAGTTATGGCACTGTCCTTCAGCTTTTTTTTTTTCCCTCAAGGTTGGCCTTCTACATCTTGAGCCACATCTACAATTCTGACATTTTGGTGATTAACTGGAGATAAATATCTTGTGTACTTCCTTGCCATTCTGGCTTCAATCTACAATCCTCAGATCTCAGCCTCTGGAGGCCAGAGATAAGGTTATAGGCATGAGCCATTGACACCCAGTTGAAATAATCATTTCCTTTTAACTAGCAGAATACACCTCTCCTCACATGCCTTGAGAGCATTTAACTGCTGATGCAAAGCATGGTACATCATCAACATTACCCATCATGACTCAGTACAAGGAGCTTCCAGACTCTGCTGCTGGTTTCAGCCACAGTCAAGCTGGCATGAGCTATGACACAAAGAGGATTCACTTTGCTACAAACAGATGGAGAATATCACAATCTCAATGGGGAGCGTAACATCCAACAATAAAAAACATTCTTTGATAACTTCTTTCTTTATTAGTAATTGTAATAATTCTTCTTTAATCATAAAATAAAATGCACTTTCCCAGCAGTGCTGGTGACAAGGAGGAAGGGAATAGTAATGGTACCAGTTGTTTATTGAGACCTAACACGTGTCTGATATTAAACCAAGCAGCTTGTGTGTCCCAATTCACTCATCTTTATCACATCCAGAGAGAAAGTTGTTTCTTTCCATAGGCAAATGGAGGAGAGGAGACATCATATTTGCTGAGTTGTTTTTAATCTTTTATTATTATAAAGGTGATATACAAAGGGATTCCAGTTACATAAGAGTACAGTTACACAGAGAGTACATTTCTTTTTGGACAATGTCACCTGTCCCCTTGCCTTTTCCCAGTCAATCTGAGTTTTAAGCATGGGGAAGGCTTTAATCATTTGGCATACCCCTTTTATTTCAAAATAAGCATGATGTATATGCATTAAAGAATTTGAGAATAGCCAGGCTCTTTCAAAGCAATGATAGGTCTTGTGTTCATTAACATTTATACCCATGTCTAGAATTCAGCCTAGTGCATAGTGGGTATTCAACAATTATGTGAAGGATGGATGAATAAATTAATGAGTACAGGTTGCCTTGTTGTTACAGATTCTTAGAGTCTTAGAGGAGGCCTCTGGTTTTTACACAATGTCTTGGCTCTGCCTTTGTGTAGTGGCATAGTTTGGTTCTGCTTTTTACTGTACCATTTCTTGAAATGTACAGGTAGCCCTTTGGATATCTAACTGACCCTGTAGAGCTGTAATAAATGTCTTTAGAACTTCCGCTTTTTGAAGACACCAAGCTTCAAATGTCTTCATATGTCCCTACAGCAACTTTGGTTTTGTCACCTAATAAAAATTCTTACTGTACTCTCTTACTTTCTTTTCTTTTTTTCTTTTTTTGTTCTCCAAAAGATTTTTCTTATTTCTTTGGACTTTAGCTATATTTTGACCAAATATTGCCTTATTTTCTTTTGTATTTAAAAAAAATCTCAGATGTTCTGGTTTACCATATGAAACTAAGCAGACCTTCAACATTTTATGCAATAACCAAAAGCTCAAAGGACTAACTGGCCCAAGAACTTACTGCAAATGGAACTGTTGAGAGTCTATCCTATGATGCCTCGTCATTAGTGGAGGAATTATTCCTACATTGGGTGGGGGCTGCCCTAGGGCTTTGAAGGAGTCCAGTGATACAAATATACATTCTGTTCTAGTGAGTGTCCCTAGGAAGAAGGTCCAGAAACAAGGAAAATAATCGTGGGCATGAAGAGCTGGGAAAGCCACCTGCAAATATGGAACTGAGGCTGATCTCAACAGGATTGTCTTTGTCAGAAGCTCTTCTTTCAGCCATTTGTCTAGAAGTCAAGTCTGAGACAGAGCTTCCTAAGGATTTCTGCTCCAGCCTCAGGCTAGAGCCCATCTGTTTTTCATTCTTGTGGTTTATTTCTGCCGCACTTTGGGTGATTGTCACTTGGAATGTAAATACTGATCCCTTGATAATTATAGGAGGTTTTTAAAGTAGTTATTCTTGGCTCTGGCAAGATGGAGTAGTTGGAAATAGCTTACATTCAAACAAAATGGCTATAGGTTGGAGTGTTCAGAACACTATGCAAATCAAAAACTGGGAAGTTCAGTCAATCAATCAATTTCTCTTCATGGCATGCCAGCTTATAGTTTTTTAAAGCCTTATTTGTCTCATTGAGTTGACTGACTTTGGTACTGAATTGACTTAATTGCATGGTTTCTTTTGAAATATTGCAGACAGTGATTGCTCTGTTGGCCCATGATCAAATGTAACAACCAGGCTGTAGATGACAGTGGACAGCCACAATTGGTTGATGGCTCACTAACTTTTTACTTGAAAAATAACACATTGCCACCAATCTAGCTGCTACTTGGTTTTAAAAAGTATGTGAAGCCATGAGTAATGATATATGTTATAGTCCTTGGGAAGCAGAGGCAGGAGGACCATGATCTGAGGCCAGCCTAGGCAAAAGCAAAAACTGGTCTGAAAAATAAACAAAAGCATAAGACATTAGGGAACATGGCTTAAATGACAGAGCACCTGCCTAGCAAACACAAAGCTTGGTTTAAATCGAAGTACCCTAGTTCTGGCTGGTAGTTCACACCTGTAATCCTAGCTACCCAGGAGACTGAAATCTGAGGATCACAGTTCAAAACCAGCTGGGGCAGAAAAAGTTTATGAGCCTCTAATTTCCAATTTAACTAGAAAAGTCAGAAGTAACGGTATGGCTCAAGTGGTAGAATGCCAACTTTGACTGAAAAAGCCAAGCAAGAGTGTTAAGTGCTGAGTTCAAGCCCCAGTCCTTGCACACACATAAAAATGTTTGGAAAAACAATTATATCTGTACAGAACACACACAGACTTCATTCACTGGCCATTATTTCCTGGACAATACAGTAAAACAAGTATTTAAGCAGCATAAGTAAAGCTATTTAAGCTGTGGGAAGAGGAGCATGTGTATAGGTTGCATGCAAACACCAGGCCATATTATATAAAGGACTTGAGCATGGTGGTATTAGGAGTGGATCCTGGAACCAATCCCAGAAAATATCAAAATGACTATTTTTATTTGTTTTATTATCATTTTTTTTTGCCAGTCCTGGGCTTGAGCTCAGGGCCTGAGCACTGTCCTTGAATTTTTCTCAAGTCTAGAACTCTACCACTTGAGCCTCAGCACCACTTCTGGCTTTTTCTAAGTATGTGGTACCAAGGAATCGAACCCGGGTCTTCGTGCATGCTAGGCAAGCACTCTACCACTAGGCCAAACTCCCGGCCCTTTATTATCATTTTTAGGAAGTCAGTCACTTCTATGTACTGAGATCTCACTTTCTCTTTATATGCTAATCAAATTAATGTTTGTGTTAATGTCAAATGTCTTGTTAATTCTTTGCATTGTGCTTTGATGTGCAAAATCTCTATATTTTGTTGTTGTTTATCTATCATCTTTATGTCAGTTTTCATATTAAATTTATGTTTTAAACAAGAGGTAGATAGAAGGTGAAGTCATTCCTTATTATTCATCTATTTATTCTGAACAGAATTATTAAGGTATAATATATACACCAAAAGTTCATTTCCTCTAAGTAAAAAACAAAATCAATGACTTTTACTAAAATTGTAGAGTCTTGCAAAGTTTACCACTGTCTATTGGGCACTTCTATCACCTAAATCCAGCCTAGTGCCTGAATGTAACTACGGTTTGCTTCTATCTCCATTGCCTGGACACACACTGATCCACTCTGGCCTCCAGCCATCTCCATGTTTGGGAAATTTCCCTAAGTGGATTCATCTCTATTTGGTCTTGGTGGGTAGCTCTTTTGACTTAGCATGCATGATGTTTTCAAGCTTGAGACTTGTTGGAGCATGTGGATTTAATGCTTCATTCCCCTTTTGCTGCCATGCTGCAATGTGTTGATGGCACCCCACTTTTATCCCTTCACTCATCCACGAGCATTCCAGTTGTTCTCACCTTTGAATTTTTATTAATCTGGCAGCTGTGAATATTCAAATATGAGATTTTGTATTGAAATAGGATTTTATTTATCTGTGAAGAATTGTTGGGTCATATCATAAATTTAGGTTTCATTTTTTTAAAGTATTCTCCCACTTGCACATTGATATAGTTTTGAGTAGCAATTCTTTTTTTTTCCAGTCCTGGGACTTAAACTCAGGACCTGGGCACTGTCCTTGAGCTTTCTCAAGGCTAGAACTCTACCACTTGAGGCATAGAACCATTTCTGGCTTTTTCTGTGTATGTGATTCCAAGGAATCAAACTCAGGGCTTTGTGCATGCTAAGCAAGCACTCTATTACTAGGCCACACTCCCAGCCCAAACAGCAACTTTTCATCTTTGTAAAAGGGCTCCTAGGATCTCAGTGTCTCCTTGATACACAGCCCCCCAACTGGAGGTAACTGAAGGACTTTACTTCAGCCTTCCTCAGATTATGCAGTGTACGAAATGGTTTCTCTCCCAATTATTCTATCTTCAGGGTTGTATTTGGGTTCGTTTTTAGGTATTACCTGGTATTTGCTGGTCGTAACTAGGTTTCACTTTTTAAGAAAGAAACAACTGAAATTGTCCCAAGTGGCCACCTTACTGTGTTTTCTTACACTGGAAATTTTACACTGAGCCCCTATATTTGTCTCATTTCGTTTTATTCCAGAATGATTTTAAACAATTCCCCGCTTTTTTCCATTTGCTTGTGGTTTCTTTTTATTATAGTAGCTTCACGTTTAAACAGAATACTTTGTTTAATGTGTGCATGTTGGTCCTGGGGCTTGAACCTGGGCAATGTCTCTGAGCTTTTTCATTCAAGCTTGGCACTTACCACTTGAGCCACAGCTCCAATTCTGGCTTTTTACTGGATAATTGGAAAGAAGAGTCTCATGGACTTTCCTGCCTAGGCTGGCTTTGAGCCTCTATACTCATATTTCAACTGTCTGAGTAGCTGGAATTATAGGTATGATCCACCAGTACCTGGCTAAACAGGTATTTTTATGACTTTTTTCTTCCTATAGTTCACACTCAATATAAATCTCTGATTTTTTTCCTTCACATCCAAACAAAAACAAGCATTTCATATAGATTTTTCATATGAAATAGCTTAATGCGACTGATTTAAATTACCTATGACTACTTTAGATCTTTTTGCAAAATAGTAGGAGTCAAACCCTTGAAAGAAAAAACGAATCTCACAAATGAATATGTTTATCCTGACAGTAGTCATCTGGAATATTCTGGTGAAGTTACTACTCAAGCTGTTTTAGAACTGCTGTTTTGAAATGCTCTTGAACAGCCTGCGCATGCTATTTTGTCTGTCTTTGGGGATAGCAAAGCCTGCTACAGGTGAATTTTTTTTAAAAGGAGCTTTATGTCATTTGGAAGCAAATCGAATCTGCAATGTGGCTGAGTTGAACCATAAGCATGGACTACATGCCACACATTCACACACATACACACAATGCACACATATATGTGCGTATATACACATAATGCATACACATGTGCTCCTTTGTCTACAAACTGCATTCTTGCCTCTTCATTCTCACAGTAAAACACACAACATCTGAAAAATAAGGGTGTCAGTTTGCAGGGAGGTGATACTGGGGGTCAAAACCAGGTCCCCCGACTCCAAGCTAAGTATGTGCTGTACAACTGAATTATAGCCCTGAGTCTTATCTAAAGTAGCCAGCAAAAAGCAGGACTAGAGCTGTGGTCTAAGATTTCTAGTCATAATCAAGCAAGCACCTTGAGACCCTGAGTTCCCAGTGACCCTCCCCAAATTAGAAGACTGTTACACACTACACAATGATAAATCTCAAGAAGACTATCCTAAATGTAATTTTGATCATAAGAAAACTACTGTATGATTACACTTACATGAGGTATTTCAACTAATCAAGTTCAATTGAATCCACTTTATACAACTATTTAGAAGTAATAATAAACTTACAGAAAAAAAAATTGGCTATACCTATACCACTAGCTACTGAGGAGGCTAAAATCTGTTGATCAAAATTCAAAGCCAGTATGGGCAGGAAAGTCCACAAAACCATGATTTCCAATTAATCAACATAAGCCCTGAAATGGAGCTGTGACTCAAGTGTTAGAGCACAATCCTTGAGTTGAAAAAGCTAAGCACACCCACAAAAATACTCAAAATGACATGCAAGTGCTAGCATATTAGTTCTAATGTATTTGGTACTTCACTTAGAGATTAATTTCAAAGTGAACTTTGATAATCAAGTTCAAAGTAGTATTCATACTGAAGATGTCCCCACGAGAGTTTCTAATTCCAAGTCGGGAGCACCAGGGAGGAAGAGGTCCTCCTCAGCTGTGTGGAGCCCTGCTGAGCACGTAATGAGATTCTCATCTCACTGGCTCCCAGTGTTGAACTCGATGAGTCTCAAGCACGTCTGTGCTTGCTGGAGGATCTTCAGAATGATAATGAGTCATAATGCTTACAAAAATGTTTGAGAAAAATCTTTTTATTTGATGAGGTTTATTATGATATCTAGGTTCAAAAAGGTTGTTGGGTTCACAACTTCAAAGCTCAACTGCAGCCAGGATGTAACTCGCTGAATCACATTAGAGCTGAGGTGCAACTTTTCTGTGGTCTGAAAGCAACAGAGACAAACCTCTTTACCTAGTAGAGAGACTGCTGACAAAGCAACCTTGTTATTGTGTGTGTGTGTGTGTGTGTGTGTGTGTGTGTGTGTGTAACTCAGGGTCTCTTGCTCTTTCTAAGCTTTTCCCTCAAGGCTAGTGCCCCCAAATGGAGGCTGATCCTCCATTTGTGGCTTTTTTTTCATACATTTTTATTGTAATTAATAGAAGGGTTACATTATATTCACCAGACAGAAGGTGCATTACTTCATATACATTGATACCCTTTCTCATGTCATGGTCCCCATTTCCACCCCCCTGCGCTCATGTTGTTTTCCCCCCTTCCCTATTCAATTTCAAATAACCAAATATGAGTGTATACAATATATCAGATAACAAGGTGAAATACTATAACAATATGAGATAACCAAGAGACAGCAAAAGAGATGAGAGATAACAGTACATTAAGGACAACAATCATTCATTATATAGCTTTTGTTTCTATATCCTAGAAGTCATTTCATTTAGTGTCATCCTATATGGCCTTATGTACCTAGGTTTTGTTCTACTGTAAATCTCTGCTATGAGAGCCAAAGGTTTCTACTGATTATGACAAATGAGGGAAACCATTGAGCCTATGTTCCTTTGAGTTTGGCTTACTTCACTTAATATGATTTTTTCTAAGTCTTTCCATTTCCTTACAAATGGGGCGATATCATTCTTTCTGACAGCAGCATAGAATTCCATTGTGTATAAATACCACATCTTGTTGATCCATTCATCAACTGAGGGGCATCTGGGTTGGTTCCATATCTTTGCTATGGTAAAAAGGATAAATAAAATTAAATCCTTATCTATATGTACTTGGCTAAAACTACAATAGCAAAAATGAATTCTTAAAAAGCAGGCAGTTAACAAGCATATATTGCTAGGAAATCACAGTAGTTGATTGATAAGACGATCCAATTACAAAAGAATCCATGAGATAATGGAATTATATATATATAATATTACATTATATAATATATAGTATAACATATATAATATAAAATATAGTATATACAGAGTGGGAGAAGATCTTCACTAACCATACAACAGACATACACTCCAAAACTAATCTCCAAAGAAACAACCATCCCATTAAAAGTTGGGCCAAAGACTTAAAAAGAATCTTCTCTGAAGAAATAAAAATGGCCTATAGACACATGAAGAAATGCTCAACATCTCTGGTCATAAAAGAAATGCAAATCAAAACAACTCTAAGATTCCACCTCACTCCAGTTAGAATGGCCAGGATCAAGAAATCTAGTAACAACAGATGCTGGAGGGGATGTGGTGAGGAGGGATCACTACTACACTGTTGGTGGGAGTGCAAACTCATTCAACCACTATGGAAAGCAGTATGGAAGTTCCTCAAAAGACTAAACATAGAACTCCCTTATGACCCAGCAATGCCACACTACTTGGCATTTACCCAATCATCCAGAAACAAGGGCATACTAAATCTACTAGCACAACAATGTTCATTTGCAGCACTATTTACCATAGCAAAGATATGGAACCAACCCAGATGTCCCTCAGTTGATGAATGGATCAACAAGATGTGGTATTGGTATTTATAAACAATGGAATTCTATGCTGTTGTCAGAAAGAATGACATCGTCCCATCTGTAAGGAAATGGAAAGACTTAGAAAAAATCATATTAAGTAGGCCGGGAGGGGCTTAGTGGTTAAAGTGCTTGCCTAGCATGCATGAAGACCCGGGTTCAATTCCTTGGTACCACATACATAGAAAAAAGCCGGAAGTGGTGCTGAGGCTCAAGTGGTAGAGCTATAGCCTTGAGAAAGTCCAAAGACAGTACTCAGGCCCTGAGCTCAAGCCCAGGACTGGCAAAAAAAAAATCATATTAAGTGAAATAAGCCAGACTCAAAGGAACATAGGCTTAATGGTTTCCCTCATTTGTCATAATCAATTGAAACCTTGGGCTCTCCTAGCAGAGATTTACAATAGAACAAAACCTAGATACATAAGGCCATATAGAATGACTCTAAATATAAGGACCTCCAGGATACAGAAACAAAAGCTATGTAATGAGTGATTGCTGTCCTTAGTGTCTATGTTATCTCTCATCTCTTTTGCTGTCCCTTGGTTATCTCATATTGTTACAGTATTTTACCTTGTTATCTGATATATTGTATATATGCATATTTGATTATTTGAAGTTGGATAGGGAAGAGAGGAAAACAAGTTGAGGGGCGGGGTGGGGGGAGGGAAATGAGGACCGACCACGACATGAGAAAGGTTATCAATGTTTGTGAAGTAATGCACCTTCTATCTGGTGAATATAATGTAACCCTTCTATTAATTACAATAAAATATATGAAAAATAAAAAAAATAGTGCTGCAATGAACATCATTGTGCTAGTGGATTTAATATGTCCTTGTTTCTGGACGATTGGGTAAATGCCAAGTAGTGGAATTGCTGGGTCATAGGGGAGCTCTATATTTAGTCTTTTGAGGAACCGCCATACTGCTTTCCATAGTGGTTGAACGAGTTTGCACTCCCACCAACAGTGTAGTAGTGATCCCTTCTGGCCACAGCCCCTTTCGCATCTGTTGTTATTAGTTTTCCTGATCCTGGCCATTCTAACTGGAGTGAGGTGGAATCTTAGAGTTGTTTTGATTTGCATTTCTTTTATGGCCAGAGATGTCCAGCATTTCTTCATATGTCTATAGGCCATTTTTATTTCTTCTTCAGAGAAGACTCTCTTTAAGTCTTTGGCCCTGGGACTGCAATGCAAACAATGCATTGTTCACTGGAAGATGGCAGATATGAGATCTGGAATTCCTTTCTCTCTCCACCATTGCCCTGTGTGACATCCATCTACTGCCAGACATATATAAAAGCATCAACTTGGCCCAACTAGCCACCTGACTGCAGCCCATGAACAAGCTCTATCTATAATCAGCCATACGTGTCTTAGGCAAAAACAACTGCTAGGAAGATCCATGGACTCATGAACTGAATGAGCAATGCATTCTATGGCATTAACCTTGGGATAATTTGCTTTTGGAAGTAACAAATACAGAAGACAACTACAGTACAGTCCTAGAAAAAAATCAACTCCTTGAAAAACATATTCTACCTACAGAAAGATCAAAACCTCAGCATTCATGATCAGTATTCTACCATTCATCTTCTTGAATATCTTTTTTTTCCAGTCCTGGTCTTGAGCTCAGGGGCTGAGCACTGTCCTTGGACCCACTTGAGCTTCACCACCACTTCAGGCTTTTTTTTTTCTATGTATGTGGTACCGAGGAATCGAACCCCGGCCTTCGTGCATGCTAGGCAAGCACTTTACCACTAGCCAAACGCCCGGCCCCTTCTTGAATATCTTAAAGATGCACCAAAACTATCTAGTCTGAGTATAAAATAATTCAGTACTATGAGCTAGACACCAGTTGCTCACATCTATAATTGTAGTTACTCAGGAGTCTGGTATCTGAGGATCATTGCTCAAAGACAGCTCAGAGAAGCAAATCTGAAAGACTCTAACTATTCAGCAAAATCCAGGAGTATAGGCAAGACTTGAGCTATAGATATCCACCATGATTGGAAAAACTGAGAGTTTGAGGCCCTGAAGCCAAGCCCTAGGCTTGGAATTACAGACATATCTAGCCACTATTCTGGCCTTCATTAAAGGGAGAAAGAAGTTTTTAAAGTAAACTTTGTTGGTGATTAGATCTGATTACATATTTACTCCTGTGATTCATTATTTTTTTTACATTTAATCAATGAACAAAAATTACAATCCTTTATGACAGAGTGAATTATTCAGTAGAGTAAGACTTTGACAAGTTGGCTTGTATTTTTACAAGTAAGTTTTACTGGAATATATTCAGTACTGTAAATGTTCAACCTCTTATAGTCTTGTCTATGGCTACCCTTGTGGGACATGGAAAAGGTTAGTTAGTAGTTACAACAGATAGTTGTGGTTCACAAAACATACTCTGATCAATAAGAGAAAGCTGACTACCGAAAGAAGCCCTTTAAAAACAAATCTAAGGCCGGGAGTGTGCCCTAGTGGTAGCATGTTTTCATAGCATGCACGAAGCCCTGGGTTCAAGTCCCTGATACCACATATACAGAAAAAGCAGGAAGTGCGCTATGGCTCAAGTGGCAGAGTGCTAGCCTTGCGAAAAAAGTGTCCAAGGGGGCCGGGAGTTTGGCCTAGTGATTGAGTGCTTGCCTAGCATGCATGAAGACCCAGGTTCGATTCCTCGGTACCACATACATAGAAAAAAACCAGAAGTGGTGCTGAGGCTCAAGTGGTTAGAGCTCTAGCCTTGAGAAAGTCCAAGGACAGTGCTCAGGCCCTGAGCTCAAACCCAGGACTGACAAAAAAAAAAAAAAAGTGTCCATGGACAGTGCCCAGGCCCTGAGTTCAAGCCCCAGGACACATAAAGAAACAAAGAAACAAACATATTAATGGCTCATGCTTCAAATTATACCTACTCAAGTGGTTGAGATCTGGAGGATCCTAGTTCAAAGCCAATCCAGGTTTTCAAAATAATCTCCAAAGCACCAGTGAAATAAATACATGTTGGCTATAAATGTGGTTAAAGCGACAGAGTACTAGCAGAGCATGAAGAATAAACACGAGGCTTTGAGTTCAAATGCTAGTACCCACAAAGAAAAGGAAAAAGAGAGAAAAAGGAAAATAAAAGACAACTATTATTTAGATGTGTAACCCCAGCTAAGTGAGAGTCATAGGTAAGGGGACTGCAGTATGAAGCCGGCCCCAGGAAAAAATGGGAAGAGAGGCTACCTGAAAAACAACCACAGCAAGCAGTACTGGACAAAACTCAAATGACTAGCCATGAGTTCAGGCTTCCAAGTGCAGGACCTGACTTAAAACCCCAGTAGTGCAAGAAAAGAAATAAAAGGAAGAAGGAAAGAGAGAAAGAGAGAGAGAGGAGAGAGGGAGAGAGGGAGGGAAAAAGGGAAGGGACAAAGGAAGGAAAGGTGAGGGGAAGGGAGGGAAAGAAGGAAGGAAAACTAATGCCATTTCTAAGGTACTCCATCATTGCAAGCTCAAGCTGACCAGATCTAACATATGGCTTTGCAAGGGGAGACAGTAAGAACGAGAGGAAGGGCCATGGCATGTAGGAGTGTCATTTCAGATATCTAGGAATGCAGCCATTGTTGGGCAACAGTCAGGCATACCAAGAAGTGAGCCAGGAGACTTAAAGGATTTACCCAAAGTCAAGGTCTCCTGAGTTTTCCCATCTGCTCTTCTGTAGCCTATTCATTAATCATGGGCCCCTTTGCCAGAAGTAAGTTAGGTCTCCAGGATATGAGAACTTGCAGCCAGGAAAGACAGATGGGCTTGGCATTCACCTTTCCTGTTTCAGCTTCCATGGTCATCAGTGACCGCCAGGAAGCCCTTGAGTCCTGGCAAGTTGAACCCTAACTCTGAGTTGGCACTGGAGGGGAGGGTGCTGCTAATGAGACACTCACCAAAACAAATCTATGTACTGCTCAGGCCTTATTGGGTCATACCTGTTCTCTGCTCACCCAGGGCCTAAGGTTCTGACAATCCCACCTTACTGAAAGAATGAGGAATCTGACTGGTGCTGTATGCAGTGATGTCACAGGGGAGTAGGTGACAAAATGGTGCACATCCTGCTTGTCCAAAGAAAAGTAAGTTTATATTGAAGGGATTCTGTACAGCTATGTGTTAGCAGTGCAACTCGGAATACAAAGATGCTGGTGCTTGTATTGTCTGATATTATTGATATTTATCCTCTAGAAAGGTGTATATTAATTGGGTAAAAAATGGAAAGGAGGGCTGGGAGTTTGGCCTACTGTTAGAGTGCTTATCTAGCAAGCACAAAGAACCAGGTTCGATTCCTCGCTACCACATACATAGAAAAGAAGCTGGAAGTGGTGCTGTGGCTAAAGTGGTAGACCTCTAGCCTTGAGAAAGTCCAAGGACATTGCTCAGGCCCTGAACTCAAGCCCAGGACTGGCAAAAAAAATGGAAAGGAAAAGAAACCATAAAGACTGGATGATTTGTTTATTTGTCTTGGCAGGTATTCTGCCCCTTAAGATATGCTCCCAGAGCCCTCTGTGTCTTGCTTATTTTTTTAAAAATATAGTTGTATTGTTATTACTAAGTTGTTGGAAAGAAGGCCTGCCATTTCAGGCAGTATATTTCTTTTGGGGTAATGTTACCCCTTCCTTTGCTTTTCCCTGGTTACTTCCTCCCATCCCTTCCCACAGGTTGCCATAGCTCATTCTCCACATAATGTCCACTGAGTACCATGACTGATTTGTTAACCCTTCCTCCCCCTGTTTCTGTAAAACCTTTTCTCCAATAAAACAAAAAGCAAAGTGCTTTACTTATTTTTTAGAAAAGGGCTTGATTTCTGCCTGGCCTTCTGGACCACAATCCTCCTATCTACCCTTTCTTTGTAGCTGGGCTAGTAGTTGGTGCTCACCACCACATCCAGCTTTTCCTCATGAAGTTTTTGCCTGACTGGGGTTGAACTGTGATCCTCTGTATTAAGCTCCCCAGTAGCTAGGATTATAGGTGTACTCCTGGCAAAAAGATGTTTCCTCAAAGAACCCTAGACCTTTGAAATTACTAAGGCCACAAGACTAGAAAGAGTCTGCTTATCAGAGACTGAACCTGACTCCCTTCTTGTTCAACCCAGCCTTGATGCTGTCCCTGAGCTTCTTTTGTGAATATTAGTGCTCTATCACTTGAACATCTTGGCTTTTTGCTCATTAATTGAAGATCAGAGTATCATAGACTTTCCTGCCTGGGCTGGCTTCGAACTGTGGTCTCACATCTCAGCCTCCCGAGTAGCTAGGATGATAGGTACAAGGCAACAGCACCCAGGGCAGTGGCTTGTTTTCTAATAAACCTCCCAAGGGCTGGGTAATTTGTCCCAGGCCTGGCCCTTCACCATGGGCTATACCTCTGTGCCAGGGAAAATTTGGCTCCTGTGACAAAGACTTCAAAGTCTGTCTGGCCATTAAGAGCACCCGCAGGAGTTCCTGCAAATGTTATTTCCCAGAACAGACAGGGGAGCAGTACTGCAGTAGTTCCCACGGGATTTTTATAATCTGCCTCACTGGGGATCCAGACCCCTGTGGATCTAATCTCTAATCTCTTTGGCAAAGTAACCCTGCCTCATGCTGGTCCTTATAGGAGCTGACAAGATAAATGTGGCAAAGGAATTAGAAGAGGATGTCTTGGTTGGGAGTTTGGCCTAGTGGTAGAGTGCTTGCCTAGCATGCACGAAGACCCAGATTCAATTCCTTGGTACCGCATATATAGAAAGAAGTCGGAAGTGGAGCTGAGGCTCAAGTGGTAGAACTCTATCCTTGAGAAAGTCCAAGGACAATGCTCTGGCACTGAGCTCAAGCCCAGGACCAGACAAGAGGATTTTCCCCTATCAAGACCCTTTTTCCCCATTAATTTTCTCCATTGGATGAGAACCCCAAATCTTCTGATACTTTCTATTGGTGCTGTCATTTTCTGTTCAAGAGACTGGGGAATTTCTTAATCTCCCTGTGTTCTACGTTTCCTTCTCTGTTAATACAGGTAATAGTTGTACCTACTACATAAGGTGACTGAAAAGATTAAACAAAATAGTATAGTGGTTAGAAGCACAGCTCAGGCTATAGATCATGAACAAATGAACAAAAGCAAGTATCAGATACCAAGTTCGAATCCAGGTGTCAAACAGCAATAACAACAAGAAATAAATGAGTATAGTGAAAGCTTAGGGGAGTACCTGGCATGTAATTAAACTAATTAAAGGTATTTTTCTTTTTTATTGCAATTAATAGAAGGGTTACAGTTATATTTGCCAGATAGAAGGTGCATTACTTCACACACATTGATACCCTCTCTCATGTTTTTGTCCCCATTTCTCTCCCCGTACCCTCTCCCCTCATTAAAGGTAGTTTTTAGGAGATTCCATGTGCTGCCCCTGGCTCTCTTGCCTTGGGCCATCGTCTGAAGAAATTATGGCTCCTTGAGGTGAGATAGGGCGAGGGAGTATGGGGGGTATGCAGGGCAGGGGCCACAGGTTACCTGCATCATCACTGGGGACCAGAGACAAAGGAGCTCCATACTGGGCAAGTGTGAGTAGGAGCTGCTATTTTGGTCATGCTCATCTTTCCCAATGTTTGGCTGGCTGGCTTGTACAAGCTGTCCAGGTGGTTTATACAAGATGGAAATGCATTTCTTACAGATCTAGGGGGTGAGAAATCCAAGATTAAGTCACCAGTAGATTCTGTATCTGCTCTCTGAAGCATAGATGGTAAGGGGGCAGGCTAGCTTCCAGGGGACAAAAGTCTTGAGGGCTCTGTTTCCATGACCTGAGCATTCCCAAAGGCACTATCTGCTGCTACCATCACCACATTGGTGGCTAGATTTCAATACATTTGGAGGGAACATGTTCAGACCATAGCTGCGATTACTTGGAAAATACTCAGTGCCTTAAGGTATAGTTGAAAAGAAAGAGGAAACTAACTGAAAAGCAAGTGTGTGAGTTGAGAAATGCCATCACGTTCCAAGTTTCAGTAGAACCATGGTGTTTTCAGCTTAGTTGCTCCTTGCTCCTATCCCTGCCCTTCCTGCCATGGTTTAATAAACAAGCACAGTCACCAGGATTGCAAGGAGATAGGAGGGGGAAAACCCCACCTTTCCTCCAAGATTGTCATCCAAGATTTGGATGGCAATGTTCCAGGAACTGCCAAAAGCTGCCATTAACAGTGTAAATGTGCTGCTTGTAAGCTGCCCCTTTTTTGGAAGCCAGACTAGGGATACACATTGAATCAGTTCTTTATTTTCAGGCACTAAGCTTGAGACTTCCTATTTCCATTAGAGATTTCACTGATGATCTAATGAGCACACCTCATGATAATAGTGCAATTATCTGTATTTACAACCGGGAGATTCCTTTTGTCACTTTATGTTTGGTGCTTGTGTTCAGCATTAGCTAAGTGTCCTCTGGGATAAATAAAGGCTCTAAGCACCCCATCTAGGTGCTTATAGGCAGTCACTGATGGAACTCAGAGTGCAAGAGCTCATCTCCCAAATGTGAGGCTCAATCCCCAAAGCTGTGTCTCCCTCCCTTCCTTCCTCCCTCCCTCCTTCCCTTCCTTGGTGTTATTGGGGTTTAAATTAAGGGCCTCATTTTGCCAGGCACCAGGCATTCTACTACTTGAGCCACATCCTTAGCCCTTTTGGCTTTAGTCATATTTCTGCCTAGGACAGGGTAGTCCTGATTTTCCTACCTCCAGCCTCCTGTGTAGAGGAGATGATACTACACCTATACTAACTACCACACTGACATAGTGATTGAAATGAGATATCATTAATGTTTTACTCCAGGTGGCCTTGAACTATGATCCTCCTAATCTTTGCTTCCCATATAGCTGGGATTATAGGCATGAGCCATGAAGGTGCATTTCTTAATCTCTCTGAACTTGCTTCTTGAACAAGGAATAATAGCAACCTCATGGATTATAGCAAAGAAACAAATATGTACACTTCTCAAGTACTCACAGCAAGGCAGGGTCAGGTGCCAAGGAGGAAAGGAAATGATACATGTCATTTCTGGCTTGGGTAGTGAAATGCATAATTATTATATCTCTCTTGCCTGGTCTCAGGGATGAGGAATCCATTTTGAAGCCACATTGGTTGTTTTTTTTTTTTCAGATGGTATAGTTTACTAGCTGGTGAAACCTCTTCAGCCTGAGTCTCTGCAAGACTGTGTGATGTACATTCAGCTCCCCATCCCCCTTTTCCATTTCTTTGTGGATCCTTAAAGACTAAATGGCATAAAGAAAAGTAAATGTAGTCATTGTATTCAATGTATACCATGTAAAACTGGCCTATGTAACTTGCAGTAGGGATGGGATGGGGGAAATGGAGAGAATGAAGGAAAGGGTAACATTGACCCAAAGCTGACTTACAGAATTGTAAACCCTTTGTGCAACTACTTAATACAATACAAACATGCAAAGTAAAGAAATAATCTTGTTGTGGGCCGGGAGTTTGGCCTAGTGGTTAAAGTACTTGCCTAGCATGCATGAAGACCCGGGTTCGATTCCTGGGTACCACATACATAGAAAACAAAGACGGAAGTGGTGTTGAGGCTCAAGTGGTAGAGCTCTAGCCTTGAGAAAACCCAAGTTTTCTCAGGCCCTGAGCTCAAGCCCAGAACTGGCAAAAAAAATAATAATCTTGTTGTGTGAAAGGGTGCCTAGATTACTTTCACCCCCTATAACACTTCCAGTGACCATGGCTGTTAGAAAATGGGCATCCCCAAGGTCCAGAGTCATGGTGCCTTGATTTGGAAGTGAGTCCCATCATTCATTTACTTTGTGACTATTCTGCACCTTAGTTTCCTCATGTGTAACATGGAGACTATTTTTTTCTGGGAATTGTTACCTAAAACATAGCTAGTAAACTCTTAAAATAGTGTCTTATACATAGTAAAAAATTATGGATCAAATTTTACAGCCCCTTCAAATTCATATATTGAAGTCCTAACTTCTAGAACCTCAGAATATACTAGATCTGGAGACAGGCCCCTAAAAGAGCTAGTAACCATTAAATTAATTGAATGGTCATTCTTGGTCCTTATCCAATATGATTGGAGTCTTTATAAGAAGAGATCAGGGCATGGGCCAGGCAAAGATAGGTAAAAGACAGCCAAAGGGAAAGACCTTAGAAAAGAATGACCTGTTGACATGTATGTTCTCAAAGGTCTCACCTCCAGGATTATAAGAAAGCAAATTTCTGGGGCCGGGAGTTTGGCCTAGTGGTTGAGTGCTTGCCTAGCATGCACCAAGACCTGGGTTCGATTCCTCGGTACCACATACATAGAAAAAAGCCAGAAGTGGTGCTGAGGCTCAAGTGGTAGAGCTCTAGCCTTGAGAAAGTCCAAGGACAGTGCTCAGGCCCTGAGCTCAAGCCCAGGACTGGCAAAAAAAAAAAAAAAAGAAAGCAAATTTCTGTTATTTTCCCCTCTTAGTTTATAGTTACTTTGCTATAGCAACCCTAGGAAATTAACACAGGAAGCACTTAATAAATAGCTTGTCTGAATTCAATTGCCTAGCATAGAATAGATATTTGTGGCATTAATTTTACTTAACCAGCACTCTCTCCTTTCCCTGGGACAATGATTCTCAACCTTAGTAGTACACTGAAATAAGTTGGGGGAGATCTGAAGAAGTATCTAGCCTAAATGGCTTGGGTGAGAACCAGCACTAATGGTTTTAAAGCTTCTTAGTGAGTTGGATATGTGCAGCCAGGGTTGAAAACCACTTTTTGCATTTGGCAGCAAATTGTATCTCATTGACTCAACACCATGAAGTTTTCCCCAAATTTGATAAGTCACTGAGCCCAGATTGTTTCCAAGCTCCAGGAGACTGGCATTCAAACCACAGAGAAAAAGCTAGGCCTGTATTCTGCTGACTTGGCAGTCTGATGATAATGTGCATTTTTCACTCAAGCCATGGAATGGATGACCAGCTGTTCATCTGTAGCACTTAATATCTCTATTAGAGGAAGGAAACAGCACAGAGGAATGGCTCAAGACACTCCAAATTAGACAAGGTATTGTGCTGATTGAAAGGCCATAAGCCAACCCCAGCATATGCACAGG
Organism: Megascapheus bottae; assembly: GCF_031878675.1. NCBI lineage: Eukaryota > Metazoa > Chordata > Mammalia > Rodentia > Geomyidae > Megascapheus > Megascapheus bottae. Next base: position 19,287,100 of record NC_143513.1, on the reverse strand, counting down.
AAGTTTACCCACGGTGGCTAGAAGCTGGGAAGGCTTCTTGCTTCTACCAGATTCTAGAGCCCTCTCTCTGTTGTGCTCTCTTGATCTAACCCACATTGTCATTCTCCACTGGTTCATTTGCTTAATCTTCTAGCTTGCTTCTCCTAATAAGGCCACCAGTCTGATATGAATTGAGAATTCTTGACTAAATGTGTATTACAGAGTGTGGCAGGGTATTGCTTTGTTTTTGAGTTGCCCACCTACATTTGGTTATCCTAGCTTGTTTATTTGAGCTGGAATACCCAAACCATAGGGCTTTGGTTAGTTCGTCCACCGTCATCAGCTAGAGATGGATAAGCAAGCCATAACCTAGAACCAGGCATCAGGAATCAATATTTCAACAGGAACACCAAGATATAAATCATCAGGATTTATCTAGACAAAGTCAGGGTGAGTTTGTAATGTGGACAGTGATGCAGACTGTGTAATATGTGAGCACACATGCTAGATTGCTCTCAGCCTTCACTGGGGAGGACTGAGTCCAGAGTGGATTTGGGGGAGTGAGAGCCCACCTCCCTGCACCACCTCTAACCCCCTTCACCTCCTCCCCCCAAACACGTAGTCCTTTTATAGAAAAGCAATATGCATATCCTGCATACCCTGTAAGAACTCAAGGGACTGACATCTAATCTCCCCTGAAACAGCTGGCATGGCCTATGGCAGCAGAATGACAATGGCTTCTAGGAGGTAATTCTCTGGAAAAATGAAGGTATGAGTCATGATGTCAGAAGGGGAAAGTATGGTAGAAATATAAATGTGTGGTCCCACTCAAGAAGGTGGGTGTTATGCTGAGAGGTGAAATGTTGTAATGCAGGGGGATCCAGAAGGGCCAGCAGGGAAAAGGTGCTATATTTAGTCCTGATGTGTCTCTGCATGTAGTGGTGGGGTGGGGTATCTCAGGATGAAGCTAGGAAACTACATGTCAGATAAAGGTCTAGAGAGTGTGGTGTCATCTCATGACCTAACTTTGGCCTTCAATTTTGAAGGTTGAGAAGATGTGAGCCAGAAGGACCAGCCAGTCTGATAGCAATGTCAGAAACAGAAAGACAGGCGCTCTCACCCTTTGCTCTCCTTTCTGGACCACTAGGGGAGCAGAGCAAATCCATGCTTCAATGTGAGAGTACTTATGGCAAAGTAAGTGCATGAATTTTGCAATTTCGCATGACCAGAACAGCTGTGGTACTTTCCTGACTTTTCATCCAAGAACAGAAGGAACGCAACCCTATTGTTGCCAAGAACAGATTTGAAGGAACAATGGGAAACAAAACTCAAATGTCTTTATGGTTCCATCCCCCTGAGTTCTGAAGACCATTTCAAGAGATAATGGATAGTGGGTCAAGAGATAGTGGGTAGGAGTAGAGGAAAGGACTGTGGACAAATTGAGTTAGGAGAGGATGCCAGTTGAGTTGGGGATTTATGATGCAGGCCTCTATTTAAAACCAACTTGTGGGTCCTTAGACAGATGACACTGGATGGTTGGGTTTCCATTTTATGTCAGTTTGCTCATCCTCATATCAGGCTCATTCTCTGTATTGAACTAAATCTGTATAGAATTGATTGCGATGATCTTCCTCTATATTTGCGGTGACAATGACCATTCTACTGTGAGTCACTCACAAGTGAAGCTTAGAATCCCAGGCTTCTTTTCTGTTTGTGGTCGGTAGTTGCAAGTGTAGTCAACTGAGCTGGAAAGGTCTGTGCAGCTCTCCAACAATTCACCTGCCAGGCAAGGCTTCTTTGGCCAGGCAAGTGCCTTCTTATGCTTTGTGGGTGATAGGAGAACGAAAACAGTGAGTGGCTACACCATGTGCTATTTCTAAGTTTGCTCATTAATCCATGCAATAAAATGATCTCCTAGAGAGCAGTCAGGTATTGCTGAGCACGCCCGCGTGCGCGCACGCGTGCGCGCACGCACGCACGCACACACACACACACACACACACACACACACACACACACACATTGCTTGAGCATACCTCCCCATAATGCTTTATCTTACAATAAGTAAGACAAAAGGCTGGACTGGTGGAAAGGTAGGGGACACAGAGAAAGGATGGATGATGGTAGGAAGCTGAGCTGGTCTTGGTTAACATTTCAAAAAAGAGATGATGACAGGAGCGAAAGGGGAAGGTCATTCCTAGTGCCGTCCCATGGCCTCGTCTACACCAACGTAGAGAGGTGAAACTTCATTTCCTCTTCAGACTCTGCTCTATTTTCTTGTTGCCTTCAGTGTTCTGTACATGTGTTACACATGGATTCTTTGTAGAATTAATGGATTCATGAATTTAAAAATATCAAACAAAACATAAGGTCATACAGGATGAGACTAAATGAAATGAACTCTAGGTTAATGAAACAAGAGATCTATCTTTGTGACTGCTGTTTTTACTGTACTACGTGAAGTTATTTCTTTTCTCTCTCTCTCTATTTTCTTTTTTTCCACTTATGATTAATCTCATAAGGTTACTGTATCTGAATTTGTATGCTGGTAAACTGTATATATACTTATTTGTTTATTGAAGTAGGAAAGGGGAAAACAAGATGACTGGGAGGGGAAGGGGGACAAAAACATGAGAAGGGGTATCAAGGTTTGAGAAATAATGGATCCACCACCTGACCAATGAAACTATAACCCCTCTATATATTATCCAGACAATAGAATACAATAAAAAATCAAATACCAGTTTGTCCTAGTTTGGTGAGTTTTCTGGGTGCTTCACCAGAGACATGGCCGGATACTAAACAGTATGAACTGATATGGGGTGAGTAGAAATGCAGGCAGGGGACTGCTGGCTATGTAACAACCTGGCAGCAGGTTAAGCTGTCTGACAATAAATGTCTGTAATCCTTCTTACTCAGGAGGCTCAGATTTGAGGATCCTCATTTGAAGCCAGTTTGGGCAGGAAAGTCCATTTACCACCAAAAAACGGAAAGTAGAACTGTGGTTTATTCGGTAGAGTTCCAATCTTGAGTGGAAAAGCCAAAGATCATTGCCCACGCCTTGAGTTCAAACTGCAGACTGCCATTTTCCACGTGGCATCTTTATGTCACGTGCTCTCTTTCTTGGTCATATTTCACTTCTGACCAATCTTCCTATCACCTTTACTTACGTTTGCATCTTTCTTGAATTTGTCTCTTGACAGATACAAGTACAGATTTTTTTTTTTTAGTTTCTCTAAACATCCTCGTAATAGGTACGCTGGCTGGGAAGTTAGTTGAATTTGTCTTTTTCTGACTTGGACTCATCAAACAGTTATAGTATGGCTAGGAAAGATTTAATATACATAGCTTAAACGAAAGAAGAAAGATTGATGAAGGTCCTTCTCAACTTACGAGTAACATACAGAACATGGTCGTCCAGAGCATTTCTGGTGTGCTAAAATAAGTGTGTCTGTTCTATCTATAAAAGATGAAACTCTTTTTCAAAGTCAGGCGGAAAGTGGAGAAAATAAACACAAATAGTTTTCTGACCATCATCTCTATTGCCTCAAAATGTCTTTTTAACTTGCTGATGGTAGATGCTATGGAAAGTCCCACTCTGCCCAAATTGTTTTCCTTGGGACTGGCTGTGCTCAGGCACTCACGGCTCTGTTCACAGGCAAGGATGTCACAAAGGTTTCCACACCCAAAGGACTGTGATCTATTTTTAGTGGTTGTCTGTTGTGTTTGGTAGAGAAAAGCATTCTAGATCAAGACAAGTTCACAGGGAAGTACTTGTCTGCTTGAAGGAATTCTCCTCCAAAGGCTCCCACTAAAACACAAGTGTCTTTTGGGGAAATTGCTCCATTTCCCTGAAGTCTAAATGAGTAAAGTTTGATGGAATGGATGGGCAATGGCCTCAGAGAAGGCCACCGAAAGCCTTGAGGCCTGAACTCTGGTAAAGGGAAGGGGAGAGGAGGATCGGGCAGGATGCACCTGGAGTGATGTTCTGGGAGGAGGACTATGACATACTCCTAAGACAAACTGGAAGAACCAAAGACTGGGAAGCAGGGACTTCCTGGCTGTTGTGTTAGAAACACAAACAGCCCAGGACTGGTGGTCACTGTAGAATGATTTTTCAAGGGGTAAAATCTCACTGTGAGTCGTTCCTGCTGCAGCTGTTCTACGAACTTAGCAAGAAGTGTTCACATGTGCCCTTCATAGAGATACCTCCAGCTGAACGTTTTTGCTTTTTATTTTGGAGTTAGAGTTTCCTTGACTTTTCTGCCTGAGCTGGCTTCAAACCGAAATCCTCAGCATCCTAAGCAGCTAGGATTACAGGCACGAACTACTGTTGTCTGGTGGAATGTATTGGTAAGAAATAATTGGACAACAATTCCACAAGGAACAGATGCAATGATTTATAGGGGAAACAAATGCAATTCCCACAGTACAATTCCCCTGGTACAGCGTGTGTACTAGTCATTCTTTAGCCACCAAAATAATATAAAGTAATATATTCACAGACATAGAAAAAAGACTATCAGAACAACAACAACAACAACAACAACAACAACAAAAAGCCAGGTTATAAATGCATGTGATACTGTTGGTGGAAATTTAAACTCATTCAAACACTCTGGAACGCAATATGGCGATTCCTCAAAAGACTAAACATAGAGCTCCCATGCAATCCTACTTCTTGGCATTTACCCAAATGTTCAGAAACAAGGGCATACTAAAGCTACTAGTACAACGATGTTCACTGCAGCATTATTTACCATAGTTAAGATATGGGACTAGCCCAGATGCCCCTCAGTAGATGAATAGATCAAGAAGATGTGGTACTTATACACAATGGAATTCTATGCTGCCACCAGAAAGCATGACAGTGCTCCATTTGTAAGGAAATGCAAAGACTTGGAAAAAATCATAGTAAGTGAAATAAGCCAGGCCCAAAGGAACATAGGCTCCATGTTTCCTCTCAAATTATTAGTACATATCTAGGATTCTCCCAGCAGAGGATCACAGTAGCTCAGAAGTTATGTACATATGATCGTATAGGATGAGACTAAATGAAATGAACTCTAGGATATTGAAACAAGAGGTTTATTTTTGTGATTGTTATTCTTAATGTACCAAGGGAAGTTATGTCTTTTCTCTTTTTTCCCCTTATGGTTAATCTCATCTTGTTACTGTATCTGACTTTGTTACCTGGTATATTGTATGTGTGTATTTGAAATAGGGAAGGGAAGGGGGAAAACAAGATGATTGGGAGGGGATGGGAGAAGGGAAAAGGGGTATAGAAACACTAGAAGGGGTATCAACGTTTGAGAAGTAATGCACTACCCACTACAGTCACGAATGTAACTGTAACCCCTCTTTACATTACCCCGGCAATAAAATGCAATAAAAATAAATAAATGTGTGTGATACATGATAAATTTTGGTGATTGTTTCTGTAGTTGTGCATTAAAACATCTGGGGGAAAATTTATAGTCCTCAAATAAATTCTTTTAGGTTGTCTCTGGATTAAAGGACTTTTTGATTTTTTACCTTTCACTTTGTGCTAATCTGAATTTTAAATACCAAACATTAGTGATTCTAATCAGATAAAGCCAGTAATGCTGAAATGTTCTGGAAAGTGTAATGAGTTACGAGCTCTGTAGATCTCAGCAGAAAGACCCAGCTCCAGATAGGATTATACTCAACGCTCTCAGCCAGATGAGCATCTCTCCTACCTTGAAAAGCTTCCAGAGAAAGAGCCTTCAACATTTCCCTTAGCAACTCTGTCCTGGGCTTATCAAATCCATCTGAAAAAAGAAATTTCTCCTGTATCTAATCTGAAACACCTGTTCTGTGATTTAACCATTGTTCTTCTTTCCCCTAGCTGGCAGTGCAAAAAGGGGACAGTGATTGTCATTTGTCCTAATCAAGAGCAATTATTTTCCAGAATGTGTAAAATTACACACATACTATAAGCTAAACATAGGCCTGCATGCACCCATAATACACACTTGCCATCAGGACATGCTGTATTGGCATAGTTACATTTTTTTAGGTTAAATTCTGGGCCTGAGTCTCCATTAAAAGAACCATTTAGAAAGTGTCCCCTGGCTGAGCTGCTTTGAATTACAGCTAGCTTGGCTTTTCAGTTCCAGTGGTGGCTTATGTGAATAAGAAGGAGGGTGGGAGTTGTGCGGAAAGCTAAATCACTGTTCTGGTAAGTAAAGGAGTATCCCACCCCAAACTTTGATAGAATAAAAAGAACAGTGGCTGATGCCCACAGTGCATGTGACGGACACAAGGGAAAAGATCCTAGGGTACCTAGGTCCTTTAACTTCTTTGTCCCTCTCTCCCCTTTCTCTCCCCTTAGTTCCTTTCTTCTGGTCTTAAGACTTCTTTTTTTTTTTTTTTTTGCCAGTCCCGGGCTTGAGCTCAGGGCCTGAGCACTGTCCTTGGACTTTCTCAAGGTTAGAGCTCTACCACTTGAGCCTCAGCACCACTTCTGGCTTTTTCTATGTGGTACCAAGGAATCGAACCCGGGTCTTCGTGCACGCTAGGCAAGCACTTTAACCACTAGGCCAAATTCCCGGCCCCTCTTAAGACTTCTTCCAGCCATCCTCTACCTCTAACCCATTGTCCTTAACTCCAACATTTCCTATGCACCAGATGTTTTCTCATGACTGCTCCTGAAGAAGGTATGATGGTTCACAAAGACAGTGGCCTCATTTAAGGGCTCACTGCTCTTTGCTGGGCTCCAGATGATCTCTAGATGCAGCCCTGCAGATCAGGGGAGAGCTCTGAATCAGTGAAAGTATATTCCCACCCCACCCCTTGCCACTCATTAGTTTAAAACTTATTTACCGAATGCTACCACAAAACATGTCAAAAACAAAACCAAAAACTTCACAGCAAGCCACAGCCAGTGATTCATACCTGTAAGCCTAGCTACTTGGGAGATGGAGATCTGAGCATCCTTGTTTAAAACCAAACTGAACTGACAAAGTCGTTTAGAATCTTAATCTCAAATTAACCAGCAAAAAGCCAGAAATGGAGGATCAGCCTAAGTGATGACAGTAAGAAGAAGCATGGTGGTCTTTTTTGTGGCCCAGCTCATAACTGATACACTACCACTTCCATGCATTCTACTAGCACAAGCAAGTCACAAGAAGAGCCCATCTTCTGAGAGTAGGGAAATAGATTCCACTTCTTTATGAGAAGAACAGGACACATTGAAAAGGATACAGATTCAGGAAAAACAGAGACAAAAAAATGTGACCACCATCTTAATCAACCTACCAGAGATTGTAAGTGAATAAATAGACAGAATAATTGTAAAAGCAGGACAGGAAACCAGATGGGCAACGCCATTCAGTTGCTAAGATGAAAACATAACCAGATGGACTGATGAGTATTTTCACAGTGCGGAAGCCTGCTCTTGTTGGAGGAAACCAGATTCTGTCTCAGGTTTTATTCCTATCCACCTCACGGGCCTGTCCAAATTCCCGTATTTTCCCCTCCGGTGTGTTTGTGTATTCGTGTGCTCACAAGCATGTGTGCATGCTGGTATTGAGATTTGAAATCAGAGTTTTATGCTCTTGTCCAGCTTTCCTGTTTATGGTTGGTGTTCTACCACTTGAGTTATACTCCTGGTCTATCCAATTTGCTAGTTACTTGGAGATAGAATCTTGAGGACTTTTCTGCCCAGGATGGCTTTGAACTATGATCCTCAGCTTTTAGCCTCCTGAGTAGTTAGGATTTCAGGTGTGAGTCATTGGAGCCTAGTTTTTGTTGTTATCGTGTTTGCAAATTTTCAACAATCCTGCTGGGTTTTTCCTTCTGTTTTCTTTGTAAGGGGTCAAGCCACAAGAAGGAAAACATTAGACAAAGTTTCGGTAGTTACAGCTTATGAACACCACTTAGTGAGATGGCACAAGTACTAGGGAAAAAAAAAACCTGGCAACTTGGGGCAGATCGGGGTTTGGATTTCCTCAAATAGTCTTCTTTTACCACACATCATTTTGCTCTTTGTGGCTTCAGATCTTTAAAGTGGTATTTCCAGCATTTGCCATTGTTGACTGACTTCTCTGGGTCTCAATTTCCTTTTCTGTAAAGGGAGGCTAACAATCACTACTTTGCCAATTTTACTTCCTTTTAAGAGTTGAAAAAAATACACGAGTGGAAAGTTAAGTTTTTTAACCTGAGGATACTTCATTTTACATGGTTTTCTTCTCAGTAACTATTGTTTTATACCTAATTTTGTATTCAAAACATTTATTTCTTCTGCATAAGAAGTGTCCTAAGAACCTGAATATGCCTCAGGAGATAATATATTAAAACACACACACACACACACACACACACACACACACACACACACCCCAAACATTATCTGAACTGGTGCCAGTGGCTCATGTCTGTAATTCTAGCTATTCAGGAGGCTGAGATCTGACCATCACAAGATCTGTCAGTCCAGGCAGAAAAGCCCATTAAATTTTTATCTCCAATTAACTACCAGAAAACCAGAAATGGTGTTGTGGCTCAAAGTGGTAGAGTGTTAGCCTTGAACAGAAAAGCTCATGAATAGTGCCAAGGCCCTGGATTCAAGCCCCAGGACTAGCAGAAACAAAAACAAACAAACAAAAAAAACCCAGAAAACAATGATCTGAGCCATTCATTGGTGGGACACACCTGTAATCCTAGCTACATAGGAAGTTGAGATCTGAGGATCAAGGTTCAAAACCAGCCAGGACAGAAAGTCCATATAACTCTAATTAAGCAGCAATGGATAGCAGTGCATATAAAGGCTTAAAAATTATTCATAATTTAATGTGAGTGACTGCTACCAATAGTCCTGGAATAAAATTCTGGACTCCTCTAGTTCTTTTTAAAGCATTATTATGTTTATGTTTATGTTTATGTTTATATGATACTGAAGAATCAAACCCAAGGCCTCGTGCATGCTAGGCAAGCATGATACCACTATGTCACATTCCCAGGTCCCTTCTAGTTCTTGTATCGTAGGGAAGGATCATGGGAAGGAATGGAAATTGATTCACTAAAATCTGATGAGGAGTTACATTTGGCATGAACAGGTGCAGTCATCTCTGTGGCGTGAATATATTTGTTTTCTTTTTTTGGTACACAAGTTTATTTTCTTAAAAATTAAATGAACATGAACTCTTAATGCCAGAATTCTCTTAGTGTTTGAAAATGATTTTACACTTCAAGCAAAAAATACATAGAAAACACTTTAATTATTTCATGAAAGCTAAACTAAGCTGCTCAGAGATCAGATAATGCTTAACAAGACTGTCTTTTCTATTAGGTGCTTTTATATTTCCAAATACAGCTATTTGAAAGAAGTATTTTCCTCCTTAAAGCTGACTCAGCCTAAACAAAATGTGAAATTGAGTCTTGTTTTATTATAGATTCTATTAAGAGACCATTAGGATTGAAAACTTTTACCAGGGTTCATTCAATTTAACTCAATTCAATTCTACAACCATTATTTATTGGGTGCCAGGATGTAAGAGGTATCAAGATGAGTAAGTCTTGATCTCTGCCCTCAAGATGCTCAAAGCCAAGTGAATGAGACGGGAGCAAAGAAAAGAGCCAGCAAGCTGTCTGTGCTAAGTGCTCAGTTCTATTAACTCATGCCACCCCAATCTGATGGTCTTTACACCAGAGACACTGAGATTTTCAGACAGCTCTTCCAGTGTACAACAGCTTCTCTCAGCTAATACATATTACCACCAACATAGAACCTGATCCAATTGCAGCCCTTATTCCATCTTAATGCTTGCTGCGCCCCACCCCCCAACCTTCTTGGCTCTCCAGTGGTGACCTCCACCCTCTGAATGCTGGAATATACTAGAATACTTCTCCAAACCCTCTCCAAACCCCTCAACCTTTCCCACTTTGCTTCTACCAGTTTTCATCTTACAAACTCTGTATTTCCCTTCTAACAAGATGGCCATTGGAATTCTAGATAACTACATATGATTTAGCCTAGTTTCTCCTAATTGCCCAATATTTTCAGCCTATCCACCCTTGTTCATTGCCTCAAAACAGAGTCACTGAGCCGAGAAGTGGGGAAGAAGGATGAAAGGGAAGAAATGGATTCTAATCGGGGCCACCTAAGAAAACTCTGCCAGACATCTGTGAACATGCCTGGAAGTATGGGGAGGTCTTCAGAAGATGAGAACTGGGAAGGGAGATGTCTGCAAGGAATGGGCCATGGGTCAGCAAAGAAAGGTGGGTTTGAGAGAGGTGAATGAGGAGCTACTCTGGGATAGGGCCACTCTTGGGAGAGAATACAGGAGGGATGACGGCACCAGTTCTACAAAGGCTCTTGCATGTCCCCCTGTGGCATGTTCAATGTAATTCTTTATGCAGTGTCTGCCCTCCAAAACTCTCTGTGCACAGTTGTTGTTCTTAGATGATCCATACACCAGCCTTCCTGAAATGGGGGCAGGGAGGTGAGACTAAAGTTTCAGAATTGGCCCCCAGAAGGCTGTCAATGAAGTTGTTCCCAGCATGAGGGCCCTTTCTTCTTCTGCTCTATAAAGTAAGGCTGCATCTGGACAAATCTGCAGGAGTGCGTTGCTAAGGCTTCAGACATCAAAACATGAAAAATCACTCTCTACGTTATTTAAACACAAGAACCAAAAAGCTTGTACTGATCAAAAGAACAATGTTGTAAAAGAAGATTTCCTGTTATTTTGTTGTGGAAAAGACCCAGTATTCCCTTTCTAGCTCCCTAGCCTCTCTCACAGGACTGCATTTGTCAGATCAGCTCAGAAGGAGGCAGGCAGGTGAACTGATCTCAGGGAAGAAACAATTTAGAAACATAATCCCTCCAGAGTCGTTCTGAAAATTGCCTTTGCTGATCCATAATGGAAAAAAAAACCAAAATACATTTGATGAGTTCAGCTGAATAAAATCCTAGGAAATTATTTGAGTTTAAAAAGATTTCAAAGCAGAGCTTAAAAGCATTTAGCTATTTTTTTGTGAATTGGGGAAAGGCACACGAACATACACACACACACACACTCACACACACATACAATTCCTGTCTTAAAAGTGTCTCTATAAAAAGAATGAAGCTAATCTAAGGTAATTTTACTGTTCATTTCCTTGAGGGAGACAAAAATGGAGTGCTAGTAAGGCATGAATTTTAAAGCAGATACTAGGAATTCCAGAAAAATCCTGTAATTTTTTTTTCCCTTTTGGTCTGGTACTCGGGTTTGAATTCAGGGCCTTTGTTCTTGCTTTGCTTTAGCTTTCATACTCACTACTGGCCCTCTGGCACTTGAACCACACTTTGAGTTCTGGCCTTTGCTGGGTAATTGAAAATAAGAATCTTAAAGAGTCTTCCCAGACTCCCTTCAAACTTCAATCTTCAGATTTCAGCCTTCTGAGGAGCTAGGATTACAGCTGTGAGCCACTGGTACCCATGCAGGTTTGTTTGTTTGTTTGTTCAACTGAAGGAATCGGAGTCTCTTATGCTGATTATTTTTGAAAAGTTCAGTACTAAATCTTTCCAGTAAGAGGCAATCTTTAGTTTTTATGGCAATATCTTACATAGAACATTTTACATAGAACAAAGACAACAGAAATATATCAAGAGAAGGTGGTTAGGTTAGGTATGTGTCCAGGAATAAACAGAATTCTGAGAATTCCACCTGCTTCTGTTGTACATTGTCTGTTCATAGAATAAACCAAGAAAGGTTGAAGAATAATTACCTACTTACTCCCTCACGCCTCTGCACTTCCTGTTACAACACCTGCCAGTGTGTGACACAGATTGTGCACTCATTGTCCCAGAGCTTCATGGAATCTAGAGGTGGTTGCTGAAGACTGGGCACCTAACCACAGAGGAAGCTTTTGTGGCAAGGCTGACCTCCCACCAATAGCCACATAGCATTAGCTGCTGCAGCACAACATAAGGTAAAAGCCTGGGAGACAGGCAAGCACAGAGCATTGGAGGAGGTGTCTAAGATGAGTCTGACTCAGAGAGGAACAAAAATGACCACACGGAGCATGAGAAAGACCTGTACTTCTAGCCAGATTACATAATCATAGGACAGAAAGCTGCAATGTTTCTCTTTATTGCTTGGTTCCGGACACACTGTCCCATTTGAGCACTTATGCAAGGACTTTAATCCAAGAATATGAAGACAGGAAATCATTTTAAGACCTTGCTCAATGCCTGCTGTTGTTGGAATGCTGCACTGTCAGTTCCTCTGTGTTTCAGTTCAACTCCAGGCTCAGGCTCTACAAAGCAGTCAAATCAGAAAAGCCAGGAGAAGCTCTTACAGCAGGGGCATCACTACTCGGTGTGTGTGTGTGTGTGTGTGTGTGTGTGTGTGTGTGTGTGTGTGTGTGTGTGTCTGCGTGTGCCAGCACTGGTGCTTGAACTCAGAGTCTAGGTACTGTTCTTTAGCTTGCACCCACAAGGTTGGCACTCTCCTCCTTGAACTATACCTCTATTTCTAGCTTTTTGATGGTTAATTGGAGAAAAAGAGTCTCATGGGGGCCAAGAGCATGGCCTAGTGCTAGAGTGCTTGTCTAACATGCACTAAGCCCTGGGTTCAATTCCTCCGTACCACAGACACAGAAAAAGCTGAAAGCGATGCTGTGGCTCAAGTGGCAGAGCACTGGCTTTGAAAAAGCCTTAGGATAGTGTCGAGGCCCTGAGTTCAAGACTCAGAACTGGCATAAAAAACCATAAACATAAAGAATCTCATAGATTTTCCTGCTGAAACTGGCTTCAAACTATGATCTTCAGCTCTCAGCTTCCTGAGTAGTAAAGGATTATAGGTGTAAGTCACTAGTATCTGGCTTCATCACTGGGTTTTAATTATTTACTTAGTTGAGATGTGCTTTGCCTTTACTAAAACACATTGAAGCTCGGTCCTACAGTAATGTACTGAGACATGATGGGACCTTTAAGACGTGGTTAAGGTCATGGGAATTCCACTCTCATGAATGAATTATTGTACTTCTTCAAGACTGGATTAGTTTATGCAGGCAAGGGTTATTTAAAGTAGTCTGAGTTCCAGCTGGCTCTCTTCCTCTCTTTCTCTCTGTTTTTCTATCATCCATACAAGAAGAGCAGAGAACTGGCTTTCTGAGCTCTAGAAACTGTCCAGTTGGGCCAGCAAGAGCTTAGGAAGAAAAGAGTTCAGACTAATAGGGCTCTCAACCTATGTACTTTGAGCAGAATTCATGCCCAACAAATCTTTCCTGATATGCTATTTTTATTAAATGTACTATCCTTGAGTCTCTTACCCTACATTTCCCCTTATTTTCCCCAGAAATGTCAACTCCAAAAGACATTTTTTTTGCTTTTTGGATATTCTCTCTCTCTCTCTCTCTCTCTCTCTCTCTCTCTCTCTCTCTCTCTCTCTCTCTCTCTCTCTCTCTCATCCAAAGGACCTGTGTGAAACTGACAGAATAACTGTAAATGCAGCCCTGAGTACCCAGGGCTACTCCCCTACACTTGCACTAGGTGAGGGGGGGATGAGCTGAGCTTCCATCTGAGCTGGCTTCTGGATTCTAGATTGTTCCTGAGCAAGGGTCTCTATTTTGCAGCTCAGACTGTTACTTCTTTCTTCTTTTATGAAAGAACATTGATGACTTGTTAAGAGATAACCGAGGGAGCTGGCAGTATGTCTTATGACGCTCTGCTTCTAGGCTGGGAGCAGAGAGTGTGTTTCTTTTTCATTTCAGTCTTATCTCTGATCACAGTGCCTGGAATTTCATGAGTACTCTGTTGACATTGATAGAAATGAAACTTAGCAATGAAATTTAGTCCCTCCTTTTTCAAACACACAGAGACTCTTACACACATTGTGTCTTTCCTTTCTTTTTTTTAATCTCCCAGGACTGGCTATCTCTAACTGCGTGTCCCCCAACACTGGCAGGTGCTGGGAAAGGGTAGTTATGGTGGGTGTGAGAACACAGCGACTCTTATTCTCTGCTGCTAGTTTTGCACCATAGCATCTCCCTATTCAGCTCCTAAAATTCCTCCCTAATGAGTTACTCAACTCCTTGCAAATGTCTCCTGTCCTTGCTATTCTGGCCTGTCATCTCTGTGTCAGCTTAGATTTAATCCTTTCTGCCAATTGGGTCCCAACTCTCCATACAAAAAATGTATTTACACCTCCCAGCTCTGCCCTATGTTAACCAAGATAAGGAAGGAGTAGAAGTAAAAATAGGGCATAGCCAGGAGCTCGTAGATAACACCTGTAATCCTAGTCACTCAGGAGACTGAGATCTAAAGATCACAGTTCAAAGGTAGCTGAGGCAGGAAAGTTCTCAGGACTCTTCTCCCCAACTAACCACCATAAAGCTGGAAGGAGAAGTGGGGCTCAAGTGGCAGAGCACCAGCCTTGAGCAAAAAGCTAAAGGGAAAGTACCCAGGCACTGAGTTCACACTCTATTACCAGTACAATAAAATAGGACAACAGGGCCAAGAAATGCCTGAACAACTCTAATGAGTCATCCAGTCTTGCCGAAGTTAAGAGTCAAGTCTTTTGGATGGCACATTCTGTTTCTAAGAGCCAACAGCCTGCAAATAGACAAGGTAATGCATGGCAGTGGGAGTTAATAATCCCTCCCATTGTGATAGGCTGACTGTGCACTGGATGCAAGCTTACTGCAGATGTTTCCAGATACATTTCCCCGATTCCTAAGGCTTCTAGGAAGCACAAAGAAACATGACGGGACTGCTTACATCTCTCTGTGGCCATCAGACTGTGATGATGCACAGGAAGTCCTGCTCACCAAGATAGCTTTTATCTCTGCAGCAAAGACTTTGCCACAGAAAGGAATGTCTGATGTGTGTTAATATGTTGTCCATTGTTATAACCAAGAGGGGGACAAGGCTGGAGCACCATCCTCTCTTGCCGTTACAGCTGGGGAAAGTATATTTATAGTTAGAGAGCCAGGGGAGATGGGTTGACTCAGAACAAGAGGTCAAGAAGCAGAAACTCAGGTCTTGTTGGTAAAAAGAAGATTCCTCAAGGTTCAAGGATCCTCTTTCTTCAGGACTTTGACTCTTCTGGCCATCCGTGCCCACTGGTCATTTGAAAGTGAATGGCTTTAGAAGTCCATGTCCTGATCAGAAATGTCAAAATCTCCTGTGTGGGGCAAAAGATCTAAATTGGTCTAAACTGTGTGATGTTTTCTGCCTTTACTCAAGTGTGCTACGTGTGCCAGGACATAACTCATACCTCTGCCACATAGCCAAGCCCTATCCTTCTGTACATGCTTCCAAACCCAACACATGGATGGTGAGGTAATCATGTCTGCCAGAGTTTGTATGGGAACACATGACGCTGTCATTCATTACCTTTCAGCCAGACTCATCCAAAGACAAGGTAAGTCAGCAACCCACCACCATCTGGAGCCACCAAGGTTTGGCCACTCACTTCTCCCAAATGAGGCAGAGTCCACCCATGGCAAGGAGGCTGGGACTCCTCAGAGGATCTTCCTGCCACTGGGCTGCACTAGACAGTCACTGCTTTCCTCACCAGAATCATCAGGACCAAAGAGAGACGGGTGGGAGTGGCCAGTTTAATGGTGGAAGGGGCGGTTCAAACTGATAAAAAATATAAAGGAATCTTGAGTTCTATGGACATTTGCCTGTTCATGTTTTTGGACTGTAGATTTCTAATCTGTAGTGTTGCTACATATTGACCTGTGATTTGGTCTGACTGTAGTTGCTTGGACTTATTTTTTTAATGTCTTGTATGACAACACTAACAGTGACTCTCACAAATGGTCATGATCAGAAGGCACAAGTCCCTGCTATGACTGGGAAGTCAATAAAAGCAAGTGAACTCAGGCTTTCCTGTCTACTAACATGTATGTGTGTGTCATAATTACTTCTCAATATTTGTTGTGGTTCCTGTGATTAATATAGGGAGCCCACAATTGATGGAAATCACAGCTAAGTGTTTCTCTTTCTTGCCATTGCCCAGAAATGATATCAATTCTAGGCTACAAGGCATATATAATGTGAATTGCTATTTGATTCCCACTAGCTTTTTTTCAAAAGAATCGACTTCTTTGTAGGTATTGTCTATTGTTCTTAGTAGGGACATTGTTTATTTGGAAACGTATGTTCACACAAACCAGCTAGAAAATCTTCTTTAATAGCAAACAAAAAGAAGATGATTAAACATGCAGGTGTTAACTAACATGTATTTATGGTATCTTTTCTGAAATGGTCAGCTTTACCCCAGGGAGTGTCCACATATAACCTGAGAGATATTTGGGGAAATAAGTCCTATTTTATTTGTTGGCCTGCCCTTTGATGTATGTCTCCTGACACTATGATCCTTTGGACTAATGTCTGGGAGGGGAAAAACACTGAAGGATAAATGAAATGTCAGTTAATTCTGTTATGTTATTTATTGACATCCTGCCTGGGCTCAATCTGTCCCCCAGGGACTCTCCATAGGAGAGTATATTTGATGGGAAATATAGATTGTGTGGGCCTAACAGCCCAACAAGAGTAATCACAATTTCTGAGGATGGCAGTGAGAAGATACATTTGAGAGTCAGCCAATTCTTGGATAGATTCTCCCTCATTTCATCATGCTCTGTGGGCTTAGAAAAGTTCATAAAGATTCCATTTACAAAAGACTGGGTTTGTTACCTGCCTAGTAACCCCTTCTAGGAAAATTCCATCACTAATAATTGAAGTAAAAATCTACAATAACATCTTTCTTTGAACTTTGCAGAACTGTACAATCTAACAAATATCCAGTTGTCACCAATCATAGAGTATAAATCAAAATATTGTGTTTCCTTGTTATTGCTTACCATTTCATTCTAGCTGGAATGCTGGTACACTTGAGAAATTGGAGCTTCCTTGTTTCATCTTATGGAACTGATAAGGAGTTTCACCAGTCCTGCCCTAGGAGGCAGAGGTGTTCATTACAGGTAGCTATGTGAAGCAATGACCTTGATGTGCAAGGCTTGGATAACCCAGAAGGGAGTACACGTTGGTTACTGTAGGAAGTTCTATGTCTTGGTCATTATAAATCTATCTGCCATTAAGATTAGATTAGGAACTTGAAGTTCAAGTCTTAATAAGCCTAAAAGTCAGAGGCCTAAATTTCGAGCTGATAGGCACACTGGTGGTTTCTAAATGCTCATCACTGAAGTGTGGACTGAGGTGTTCAGTTTCTCTAGAACCTGGGGAGAAATGCAGAACTACAGAGATGGAGAGTGGAAAAATCCCTCCCAGGAAAAGAAGGCACACTGAAATTTTCCATGTGCTCAGCTGAATTATTTTTCCTGTTTTGTGGATGGACAAAACCACAAGTTTGTGATTTATTCAAGAGCACTTAGCAGTTTACTCCATCAGGAGTAGGTGCTCCATCCTAGCTCATTCTTGGGGTCTTAGATATCATCATTGTAGTAGCAGTGAATTACAGGTCCAGTCCCAAAATCTGAGGTGAATTTTCCCAGAGAACTATGTGTTTATGCCATCCAGCCCTACTGTCTCAGAAATTTCTCAGGCTTGTTTAACCTAAAATGTCAATACTACACACACAAATGAGTTAATTCTCACCAAAGTGAGAATATACTACCTGGTGGCAGGTAGTATATTGGTTGCTGTGGAGATGGACAATAGAGAGAAATGCAGCTTTTGCATGCACTGTGTGTGATAATGCGTTCCAGTGTTGAGATGGCATCCACTTCCATGTCTTTGTTCCTCATCCCTCTGCCTGGGACACTGCCTTCTGGATTCAAGGCAGTACCCAGCAGATCCATGGTCTCTCCCTGATGAAGTGTTCTGGGTTACTCTGTTTAGAGTTGCTTCTCTCCCCCATTCTCTACAAGTAACTATTCCTTATCTATAGTACCTTGCATTTAAATTTCTTATTGTTGTTGGTGTTATTATGCTGGTCTTGGGGCTTGAACTCTAGGTCTGGGCACTGCCCTTGGAGGTTCTTTTGCTCAAGACAAGCACTCTACCGCTTGAACCACAGCGCCATTTCTGACTTTTTCTGAGTAGTTTATATTAGAGACAAGTATATATTAGAGTCTCATGGACTTTGAAGCCTGGGCTGGCTTCAAACTGTGATCCTCAGATCGCAGCCTCCTGAGTAGCTCGAATCACAGCTTTCAGCCACCAGCTCCTGGTGAATCATTTAGTTTAGCAGATCTTGCCTCCCTGTCTTGTTGAGAGAGAGCCTGCCTTATACCTGGTGACCAAAATTGGTGCTTGACTTATGGTAAGTGCCCAGTAAGTGCTTGCTAGATGAGCAAATAAGTAATTTAGGAGATGTATGTCATACTCATGAGTAGAATAATCATAAATGAGAGCTAACATATACTGATATTAGCAATGGATTACATACTTTATGTACATTGCTTTATTTAATTTTAATTTTTTATTATTAGCATTTCAAAGAGCATTGGTGTTGACTGGTTAAATACAGCTTTCTTCTAAGGTTAGGGAGATCACTGAACATGGGCCTGACTCCAGGAACATTGCTAAAGGGAGAGCACAGAGAGGCTTCTGCATAATATGGGGCTGCACTGGCCAAGCCTCTGAGAAGGAAAGCTGAACTGCTTAGACCCCAGCCATGCTGCCTCCAAGGCTGTGTTTGGATCCTTTGCCATTTTCCTTTGGGCATTTGAGTAAAAGCTAAAGAAAGGAGACCTCCCCGCAGATGATCAGGCAGGAGAGTTTATTTGGGAGAGCCAAACTGCTGGCCCACTTGAGATGTAGATATGCTGAGTTTGCACGGGTGGAGGTGTGCATGAACAAATGATGAGAGAGAAGGATGCTGAAGTGATCTCAGAGTCTGGGAACTTCCCATTGCCCCTGGGTGTGCCAGTTACTGGGGTTACAGGTGCTGGCCTGGGACTTCTAAGAAGGGCAATGTGCATGGGAAAGAACAAAAGGAAGGAGAAAATTTTTCCAGAATGGACATAGTTAACAGTTTTCCTGTGGGGGGGGGGATGGGTACCAGGGCTTGACCTCAGGGCCTGCGAGCTAGCTGTGTTTTAGATTTTTTGCTCACTGCTAACACTCTAACATTTGAACCACAGCTCTACTTCCAGCTTTTTGGTGGTTAGCCAGACATTAGAATCTCACAGATTTTCCTGCCCAGGCTGACTTTGAAGCATGATCCTCATATCTCAGCCTCCTGGGTAGCTAGGATTCCAGGCGTGACCTACTAGCATCTGATAATATCCATTTTTAATCATCATTTTTAAAAGAAAATAATAATGTGCCTGGAGTGTCATGATGCCAAACAGAGGACAGTCCTTGATCTTCACATTTTCCACCAAGAAAAAAACAAAACAAATAGCCCAAATCACTCCCAATCAACTGAATTTCATGAGGCCTACAGGGAGATGGGAGTTCAGTAAACTTTCCCTCACATCAGCAACTCATTACTTTTGCGCCCTCTCTCTCTGTTTCTCTCTGTGTCTCTCTCTCTGTCTCTCTCTCTGTCTCTGTCTCTCTCTCTCTCTGTCTCTGCCTGTCTGTCTGTCTGTCTGTCTGTCTGTCTGTCTCTCTCTCTCTCACTCTCTCTCTCTCTCTCTCTCTCTCTCTCCAATTTATATTTTCTCAAAGTGCTCAATCTCCATTTCACTGTGTATGCTGGTTTCCACCAGCCCCACACATCCATCCCCAGCAGCTGCCACCGGCTGACTCAGTAGGACAGCCCCCCAGGAAGTGAGCCAGAAAGCACATCTCTCACAAGGAGCAGGAGGAGGGGGGAAACAACTTGAGTGAATGCATCTCATTCCAGAGAAGAGCTTTTAAAAAGCTGTTTAACATTTAAAGTTCTATTATTATTTTTGGCAACATGTTGAGTCCATGTCTCATTTTTGGCTACTTTTCTAGTACTTTATGTATCTGGAAGTTAAATTTGCAGCCAATTTCAGGAACACAGGGGGAAAATGTTCAGTGTAATTATAGGAGGAATTTAAATGCTATTTAAATGTTATCGTATATTCTCCTCAAATGAAAAGCAGAAGTTAAAAATGATGATATAAATTGACCTATAATATAATTTGTTTATATGTCATAGACACAGAGACCACCTTAAGCATTAGCTACTGCAGAAGAAATTGTATGACTAAAATTATTAAATTCAACAGCAATTACTGATTGACTTCCAAATTGCATTCCAACTCAATGCAAAAGACAGAAGGATAAGTCTGTAGGTATTTTCTTCTATCATGTGGTCAGTGGTAGGCCTAGTTTTTGTTATTTACATAATTATTTTTTATTTTGGAAAGCTTCAAACACATACAAAAGTAGAAATGGAAATGGACCTCAGTACTTGTTTAGCATGCATGAGCCCTGAGTGAAATACATAAATTCCCAGGCTTAAATAAAGAAAATAAGGACTATGCTCCCATAGTCTCTATGTGCGTCAACAAGTATCTATATGTTGATGGAAAGAGGGGAGAGGTAAATACCTATGGGAAATGTAAATCAGTAGTCTGACATGACAGGCATGAGTCTGTGGTTATTGATATCAACCCTCTAGAGCTGTAGGCAAAATAGGTGGTTCACAGGCTTAACCTCAACTTCTGCTTTAAGATATCAGCCCAAACAATAACAATAACAATTATAACGTCAAATTTTAAGTAATTGCTCTTTACCATGAACCCCTGATAGCTCTAGATACTATGATAGATATAGAATGATTATTAGAACATTGAAATAGTAGATAGTTTTTGTTTTCCCTTATAGATACAATTTATTACTCTATCCTGTACATTGAGAGGTTGATTTGTTCCACATCAGAAAGTCCTCTTGTCCTCTAGTTTCTACTGGGTTGAGCCAAGGAATGGCAGAGGATAGGACAAGGGATGGAAGCAGAAAGATGGAGAGTGGGATGGTAGGCAGAGAGAAACACACAAGCCCATTGAGAATGTGAGGCTGTGGTAGAGAGCCAGCGAAGTTTAACTGATTCAAAAAGCAGTAAGATGCTCAGTATCAGTAATCATTATGGAAATGTAAATCAAAGCCATGATTAGATTTTACTTCATACTCATTATGGTAGATATTATGAAAACCACAGAAAATAGCAAGTATTGGTAAGAAGTAGAGAAATTGGAACCCTATGCATTCTGGGTAGAAATGTGAAATATTGCAAATACTGTAAGAACCACTATAGTAGGAAATTCCTAGAAAATTGTAAACATAAAATTTCCATTTCAAGCTGTGCGCCATAGCTACTTAAGAGGCTGAGATCTGAGGATCACAGTTCAAAGCCAGCAGATGCAGGAAAGTTCATGAGACTCTTATCTCCGAGTAACGAATAGAAAATCAAAAAGTGGCACTTTGGCTCAAAGTGGTAGAACACTTATTATGAGTGGAAAAAGCTCAGGGACAGTGCTCAGGCCTGAGTTCAAGCCTTACAACAGACCAAAAAAAATCAATTTGAGGGGCCGGGAAAGTGGCCTAGTGGTAGCATGCTCACCTAGCATGCACAAAGCCCTAGGTTTGATTCCCTGGAACCACATACACAGAAAAAGCTAGAAGTGGTGCTGTGGCTCAAGTAGCAGAGTGCTAGCCTTGAGCAAAAAGTGTCCAAGGACAGTGCCCATGCCCTGAGTTCAAGCTCCAGGACTGGCAAAAAAAAAATGATTTAACAATTCTACTACTGGGTTTATACTCAAAATAACCGAAAGTAGGAACTATAACACGTATATGCATATCAAAGTTTATAGTAGGATTATTGACAGTCACCCAAAAGTGGAACAATCCAAAAGTCCATTGTCAGATTTTTAAAATGAGTAATATTCTATACACAAATGGAATATTAGTCAGCCTTAAAAAGGAACATAATTCTGACATATGTTACAACGTAGATGAACCTTGAGGACACTAAAGTGAAATAAGCCATGTATAATACCATTCATATGAGGTACCTATAGCACAGGAAACAGATGAGAGATCAGTAGGGGCTACTAGGAGGGAAAGTAGAAAATTATTGTTCAATGGCTACAGAGTTTCAATTTGGAAAGATAGAAAATGTCCAAAAATGGATGGTAGTTCTGCAACAATGTAAATGCTACAGAACTATATACCTAAAGTGGTTAAAATGATACATTTTACATTTTGGACATTTTATCACAGATTTTTATAAATCAAACTTTGCACCTTCACCCACAAGCAAAACCACTGAAAGTTACTGGGGGGAGTAGTAGCTGCAAAATACGAAATTAAAACATGCTCCCTTCTCTAACATCCCAGCCTACTAAGTTAACTTCTTAGCAGGGGGGAAAAGAAAATAAGAAAAAACTAGGATAGTGCCCAGGCCCAGAGTTCAAGTCCCATGATTGACCCTACTTCCCCCCCAAAAGAAAAAAATGTGTTGAATTTTCTTTCCTTTTCATTCCTCATCTTTTCCCCTTTCCTTCCTTTCTTCCCTCCCTCCCTCCCTCCTTTCCTCCCTCCCTCCCTCCCTCCTTTCTTCCTTCCATTCTTTCCTTGTCTCTGTGTAGAGATGGCCTTTAAGGAGAAAAGAAGATCATAGAAACTGGAAGTTTAGAGACCTTTTATACACACACACACACATACACACACACACACACACACACACACACACACACACACACACACAAGAAAAGGAGGCAGAAAAGACTGAATAGGAAATGGAAGTGCTGTTATCAGTCTAGCCCAGACCTTTATCAGGAGCCAGTGTAGTTTTCTTCATCATGGGGACCTCTCCATTTAATTGTCAACTACATCAGCATGTGTTATTGATAGAGGCCAAAACATCAAGGTTGCCTATAACACTGGTTACCTTAACGAAAATTTGCTCTGAGAAGACCCAAGTACACAAATAACTCTACGAATTGTTTCTTCAACAATCTCAATGGCGAGGCCAACAGGATGCTGCTTTAACAAGGTACAGTTTACTTAAATACTAAATAGGGCAGGTGTTTTCTCCATGCACAAGGAATGAATGTCAAATTTCTTTAATAGCAAATTTAACTCTGGAATAGTAGAAAGGGAACTCAGAAGACTGGGTTTCAATCCTATGCCTGAAAATATGGAAGTATGAATCATTCTTTTTGCAAATCTCTTGTACATTAGAGGAGTCTTTGAAGCTAAGAGAGATGAACTGGACTGGGAGTAGTTACTAATCGGGAGACTGACACTGAACCAGCTTCCTCTAACACCACAACTCTCTGGGACCAATTGCACATGTCAGAGATATGATGATCTATGCATAAGTTTCAGAAAATATGATCAGGCAATAGTCTGTAGTTTCCTAAGTAGCTGTTTTTTTAGAGTGAGAATAATAGTAATGTTATTATGCCCATACATAGTCCCAAACACATTATTTTTTTCTTGTAATATTTTAGTGTTTCACATCATTAAATAAATACATTTTAATGAATTCATTCTCACAAAACCTTGGGAGGTAGACAGAAGATAGATTTAAATCTACTTTATAACCAGAAGTTGGCAGCTCATGCCTATAATCCTAGCTGTCAGGAAACAGAGATCTAGTTCCTAATTTGAAGCCAGCCTGGGCAGAAAAGTTTGAAATTTTGTGAGTGTGTGTGTGTGTGTGTGTGTGTGTGTGTGTAGGACTTGAACTCAGGGCCTAGGCATTATCTTTGAACTCTTTTGTTCAAAGCCAGCCTTCTACCACTTGAACAACAGCTTCATTTCTAGTTGTTTTAGTAGTTAATTGGAGATAGTTGATAGGAGCTAAGACTCTCAGAGACTTTCTTGCCAAGGCTAACTTTGAACTGTAATCCTCAGACCTCAGCCTCTTGAGTAACTAGGATGGCATGAGCCGCCCACTCTTGCTAAGTCCATGATATTCATATCTCCAACTAATCAACAAAAGTCAGAGTAGAGGTGTGGCTCAAGTGGTAAAGTACTAGCCTTGAGCAAAAAGACCAAGCAAGTGAAGGTGTGTGAGAGTCTGAGTTCTAGTCCATCTACTGGCATGAATAAGAAATAAACTTCAGATAATCAAATTCAGATACAGATAGACTGTACTGTAGATCACCCTATTCATTTGCTTAAACTGCTGGTGATGAATTGGGGTGATCTCTCGAGATCCTTGTCTTTGGGATGTTGCTTTTCACAGTGCAGAAGAGACTCTGAGATGTCCTCAGATGTGACAAAAGCACTGGCCAACACTGAACATTATGAGAAAGGAAACTCTAAGCATTCCAAGCTAGAAACTCACATAAATTGTAACTGGAAATAAAGTTTAAAAAATGGAGAGAAATTCAAAATTGTCAATAAAGTCCTCATTATTTTTTTTTTGGTGAAAAAGAAGGCTGTCACTGCTTGCTGAGTTTTAGAATTAGAAAATGCAGACATGCAAATGAACCTGGTCCAGCTTTGGCTTCTGTGTTCACCTCTGTCTACCAGCACCTGAGTGAGCCAGTTACGCTCCAAAGGAAAATCTACTCCTCTTGAACTGCAAACCTTCCCAAGAGATTGGTATCTGTAAGAGGCCAATTGTATCTCTTTTACACAGCTGACCCTAGCTCTTTATTCCCACTTCCCACAAGCCAATGCCTAACTTGGCTGACCTTATCCTCTAACTATATTCACTCAATCAACAAATATTGATTGAACCATACCATGGGGAACACTATTCTGACCTCTTGGGATATGTTTGTGTACAAACATATGCAAGGATCTCTACCCTCTAGAGGCTTACATTCTAGCAACTTCAAAGGCAATTTACTACTCACATATTAATGGAATTAAATATATTAGTTTAGAAGGAAAGAGGGGTCAAGTATAGTATTTTGATGTAATGCTGTACTTTCTCTTCCTCCCTCCCTCTCCCTCTCCCTCTCCCTCTCCCTCTCCCTCTCCCTCTCCCTCTCCCTCTCCCTCTCCCTCTCCCTCTCCCTCTCCCTCTCTCTCTCTCTCTCTCTCTCTCTCTCTCTCTCTCTCTCTCTCTCTCTCTCTCTCTCTCTCTCTCTCTCTCAACTAAAGTCCTGGGTGCAATACTCAGGGCTTATGTGCTGTCTCTGAGCTTTTTTGCTCAAAGCTAGCACTCTACCACTTGAACCATAGCACCACTTCTGGCTTCTTGCTGGTCAACTGGAAAGAAAAGTCTTACAGGCTTTTCTGCACAGGTTGGCTTCAAACCAAGATTCTCAGACCTCAGCCTCCTGAGTAACTGGACCACAGGGGTGAGCCACTGGCACTCAGATGTAGTGCTGATTTCTAACCACAGTCTCTTAATGACCATAATTCTAACTCTAAATTCTGAAGTTCAACAGATTACTTTTTCCCCAAATTGTAGGTGATTGAGTGGCACTTAAAAATTGTTTGATTCTGCTTTGCGATTGAAGCAGTCCCTTACTTAAGGTTTTATTAGTCTGTGATTAGTTTTCATTTTAATATACCTAATTATGATGAATAAAAATGCATTCCTATGGTAAAATCTTCCATATTCTATCTAAAATATATGTTCTACCTAAAATATGTTCAATGAACTTTGTTATATTCAATACTTTTTTGATGAATTGAAGACTTTTCCTTTCACAGAACTTCTTGTTTTAATCCTTATAGGCAATTCAATTCAATTAGTGTGAAATCATTTTAGCTAGAAACTGGAAGAATAGCACTTCTGAATTAAATTTGAGAAAGGTCTACTCAGACTTAGTCAATTACAAATCGAAAAAGTTGCTTGTTGGTCTGCAATAGTGAGATGTGTGCTGATAAGAGTCACAGTGATAGAGTTGGCTTGGGTTACCTTACTCTCCCAAGTATGATTGTGTGTGTGTGTGTGTGTGTGTGTGTGTGTGTGTGTGTGTGTGTGTGTTGGGGGAGGATATTGTTCAAATTTCTTCTTCTTTGAAGACAGGATTGAGTTATGGATTCTCAATTCCATATAAATCTAAGAAAGTAAGTCAAAGGAGGTATTGATTGGAAACCAAAGCAGTGCATTATGGGCCATCAAGAGGTCTTTAATTAGTAGAATTGCCTCTAGAGTTGGTCCCTAGGAGCAACTTACAGGACAATTGTACCCACAGTGAACTATTTTGCCAGCATTCTCTGTAGAGTTTCAATGCTTGGGACCAGGAAAGAAGATTTTTCCATCCACTTTGCAGTAGGTTAGTCTTTACCACTTCCTCTTCTCAAGATACTGCCCTAAATATAAATCAGTGGTGCCATAAAACCAGAGCGTAGGAGTGGAGGAAGAACAAAGAGAATTAATTTGAATGGCACATTCAAATCATAAAATTGTTCAGCTGTCAACTTAGAGCTTGACAATATTAACATCATTAATATTACTGTAACTGTGCAAGCAAAGGTCTGCCTTTATTTTACTATTATTACCTCTCTTCATCTTGACAAAATGTTTATGTATTAAAAGATATAGTTCTTGTTCTGGATGCTGCTGGTTCATGCCTATAATCCCAACTAGTCAGGAGGCTTTGATCTGAGGATCATAGTTCAAAGCCAGCCCAGGAAGGAAAGCCCATGAGATTCCTTTTTTTCATATATTCTTTATTGTAATTAAAAGAAGGGTTACATTATATTCACCAGATAGAAGGTGCATTACTTCACAAACATTGATACCCTTTCTCATGTCTTTGTCTCCATTTTCCTCCCCCACCCCACCCCTCATCTTGTTTTCTCCCCTTCCCCATCCTAGTTCACCTAAACAAATATATCAGATAACAAAGTGAGATACTGTAACTATATGAGATAACCAAGGGACAGCAAAAGAGATGAAAGATAACATAGTACATTAAGGACAACAGTCACTCATTATATGGCTTTTGTTTCTATATCCTGGAGGTTCTTTCATTTAGCATCATCCTACATAGCTTTATGTATCTAGGGTTTTCCACTACTGTAAATCTCTGCTAGGAGAGCCCAAGGTTTCTACTGATTTTGAAAAATGAGGGAAATCATTGAGCCTATGTTCCTTTGAGTCTGGCTTACTTCACTTAGTATGATGTTTTCTAAGTCTTTCCATTTCCTTACAAATGGGGTGATGATGTTCTTTCTGACAGATGCATAGAATTCCATTGTGTATAAATACCACATCTGGTTGATCCACTCATCGACTGAGGGGCATCTGGGTTGGTTCCATATCTTTGCTATGGTAAATAGTGCTGCAATGAACATTGTTGTAGTAATCCATGAGATTCTTAGAATCTCCAATAAACTATTCAGAAGAGGCCAGTAGTGGTCCTGTGGCTCAAATAGTATAGCACCAGCCATTAGCAAAAGAAACTCAGGGATAGAGTCCAGATCCAGAGTTCAAGCCTAAGGACTGGCCAAAAAAAGGATATAGTTCTTTTTAAAAATACAGGAGGCAACATTAAAAAACATACATTCCCAAGAAATCTGAGACTCAAAACTTTGACCAAGAGACCATTTAAGATTTTGTGGGAATAATATGTGATAAAAGTTCCTTTCTCTTGAGCCTAATGCAAACACACTGATCAAACCTCTTTAATTTAGCAAGTTGCTCTGATTTCCTGCTTACCCAATTCCCTCCACTCTAACTCCTGATAGCTCATGGAGCCTGCAGGCTGGAAGTTGCATGGTCAAAACATTTCCTTCCATATGGCAGGATATGGGGATGAGGGAATGCACTGAGGTTCTGCTAGGTCTTCCTGACTCTGGGGCTGAATGGAACTGACTCTCAACAGCTCTGGAGGCTAACCTGACTCTCTGTCTTCTAGAAATCCTAAAATCTTTGTGACTGAGAACCCAGTATACACAATGTATACTGGGAATAGCTGACCAAAGATTAAATTATAGGACTATGTGAGAAGTTGTAGAGAATGTGTGCAATGCTTGTCAGAAATACTGCCTTAAGTAACCTTGACATCAGAATTTACAGAGAATTACAAGCCTTTATCTAATAGGTGCAAATCCAATTGTGACTTGTGTCTGGCTGGCTGTTTTGGAGGAGAAGCAAAACTGTACTTTATCTCTGGGGACTTACTGTGTCCTAAGCATTATAGAGAACTCCCACACCACAGGTCCCACCTTTTGAGAGAATATTATCTTGGTCTTTTCTTCATAAAGCTTTGAAGTATAATTAAAAGCTGTGGCATAAGTTAAAGGTACAAACACAGAACCAACAATAGTTTCCATTTTCTGAGAATGTATCCATCTTGAATATTTCAGAATCTTTTTGGGCAGCAGCATGAAGGAAGCAAGCAGAAGCTTCAGGTGAAGGAACTGCATAAAATAAGACATGGAAGCATCCGCCATTGATACTGTGCTGTGGACAGAGGAGCATAATTCAGTCACATCTGTGAGCCCAAGGATCAAAAATACAAAAAAGGGTGAATTGAACTTTAGTGATTTCTGGGGTATAAGTGCAGGGAGATAGGAGAAGAGAGGTCCCTGAGAACAGAGAAGAAAAGGGAATGCACTTAGATGCATTTCTCCTCGTTCCTTCACTCTACCAAGGCTTCCAATGGCTTGGAGAGGGGCTAAGCCAAATGTCAAGAAGTCCTCCTTTTTTCCCCCCTTCCTTCATCCTTTCCTTCCTTCCCTCTACTTTTCTTTTTTAGTTTTGGGGCTTGAACTCAAGGTCTGGGTGCTGTTCCTGAGCCTCTTTGTACTCTACCACTTGAGCCATAGCAGCACTTCCAATTTTTGAGTGGTTAAGTGGAGGTAAGAACCTCATGGGAAGTTTCTTGCCTGAGCTGTCTTTGAACTGGGACCCTCAGATCTTAGTCTCCTGAGTAGCTAGGATGACAACTATAAGCCACAGTGCCTGGCTTCTTACTAAATAGCTCAAGCTAGCTTCAAACTCAAGATCTTTCTGCTTCAGCCTTCTGAGAGTTGAGGTTAGAGATGTACATGCACTTCCATGCCTTGCAGCAAGCGTATCTATAGAAAACCTGACAGGAAATACTCTAAACTGGCTGGACTGTGTGCTGTGGCATCTAAACATGGCTGCTGTGGTAATGAAAGCAGCTCCAGATAATCCATCAATGAAGAGGCACTGTTGTGTTCTAATAAGTCTTTATTAAAACAATAGCAGCAGCAAGAAGCAGCAATGTGGATTTGGACTATGAGCTCTAATTTGCAGATCTCTAGCCTAGGGAACAAATCCAGATCAATTGGCTTAGCCTTCTCTTATAGAGTGTCCAGGACAGAGCTTGTAAGATAATTCACCACTCAAAAATATGACCAGTGAAGACAAATGCAAAGGCACCAGGCTTATTTAAATTCAGAGAAAATGAGCTCAAGGTCCACAGAGGCTTCTGTGGTAATAGAATCTCTGACACTTTGAACATTCGGTGTTGGGATAAATAACCTGTGGGCAGGGTTCACATAATTTTTTATTTGATCAAGTCAAGAACATGTTTCATAAGCAAATGCAAATGCTTAAGTGCTTTTCAGAATTTGTAGCAGTTAACATGAATTTTCATTCTGGGTTTCCCAGCAACACTGTTAAAGGGCTCCCTCTCCATATTTCCCAGACATCCTGGTTACATCCTTGGAGACAGCTTTGGAGAAGCCCCATACCGGATAGGAGGCTTTCCCAGGCAGTAGCTAAACCCACAACTGCAGCTCATGTTAAGACAATGGAGACAGAAATGTAAAACACTACAAATGATGGTTTCTAGATGAATAAGCCAATCAAGCTTGGCAGATTCAAGCCTAGTGATAATCAATGTGGTTTTCAGATATCAAAAGCAAGGGAAAGAAAAATCAAGTGCCTGGCCTGCTTTCACCTCTGTTCTGCCCATTTGCTAACTGCCAATTACTATCTCTCGAGGCACCTGTGCCTAGCTTGTCCAACAAGCAGCTCAGCAACTCTGGTGACAGAATCTTTGGCTCTTCCCCAGCCTAGAGATAGCTTCTTCTGACATAGGAAGGACAGCCTGTACACTGCTGTGTCTGACATCTTCATTCAGCCCATTTTATAATACATTTACCCAAGACTATCCATTTATTTGTTTTAAGTTAGATTTCCCAAGACATCTTCTCTGCATTTTTTTCAAGTCTATATTTCCATAGCCCCTCCGCCTTACTCCCTGAAGTAGAAGTTATAAGGCTGTAAAAGACTCTATTTATACCTGTGTAAATTGGTATCCATCATAAACTTCGCCTGCAGAATTGCTCAGGAGCTCCCTGTTGAAGCGAGAGGTTAGTAAAATCATTATCTAAACATGCCGGTCTGTTGGGGCTCATCAAGATTTCACCTCCAGGATCTGTTTGCTCGTATCATTATTGCAGAAGGGGGGAGTTCAAGCAGACATAGGGGAAAACATTAATAGTTAATATCTCCACAGACCCGTTACACCATGTCTGACTGTAAATCCAGAATACTGAAATATTGGAACTTGATCTTACATAAAGTACCTTTATATTTTTTTAATTATTTAATTTTCTTTCCAGTTATATGCAAGTGTCTTCAATAAGTTAACTTATAGTTGAGTTAAAGATTTATTGCTAGGAGATTTGTTAGAATGTTAATCCAACTGGGTACTTCCCAATAAATAAACATTATCTTGATTAAAAAGAAGGAAAGTAAAAGGTTCGTCTTGGCTTATGTATTTGTTGACTGGGCTGGGGTGTTCAGTAATAGTTATGGCATTTGCATTTCCTGATTTGCTGGGATGAAGGAGAAGATTAACTTAGAACTACTTTTTTCCCTGATCCATCACTGCTGTTGTTTTCTCAATTCTGTAACATGGCCCTGGGTAGCAGTTGCTCTGTTGTTGCTCTCTGGTTAGTCCTATTCCTATTCTTTCCCTTCACAAATCAACCTTTCCCTGAGGGAGTTAAAACAAGTGTTTCTTTGCCTTTCTGGACACAGCAGTGACAATGAACCCAAAACAAGTGGAAAGTTACAGATTCCTTCCAGTTAGCGCAAATGTCTTGGTCATGGTATTGAAAGGAGTGGCAAATTGACCTTTCAAAAATAATAATATCAATGATTACATTATTGACTTCTTACAATATGTCCACCATGGTGCCAAATCCTCTGTGTGTAGTTCATCTTCACAATCCCATGCTAGAGATATTAGTTAGATTATTGATTGATTGATTGATTGATTGATTGTCAGTCCTGGGGACTGAACTTAGGGCCTAAGCCACTGTCCTTGAGCTTTCTCAGAGATAAGGCTCTACTATTTGAGCCACAGCACCACTTGTGGCTTTTTCTGTGTATGTGGTATTGAGGAACTGAACCCAGGGCTTTATGCATGCTAGGCAAGCACTTTACCACTAGGCCACATTGCTGGCCCCAGGATATCTCTTTTAGATGGGGAAAGGGTGGCAGGTAATAGATAAGGCAAATAGTTTGCTGGGGATGCACATTCCACAGAAAAGGTAGAATTTGCGATCAGGAAATCTGGTCCCTGCTTTCAATCTCTATACTACAAAGAACAGGCCGGGAGTTTGGCCTAGTGGTTAAAGTGCTTGCCTAGCATGCGAAAAGACCCGGGTTCGATTCCTTGGTACCACATACATACAAAAAAGCTGGAAGTGGTGCTGAGGCTCAAGTGGTAGAGCTCTAGCCTTGAGAAAGTCCAAGGACAGTGCTCAGGCCCTGAGCTGAAACCCAGGACTGGCAAAAAACAACAACAAAAAAAATACAACAAAGAACAAAGGAATAGAACAGGTTCCACCTTTATCTTGCCATGTTATTTAGTTTTTTTTTTTTGTTAGGTATTTTTTTATTGTAATTAGTAAAAGGGTTACATGATATTTGCCAGATAGAAGGTGCATTAATTCACATACATTGATACCCTTTCACATGTCTTGGTACCCATTTCCCTCCCCCCCCCACACCCCCCACCCCTCTTGGTTTTCCCCCCTTCCCTATCAAATTTCAAATATCCAAATACAAATAAATTCAATATATCAGATAACAAAGTGAGATACTATACCAATATGAGATAACCAAGGGACAGCAAAGGAGATGAGAGACAACATAGTACATTAAGGACAACAATCATTCATTATATGGCTTTTGTTTCAATATCCTGGAGGTCCTTTCAATTAGCTTCACATGTTATTTAGTTTTGTACTCTCTGTCATCCCATGTAGAATTTACTTAGTGCAAATTTACCTACTTATTATCAGGACTGGGACTTGAACTCAGTACCTCCTGTTATTGCTTGGCCTTTTCAACTCAAGGCTCACATTCTACCACTCAAGCAACCCCTTTACTTTGTACATATTGCTAGTTAATTAGAGATAAGAGTCTTGTGGATTTTTCTTCTTGGGCTGGCTTCAAATCTTGATCCTCAGATCTCAGCCTTAGTTGCCAAGAACTCAGTGTAAATTTGACATATCCACTGGATTAGTATTCCAACACCTCATCACCCTACATCCTCATAGAACATCTGCATAGAAATAGTCTCTGTCCAAGTCATGTAAACTGAGGTCATTACTACCTGAAGAATATACAATTCATATGTATAAACAAAAAACCTTGTGAAGGGGAATTTTGGTATCTACTCTCCTAGACAAGAATCCAGTTTTGTTTGCTGAGATTAATGTGCAGAAAATGGCATAAATCCTCAGTTCAATAGAAACTAGATACAATTTTAAATTGTTTTAAAAGCCAAACATTTGTGCCTGGTTAGCTACAAAAATGCTACTGACTTCTTTGTCAATGAAGTACTTTTCTACTGATTTCTCAGTGACTTCAGGAATAATGACCAGATGAGGAGAAGATTCAGAACTGCTTTTGGAATAGTATGCAACTAATTGTCGTCCACCTATTCCCCAAACTAGCAACTTTGGCCCCATTGGCATGGCATTCCTATGTAGATAATTTACCCAAAGATAAAGTAGCACACACTGAAAAGGTCCTGGGACAATAGTAGCAAGAGCTTATGTCTGTTTAGAGCTTTCAGTGCTGTCAGGTGCTATGCTAAGCAATTTCCACATATTAAGTAGTTCCTGTAGACTGGATATAATACCCCTTTATCAGATGAGAAAACTGAGATATAGCAAGGCAAATCACATAGTCAGTAAAATAGTGAAGCCAAGATTTAAACACATATTCCAATGACAATTTCATCTTTCTGAGTCAGTTTAATGGCACTACTTTTGGGCTACTGAGCATGTTTCTCAGGCCCCATCCTGAGGCACAAACCAACCAGACTAAACTGCCAGCATCGAAGCTCTGTGTGTGGCAGATTTTCTTTTCTTTTCTTTTTTTCTTTCTTTTTTTGGTCTGGTGGCTGAAACCTATTCTCTTATTGCTCAAAGGAGGCTGGGTATGTCGGAGAATCAATGCTCTGTGACTGGTAGGAATTGAGTACCAATACCCCAGCTTTGTCACCTGACAATGGATGGCTCTGACAATTCTACCTTCCATGGTTCTCTAGCGAAATTAAGCTCCTTTAACACAAGGTAATATGCATCTTTGAAACTTATTTTTGCCAAAGTTCTCCTCTCTTCCATTAGTGTCCATAGGAGCATCTTTTAAGTGAAATACTTGTTCTTGAATTAATTAAGGTTCCAGCAGTGGGGCTTATTTTTTAGCTTTTCCCACTCTACCATTTCAGCTGTAGCTCCAGTTCCATGTTTGTTTTCTCCTGGTTAATCAGAATTAAGAGTCTCACGTATTTTCCCATCCAGACTGAGTAGTGACAGGAGCGAGCCACCAGCACCCGATTTAGCTCTTGAATTCTTGCTTCATGGTGTAGTGTTGAGGAAGGAGAACTATGTTTTGGTCATCCACGCGTGCTTATGGAGCTTCATTGTTTAACACTGAGCCATCCCTTACTGCTGCCATTTCTAATGTAATGAGCAAACCACCGCACTACATTCTATCTAGAGTAGGCAGTTCTTCCTTGGGTAGGGACATAGCACCCTGCAGGGAAGGGTGCTGGCACAGTCCTATCCTTTGCCCCATGCAAATGCCTTTGCCTCAGATCAACCCCTCTGCAGTTTTTCTTCCATGAACACAAAATCACCAATCCTTTCAATACTTTGGGATTTTGTTAGCGTGTACTCTTGTGTTGCATTTATGTTTTGGGTAAGTGTGTTTGCGTAAGCATTGTATGATTTTAATAGGCATGTCTCGTGACTGAGCTTGATAATTACTTCATGTGGCTGCTACAAAATCTGATGTGAAGTTTGGTTGTTCCCTAGAGGGGCAGGTAATTCTGAATATGAGTCCAAGAGACTATAATTGAGTAAACGGCTTTGTAATAATACAGACTGCCCTATGTGTTTAGTAAAGCTTTAGCTAAGAACCACTGCACCTAAGCCTGTTCTCCTTGACTTTCAGTTTGACATAGTA
The DNA here is from genome assembly GCF_031878675.1 of Megascapheus bottae. Taxonomy (NCBI): domain Eukaryota; kingdom Metazoa; phylum Chordata; class Mammalia; order Rodentia; family Geomyidae; genus Megascapheus; species Megascapheus bottae. Next base: position 19,252,892 of record NC_143513.1, on the reverse strand, counting down.
CCTGTTAGGTTTGGGTCTTCTCAGAGACACTATCAGGAGTTAAGAACCCTCCACTGGCAATGAGCCAGTGCTGGGTTAGTGAAACCTAATCCAACCTTTTTTGATGTTTTGCCAATGAGATCATTCACCTCTGCAACTTCTGGAAATATTTTGTCACAAAGGTTATCTCTGTTGTGTCTTTTGTGAATCCTTATACTAGTGCATAAATCCTAAGAAGTATTGCTGGCTCAGGAGGATTTACAGGAAACCAGGGGTCATCTCATGGTGTTTAATCAGTACTTAGTGATGTGGTCCTCAGCATGGGATCCAAGACCAGAGCTACAACTTTAAAGAACCATGACAGGGCTGGGGTATAGCTCAGTAACAGAGTGCTTGCCTGAAGTACTTGATGTTTTGGGCTCCATTACCATGCCACAAATAAATGATAGAATAAATGAGTAAATAAATAATAAAATGGAGGGCTGAGATTTATACTCATTCTATGTGTTACAGCCTATTTGTTTACTATCCACTCACTTTCCAGTAAAAAGAAAATTAAAACAGTGGAACCCTAAAGGCTTCCCTATGATTTGATTAAAGTATCATAGATGGAAGATTTTAGATCAGGCTTGGGCAAATCTACTAACCAGGATAAATCCACCCATTACATTTGCCTGGACTTACTTTGAAGTAGGTCATTGTGAAAAATGAAGCAGTGTGTAGTTTAAATGTGATTAGTAAGATAATTTTTCCTAGTAACCTGTTGGGGAATTAGTTCAGACGTAATGCATGAGGAATTTTCGATGACGTGTTTGGATTTTCAAGATTTATTTTGTTTCAACATTTTAAAAATGAGTGTGTTAGATCAAACTCCCGCCATAATTTTATTATCTCTGATAAAAGCACTGGCCACAGGTCCACTTGGCAGCTCTTTGAAGAAAAGTACCACTTTGGCCTGAATCCTTTTCTTTCATCTCCTCTACATGTCTTTTCTCCAATTGCTGCTTTGACTGTTTTTCTTTTCTTTTTTTCCTAGTCCTAGGGCTTGAACTCTGGGCTTGGGTGTGGTCCCTGAGCTCCTTTTGGTTAAGGCTAGCACTTTACCATTTGAGTAACAGCTGCACTTCTGGGCTTTTTCTGAGATTGGCTGGAGATAAGAGTCTCACACTTTCCTGCTCCTCCTGGCTTTGAACCATAATCCTTACATCCCAGCCTCCTGAGCCACTAGGATTACAAGAGTGAGCCACCAGCATCTGGCTGTTTTGTTCTCTTGAAAATTTTTTTTCGTATTTGGTACTGGGGATCGAAGTGAAGATGTTACACTTGCATAACAAATGCTTTGCCTCTGAGCTACATCCCAGCCCTTAAAAAATTTCAATTGTTATTATAAAGGTGATGTACAGAGGGGTTACAATTACATAAGTCAGGTAAAGAGTACATTTTCTTTTTGACTCTTTCCCTTGCTCCTTTCCAGAGTTTCTCTCCCAGCCCTCCCATAGGTTATTTAGTTCATTTTCAACACAGTTGTCTAGTGAATTCCTATTTCATTCTTGAAGCTCTTTTGTAGCTTATGTGCCTTCATGGTAGTGCTATCATTCCTCCAAGCCATTCTCCTGATATCCTAGGCCATTTTCTCTTCCTGTTTTCTTTATTTTTCTTAGGTAGCAATTGGAGGTTTTGTCTTTATATATATGTATAAATACATGTATAAATGCATATGTACATATGTGTATATATAATTTGTGCATATACGTGTGTGCGCACACATGTGTGTTTTGTATTGGGAACTTGAACTCAAGGCCTGTCATTGTCTTTTTTTTTCATTCAGTGCTGGAGCTCTACCACTTGAACCACATTGCCACTTCTACCTTTTTGGTGATTAATTGGAGGTAGTAAGTCTCACTGAGATCTTAGTCCTCTGCATAGCCAGGAATACAAGTATGAGCCATTGATGCCTGGCATATTTACTGATTTTTTTTATCTTTAAATTGCTGTACAAAAATGTTTCAATTCAACATGTCGACTTATGAATACAGGTACTAGAGTTTTGAAAAGTCACATATTATGACCAAATCCCAGTCATTTTCTGAACCAAAGGGTATTGTCCGTGTAGTTGTGTTCTGCTAAATTCCACAGGGACACCATTTATGTAGTTTCTCATCTAATTGACAGTCCATGGCATAGTGCAGTCTTCGTTATGGCTACTCTCTTGATTTTGTCCTGTATTCTGTCTAAATCCTTCTTTCTGTGATATCTTCTCAGCTATACCAACTCCCATTGGTTTCCTTTTGACTTACAAACTCTTACTTTAAACAGCTAGTTTATTCATCAGTTTCTCAAACAACAGAACACAATGGCAATATTAGTAGGTTTTCTCATTTTTTCAATGGGTTATTTTGACTCTTTCAATTAGATTCTTTACTTCTAGGGAATAGACTCTGATCTCCACATCTGTAGGTAATGCAGTGCTAAGCTTGGACAGGGTTAGAATTATATAAATAGAAATTGATTCGTCATTGGGTATGATTTATGATCATACTGGAAAAAAATCAAATGTTGGCATCTTTGTGTTTTGTTATTTATTTTCTTGCTTGTTTGTGGTCAGGGTGTCAATATGCAGCCCAGATTGACCTCAATATTGAAGTCTTCCATCATCAGCCTCCTGAATTCTGGAAACATAAGGGTGTCTCAATGTGCCTGGCTTAAGTGTTGATACCTGCATTACATATACTTTGATTTCAAAAATATCTAAGGTGAACCAAATGTATGACTTCTAAGCAGGCAAAACCCATTCAAGAAGTGACAAAAATTGGCCAGGGAGAAGAATCAGTCATTTTAAAACAAAGAACAATAAAGTAGCTTGAAAAGCATGGTAAATAGAACACTAAATAACTACTATATAACAACTCAGAGTTATTAATATGCAAATTGCAAGGCAAAAAAGCAACATCTCTGCCCTCTTCTTAGGAACTAAAAATTTACCTGTTGTCACAGCATTATTCAAAATGCATTACCCAACAGTAACTATGAGGAGTCATAAAAACCCTCTAGTAAATGCCTTAGAAAACACAGCTACAAAATTCTTCCATTCCATCTGTCCTTTCCTTCTCCTGGAGGAGGCTCACTGATGTCAAGGCTCCCTGATTTTCAAGGTAGACAAATGCAACATTGAAAGAGAAAAGAGAGGCCAGGAGTGTGGCCTAGTAATAGAGTACTTGCCTAGCATGCATGAAGTCCTAGGTTCACATACACACAAAAAGCTAGAAATGCTGCATGCAGCTCAAGTGGTAGAGCACTAGCCTTGAGAAAGCTCAAGGACAGTGCCCAGGCTCTGAGTTCAAGCCTCTAAGACTGGCAAAGCAAAAAACAAAGGTAGGAAGAAAAGGAGGGAGGGAGGGAGGGAGAGGGAGGGAGGGAGGGAGGGAGGGAGGGAGGGAGGGAGGAAGGGAGGGAAGGAAAGGAAAGTTGCCTTCTGCAAATGCCTTCTTACCTTATGCTTTCCCTTTTATGTCTTGCATGATCCTGTGTCCAGTGTCACTCATTCAAAGTATTTTTAGGGCTGGAGTATATAATGATATATGTTGGATTTCCATTTGTTAGCCTCTTCATGGAGCAGCTTCCTCCATGCTCTTCCCAAATCACTTTGCCAGCAGATGAGACTCACCTCTAAAAAGCAACATGGTATAACCTTCCCTCATTTTCAGATTTGGTTGTTTGGTGATGGTGGCTGGGAATACTCATTTATAATAGCTGAATATGAAGATAAGGAACAATCCTTCAAACTTTAGTCATATTCATACATGGGCACCTATATTGGTGTTTGGTTTTCATCTGTCTCTACATATTCCACTTACAAAAGCAGGCTCTGCTCCAAATGCTGTTAAGCTCTAGGTTTTTCCTTAGATTGCCAACATTCAGAGGCTGATATGTCTTCTAACAGAAAACCACACACACTTTTTATGTTACTTCAGGAGGCACTCAGTCTTCTAGAGCCCATGGCCCCCAAAGTGAAATGAATAATAATGATAATCTTTAACAACCTTATGCTCCCAGCTCTACCAAGACTATTCTGTTACACATACCAGGTAGTGCCTATTATTTAACATTTCTATTTTTTCAAACAAGGAGATGTAGGTCAAAGATGTGGCCCATTCAGCTTCACACATCTGCTTAAGGGAGGGCCGTTAAGTTATAGTGCTGCCTTCTTAGAAGAAAGATTAAGACAGCACACATCAATGCTTCCAAATTTTTCCTGTAATTTCACGGTCTCTTCAATGATATTTTCTAATGTCTATTTTGAAAGCAGACGCCTAAAGTTTCTCTTGTCTGTATATCTTAAAGACTACTAAAACTTTACAAGTAACAAGGCTTGTTAGTTTAAATAAACATGCAGTTGTATTGTATTATCACAAAAAGTATCTGAAAAGATCTTTCAAATCTACATATTGGAAAAGTTAAACACTATGTGTGTGTGTGTGTGTGTGTGTGTGTGTGTGTGTGTGTGTGTGTGTTGGTACTAGGGCTTGAACTCACCACCTGGAATTGTCTTTTACCTTTTACAAATTCTTTTTTTCCTACTCAAGGCTGATGCTCTATCACTTGAGCCACAGCTCTACTTCAGGCTTTCTGATGGCTGAGTAGAGATAGAGTCTCATGGTATATCCTTCCTAGGCTGGCTTCAAATGGCCATCCTTGGATCTCAGCCTCCTGAGAATTATAAGCATGATCCAGTGGCACTCACTTAAACACTATCTGTTTTTATCTGTATCATAAAATTACAGTTCCATGTAATATTCCGTATACCATGAAAAGAACTATATTGTAAATACTAGGGAATTTACAAAATATGCAGGAGTGATATCAGTGCCTAGTAAGTTCTCAGCTAAAGTGAAATCAAAGATAGCGACATGCATTGAACTGTGGTCAATCCTCACTCACCCCAGAACTGAGGCAGCATCTCTCTCAATATAATAATAATCATCTGTCTTAATAATGACAATTCTGACATATACTAGAAGTAAACATGAAGTTTGTGAGTAACAGATTTCTTAGTTCCAACTAAATAGATATAACAGAGCACCTATAGATAGATTTATTTAGTTAGAAGTCATTTTAGTAGTAGTTAGGAATTATTACCTCTTCAAATGCTTTTCCTCTAGACCTGCCGACATTTAAATTTTGTGTGTGTGTGTGTGTGTGTGTGTGTGTGTGTGTGTGTGTGTGTGTGTCAGCCGAGGCACTGTTCCATTTTTTTAAAAAATTTTTTGTTCAAGGGTGGCCACTATTTTACCAGTTGAACCATACTCCCACTTTTGGCTTTTTGATGGTTAATTGGAAAGAAGAGTCTCACAGATTTTCCCACCCTGGCTTGCTTTGAACTGCAGTCCTCAGATCTTAGCCTCCTGAGTGGCTAGGATTACAGGCATGCAGTACCAGCACCCACCACATTTGTAAAGAAGGTTCTTCATTGCTGCTCTTATCAATATAACTTCTTTAGAGTAAATTTATTTAGAAATAAAGCTTTGAGCCGAGCACAGCAGCTTATGCCTGTAATCCTAGCTACTCAGGAGGCTGAGATCTGAGGATCTCGGTTCAAAGACACTAAAGTCTGGGCACTACAGTCTGTGAGATTCTTGTCTCCAATTAACGACTAGAAAAACTGGAAGTGGCTTTCTTTATCTTTGTATTAAAATCAGAATAGAAACAAAAAAAAAAAAAAGAAAAACTGGAAGTGGTGCTGTGGCTCAAGGGTAAGGTGTTAGCATTGAACTGAAGAGCTTAGGGACAATGCCCAGGTCCAGGATAGATGGTAGCCTTGAGAGCTGAAGAGCTCAGGGACAGCACCTAGGCCGAGAGTTCAAGCCCCATGATCAACAATAACAACAAAATAAATAAATAAATAAAGCCTTAATATAAACCTTAGTGCCTTTTTTATTGAGCTTGATAGAAAGCTTTAGAAAAGGAAAATAAATTTAGGGAATTTACTTAGAACAGATTCACCAAGTTTATGTGCTTGTAAAAATATGTGCAAATTTCAAGGACATAGCTAGTAAATTAATTAGGAAGGAGAAGATCTTCACTAACCATACAATGGACAAAGGCCTCATATCTAAAATATATCAACAGCTCAAAAAATTGAATCACTCCAAAACTAATCTCCAAAGTAACAACCATCCCATTAAAAGATGGGCCAAAGACTTAAAGAGAGTCTTCTCTGAAGAAGAAATAAAACTGGCCTATAGACACATGAAGAAATGCTCAACATCTCTGGTCATAAAAGAAATGCAAATCAAAACAGCTGCAAGATTCCACCTCACTCCAGTTAGAATGGCCAGGATCAAGAAAACTAATAACGACAAATGCTGGAGGGGATGTGGCCAGGAGGGATCACTACTACACTGTTGGTGGGAGTGCAAACTCATTCAACCACTATGGAAAGCAGTATAGCAGTTCCTCAAAAGACTAAACATAGAGCTCCCCTATGACCCAGCAATTCCTCTACTTGACATTTACCCAATCGTCCAGAAACTAGGGCATACTAAATCCACTAGCATAATGATGTTCATTGCAACACTATTTACCTTAGCAAAGATATGGAACCAACCCAGATGTCCTTCAGTTGATGAGTGAATCAACAAGATGTGGTATTTATACACAATGCAATTCTATGCTGCTGTCAGAAAGAACGACATTGTCCCATTTGTAAGGAAATGGAAAGAGTTAGAAAAAAAAATCACATTAAGTGAAGTAAGCCATACTCAAAGGAACATAAGCTCAATGGTTTCCCTCATTTGTCATAATCAGTAGAAACCTTGGGCTCTCCTAGCAGAGATTTACAATAGAACAAAATCTAGAGACATAAATGCCAAATAGTATGACACTAAATATAAGGACCTCCAGGCTAAGGAAACAAATCCATATAATGAGTGACTGTTGTCCTTAATGTACTATGTTATCACTCATCTCTTTTGCCATCCCTTGGTTATCTCATATTGTTACAATTTTTCACCTTGTTATCTGATATATTTTAGATGTGCTTAATTGGTAATTTGAAATTGGATAGGGAAGGAGGAAATCAAAATGAGCGGGGAGGGGGGGAGGGAAATGGGGACCATGTCATGAGGAAGGGTATCAATGTTTGTGAAGTAATGCACCTCCTATCTGGTGAATATAATGTAACCCTTCTATTAATTACAATAAAATAAAAAATATGTGCAAATTTCATGTGACTATTCAGTGAATATATACAGACATGCATTTGAATAGAAATTGTTTGGGTAAAATATTCATGGTAGGCATTTTTGGGTTATGCTACTTCTGAACATAGACTTAAGTGAGAATGATTAGCAGCTAACGTTTAGGTATATTTTTACCACTAACATGGAGTTTTCACAGAATTGTTTATATTAGCTTTTATGGCCATTCTGCATGTTGGATTTTATTATCTCTATTTTACAGAGGAGGAAACAAACTAAAAGATATGATGTGCTGCTAAAAAAAAAAAATCATCAGTGTGAGTCCGACCAGTGGTTTTTGACTCCATGTTCAGTGTTTGTTCTACCCCAAACTGGGTTTGGAGTTTAAAGGATGAAGAAGTTATTTTTGGATGGTTGACAGTAAAGGCACTTCAGGAATAACCTGTCTGAAGGTTTGAAGTCTGCCTAGAGCAGCAAAAATGTGAGAAAGAGAAGTGGGTAAAAACTGCATCTATATTATAGTTTGTTCACCAGTTTAGGTGGCTTCCCAGAGTTTACAGGAAATTAAGTAACAACAGTACCAGCCACATGTAGACAATGTAGGTAACAATACCAGCTATAGTTTAAGAGGCAACATTTAAGTAGATAGAAAAATCTTTACAATGTTGAGAAGAAACTTTTCCCTCTGTGGTGGCCTTCTTTGGCTTTAGCTCTGCATAAATTGTCCCTTTTAGTCATATTCACAATATCGGAAACCTTCCTTGTCAGGTAAAGATCTGCTTTACCTTTAAGAAATTTAAAGATGTGCTGCTCCCAAAGCTTTTTGGCCTAGATTTATGTTTTATGAGAAGCTTAGTAGTCTCTAAGAAAGGTTTGCACATGGCTAGTTCTTCAGTTACCTTGGACCAATGTTAAAAGCTTAACATTGATTACTAGAGAGGTATCTAGAGCATGGCTTTCCCTGGTGGGTTCCTGTAAATATGAACAGTATCAGATCCCATAAATATGGTATTTTCCCTATATATACATACTTACGATAAACTTCATTTTATAAAATAAGAAATTAATAGCAACAGCCAATCATGGAGTAAAGCAATAGTGTAGCAAGTAAAGTAAGGATTACATGAACAGAAAATGCTACAGAAAATTGCTATTGTGTTAGTCACTTTTCCCTGCTGTGACAAAACACCTAAACAAATTGATTTAAAGGAAGAAATATTTGCTTTAGTTCATGACTTCTGAGATTTCAGTCAGTAATCACTTGGCCTGTGGTGATATAGAATATGACTGGAGCATGTGGAAGACAAGAACTGCTCACTTCATGGTGGCTAGAAAGTAGAGAGAGAAACAGGGAGTGACTGGGGATGAGATAGATCCTCTAAAAGTCTGTCCCCAGTGACCAGTTTCCTCCAACTAGACCCCATTTCCTAACAGCCTACTCAGAAAGACCTCTTCAATGGTTTGACCCACTGATGAAGTTAGTGCCCAATAACCTTTTCATAGTGTCACCAGCTGGGCACCAAGCCTTTAGCACATGAGCCTTGTGGGGGACTCTTCATATCCAGACACATCTGCTACTGAGTGGCTAGTAGGTGGGTAGTGTATTATGAAAGAATACCTGGACAAAGGATGATTCATATTCCAGGTGAAATGGAGCAAGGGCTGTCCTACTGTGTAGGACAATACACAATTTAAAACTTTTTAATTATTACTAAAAATTTCCAGTTAGTCTTTTCAGACCACGCTTGGTTACAGGTTCCTATGAAAAGTAAAACAGAATAAATGGATAGGACTACTGTATACTTCAAAGTCTCTAATCTATTAGCAGACATGATCTTGGACATTTTGTTTCTTTTCCCACTTTCTTCTCAGCCTAATCCAGTCTTTTTCCAAGGAATTATTTCATCTATCCCTTTCCTTTCATTCCTGGAAGAAAGGCAGTGCTTTAAAGTTAACAGTGTTATGAATATTACTTCATTTAATTAGAATACACTAACACAAACTGCATAAGGAAAGCACAGTATCCAGAACAAGCGGGATACTGGTGGCTCATGCCTGTAATCCTAGCTATCCAGGAGGCTGAGATCTGAGGATTATGGTTCAAAACCAGCCCAGGCAGGAAAGTCTATAAGTCTCATCAATTAACCACCAAAAAACTAGAAGTGGAGCTGTGGCTCAAGTGGTAGAGCACTAACCTGGAGCAAAACGCTCAAGGACAACACCTAAGTCCCGAGTTCAAGTCTCAAGGCCAGAACAAAAGAAAAGCAAGCAAACAGGCAAGAAGAGAGAGGAAGAGAGGAAGAGAGAAAGGAAAGGAAAGGAAAACAAAGCAAAGGAAAAGAGACAAAAAGCAAAGTACAGGAAGTTGGGCTTCAGTAGCTCATGCCTATAACCCTAGCTACTCAAGAGTCTGGGATAAGAAGATCCTAGTTTGAAAGCAGAACTGGTAGAAAAGTCTGTGAGACTATTAATCTCTAATTAGCCAGCAAAAATCCAGAAGTAGAGTTCAAGTGGTAGAGTACCAGCCTTGAGCTAAAAAGCTTAGGGACAATGCCCAAGCTGAGTTTAAGCCCTAGTACCAGTACACAGGATCAGCTTCTATTAACACTGGAACTAAAGTTTTAATACTTCATGTGTAGGATCCTGTAACCTGCTTTGCTGGCTTCCTAGCATGTAGCATCTCCAATTTCTAAGATACTTTAAGTACTGACGCTAAAATCATCTTCTTTCCCTGCTGATCTGAGCATGCCACCATCTGGAGTCCATTTATAGCTTCTCATCACCCTTGGGAGTGCACTGCTTTACAACCTTAGAGGTTCTGAGATTGCCGAGACCCTTGTCTTGCTTTTCTTAACTTAGGATAACAGTGGTTAGGTAGTTATGTTTTTATTCATTTGTTCATGAAGCCACCAATCATTAATTTGGGTGTACATTTTATTTACCTAGCATCTAGTAGATGCTGGACACTCTATTAGATGACAGAAATGTGAAGATGAGTCATTTCTGTTGTTTATAACCTCACTTAGATCAGATAAGCCTATCTGTTTTAATTCAAATACTGTACAGGTTGTGATAAGAGAGGTAGTAAAGGTGGAATTCATAGTGGTAGGTCAATTCTTGGGTTTATCAGAGAGGGATCGAGGCCAAAAGAGAGGAGCCAGGAAGGCTTCTAGGTATTGTTAGGTTATTAGTAGATTTACATTGGCACAGAAGAGAAGGTAAGACAAGACTGGTTTGGTTTTTGGCTTTCTTACTGGCTATTCGTTAGTTCCTTTATTGTCCTCTTTCTTGGCATTGACCACACATATTTTTATTTTTTCCTCAGAAGATGTCCTAAATATCGAAGTGGTTGGTGATTTTAAATACTTAAAGAAAAGAAGTTTCCCGGGCGACAGTAGTAAAAAGCATGTAAAAAAGGCATGAACAGATTTTGTTTCAAGATTATAACTGCAGTGAATAGAAGAAGAACTTAAAAGGAAGAATACCCATCTTTATCAGCTAGTGTCTCTGGATGAGCCACCAATGCAAACAGTAACAGACAAGTTCATTATTCCCAAGGGGAATATTTGCATGATGCCTAGTGTGTAATGTAGTTACTATAAAAATAATAGCACAGTATCACATAGGTTTGTCATGAGCAGTGTGCTAGCACATAGTTCTATTTATGATTCTCAAAAAGGAAAATAAAATGTGTAAGCCTAACATTTTTAGATTTGAAACATATTTCATTATTTTGCCACATTTCTCTCAATTGCATATTCATTCCATAAGAAAACATTAAAAAATAGCATTAGTATCAAGTACACAAATGGTTCTATCTGGCATTTTTTGGTAGAGGCAGTATGGGAAGACCCGGATTTCTTTTGCAACCTACCTGCCCAACCTTAGAGCTCAAGATGCTCACGCTCATATAGTTAGTACATTGTGGTTATTTCTTAGTGCACTGTTGGCAGAACTGAATAGGAAATGACATTATGGAAAATGTTTATTTTTTGAGAGCTGGCAAAGCAATACAAGACATCTTCATAGGGGCAATTCAAAATAGGAGAAGGAGAAAAACTGCACTACAAAGTAGACACATTAAAATCCTAAAAGCTGTGGCACTGGGAGAGCCATGCATTAGAGAAGCATTCTGGACCATCAGGGAGGCAGGGAGTAGTGGAACACAACAAAAAGCCCAGGAGATCCATGATGTCCCTAGTCTTCCTGGTAATTATATGGAACTACATAATTCAACAGAGAAAAGCCATGAGAGGCCCTGACCCCAATTCCATACAGTCATTGGGTAGCATCTTCTCCAAGGGCTGAAGCTTTGCAAGGTGCAGACTACCTCTGCTCCTATCTCCTAGCCTAGGGCAACTCCTTACCTTCATGCTTTTGAACTCTGGCACATCTGCCTCAATCTTATCTCAAGGTTATCTACAGGTTACCTTCTTACAGGTTACCAGTCTTATCTACAGGTTACCTTCTCCTTTTGTTGGCTGGATTTTCACATGCATATAGGGTAGTTTAGTCAGTGTAATTGCTACATAGAAACTAAAGCCCACAGGCCAGGAGTTTAGCCTACTGGTAGAGTGCTTGCCTAGCATGCAAGACACAAGTTCGATTCCTTGGTACTACATACATAGAAAAAGCTGGAAGTGGTGCTGTGGTCAAGTGGTAGAGCGCTAGCCTTGAGGAAAGCCCAAGGACAGTGGTTTAGACCCTGAATTTAAGCCCCAGGACTGGCAAAAACAAACAAACAAAAAAAAAAACCTAAAGCCCACAAAACCCAGCTTCGTTCTACCTCCCAGGCTTTGTTAAATCTAGAGCCACTGAAAAATGTTTTTGAATAGGTCTTATAGTCACATCTTTAAAATGCATATATTATATGCCTATATACTTTTTTTCATTTCTTTAGTGTTTTCCTGAATGTACGAAAATGAAATTTCCATCCTATTTATTCACAAGGGAGTATGTTTTTCACTTTTTTCTGAACTATGTATTTTTGATCCTCTATTGTCATATAACAAATACTTTTAAGCTTAGAGCTTCAACCAATCTGTTATTCTTCCTGTATCTTGGTAAGTTGATGGGACTCAGCTGGATAGTTCTTTCTTGTGCTTCTCAAACATGGTTATAGCTAAATTCTGACTGTTACCAAAGTTAATCTGAAGGTTTATCTAGTCTCAGTGTCCTCAATGGCTTATGAATGGCCACAATTGATACTGTTGTTTAATGGGAGCTCAGCTGCCAGAACATTTCTTCATGGACTTTCCATGTAGACTGGGCTTCTCACAAGCTGTGAGGTTGGATTCTGAGTGGGCACATCCCAAGATTAAGCATTCCAAGAGAGCAGGAAGTAGAGGCTGCCAGGCTAATTAAGGACTATTTACAGAACTGGTGAAGTCATTTGTGTGTATTCCATGGGCCAAAGCATTCACAAGGCTTGCTCATATTCAAAAGGATAGAGAAAAAAACTTCATGTCTTTATGGAGGAGTGGCAAGATCATATTGCAAAACAACTTGGGAGGCAGAGGATGCCATAGTGCCCATCTTTGGAAAATATAATCTGAAACACCATGGGAAGTAAGGAATGCTTTATTCTTCTACCCTTGATCTGTGCTGTCTGTTATCTAACCCTGTTTCTTTTTCCATTGCCACAAGAATTCAGGAGACCCTAATCACTTGATAGCTAGTTCATTGTCAGAGCTTTTTCTGGTCTCTAATTTTCTTTCAGTGCCAGTGATCAATCGAAATCCTATTTTCTCAGGGCGTGGCATTGTGGGACATATCTGCAGTCCTGGCATTTGGGAGACTGAGACAAGAGGGTCATGAGTTCTAAGACAACCTGTGCTATATAACGATTTCTAGGCTAGCCTGGGCTACAAAAGAAAATCTTGTCACAAAATGAATAAAACAAAACTGAGTTTTCTCAGCATACCCATGGATGACGTGGTTCTCCTAAATTCTGTTATCATAGCCTTTACGGGAAGTCACAAACTACTGGCTAGTGGTTTTGACTTCTGTGCTCTTTATACAAATAGTATTTACACTTTCAAGCTTCTGATATTGGAAAAACTCGAAGATTTTCGTTAAAAAAAACTTATGTAAAAATCCAGATTAACCTCCATTTGAAAAGCCATATAGAAATATTCAACTATTTTACTAATGTGCTCTACATACTAAACATACTAAACAAAGGAAATGTCCTGTTCTCAGGGCTTATTCTTCTTGTGGGGAGGCAGAAAATAGGCAAAATGAATGGGTAAAATGTATGGACTACTGGGTGGTAGCGATCTGCATGGAGGGCTGGGAAAGGAAAAAGCAAAGGAGTCAGTGGGAAGGGCTACCATCTAAACTCTGGTGGTCATGGAAATGCTCCTGAAGTGGTGAGATTTGACGTAAGAAATGGAATGAGTTTAAAAGAGAAATGTGTGCTTCTAGCATGGTGCTGTGCCATATTGGGAAGTCACTAGCCATATGCTACCTATCTAAATTTATATAATTAAAATTAAACAAAATTACACATTTAGTTCTTCGGTTAAACTTGCCACATTTCAAATGCTCAGTAGTCACACGTGGCAAATGGCTGCAAAACAGATGTAGAGCATTTCCCTCAGTGTAGAAAGCATGGCTGAATGGTTGTGCTGAAGAGTGGTATGCCAGGAAGAGGGTACAGCCAGTACAGCTTGGGTGGGACACGCTGCTATCTTCAATAGTCGCTTGGCTCTCTCTGTTACATATTTTTGTTTCTTTCCTGTTTTCTGCCTGTTTTTATACATTGAACACATGGCCTTTGTCACGTACTACCTTTCCAAGACAGAATCTATGTGAATAAAGTTGAGGTTCCTTGAGTTGGAAAGCCCCCTGAAAGTGTGTGGAAACCAGTCGCCTAACACATGTGTTCAACTGGAGAGCAGAATGGATTCATGGGATAACTCAAAGGGCATTTTTGTTCTTATGTAAGTGTGACTGTTTCCCAGAAGTGGCCTGGGGGGCCTGGTGTCAATCCTCCAGGTGATGTATCATGGGGAGTTGAAGTAGGCGGAGAGGGTTGGGTGGGATGGTAGCATTTCTGAGCTCAAAGCAATGATTACCCATTTGAGCTAAAGGGTTTATCTTTTTTAAGGCTACAAAAGCTGATAGTTTCACATGCATATAGAAGTAGAATTTCAGCCTTGGGTAAATATATATGATAGGTATTTAGAAACAGTCAGATATAGAGTTTACTACAGTTCTTTCCAGTAAATGCATATAGCTTAAGGTGATAGGATTTAATTTTTTGCAATGGGTCATCGACATCTATTCTGGTATTTTCTTCTACTTTTTCATTATCCCTTTCTCCACCAGAATGACAAATCCTTAATGTCCAATAGGTTCTGTGTGATACCATTATGGGATTTTTCTTTTTCTTTCTTTTTTTTTTTTTGTCGGTGGGGGGGCTGGGCTTGAACTCTGGGCCAGGGCACTGTCCCTGGGCTCTTCAGCTCAAGGCTACTGCCCTACATCTTAAGCCACAACACTACTTCTGATTTACTAGTGGTTAATTAGAAATAAAAATCTCACAGACTTTAGTGCCTGGGCTGGCTTTGAACCCCAATCCTCAGATCTCAGTCTCCCGAATAGCTAGGATTATAGGTATGAGCCATGGCACCCAGCTGGGATTTTTCTTTTTTCTCATTTAATTTTGTTTACAAGCTTTATTTGACAAATATCATTACATTCTCTGTACAGATATACTGTATTCACTTGTTTTTCCCTCTACCATTTTTCTTTGTTCTTTTTTTCTTTTTCTTTTTTTTTTTTTTTTGGCGTGGATCTTGAACGCTGGGCTTGGGCGCTGTCCCTGAGCTCTTCAGCTCAAGGCTACCGCCCTATCCCTTGAGCCACAGCGCCACTTCCAGTTTTCTAGTGGTTAATTGGAGATAAGAATCTCACAGACTTTAGTACCCAGGCTGTCTTTGAACCGCGATCCTCAGATTTCAGCCTCCTGAGTAGCTAGGATTACTGGTGTGAGCTACTGTGCCCAGCTCGTCTACCTTTTTGATAACTCCTTTTCCAGGTTGGGATTTTTCTTAAGATCATGTTTTCCCTCCTTGATCCTGAGTTTTTTTAGTGCCTTGATTGAAGACACAGTTCAAATTTTCTTCCCTTTCATTTGTTTTAATATCTGCTCATCTGAGCCCAAAAGCCTTCTCCCTTCGGGGGGCCAGAAGTATCCACATTCACTTGGTGATTTGCAAGGCTATGGGAAACAATCTTTTGTTCCCCCATATGTTTATCTACATATAGCCAGCCATAAGTTTTATTCATAGAGGGCAGAGATAACAACAGCAAACTCTTCCTTTTCCCTACCTGGCCTTATTTCCAGGTATGTTTGCCAAGCATGTACAAGTGTAAGGGGCTGGCGCACAGTGGAAAATCAGCTCCTATATACATTGTTATTATGAATAAATAAGTAAATAAATAAATGAAAAGGAATATTTACAGCTCTTTCAAGTCCTAGCCAAAAGTGGGGACCCGAATGTTTTACTGATCAGGAAAAGCTAAGGTAGATGGAGGTGAGATGTGAAGATTTGCTGTCCCTTGGAGAGTTTAAGTCCCCCTCCCCAAAGTTTCGCTCTTAATGCTCCCCAATTTGTACCTCCTGGACAGATGTAGGCCATGATTCACACCACGGTAAGCCTTTATGGTTTACTAAGCACATTCATCACACACACAGCAGGCTTTCAGGGAAAGTCAGGTTCCAACATGTTAACAGAGATTCACCTTCTGGTCACTAGACCTGTGTCTACTTTGCTGAAAACACCTATCACAACCAATTCAAGCCCGCTCTGCTTACCCACCGCAGGGAATTGGGTCCCACGCGGGCGGGCGCTCGCCCTTTGACTGGAGGAAGAGCTCACTGTGAAGTCCCTCGTGGGGGGACAGTTCTGGGATTAAAGATTATGATATGGGGGAGGCCGTGCAAAAAGCGACGGAGGGAGGACTTCGCCCACTTGGCGGAGTCCGGGTTGAGTGTGGCTGTCAGTGAAGTGGAAGTGAACGGTGACTTTTCAGCCTGAAGGGGGTAGGGGGCGGCCGGGCATGGGGGGTGGGCTTGGTGGAAGGTTCAGGAGTCCCGGAGTGGGAGTGTCCGGGGGCCGGGTGTGCGGGCGGAGGTGAGCGGCCCGAGGGGCGGGGCGGGGCGGGCGCACCTGGGCGGGGAGGGGGAGGCGCGCGGGGCCGAGCCTCGCGGGGGCCGCGGCGCGCGCCAATGGGCAGCGGCTGGCAGCGCGCCCCGCGCCGGAGCCGCAGTCGCGCCCTCTCGCTCTCGCTCGCTGCCTGGCGAAGGAAGGCGCGCGCGGAGGAGAGGAGCCGCCGGCGCCACCGCCGCCGTCAGGGCATGAGGATGGCCGTGGGCTCCGTCAAGATGCAGCCGCCGTGCGAGAGCCCGACCCTGGCCGCGGCGGCGGCCGCGGCGGCGGCGGACGGCGCCCTGCGCCGCAGCCCCAGCTCCCGCGAGCCCGACCGCGAGCCGCCCGCGGCGTCGCTGCGGCCGCGCCTGAAGGACCTGCCGGCGCTGCTGCGGAGCGGGCTCACGCTGCGGAGGAAGCGGAGCGCCGCCGGGGCCCGGGTGAGTGGCCTGGCCCGGCCCGAGCGCGGGGCGCGGGCGGCGCGCACGTGGGGCCGGCGCTCCCCTCCTGGGAAGCTCTGGACCGATGGGTGGGTGGGCGCTGCAAGTTGGGGAGGTGGCAGGAGGGGTGCCCTTGTGCGGGACTCTGCTGAAGTGGAGCTGGGGTGGCGAGGCTTGGGGATGACGGCCCGCCCCCTCCCCCACGAGCACCTGACTTAACCCGGGGGCCCGAACTCAGGCGTGGGACCCGGGTGGCGCCCCGCCAAGGGCTGTTTGCTTGTTCTCGGCGGGGAAGCTGCAGGTGTCCCGTGCCTAGCTCGTAACCAGCCCAGTCCCAGCGCCAGCCTCCGGTCCCCGGGCGGGAGTCCACTTTGCAGACACATGCGACGTGTGTGCTTGAGGTGACGTTCCGATGCGAGCTCTGGGCATCGAGGCTGGCACTGGCGGCAGGAGCTGCTCAGGGGGAGACTCAGGAGTTGGGAATTGTTAGGTGAGCTCTTCCTACGCTGAGTGCCTGCAGCCTGGAACTGTGGCACGACCCCTTCCTCCGCCAGTCCTCCCCCCGTTCCCCCCAGGAATCTCAGGTCAAATATTGACTTCCGGATGGTGTGTGTTCAGGCATGATTTCCTGATGGAGTGCCCCTCATTGCTTTCGAAGTGCATCCAGTGGCCCGAACAGGTCAGACATGTTTTGTAGGTTAAGGGAAGTGGGCCGGCTCATTGTCCTCTGGGATCTTTCAACCTCTCCGTGTCAGGAAACCCAGTAGATGTCTCTGGACACCAGAGCTTGGTGACAACTTTTCTGGGCACTGCTCAATGTTTATCGGTTTCTATATCAAAAATAGTGTTTTCTGGGCCGGGAGTTTGGCCTAGTGGTAGAGTGCTTGCCTACCATGCACGAAGACCCAGGTTCGATTTCTTGGTACCGCATATGTAGAAAAAGCTGGAAGTGATGCTGCGGCTCAAGTGGCAGAGTGCTAGCCTTGAGAAAAGCCCAAGGACTGTGCTCAGGCCATGAGTTCGAGCCCCACGACTAGCAAAAAATAAATAAATAAAATAAAAAATAGTGTTTTCTGAGGAAGTGCAACAATGTGGATAGAGGTTTGGGCTGTAATTTAGCCGCCGAAGTCTTAGTTGTCCTTTTTGAAAAGACCCTAGTGGGAGACTTAGTTCTTGAGTCCGGGTTTGAAAGTCACTTTGTTCTGGTGAGGAAGGATCTGAATGGATGGCCTTCAGCTTCTTCTAGGCTACCTTCTGCTTTCCTAGGCATTTTCTTCTGGTATGGGTCTGCCCGAGGTCCACTCCAAAAGGATGATGTGAAGATTAGCTGGTACAGTTGGATGGATGTCCATAAAGCCAGTGACTGGAAGAATTTTGGAACTTCCTACAGCTGACCTTAATACATGGCATTTAGAATTGCCTGCAAGCAAAGCCAACAAATGTGCCCCTAAGATGTGGGGGCTAAATAATCACAAGAATGAGCATTATAGAGTGCAAGAATCTAAGGAAAAGTAGGTCAAATTGTGTTCCTATTATCCTTGACAGTCACTTTCTCATGGCACAGAATACTGAAGACATGAGGGCAGCCAGGCAATCTGCGACAGAAATTGCTGAGGGTTTCCATATAAATAGATCTGCAGCATTCATCTATATTGGAACCTTGTGTTTCTTACTGCCTGAGATGGCTTGTGTCTTGCTAATTTTTTTTATTATTCCGAATGTGGGTCCTTTAAATATAAAACGTCTATGATTTTAATGCTGTATTAGTGTTTTGATGATCTAAAGTGAATGGCCATATTTTTATATTTAGATTGATTGTAAAATCTCCCAATGGTGGAAACTGAGGATTTTCAACAATTCCCCTCACCTTCTCTTTTCTGTGCCATAAAAGGATCAAAAGGAATTTGAAAGAAAGAGAAAGGTGAATTAGTCAGCTGTAGTAACAAAAGTATAATACACTGGGTGGCTTAGACAACAGAGCAGTCCTGGAGGGTTTCAGGTGATTCAGTTTCAGAGAGGGCTCTCTTCCTGGCTTGCAGGTGACCACGTTCTCATTAGATCCTCTAATATTCATAGTATTCCTCAGTATATTCAGAGAAAAGGTAATCTCTTTCCTCTTTTTATTAGACCACTAATCCTATGATGGAGGCCTAACCCTCATGACTTAATCTAATCTTGAGTACTTCCGAAGTCCTCGTCTCTACCACCACAATGAAAACTTGGACTTCACCATAAGAATTTTGTAGAGCATATAAGCTTTTTGTCTGTACCAGAATGGGCTTGACAAAACTCAGGTAAAATATGTTCCCGACTGGTTGTGGCAAACCTCTGGGATTGGCTAGAGAAATGATGCTGGTGAAGAGCACACATGCTTCTGTCCTCTAGGCATCTGTGGTTTGTATCCATTGGCTGGAGATGCTCCAGACTGGAGCATCTTTAGGGCCAGCTAACAAAATCTCATTGCCACTGGTAAAGAAGGACCTTTGTGCATTACACAAATTGGGAAGTGTTCAGCTTTTCTCTAGACCTGTGGTTGAGGAATATGTGTGGCTCTAATCTAATGCATGTGGCTCTAACGTAGTATGTGCACCATCCTGGACTCCTGTCAATCTGGACAGACTAGCACCTACTTAGTTCTTTGTAGGTTGTCTTGTTCAACCCAGGTGCATTTCAGACTGTCTTTTACTGGGGCAAATTAAGCTGTCTTTAGATTAATATAGCAGAGTTTCTTGGTTCCTTGGTTCAGTCACTTCTAATTGCATTGAATTCACTGTGCATACTGATTAAGACTTGGTACTTCTTTTAGACAAGTGGGGAGACAATTAAGTTTTACTTTCTGGGAAGATCCTAGCCACCTCTTAGAAATCAGTGGCAAGGCCAGGCACAGCTTGAATTCTCATCCAAATCCTTTAATCATTAAAAATTATATAATGGAGATGATAAGAAAATGGAATAATAAACCCCCAAGTTTCAATGGTTATTAACACTTGGCCAGCCTTTTTATTTTCATTTTCCCCCCTTTCCTTGTTCCCTCTACTCTTCCACCTAACCCCCCTCCCACCTTTCCCCTTGGAAATGTTGGTGTTTTTTAAAGCAAAACCCTAAACATACTTTCTCCCATATATTTTGGATTTCATATGATAGGGACATTAAAAAAACTATTTCTGCCCTTTCCTTAATAAAATTACTAAATTCGAGTTTTCTCAAAGGTATCTTTCTACTTAATGATTGGAAGATGCAGGAACATTTGGTTATTATGCTTCTACATTTATTTATAGCTTATTTCATTTTGTTATAGTTTCTCCTTTCTTCTTGCATGCTGGTGATTTGTAGGAGAGTGGACCATTTGTTTAGGACCATGTCCCAATTTTTAAACTGACTTTTTGCTTGTGCTATCATTTGACTTATTCTTCTGTTTACCACATTCCCTATCATTTGGCAAGTAGATAGAAGGTTGAAGTAGATTCAGGCTCAAAAGCAAGTTCATTTGTAGATGGTACTGTGAAAAATCTAGTACATGACATCCTGAGACCCATAAAGTCTTATCAGGTTCAGGTAATATCATCTTGCCTTTTTACCTTTCTCCTAATGATGTTAGTATCCTAAGTTGTTGTAGCGTATTCACATCATAAGGGGCTGCAAGCATAGTGGCAGTCAGAATACACCATTCCTCTTGTGTTTACTAATTGGAATGTTGTCTGAACTTGGGCTCATAAATTGTTTGGGTCTTCTGAAATTCAGATTATTTAAGAAAAAACAAGAAAGGCCTAATTTTTCCCCTTTATCACTATTCACAGTATTTATTTGATGCTCTTCCAGTGATAAACCTAAGAGTTTTGATTTTTTAAAAAGAATCATTAAGAATGTATGCATCCTAGCAGGATATAGCAATAATGTGCCTGTATTCCCAGCTGGAGGAATTGTGAGTTTGAGAGCAGTTTAGACTACATAGCAAAGACCTGTCTCAAAGAAAATATCAAAAACAAAGCAGAATTTATGAATCCTCATGCATTTCTTTCAGTCCATTTTGTAGTCAGTACACTTTTGTCCTTGTTTGGTATACATTTTATACAGCCTCAGTAAAGGAGAAAGCCTTTCTCACAACCCAGTAGCAGATATTCTAAGCTTATCTTGTCTCTACTCCAGACCTGAAGTAAGCCATTGATTGGTCCAAGAACACTGATTCTTTCTACTGAACAATGGTTCATTTTCCTGAACTGTTTCACTTGGCTGCATTATTTTTGTCTTGGTCTTATGCATCCCACTTTAATTTAAAAAAAATCCTTCTCATTGGGCTATTTCTAAGGCTGACATTTTCCCTATAATAAAACAGCTGTAGATGGTCATCTCCTCTGTCTATATATACCGCCCAAATGCTGGGATGGACTTATTTTGGTCTTTGCCACTGGGATGTTTTCTGCAGTACTTTACCACTGTCTTTGCTATCTTAAGATCTGGTTCATGTGCAGTAGCCAGATGATTTGCCAGTTGTGCCAAAGGAACAACTTTGCCACAATTCCCTGGGGAGCCTTTTGATTAGACATTGGTAGAGTGGCTGTCTTCCATCTGTGACCACTTCTATTTCCCCCTGCTAGGTAGTGGCCCTGTGGAAGGTGCTCTTCAGGTTGGAGAAACTGGGAAGAAACTTGGTGGCCCTCGAAATGGAATGAGGCTCTGTTCTCGTAGCCAGTTTATCTCTGGTAGGATTTCTTCTGAAAGAGGAACAGAGTGACCCTTTCTCTTTGACCAAGCTGGAACACTGTGGATATGACTCAGTATCCTCCTCTGCAAGAAACTTTGCCTACTGAGAAATACTCGCTGCTCCAACTTTTGCCAACTTTCCCAGTGTATACTCATTTTTATATACATACTTTACAAACAAGGTATTAGGGTTTGTTCTTTGCATTTAAAATGAAGTCAGTGGCTAACATGTCCTAACAGTAAACAATGTGCCACTCCATGTGCCAATGCAAATGTTTTTTAACTCCTTTAAGACCAAAATTCATTGTGGCTATGTGCATTTTTCACATATGAAAACTTAAACACAGATGTAACCTGTCCAAGATGACAGAGTGTGTGGGTGGAAGAAGGAAGGGTTTGAATCCTAGCAGCCTGGTTCCACCCAGCCCAATCCAAGCTCTGAATCTACTGTCCAAGTTTCCTCGTGGGCTGGGAGACCAAAGGTACTGTTTACTCTAAACTACCATAGCCTGATACTACTTGTAGATATTGCCTTACCACTTAGGGAGGTCAATAAATGCTGTTGATAATGAAAGACTTCTCTTTCATTTTAGCACACAGAGGGTATGGTTCACCTATTGGGAGTGCTGCAAGTAAAGGAGAAGCATTGTAGATGTAAGTGAATGGTAACCCACATGTACCAAAATTAAAAAGAGCCGTCACTGTGTCCTAAGTAGGCTCACTTTGTTTAAGGTCAATTTGAAACCTGGTTGGTGTATTGCCCAGCTTATTTCTCCCTTATCTTCTCTTTGTGACCTGGAGAAGATAAAAGCCATTAAAGGAGGCACACATCTTCCAGGCAAAGTGAGTCAGATCAGATATGAGGGACATGTGATGAACTTTTTGGGGAAATATTGCTTGCTAATCAACCAGTTTGATCCTGGGTTTTATAAAACTGCATTAAATGTCGCTACAAATGAGATTCATTCCTCAATATTCTAGAAAGTTTGCTTCAAGGACTTCTCCCAATCTCCCAAATCTTCTTCTCAAATAAAATGGCATATTATTTGCATATAACTGATGCACATAAATGCATATGCTTTAAATCATGTTTATGTTACTTAAATGACATTAATGCCATATAAATCATAGTTTTACTTCTGTATTGCTTAGGGACAAAGACAAAACAGTCTGAATGACTTCACCACCCTGCCCCCTTTGAATATTCTTGATTGGAACTAATTGAATTTGTGAATGCAGAACCTGTTGATATAGGGAGCCAACTATGAAATTCCATAGCTACTACCTCCAGAAGTTATTATTGGGAAGAAGGAAAGCAAATGATAGATTTATTTATTCTGTTTTAATTTCATTGCAGTTTAATGAAGGAATTCAGTGTCAAATTAATAGTTCATTTACTTTCTTTTTTTGTGGCTGGTCCTGGAGTTTGAACTCAGGGTCTTGAGCTTGCTTGGCTTGCTTTCTTGGCTTGTTTGCTCTCTGGCACTCTTATCATTTGATAACCAGCTTTTTTGCTGGTTATTTTAGAGATAGAGTCTCTGGACTCTTATATGCCCAGTTCAGCTTTTAATCTTAAACCTACAGATCTCAGCCTTCTGAGTAGCTATGATTAAAGATGTGAGCCTCTAATACCTGATTCGTTTGCTGTATTTATTTCCTCTTTCTGCCCTGGCAGCTGGGATTGGTTATATGCTTAGATAAGAAGCAAAGAGCTCAACCAAGGCCTAAGGTTTCTGAGGCTGGCTTTGATATCCAGTGCCTCCACTACATTTTTCTTGCAGGAGTAGATATGCTCTGAGCTCTTAACCTAAGTTTCTCCTTCCATAGGAGGCACACTCCAGGCCAGCTTTTTTAAAGAATATAGATAATGCAGATAAAGTGTTAGGAACTTTGGAACAAAAATTTTCCTTTCCTGGCTAAATGCCTAGTCTAGGCAAATGGACTCTCATAAACATATTTATGGAAATGTAGGCACAAAAATTTACTTATGCATGCAGTGTCAAATTCTATTTTTTAAAAAAGTAGTATTTGAACATACAGTGAATATTTTAGATGGTGTCTGATTCTTGGTACCATAACAAAATAGATTGAGCTTCCCATGTACTCTCTCTTAAGATGACTTGGCAGTAATTGGTAATGAGCATAGCTGAAAATAGATGGAAAGGTAGGCACCAAGTTCCTGGTGATGATTTGAATGCTTGTGATTCTTTTTCTTTTTTTGACTTGACATTGCATAACAACCTTGTTAGGAATACTGACTATTCCAGTGATGATATGTGAGTTGGAAGTCATTTGTGATATGTTATCACATTTTAGGTGAAGGCAAAATAGTCAATCTAAAAGACTTAATTATTTTGGTCAGTTATTATTTATTTTTTATTCAATTCTTTGCCAGTTATTATTGTAAATCATCTTAAATGAATGCCAAAAAGAGAAAGGTTACAAATGCTGTTGTGGCAGGATATTATCAAATTGAAGCCTTGAAATTCCTCTATAAGCAGAAGGCAATGACCATCTAGAACATCCTATAGCAGTCAACCTTAGAAATAGTAGCAGTGTAATGTAATCCAGGATTACCTGACTAAGGACTGGGACTTTTTTTGGTCTTTCTCCAATGCCATGTTGTCTAAGATGTCAATAGCATAGTGACAGAATAAATTGAAACAATAGCTGCATGAAACATTTGAAGTCTTAGTGCAAAACAGGGCCATTTTCCTTCCAATGTCTTTGACAGTAGTTTCCAGGACCAGACATAGCCAAAAATTCTAGCAGTAGTAGCTTGAGCTGGGCCGCTGTCAATCATCTTCCAACCATACCAGCTATTATGCAAGAAATGTAGAGGTTTGAGATGACTCATTCTAGACATCATTGTGTTCTGAGTGCAGTGTTGTATTATCCACTTGGAGATTTACAAAGCAAGCAAATTCTTTTTGTAATTGCTGTGAATAATTGGAAAAAGAGGGAGATACGTTTTACATGACCTGCTGGGTATCGTGGTCCCAGCTACTGAAGAGGCTGAGGCACAATGATTGGGTCTAGGTACTCTGAAATACAACGAAGGAAGGAAGCAGAGACAGAAGAAAGGAAAGAAAGAAGGGAAGGAAGGAAGGAAGAAGTTGGAAGTGTGTATACCTGTCATAGTAACTACACTCACAATTAAATAGAATAAGACTGTGAATGTCTTTTAACAAAATTTAACTTTGGCATTTTTCTTTGGTTGGTGGTACAAGGCTTTGAACTCAGGGATTTATAGTCATACTTGTGAGATAGGCATTTTATCATTTGAAACATTCCTTCAGCCCTTTCTTGCTTTATTTCAGGTAGGGTCTCAAATGTTTGTCTGTGACCAACTTGAGACTATGGTCCTTTTTAACTATGGCCTCCTACATACCTGGAATGGCAAGAGCATACTACTATGACTGGCGAAGTGGTTCTGCCAACTTTTTTTGTCCTGCCTGAAATTCAGCAGTGATCCAACATATCTGGGACTTCTGTGTAGGATATCAGTTGTGATTCACTGCTCATAACTGATCTTTTAACTTATAATATAGTATGGTCACCCAGCGAATGTTTTGTCTGCTTTTGGATTTTAGACATTTTTAAGGAAAAGATAGTAATATAGAAAAATGTATACACAACATAGTTTTCATCTCATTTCAGATGGCTCATGTTCTGTATGTTCTGAAACTTAGACCACTCAGATACCTAGTTTGAAGGCTTTTTTCTCACTTTTAGATAGCAAGACTGTGTGTTTTTAAAAATAATTATTTGCTTTTTATTTTTCTGTCTTCTAAATATTTGACATAAGCCCTCAGTTAGTTGTCAGCAAATATTTTCTTTAATTAAAATATTTTATCAGTTCATTGACATGGAAATTTTGTACCTCTGACTAAAACAGATGCTTCAGTGAGCCATGGTAGAAGCTGGCAGTGGTGGTGCTGATGAAAAAACATTATTATTACTATTATCATTATTATTATTAATTTTGTTGGTACTGGGCCTTGAACTTAAGACCTTTTCTCTGGTAGGTTTTTTTTTTTTTTTTTCTCACATAGCTAGTATTCTTCTAAGCTATACCTCCAGTTTGGAATTTTGCTAGTTAATTGGAAATGGAGTCTTTCAGACTTTTCTGCCCAGCTGGTTTCAAATTACAATCCTCAAATCTCTGCGGCCAGAGTATCTAGAATTACAAGTATGAACCACCAGCTTTCAGCTTATAACTGTTATTATTTAACAAATCCTTATTTTAAAAACGTACTGTTTTGAGTTGTTTGAAATATTTTAAGAGCGGTAGCTCCTTAGCTAGTAGCAGATAGAGGTGACCTATGGTCTCCTTGCACAGAGAGGCTACATAAGTTGTCTTAAGATCGATCACTCAGAAAACTGAAGAACCAAAATGTGAATCTAGGAAGTCCTCTCTCTACATAATTCTATTTTTTTAAGAGAAGAACATAGATGTTTTTGAAATTGGGATGCATATTGAAGTTGATATGGTCATTGGAAGTAGTGCTGCTTCTCTCCTATAAAGCTACAACTAAACTGACATATGACTCAAAACTATTGGTGTATTAGAATAAAAGAACTGCAGTAAATTATGAGTTCATTTTTATTTTTGCTATTATAAATTAATTATACAAAGGGTTTTTGTTATGTTATTTACACAATGCATATAAGGTACTTTGATCAAGCTTACCCCATCTGTATTACTCTTTCTCCCCCCCTCAAATTTTATTTTTAGAATGTAGCTGCAGTTTATAGATATTCTGAAGTGAATCACAGCTTTAAAACTGATGTCTACAAACAAATCCCTATTATTTTATGGAAGTGTAAAAAATGTAAATTAGGGTTACATTAGCAATTTATATGCACACTGATACTGCTTAGATAATGATTTGAATGTCAAGGGCATATGAATTTAAATTTTTCCCACAAAAACCCAATAGTCTTAGAGAAATATCAAAGGTGGTAGAAATCAAATTCTATGGAAGTTAAAAATATGTATGTTTTAGCCAGGTACTGGTGGGTTATACCTGTAATCTTTTCTTTTCTTTTTTCTTTTTGGTTGGCTTGAACTCTGGGCCTATTCCTGTCCCTGAGCTCTTCAGCTCAAAGCTTCTACCCTACCACTTGAGCCACAGTGCCACATCTAGTTTTCTGGTGGTTAATTGAAAATAAGAGTCTTTGTCCCTGGGCTGGCTTTGAACCTCTATCTTTAACCACAGATCTCAGCCTCCTGAGTAGCTAGGATTACAGGCATGAGCCACCCATGCTCAGTTCACATCTGTAATCTTACTCAAGAGGCTAAGCTCTGAGGATTATAGTTCAAAGTCCGCCTTGGCAGCAAAGTTCATGAAGCTCTTATCTCAGTCAGCGAAAGCCAGAAGTGGTGCTATGGCTCAAGTGATAGAGTGCTAGCCTTGAGCCAGAAATCTCAGGGACAGTGGATAGTAAACAAGCCCTAAGTTCAAGCCTCAATATTGGTGCGCACACGCACGCATGCGCACGTGCGCACACATACACACACACACACACACACACACTCTCTGTTTTTTTTATATGTGAGGGTTTAAATAAGCATATTACATATATGTACACACATACCACAAATATACCACATTACATACATGCCTCCCCCCACATCACACACACACACACACACACACACACGCACACGCACATATTTTTATTATTGATTTCCTCACAAGTTTTTTTAAATGGTTTTCTATTCCTTTTAAAAAATTATTTACTTTTGATGTAGGATGGACTTATTATTTCTGGCTGATGATTCTATTTCAGTAATTCATCTAAACTTAAGCCAGTACCATGCTACTTAAATTATTGTTACTTATAATAGTTATTGTATATTATTATTAGTCTATATTACTTATGAGGGGAAGATTTTATTGTTATCTTTCCACATGTATGGAACTTCAGTCGATCTTGACCCTTCTGTTACTTCCCTGTCCCCTTCCCCCACTTCCCAAAACAATTCCAACAGTTTCCATTTTTGAAAATAATCTGTTTTGACTAGTCAAGGAAAAAAAATTTCGTAATGCAACGCAAGTATGTGTGAAAACAGAATATAACAACCACAATGAAAACTCTTGATCAGTTGATTAAAATATGACCAATATAGGCGGGAAAGAGAAGTAAACTCTGTCTAGTACTAGCAGGAAGGGATTGGGATAATAAGGATAAAGGAAGCTGAATATTGGATTTTAAAAAAAGAAATAAAATTTACTTGACAATAAAATAAAAAAAGAAAAGAAAATTTAAAAGCTCAATTTACCTCCCTATACTTTTCTTAAAACTGAGAACTATGAATATAAAAAACATTTTTACATTGTAGACTTTATAATCATATTATACATTTGCCCTCAAGTCACTATAGTTTGCATGGTGACAGCAGATCTTGTCCTTTGTGACTCAGTTCATCCTTTTTGTGTTATCTTCGTTCTGTTTATGTGACATTGCTTGCATGTTGCTTTTCTTTTTTTTCATTTTGCACTATTTGCATGGTCTGCAGCGGAAAAAAAATAGGATTTGTAGCAAGGCAAATCAAATGTTTTGTGAAAATAGAGTCCTGAAAACTAGAGTTCATTCATTCTAGCTAGTTAGCCTTTCTTTCTTTCTTTTTTTTTTTTTTTCCCTGACTGGTCTAGCAACTTTAACTTCAGTCTCATTGGTGGTTTCATTGTTCACTTGAACCTGACCTTGTCAAATCATTTACCTGCAGCTATGAGGAGGTGTGCATACAAACACTTGTGACTGCATAACTTGAAGGGCTTTGGGGGCCATCAATAAATTTATTCTACTCTTGTGATTCTACTGAAAACAGTGAACAGCTATCATTTCTGCCTGCTGTCACTCTAAATGCTGACTACAGTGACCATGCACTTCTGTGTTTTACTAATCATATTTTGCTGGGGACTTGTAGATGCTATGTAATCATTTGTTCAAAAAGGTAGCAATGTGTGGTGGCAGCTTTTAGGGAATAAGGGAAAGTGTGGTGAAGTATTTCAAACCTTGAAAATATAGTTCAGGTGTGATAGAGTAGAACATCTGGAATTTCTCAAATAACTTTTCTGGATGTCATTCTTCCCCCTCCCCTCCTCCTTCTCCTCTTCCTCTTTCTCCTTTTTTAATGGCATACCTCAATTCTACTAGGACAATGTATCATGGCTTCTATCTTGTACATTGAGATAGCAATGAGCAGTCTGGGCACATCAGAAAAATAGAAAGATGAGTATCTAAAATTTACCACATCTCTTTAGTTGTAAAGGAAGAAGATTAAATGCTAACACAGGGAGAATTTGAAGATGGAAGAGAAATCTGATTCAGTCAGGAATCTGTCATGTCAAAAAAAGGTGGGAGGGAAATGGGGACCATGTCATGAGAAAGGGTATCAATGTTTTTGAAATTATGCACCTTCTCTCTGGTGAATATAATGTAACCCTTCTATTAATCACAATAAAAAATTATAAAAAAGAACACATCTCTAAATATTTTTCTAGAAGAGCAGATCATTTGATTATAGACAGAATTTTGGGAGAGGTGTCGGAAGAGAGCTTGGTGGCAGCCAGGCTCTGAATCTGTCAGAACCTTCTAGGTGGTAGATTTTCTCTTCTTTCAGAAAACAAGCTTGTTGATGTTTCTTTTCCCTCCTTCCTTCCCTCTCTCCCTCCCTCCTTCCCCCCTCCTTCCTTTCTTCCTTCCCTCCCTCCCCCTCTCTCTTTCTTTTTTCTTTCTTTCTTTCTTTCTTTTTCTTTCTTTCTCTCTCTTTCTCTCTCTCTCTCTCTCTCTCTCTCTTTCTCTCTCTCTTTCTTTCTTTCTCTCTTTCTCTCTTTCTTTCTTTCTTTTCTTTTCTTTTCTTTTCTTTTCTTTTCTTTTCCTGTCAGTTGTGGGGTTTGCACTCTGGGCCTAGGCACTGCCCCTGAGTTCTTCAGCTCAAGGCTATTGCCCTACCCTTGGAACTACAGTGCCACTTCCAGTTTTCTAGTGGTTAACTGAAGATAAAAGTCTCATGGACTTTAGTGCCAGGGGTGACTTTGAACTGCAATCCTCAGCTAGGATTATAGGTGTGAGCCACTGCACCCGGCTTTGTTGCTGTTTCTTAACCTCAAATTACAATCACCGTTGCCTTTCCTTTACCATGTCAAGTTCATCATAAAATTTCAAGTAGTACCTATTGAAGTATTCGTATTTCCCACTGCTCCTTAAAGAGGGGAGGGAAGCCTCCTAGCTAAATTCTTGTCTACTTCAATTTTGTTGTTGTTTTTGAGAGAGTCTCATGTGACATTTCTTTGACCTAGAAATCTCCATTTTCTGATCCTTCATCCCCTGAATGTTGAGATTACAGGCTTATTCTACCTCTCCTGGCTTTGACACCTGAAATGAAATTAACTTTAAAACTCCAGTAAATCTAGTTCATTAGTACTTGGATGTTCTCTCTGCGATTGTTAATACAATGTCTTATATTACCAAGTGCTTTCATATATGTATTCCTCTTTATTCTTTTCAGAACTGTGAGGTAAGGTATTTCTTCCTTTTATGGATGCAGGAGCAAATTCCTGAACTTTTTTTTTATCGGCCAAAGCCTCACAAGTGGTAGTTCAGGAGGTGCCCAGTAGTAAGTAGGAGTGCTCAGGAAGTGTGAAGTGAGAAAAGGATTGCTCACTTGAAATGATAGATTTGAGGCATTGCATAGCTAGTACCTTTGAATTATTGAACAGGATCTTAATGGTTCCAGTGTCTGAAATTCAGAAAACGGAGGCTTAAGAAGCTGGTATGTTATGAATGTCAGAGTAAGATAATTAAGAGAATTTTGACATTTGGGATTGGACTCCTTTATTCTCAGGTCTATCCTGAGAATCCTTTATTCTCGTGGTCTATCCTGTCTCAGGCAGCTGTGACTCATGTGGCTTCCTAACCTTGGCATGTAACAGTCCCTGGAAGGCTTATTGAAACAGATCCAAGGGTCCATTCAAAGGAGCAGACCTGTCCTGTAGATGATTGTCACCATCTGATATGCTGGGCTTGGCTGGAATAAAAGGGGAAGGAAGAAAAGGACTGCTACCTGAACCGTCTGTGCTTTCTGGATACAATTATGTGAGCCATTCTCCCCCGATAAACTGTGACCATTGACTAAAATAAATTTTTATTCCCTTGATTTGTTTTTCTTACGTTTAGTACCTTACAGGTATTTTCTCACAGTGACAGCTAACAAATACAGCTGCTATATAAGGCCCAAGAAATCCCTCCTGCCTACCAAGAGGCAGCTGAGATGAGGAATCCACTTGAGTTCTCTGCTTCTCTAATGGTGGCCCTCAGTCACATGGAGGACTGTGATTATACAAGGGTTATTGAATTAGTAGTACTCAAAACTCTCCCTTATTGGTTTCTCTGTAGTTACTGGCAGTTAAAAAGCAAAGCAAAGGAGGATGGGAGCAGGGGATAGATAGTGGTGTCAGCCTGGTGTGAAAAAGACAATTGAAAATACAAAATGTCCTGAGTTCAAGGCCCTGTACTACTGCAAACACACAAAACAATAATAACAAATCCAAGCAAGGGAACAACAAATACACAAACAAAAACCAATCAATTAAAAAAGTTCTCCAAATTCCTGAAGTGTATTTGGAACATAAAAGACCCACAATGGCAGTGATAGCTGTGCTGATCACTGTGCCCATCTGTGGGCTCTCTGACCTCTTCCAGATTGTGCTTGGAAGCTACTGTCTGTAGACTTGCTTCACCAGGCCTTTCCTCTCTGGCTTTGGTCTGCGTTCTTTCTGAGGGAGGACCCAGAACTTAGGAGTGCCACTTCCTCCTACTCCTTACTGTGGTGTTAGGGGTGATGGGGGCCCTCTGTACTACAGATTGCATTAGGCAGTCCCTAGTTAATTACATCAGATTGCCTCCTGCTTCTGTGGTCCCTTGGCCTCTGGTTATTAAGACTTGTTCTGACCAGTCCCTGCATCATCCCCTGCCGACTATTCTGGTAGGTGTCTGAACCTGGCCTTCACATCGTTAATAGGATCTGTGTTGAAAGGATTTGGGGCTGATGAAAGAGCTCATCTAAGAGCAAGTGCAGTTTCACATGCAGAAGCTCATGAATGGAGTGGCAAGGAGTTGAGGTTAGAGGACAGTGGGAGAGGCAAGGCAAGGGCCTTGACTACTGAGGGTCTTGAGAGCTCCCTGGACTGTGCCCACAGCCATGGCTATGCTAGATCTTGGTCCAAATGCCATTTCAGGGTCATTTCTGTGTATTGCCTTTGTTATAGCTGAGCTCAGGCCAGAGAAGTTGCTAGAAGGGGATTTGCGTTCCTTCTCTGCTGGCAGTTTCTTTTTCTGCTCCTCTCTTTTTCCCAGACATTTTAGCACTGTGAGCCTATACACAGAAGCTCTAAAACCTTGATGTGGTGTTTTAATCCTGCTAAATTTTGTCGCAGTATATTGAACAAGTTCTGAAATGCCTGCCAAAACTACATTCACAAGGTAACAAATGGTTGAATAGAATAATTACACCTTCTGTGGTTCCTTTGCCCATGGGTTCTAGTGATGGGCGTGCCAATGAGATGAAAAACATTCTTCATGATTTTGGTGCTCAGCCAAATCATCTTCTACACTAACCTCCCCACGAGGCAAGACCACAGTTACAATTCCATGTGCTTATCCATTCCTTCCTATTGATATGTCAGGCCAGGTTGAAACTGTAACCCAGCTTTTTTTTTTTTTTAAATAAATAATATTGGAGAAGGAGAGGCAGGGTACCAACATCTGAATGCCTTGTTTTAATAAATGGACAATTTGAAAACAAAACAAACCCACAACATAATTTTTTTTATTTTTTTGAAGTTCTTCTTGGTCTCAGATACTGAGACAGATGGCTCTTGCTAATTTACCTGGTTTTCACCTGAGTCTGGAATGAAACTTTTCTTGATATCTTTAGCATGGACAGGAGGCTTTCTGCCTTCTGGTCTTAGCATTTGCTTTGTCTCTGGCCCTAAGAAATCTTTAATTTGTCTTTCTCTTGGTATTTGGAGATTCATTTTATTACTCACTTCCCGTGAATGATTCTTGTCTTCATTGGGATTTGGTTTCCATAGGCTTGGCCATTCCTGCTTTTGTAGTCTCCGCCCATAAGTTTTTGCCCTGAAGGCTTTCAGGTGGGCTGGTTTCCCTGCACCTCTTCTCTGAATTCAACCTACTGTTTGCATTCATTGTTGTCCTATTTCTTCATCCTTACACCAGACTGTCAGTTATTTGGCCCCAGCCTAGTACTCTGTTTGAGGATGATGGTTGTCCTTCTCAGGAGTTGGGCTTCACTGAAGTCCATCTTTGCCTGGTAGATTCTCTGGAAAGTTCTCACCCAATCTATTCTCTGTCAACATTTCTTGCGACTATTTAATCACCTATACTTCCATTGCAGGTGCTTGAAGAATCGCACATTGGTTTCCACTAGGAAATGTAAAGCTTTCAGATAAAGGGTCCTGGCTTTAGATAGAGACTTCTGTCTTGACCAAAGAAAGGTACACGTGTAAGGTATTGCTTTGTTGAGAAGAAAGATTGAAATTCGAAACCAGTTTTATTCATTTCATTTCTTAATGACTATAATATATATGGAGAAACTTCTATTAAGCAATTAACTCTGGGAATACAAGGCCAAATGTAAGACAAAGTGAAACAGATTAATGATTTTGTTAATTGTTTCTTCTACTTCAGGTGGCATCCTGTCTCTATGTCCCACACTGACATCCAGAGTAGTCACCTACCTCTGTTACCATTTCTTCCTTCTAACGTCTGCATTAATCAGTTATGCAGTCTGGAAAATGCAACTCACTCAAATCTTTTTAGTTCAAAATATGCAAAGTTTTTGTTCGTTTTTGCTTAGAAACAACATTTTGCATGTGGCTGCTCTCTAGGGTAGCTGTCTTCCCCATGTACCAGCTCTTCCTTGGTCTTAGAATATTTCCACAGTGCCGGTAGCTTTGAAGACAGAATGGAGAATTGCGCTTGGACAGTTAAGTGCTTGGCCTGAAGTGACTTTTGGTCACATTTCATTGGTTCTGGCAAGTCACGTGACCTCACTTACTTAAGATCTTGGGAGTGTTGTTCTCCAGGGATCTGAGAAGGAATAGAGAAACACCAGTGTTAGTAGTATCTACCTCAGGCATTCAGCGCTGACAATACAGAAATGAATAAGGGCATGATCTAGTCCCCAGGGACTGAAGGCCCGGTGGGGGAGGGAAACATGTTGATAGTTACAAGTTTGTTTTACAAAAGTGTACAGATTACACAACCAATAGTGAGATAATTCCACCAGCAGAACAAAGAGTACCTCTGGAGCACAAGGGTAGAATCTGAAATCTGCCTCCTTTCAATGTGGAGGTGAGATTGGCCCACATACCAGGGTTAGATTTCTGTCACCTTAGAACATAGGGAATCTGACTTCTTTCATGTATAGCATTTAATAATTTGCATGCAGCTCTAAGAAATAGGCTTACCTCAAGAAAAAAGACACAATCTGTCAGCAATAGAGCTGATCTGCTAGTTCAAATGAAATGTAGCACACAAGTATTTTGATGAAGACTTGCTAAAAATACTTTACTGAGCAATTATGCTACTGACAGTTCTTTGATCTCAAAAATTAAGCTTGCTGTTACAGTATGAGAAGAACAAAGCTGAGTGTAAAATAACAATCAGTTATTTATTAGGCAGCACAGGTTGCTATACAGCTCTTTGACTTGCTCAGAAATTCTGACATACTTTACATTGAATATAAATGTGAGTTGTATTGTAACATTGCAAAGAACGTGTTTCACAAACAAAGAAGTCTTGTACTCAGACCCAAAACTATTTTTTTTCTTTTTGTACTGGGGTGCTATCCCTGTCCTTTCTGCTCAAGGCTGGAGCACCATTTGAACCACAGCTCTACTTCTGGCATTTTTTACATGGAGATAAGAACGTCACAGCCTTTCATGCCTAGGCTGACTTTGAACTGTTACCCTAAGGTCTTAGTCACCTGAGTTGCTGGGATTATAGGCATGAACCACCAGAACCTCACCAAAAGTCACATTCTTAAAATTGGTACTGCTATAATTTCACTACCACTCTTGCCAATGTTTTGGGCATGCTCTACCTCATGCTCTTCCTGTTTCTCAGTCTGGAACTTGCTTCCTCTTGGATAGCCAGTCAACCTACTACAGGTTATGGCTTATAGAACATTCTCCCACTAAGGCATCATCTAACTCTTCCTTTGTCTTATTCCTCTACAAACTTCGAACATTAATAATTGATAATCAGCTTATTTATTTTGTTGAGGATTAGTCTTGTACTTTAGAATATATATCCAATTCTTATTTCATGGACTAAAGCATTGCCTTTTATTCTTAAGTTTAAGTTGTATAAAAGTTATTACATGGCCCTTATTGTACTTCACATTAACATGTAAAGACCACTTCATGGGATAGATGCATGGCTTTGAGTTTTGACAGAATAAAATGTGGCCATGGTTTTTAACACATGTAAGGTTGGCTGGCAAAAGCATTTGGAAAGTAATCTTTCTAAGTGGGTAGCATGCAGAAGGTAGAAAGAAGAGGCTGAAGGCTCCAGGTGACAGATCATATGGCATTGGCAATGAGGAACATTCACATGTGGGAAGAAAGAAACAACAGGATCTGGCGATTGACTTTTTGGGTTAATCAGCAAGTGAAAATCAACAAGAAAATGAAAATCAGTTCCTGGGTTAGAGGATAGAATTATGTCAAAATATGACAAAAGGTTGCCTTCTAGTCTCCTAGATCCATTCCCAAGGATTATTTAAGAAGTTAGAAGTAAGGATGTAGACGTGGTATGTCTTCATTAAAAGTTGTCTTGGTTGCTTTAGAGAGTGAGAGCAAGAGTGAGAGTGGAAAGGAAGGAAAGAAGGAAGGAGGAGAGGGAGGGAGGAATGAAGGGAGAGAGGGAGAAAAAAAGAGGAAGGAAGGAAGGGGATAGGTTTCAAATGACTCTTAAAGGATATATAATTAAGTTTAACATTTGGGGACAGAGGAATAGATGGTAGCCTGTGACTGTCATGTTTGTCCGTACACGCACACTGCTGCTGTCCTCACACCCCATGTGTCCAGTGCCCAGCCTCCCCCTCTGGTCTGGATAAGCCCCATGCCCGCTGTTGTCCAGGTCAGCGTTGGCTAGGTGGAGGAGATAAAGTAGAAAATAGCCATGTGGGAAGAGAGGCAGCCGGCTGGGTATAAAGGAGGCCTTTATTCCCGTTATCCGTCCTAACTCTTCCCACTTCTTAAATTTCTGTGTGCAGTTGAAAATACTCAGGCTGCTTTTCACAGGAGGATCTAGGGGAATGACATGGACGTGGACTTGCAGTTAATCATACTTTTTCTTAAAATTGTCAAAGACAACAAACCTCATTGTTTTGCCCTGACTGCCTTTGCCCACCTTGCAGCACACCCATCACCCACTCCTCCTCCCTCTCTTCCTGTTCCCCAGGTGACTTACCTGATCCTGCAGCCAGGTGCTGTGCAAGCTCTAGTGTGCACAGACTTTCTTCTTTTATATTTGGAACCGGGATGAGTCAGTGAGGGAGAGTCTTGATTACAAACAAGAGAACTGAAGTCTGAAATTACTGAGAGGCTGTTAGGAGGCAGGTCAGTTTACAGAATAATGAAAGTGAGGAGAAAAAGCCTTAATAGGGGCAGGAAGCAGGGGAATTCTCTAGGGAAACCACGGGTACTGGAGTGATTGGGAGCACAAACCCAGGAACCAGACAGGGCATGTCTCTGCCACTCACCTGCTGAATGACTGTGGGTGACTTAATCACTCTTTACCTCTGAAGACTATCACACAGTAAATACATTCATATTTGTTTTTTTAAGTGCTTAGAACAGTGATAAAATAAGCAGTGTATCCAGTACCAACACACACACACACACACACACACACACACACACACACGTATATCTAGGATTTTAACAACAGTGTTTTAAGTTTTGCACATTGATATCAACAAGTATATTCTAATTTTGTGACTTAAAATGTATGATAGAAATGTATGAAGAAAATGATTGGTTACCTGCTTACTGTCATCTCTTTCTACATATACTTGTTGCTTATTTGAAAGTTCTTGGCCAACTCAGTACTTCTAGTCATTTTTATTTCAAGAGCTTTTATTTCAAGGAACACACATAATATGAAGTTCAAGAGAGTGTGGAAGTAAATACTGGCTTCTGCTGGCCTCATAGAAAGAGAATGTTTCTCTTAGAAGAAAAGAAAAAGGGTCAGACATTCCTTTTTATGTTTTATCTATGAGTGTTTAAATGATTTCCAGTTTAGCTTAGGAACTACTCTAAAAACAACTGTCTTGGTAATTTTATCCTACCGTGTGTGTGTGTGTGTGTGTGTGTGTGTGTGTGTGTATACATGCACACACATACACACTCATTTTTTTTGTTCTAGATTTCTTTTAAATCCCTCTCCTCAATGGGCAGGTTTTTTCCCTGCCTGAGGTTGAGATTCTGATTTTCTCTTGTAGCTTGTGTCTTGGAGAGAAAGTATTGTGATGATAGATGGTAGATGGTAGATGTAGGGCCATGAGATAGAACAAGCTTAAATTTTTGCTTTTGTTTCTAAAAAAGTCACTCTCCCATATGTGTGATTTTTTTTTATTGACGTGATTTGCATATCTGAATAGTGAATACAGCAACTGTACTGTGGGGGCCAAAAGGGAATTAGATCCCACTAGAAATGACATGGACCATGTGCCATTATATCATGGATATCATTTTATAATCTGCTCTCCTCATTGAACTTGATTGGGAACTTGCTTATATACAGATGTAATTGATAACCCTCAGAAAGTAAAATTACTGATATTTGGCTTTGTAGTTTTTACTTCCTTAATTGTTTTCTTTAGATATCAGAAAAAAGGGTCTGGTTATGGGACAATGGCAGGTGTCTAAATGCTTCAGCAAA
The DNA here is from genome assembly GCF_031878675.1 of Megascapheus bottae. Taxonomy (NCBI): domain Eukaryota; kingdom Metazoa; phylum Chordata; class Mammalia; order Rodentia; family Geomyidae; genus Megascapheus; species Megascapheus bottae. The sequence goes on along the minus strand of NC_143513.1, from coordinate 19,215,434 downwards.
TTAGTCACAACACAGATCCTCTAAGTACTGAGGTCATCAGAACAGGAACTTTACAGAGTCTGGCTTGTATTGTTTACATTTCTAAGGGTCTCTACCCCATCTCTTCCTGCTCTGCTGTTTGAAATTTCCCACTGTAGGTCTCCTGTGTTTGCTCTTCTTTCCTCTAATGGAGGGCTTCTTCCACTACCATGTGGTCTCTTCCACACACATACCTTCTTAGAGCAGGTAGCTGGGCACAACTGAGCAGAAGGAGTAATGAATAAACATCTTTCTAGAAGCCTCTCTAGCCTTGTCCTGTTTTGGTTTTTCACCCAGTGGTAGCTCTTACTTTCTGCCACTCATGAGTATTCTGGTTGAACTTTTTTTTTCTGATGGTAGACATGTAGACACTCCCTCTCTCCTTCCCTCTCTCCCCCTCTCCCTGTCTCCCTGTCTCCCTCTCTTCTCCCTCTCTCCCCCTCTCCCCACCTCTCCTCCTCTCCTCCTCTCTCCCCTCTCCTCCCCTCCCCTCCCTTCCCTCTCTCTCCTCTCTCTCTCCCCCTCTCTTTGTCCCCCTATCTCCCTCTCTCCTTGTCTGCCTCTCTCCCCCTCTCCCCACCTCTCCTCCTCTCTTCCCTCTCCTCCCCTCCCCTCCCTTCCCTCTCTCTCCCCCTCTCCTTGTCTCCCTATCTCCCTCTCTCCTTGTCTGCCTCTCTCCCCCCTCTCCCCCTCTCCCCCTCTCCCTCTCCCTCTCCCTCTCCCTCTCCCTCTCCTGGGCCTTGAACTCCTTGTATTTGTTCAGCTCGCATTTTCAGCTGACATTCTACCACATGAGCCATGTTGCTAGCCCAGCTTTTTGCTGGTTATTTTGGAGATTGGGACTCCTGAACTTTCTGCTCTTGCTGGCTTTGAACCACGGTCCTCAGATTTCAGCTTCCTGCGTAGCTAGGATTATAGGTGTGAGAAATTGTGCTTGGCTGTACATATTCCTTTCTATTTCTCATATTTGCCCCCTCTAATGTCTCACTGTTGCCCAGGCTAGTCAAATGATCCTCTTCCTCACGTATAGTTAATCTTACAAGGTCTCTTAAGTTTTGCTTTTCAATTTTTGCCAAAAGGCTTCCATTATGAGATCTTTTATAAAATATTTATGACTAGTGTTTCATCTTGTGCCGACTAGGGTTCAGGAAGAAAGAAGGAGTGGTCAGGAGAGATTTAAAGGTGTTGTCATGCATTGGAATATCCATAGATTATAATAAAGCCCTTTCAGGGAATAAACAAGCCCTAGTAAAGGCCTCTTCCTCCACAGTTAATACAGCTTGTATTGACTGATTTTCTCTATAGTTCCCTACTTTTGGATTGTAAGGTATTTTATTCACATTAGATCTTCCATTTGGGAACAGGCCAGTGTTACCATATTTGAAAAGGGCCATTTTGAAAAAGGAGGTTTATAACTTACTCTAACTGCTGCATAGAGTCAGAGAGTAAAATTAAGTTTGTTATACAGGTAGAAAACAAGGAACACCATCAAAATGAAGTTTTGTTACAACTAAAAATTCAGAGTTCTAAAAAATGGAACTGTTAGAAAGTACTTCTTAGAGTGATTGTGACTACAGAGAATGGTGAACATAAGAACTCACAGTGGCTTTGGGGCCATATGCCAGACTATATGTACATTTATATTGGAATGTTATTTTCCCTTTACATGGTAAGAAAAGGCAAAGAAAGGAGGTAAAGTGTGTCCAGAAAGCTTGAGACTGTGGTAACCTGTCAGGATTAGCTGTCTAATTCTGGTTTTGTTTTCTGTAAAACTATTTAAACTGCTTGATCACCTGCATGTGGTGTTTTCCTGATGAGCAGAACCACATATGTGTGGTGCTCTCCTTTAAAAGCTCAGCCCTATGGAAGGTCCGGGCTGCTATCTATCAGCCCAAAGATGAAGAGTCGCCCCTGCACTGCTGTTAAACTGACTCCTGGAGGTGGGGAGTGCTTGCCTACCATGCATGAAGACCAGGGTTTGATTCTATGGTAACACATACATAGAAAAAAAGCTAGAAGTGGTGCTGTGGCTCAAGTGGTAGAGTTCTACCCTTGAGAAAGTCCAAGGACAGTGCTCAGGCCCAGGACTGGCAAGAAATAAAATAAAAAATTTAAAAAAGAGTCTAAACGGACTCCTAGCTCCATTCACTGAGTGCTGGTGGCTCTATTACTGGGGTGTCCAAGGACCCCAAAATGACTGGAATATTAAGAGACAACCACAATTAGCTTTAACCTGTTGTTCTTCTGGACTGTAGGATTTCTGTTTTGGGGGCCTGTTTTTATTTGACTTTCTAACTCAGAAAATGGGAAGCAACTGCACGTCTAACCCTAATTAATAGACATGCTGACAAGTCATTGTTCAGCAGGCCAGTGGAGAGAGAATAGTTTTTGATTGTCAAATGGAGATAATTCAGCACTGAGATGGCTTTTTAATTTGTTATTTCCTTTTAACATAAATTGAAATACTTTGAAATGTCAATAGATGTTTGGCTAAATATATTTTGCAGATTTCTTATTCAAATGTATTTGAGAAATGTTGGATTAAGCAAGTATCTTTACTATAGGAATTCTTTAACTCTTCCCTATGCTTATGGATACTTCTTTTTAAGGAGGAAGATAAGAGTATGTAACCTCTGGAAAGCTGATTATACACATTGAAGCTTTTTTAGAAGGGCTTTTGATTTCAACAAGTTTTTTTTTTTCCAGAAACACTTGTAGCAGAAGGAAGGATTTATTATCAAGTGTTCCTGTAATACAAGTCACCTGGCACAGTTGTTAGCTTCTTCCACCAATGAAATAGGTGTGGCTGGTCCAAAAGCACTGTGGTGAATAAAGATTGTAGTTAATAATTTCTACCATCTGGAGGTTAGTGTTCATGGTCTAGAGAAAGGTAGTATGTGTCAGGTGGTTTGTGTAGCATTCCAGGAAATATGGTAGCTTCCTGGTGAGCTGGAAGATCAGATTGTTTCATGTAGTTGCCTGTCACCTTTCATTACAAGGGGAATTTCCAGAGAAAACCAGAGAATTTGGAGTCTTCTTGAATTCCAGAAGATCCAAGCACAATATGGGTTTTGATGTTAAAGTTGGGAAGAAGAAACAATTTGCCAAAAGATTCCAATGACCTTAGAGAAGACAAAGGATATTTAGATAGGTTAGAGGAAGTAATATAGTGAGTAGTCTTAGAAAGAAGATGATTTGATGGAGATAGAAGAAAATCCAAACCAGTGTCAAAGAGCTGGGAAGGGTAGAGATTCACAAAAATGGTCTCTGACTTATTCTGGTGCAACTTCACAAAAGCTTTTCTGTGGTGCAGAAGCAATACACATCCAGTGGATGCCATTCTTTGAATTTTGGTTTTGAGTCTTTTCTGGAGGTATCTTTGGGTGGTGGCATAATCCTTGAGCTGTTGTGCAGTGGTGGGGTGCTGCCTCTTCTAGTCACCACGCAGTCACTAAGGGAACGGGAGCCACTCTGGTGTGCCATGTTGCTAAGCTAGGATGTTCAGGAGGTTAGGTACATTACTAAGTGCACTTTTGACTTACTGTGATCTTTACCAGGGTAGTCCCATCTTAACAAGCATCTGTAGCCAGCCAAGAAAGTCAATAGTGTCAAGCTACACAATACAGACTGAGCTCTTCCATTATAGAAAGAGGCCACTGCAGAAATTCTAGTCCTGTGCTTGTGGAATCTAATTTCAACAAATAAAAAGAAGTGATAGTGAGGGTGTCATAGCTGGGAACATTGAAAGGAAATACACCGCGAGACGTGAATGAAATCCTGATTCTGTAATATTGCTGCTCACACTAATGTGATAAAGTTATCTTTGAAGGGACCTTGGCTTTCAGAAAGACATGTGTCCCACAGGAAGGAGCGTCACATGAGCCAGGACAGTGTTTCTTAGGCCTTTGAGACTCAAGTACCCACTAACCCAGGGCTTGCAAAATAAATGGAGAACTTACAGAGATAGCCATTTTACCTGTGACCAGTGCAAAAGAAAAGCAAACTCTTTACGGCCTTATTTTAACAAATAAGGTTAGTGTTGTTATCTCTGCCAAGGGAACAATGTTTTAAATTGGAATTGTTCAAAATAGGCAGAAACGAGTTCCCAAATGATCTTTAGGTAGCCAGAAAAATGACCTTCCATGAAACTTGGTCTGGATCTTTGATTACAGCACTGCCTGCAAAACTGCAGAGGTTATGGAAGTGTGTGTCTTGAAAATGAGTTGTTTCAGCCCCAAGAACTCTATTCATTTGCTGTACTAGATAATAATAATAATAATAGTAAATTCATAAAGAAAAAAAGAAAATAAGTTGGTTTAGGTGAAACTGTAGAGGCTCTAACTTTGAGCCTCTTAAATTCTGAGACAAAATGTTAAAAGACTTGAGATACAAGTCATAAACAGGAACTAGTATCCATTTGTAATGGATTACAGGATTTTGTTCTTGTCTGAGTGTTCCCAGATGATAGGTGGGTGAAGGAAGGCTTACCTCAGCTTCCCAGTTTTCATGCCATATCACAGTTTTTTGAGATCTACTCATGAAAAGTATTTCAAGATTATTTACAAAACTGGAAATCTCTTAAGGTAAAAATTATAGCAAGAATAAATTTTGGTGTAGTAGGATTAAATTAGGGAAAAACAAAGAAAAAAAACTAACATTTCCTGCTTCCTAGGCAGGATATGGGAGGGAGAGACTCAAAAATGGTGCTTCTTATCTACATCTTCTATACTTTCTGAGCTGGGAGAATATACATGATCATTTCATCTAGGAATCCACACCATTAGACAGTGGTTTTTAGTGGGTAACATGGAAATTACTTTTCTAAAAAATGGAGGTGTGTCTAGGCCTACCCAAAACATAAGGACCGTACATGAGCTTGGGGGCTTGTTATCCTAGATATTTTTCTGTCTTTACCCATTGATGAAGAGTTGGCAGCTTTTTGCTATTTCAAAGAGAAGACACATTAAATAATCTCTCGTCTGTTTCCTGGTCCTTGTAACTTAGCATCTAAAAAAAAGTATGAGCTTAACTGCTTTTTCAACATTTGTATCTGGTCCTTTTGATATTTATTAAAATTATTATATTTTCACCAGGAGTTGAGCCTAGTGGTAAAATGTTTGCTTCACATGCATGAAGACCTGGGTTTAATTCCTTGGTACTACATACATAGAAAAAAGCCAGAAGTGATGCTGAGGCTCAAGTGGTACAGCTCTAGTCTTGAGAAAGTCCAAGGACAGTGCTCAGGCTCTGAGCTCAAGCCAAGGACTGGCAAAAAAAATTAATGTATTTTCTTGCTGCCTCATCTGTTTATCCTGCTGCAGGTGTTCAGATAAAACTTGATTGGATCAAAACTGACTCTGCTCACAGGAATTCCATATCTAATTGGGAAGAGGCTCTAGCACCCAGTATCTAATAAAGCTCAATGGTCTATGTTAACTTTTGCAGACTCCCAAGTATGGGAAAGTAGAACTCGCTTTCATGAGTGTGAAAGATGCTTGATACAGCCAATTGAAAGATTATCTTTCTTACACATTCTGTTTTCCCTTCTGACCAGGAAGGATCTTGGGTAAAAGGACTCTATCTCAGCATGTGGAGGATGCTCCTGGCATTCCTTGGTGTGGCTTTGTTAAGGGGCATTTTGCCATGCCCTAATGGTAGGTAGAGTTAGCCTTGCAGAGGGGACCTGAATGATGGATGGTATCACAGAGTCTGTGAGAGAAAGCATTGTAATTAAGTTTGTAAGTGACCAACCTCTGTGGCCATCAGGGTCATAATATGTCATAAGATGATTTTTTTTTTAGTACTCCACTCACATAAGGATAAAAGAGAGTCTTCATTTCAGCCTAAGGCAAGTCAACAAATAGTTCTAAAGTAGCAAGTCTTTAGCAGTAGAATGAGGCCAGTAAACCATGTCCTAGAGGTAATTTAGTAAACCTCCCTCTCCACCCCATCCGTCCTTAGAACGGTGACTCTGCCCATTCGTCTGGTGTTAGGGAGGAATTTAGTGCTCCTGAGCCATTCTCTCTTGTACTAGGGACATGATCTTATCCCTTGAGAAGCTCACAAGCTAGTGAAGGTAAAGGGCACCAGGATTCTTTTTTTTTTTTTTTTTTTTAATTAAATCGCAGCATTTTTTTTTTTTTTTTGCCAGTCCTGGGCTTGGACTTTCTCAAGGCTAGAGCTCTACCACTTGAGCCTCAGCACCACTTCCGGCTTTTTTTCTATGTATGTGGTACCGAGGAATCGAACCCGGGTCTTCGTGCATGCTAGGCAAGCTCTTTAACCACTAGGCCAAACTCCCGGCCCCGCACCAGGATTCTTATACATAGTAATAGGAAAGTTTGCTGAGTGATGCCAATAATGGTAACTCATGTGCACTGAGCATGCATTGCTCTAAACTCTTGCCATATTTTTACACTAGTGGATCTCAACATGTAGTTCCAGGACCTGCAGCATCAGCATCATTAGGGAACTTGATAAAAATGCAGATTCTCATGCTCCACCCCAGACTCACTGAAGAACACCTCTAGGGAGGAGGTCAGGAGTCTATTCAGCCCTCCAAGAGATTCTAATGCTACTGAAATTTGAGAATTGCTGTTTTCAGTCATTCTTTACAATCTTATGAGTAGGTTTTTGTTGTTTTGTTTTGTTTTTGTCTCACCCACTAAAGAGAACATAGATACAATGAAGTTAAAAGAACTTGTTCAAGGACACAACTTTTAAGAAGGGTGGATAGGCTTTGCATTCAAACAGTGTAAGCTCAGAACTCCACTATTAACTACAACACAAGCAGCCAAGGGGCAGTGCCCAGAGAAAGAGGCTCTTCCACCCAGAGGTGGACAGAGCTAAGGAATTTGTTCAAGAATCTGAGTCCCTTCTCTTTTAAGATATTTAATGAGAATTAACAATAGGCAGAGCATCATGTTAAATGCTGGGCATTTGTAGTTGTACAGGGTAAAACCCTATCTTTAAGATTGTTAGAATAAATGGAGAAATATAAATATAAATATCTGGAATCTAAAATACTTTGGAAGCATTAAAGAAATTCGAAATGGAGATTTGAACATATATGAAAGCATCTTAATATACACTATATGAAAATGTAAATATATGAGAGGAAGTTATTCCAAGCAGAAAGAATATTGTGCACAGGATTCAGATATGTGAAACAACATAGCACATTCTTGGATTTACTAGTGTGTTTGTATGTGTATGTGTATGCAGTTGTCTTTAACATTAATTTGGTATAGTCTAGACTTGTCCAGACTATGGCTTATGGTATCGATTATGGTATAGATTCTCAGGTTAAAAGCAGGAGTTAATGAATTGATTGTTCATTTCTCATTTTTTTTTAAATCTCTTTATTGAGTTATGATTGTCATATGAAAAGCTATACTTATTTAATGTATATAATTCACTAAATTTGGAGATTAAGAATATGCCTGTGAAACAGCCATACAGTGTGTGTATGGCTTAGTGTATCACTTAGATTTACTCGTTTTGTAGAACCAGAACTTTGTACCATTAGATTAGCATCTCCTACATTTTTTTGGCTACTCTTACTTTTATGTAACATTGGAAAAATGGAAATGTACTTCTAGCAGTTTGGGAGGATATTAATAAGCTTAAATTGCAGTGGTAAATTTTGTTAAGATTTATTAAGCATTACAGTATATCACTGGAGAGATTGTAGAGCTTGTTTTGCTCTGTAAGTTTGATCCAGTAGACCAGAACTAGTGAATAGAGGACCACAAAGTAAATACTTTAGGCTTAGCGGCCCCACTTAACTCTTCCTGTAGCTGAGAAGCAGCCAGAATTGATTTGAAAATAAATTGTGCTTGTGTTCCAGTATAACTTTATTTTCCAAAAATGGTACCTCAGGTCTGCAGTAGATTCCAATTGTTTTAGGTAGTTTAGGTGAAGGCTATGGAATGAGCCCAGTGACCTCAGATGGTAATTTTTGGTGTATTTTATTGAGAAATAGTAAGTTTTTTCTTCCACCAGATGACATTATTACATTTATTGTATGTGATTTTGATATATTTCAGCGTCCTGGTATTCATTTTGTTTAACTGTAAGATGTACAAAGCAGTTATATCATTGCAATCCTCCCCTGCATATACCATCCTGTAGTCAATATTTTGTGCATACATGCTTGCGATTAGGACACTTATTTTTTATTATGACAAATAAGGGAAACCATTGAGCCTAACTTCCTTTGAGTCTGGCTTACTTCACTTAATATGATTTTTTTCTAAGTCTTTCCATTTCCTAACAAATGGGTCGATGTCGTTTTTTCTGACAGCATAGAATTCCATTCTGTACAAATACCACATCTTGTTGATCCACTCATCAACTGAGGGACATCTAGGTCGGTTCCATATCTTTTCTATGGTGAATAATGCTGCAATGAACATTGTTGTGCTAGTGGATTTAGTATGTCCTAGTTTCTGGATGGTTGGGTAAATGCCAAGTAGTGGAATTGCTGGGTCATAGGGAAGCTCTATGTTTAGCCTTTTGAGGCACTGCCATACTGCTTTCCATAGTGGCTGAATGAGTTTGCACTCCCACCAACAGTGTAGTAGTGATCCCTCCTGGCCACATCCCCTCCAGCATCTGTTGTTATTTGTTTTCCTGATCCTGGCCATTCTAACTGGAGTGAGGTGGAATCTTGCAGTTGTTTTGATTTGCATTTCTTTTATGACCAGAGATGTTGAGCATTCCTTCATGTGCCTATAGGCCATTTTTGTTTCTTCTTCAGAGAAGATTCTCTTTTAGTCTTTGGCCCATTTTTTAATGGGATGGTTGTTACTTTGGAGATTAGTTTTGGAGTGATTCAATTTTTTGAGCTGTTGATATATTTTAGATATGAGGCCTTTGTCTGTTGTATGGTTGGTGAAGATCTTCTCCCACTCTGTAGGCTTCCTAATTAATTTACTAACTATGTCCTTTGCCATACAAAAGCTCTGCAGTTTAATGCAGTCCCACTTATCCAACCTTTCTCTGATTTGTTGTGATTCTTGGTCCTTATTAAGAAAGTTTCTACCTGTGCCAAGGAGGCCTAGTGTATCTTCTATTCCTTCTTGTAAAGTTTTCAGTGTGTCAGCTTTTACCTCGAGGTCTTTGATCCATTTGGAGTTAATTCTAGTGCAGGGTGACAAAGAAGGATCCAACTTTAGTTTTCTGCAGGTGCTTAACCAGTTCTGCCAGCACAACTTGTTGAAGAGGCTATCTTTCTTCCATTCTATTTTTTTGGCTCCCTTGTCAACCATAGGACTATGGTTTAATATCTGGGTCCTCAGTTCTATTCCATTGGTCTTCAGGCCTGTTCTTGTGCCAGTACCAAGCTGTTTTGATAATTATAGCTCTGTAATAGAGTCTAAAGTTTGGTATTGAAATTCCTCAGGCGCTGTTCTTTCTGCTAAGAAGTGTTTTTGCTATACGGGGTCTTTTATTATTCCACATGAAATTTTGGATCCCTTGGTTATATCATATTGTTACAGTATCTCACTTTGTTATCTGATATATTGGATATATTTGTATTTGGTTATTTGAAATTGGATAGGGAAGGGGGGAAAACAATATGAGGGGTGGGGGATGGTAATGGGGACCAAGACATGTGAAAGGATATCAATGTATGTGAATTAATGCACCTTCTATCTGACAAATACCATGTAACCCTTTTATTAATTATAATAAAAATATTAAAAAAGTAAAAAATAGTAATAGATAAAAAATAATAATTTTTTATTGTGATTAATAGAAGGGTTACAATATATTCACCAGATAGAAGGTGCATAACTTCACAAACATTGATACTCTTTCTCATGACATGGTAGGACGCTTATTTTAAGGAACATCTTTAATTGGGAGTTGCCTGATATTTTCTCATGAGAAATTCACATATGCATTTTGACAAATATCAGATTCACAAGTCAGGAGGCAGGGGATGTTATGTCACCAGATAGACGATTGCTTGTATCACATGCTAAGATGTCCTCTTGGCTCCACTGTGGAGTGGCCTTGTGTTCCTTTGTGTTTATGAAGTACTGTAAGGCGATACAGCACTTCTCCTGCTCCTCCCTATCACTGATGGTTCTTGTCTTCCGTACTGTCTACTGTGCCAGTATCATGGTGGTGTTTTTCTGTCTGTATTGTATTGAGTAGTTGGAATTATGCTGTTAGGAAGGGAAGTATTTTTCTTGTCACTGCTCAAAGTGTCTCTGATTAAGTAGGACTCTTTCATATTTACTGCTGTGGGAAAATGCCATCTTAAGAGTCCAGCTATCACTAGTGAGTTTCCTAATCAAGTAGAGAATTCTGTGATAAATGAAGGTAAGCATGCTAATATTGCTATATTCCCTAAACCTTTGCTTACTTGATACCTCTGTGTGGTGTGTGTGTGTGTGTGTGTGTGTGTGTGTGTGTGTGTGTGTGTTAGGCATTGTCAGTAGGAATTTTTGCTCAAATGTAGCATTCTACCATTTTAGCTAGAGTTTCACTTCTGGCTTTTTGGTGGTTAGAGATAAGTCTCACACTTTCTTGCAAGGATTGGCTTTGAGCTGTGATTCTCAATACGTAACAGGTTTAGCCATAAGCATCTGCCTGATTCCTAAATTTCAAAGGTTTTCTGGAACTGTATTAGTCAGGGACATCCACCTCTACTGGGCATAACTATTGTTTTGTTTGTAAACACAACCAAAACCAAAGAGATTTCTTAAGAATGGAGTAAATGTTCAAACTTTAATGAAGCCTTGGAATTTGTTTCTGCTGTGTGTATTTTCCCAGAGGTTTTGGGTTCTTCCTGATTTATCTTCCCTAAGCAGGTAATATTGTGAAATGTTCAAAATGTTCCCAGAACTCACTTTCCTTTTTCTACTTGAGTTTGAAGTAGGGAAACATGTTTATACTAGAATGGAGCCTTTTAACAGTATGAACCAAGATTTAGTTTAATGCTGTGGATGTCATTAAGAGTTACCCCTTTCAGTGATGTGGGCTATACAAGAATGTGTAGGCACAAAGAGAATTTGGCCTGAGGCTGTGTCTAGTGTGTCAGACACATTCCACATGACTAGTGCAGAGTGGGCTATGATGAACTGTAGCTTTCCTTCTTCACAGGCCATTTGGAGGCTTAGCCTCAGACCTCAGAGCTGTGGGTAAATAAAATTTGTCCCTTTCTTCAACAAAGTGTATGTGGAAGGTGATATTTGAAGAGTACTCCCAGACCCTTATCTGAACTAAGCCAGGAAAGGATCCTATTGCCATTCCCTGTCACCATTAGAACCACCTGGGCTTGCAGAAGGGTGAGGGTCCATGTCTGCTACCAAACAGGTTAGTGCAGTATACCTAAGGTAGGACCTTGATGCCTGATTTTTTTTTTTTGGTTGTTGTTGTTGTTTTTTTAACTTTCCAGATAGTTCTTATTTACTTCTAGTCTTGAGAACCATTGGATTTAGCAGTTAGTATTTATGACTTTTATTTTTAAGGTGGCTTGAATCTCTTACTGAGAAATACCCCAGGCCCTTCTTTGACTTATTAAAGCAGTTAGATGCTCTCCTAATTTTTTTTTTTTGGAAGGGGTGGAGTGGGTATCCTAGGGTTTGAACTTGGGATCTGACATTTTCTTAGGCAAATACTTTAACACTGGAGCTCTTGTTTCAAATAGAGTCTCATGATTTTGTCCATGGTTGGCCCATATAATTCTCTTACCTATACCTCTACAGAGCTGGAAATACAGGTGCAGATGCCTAGGTTTGGTGTATTTGTTGAAATGGAGTCTTATTAACTTTTTCTCTGGTCTGGCTGCAAACTTTGAACTTCCTAATTTCTACTTCCTGGATAGCTGGGATTGTAGATGTGAGCCACAATACTTGATGTATCATACTACTCCTACATCATTATGTTTTGTGTTGAAATAGATATGTACAGAGCAATGGGATATAGGCTTTGTTTGTAAACACAGGTATGTTTAAGTCTAGTCATTCAGAATTTTTTGAGGATTGAGTATATGATATACGCAGAATGCTTAGTCTTTGGCACACAGCAGAAGCTCAGTAGCCCTTGCTTCATAACATACAGCAGGTTATAAATGGAGGGTGGCTTTAGACTCAGTCAAAATTTTGTCTTGGGGCTGGGAATGAGGCTTAGTGGTAGAGAACTTGCCTAGCATGCATGAAGCCCTGCGTTAGATTCCTCGTACCACATAAATAGATAAAAGCCAGAAGTGGCACTGTGGCTCCTGTGGTAAAGTTCCTTGCTAACCTTAAGCACAGAGAGGTTCAGGAACAGAGTCTAGGCCCTTAGTTCAAGTCCCAGGACTGGCAAAAAAAAAGTTTTCTTGGTCCTGCTCTCACTTTCCAGCTCTGGGCCATTAGTAAAATACTTTTCTTGCACTCTTATCTGGAAAAATGAGACTGGGTGAGTGCAGTTAGTAAGATGGGGAGGCGCTCAGTAAAAGTAGGTACTCAGGAAACCTTCTTTGTCCCCTTCTCTCAACACATCACAAGACAATGAAATATATATAATTTTAAGAGCAGAACTGACATGGTATTGGCAATGCTGTGTTAAGAAAGCATTATTACAGGAGCCGAGAGTTTGGCATAGTGGTAGAGTGCTTGCCTAGCATGCACCAAGACCCGGGTTCGATTCCTTGGCACCACATACATAGAAAAAAAAAGCCAGAAGTTGTGCTGAAGCTCAAGTGGTAGAGCTCTAGCCTTGAGAAAGTCCAAGGACAGTGCTCAGGACCTGAGCTCAAGCCCAGGACTGGCAAAAAAAAAATCACATCAATACAGCTAAGGATAAGAATCATATGATAATTTCTCTGGATGCGGAGAAGGCATTTGACAAAATACAACATCCATTCATGTTGAAAGCACTAGAAAAAATAGGAATAAGAGGTACATTCCTCAAAATAGTGAAAGCCATATATGAAAAACCTACAGCCAGTATTATACTAAATGGTGAAAGACTGGAACCATTCACCTTAAAATCAGGAACTAGACAGGGATGCCCACTCTCTCCACTTCTTTTCAATATAGTGCTGGAACCCTTAGCCAGAGAAATAAGGCAAGAAAAGGACATCAAAGGGATCCACATAGGGAAAGAAGAAATGAAACTATCCCTATTTGCAGATGACATGATCCTCTACTTGAGTGACCCAACAAACTCCACTCCCAAACTTCTAGAATTAATAAACTAGCAAAGTGGCAGGATACAAAATTAACCTTCAGAAGTCAGTAGTCTTCTTGTACACCAACAATACACAAACAGAAGGCCAAATCAAGAAAATGATCCCATTCGCAATAGCCCCCAAAAGCATAAAATACTTTTATTCCCCCCCTCTCTCTCTCTCTCTCTCTCTCTCTCTCTCTCTCTCTCTCTCTCTCTCTCTCTCTCTCTCTCTCTCTCTCTCTCTTTAACAAATTTGCCTGCCAGTTATGAAGCTTTGGACTCTAGCTCTGTAAAGATCTCAAGTTACATATTCTACTGGCCATCTTCATGTTCTACTTGATCATCCAGAATGAGAAAGAATACAGAGGCTGAGGGTGACAGAAAGTTGTATCATGAGTTGAATTCTTGCATTGCCCATGAATCTGGTAGTTGTATTACACATGGGTTCAAGTTAGTGATAGTGCAATTTATGTTTCTGTCTCAATGAAACCATTTAGCCTTTGTCCTTTCATTTCCCTTGCTGTTTAGTGAACTAAGGGCTTTCACTGGATCTAAGGATATTAGGACATCTTTTATGCCTCATTTCTGCTTCATAGTTTATTGAGATCTTTCTAGCAACTCTGGAGTAAGTTTCATGTTTGGCTCATGGACAGTTTGACTTAATGTTAGTGGACTTTGAGGGCAGGAGTTTGGCCTAGTGGTAGAGGGCTTGCCTCGCATGCGTGAAGACCCAGGTTTGATTCCTTGGTACCATATACATAGAAAGAAGCCAGAAGTGGTGCTGTGGCTCAAGTGATATAGCTCTAGCTTTGAGAAAGCCCAAGAACAGTGCTCAGACCCTGAGTTCAAGCCCCAGGACTGACAAAAAATAATGATAATTTTAGTGGGCACCTAACTAAAATAATGTGTGCTAATAAGTTATCTTTTTGAGTTATGCCATTTTTTGAATATTGAAGGACTGTAATTTTTAGATATATTTAAAATCTGTGATTTCTCTTTAAAACATGATGTTTCATCTAGAGAAATATTTTTCGTGATTCATTAAAATGGAAAGAAGAAAAATTGAATGATCTACTTTTAACATGTTGTTAATATTGTATAAGTAGAATCAGTGCCTCCAGCTTAAATAATCCTAGTCAGCTGGAAATAAAGAAGAAAGGGAGTAATCACCTCATCTCTGCATTCTATTTAGGAGATTCTACAGCTAGTGAAAGCCTTTTAAGAGAAGAGGCTTGAGGGTGGGGTAATGCCTGTAATTCCAGCACTCAGGAAGTCAAGAAAGGAGGATCTCAAGTTTGAGGTCAGTCTGGGCTACATATTGAGACTCTGTCTTACACAAAACAAAACAGATTCTTGGTGATGGTTGTCCAACCATCCAAGCTTATTACAGAGCAAATCAATAGAAACTCAGAATCAAGAAAGATAATTTATAGATTTAAAATATCCTTTAGATTTAAGATCATCTGATAAAGGGGTTCTACAAATTAGTGATGGTTTATTGTTCTTGTGTCTGTTTCTGGGTCCTCCAGTGCCCAGCAAGGAACAACAGTAGATGCTTCATAAATATGAAGTAAATGGAAGCAGATTTCCCTAGGGCTGGATAGAAGCCCTACAGTGCCAACAGGACAAATAAAACTAAGGTTTCAAGGATACAAAGATGGAATTAAAACAATGGAATAATAGTATGTGAGGGAAAGAGTATTAAAATGGTAAGGGTGCGTGAATTTTTAATAGTGTTCTTCCGATGCTCTTGCAGGTAAATGGAGAGCAGCCCTTGAGGGTTTGGCTCCTGGAGTTCCTCACATAAATGTATGAAATGTCACAGTTCTCTCCTGTGCCTGTTAAACAAGAGATGTGGACAGAATAGCCCTTGGGTTCTTTTTGCCTTACTTGTTTAGCCCTTGCTATTTTTGGTCAGTATTAAAACTAATCTAAAATCATTTCTATTGAAGTACAGGGTTTGAAAGCTATTTTAACAGTCCAGTTCTGAGATTTCCAAAGAGCTGTGTGATTTTCCCCAGCTCAGCTCAGCCTAGCCAGCTGAGTTTGAGAACTGCTGTCCTAAGTGTTAATGAAACAGAACTCACCTGGGAGCAGTTAAGAGCTGGCTTCCTGGGAGTTTGTGACAACAAATCTACGAATTGTGTCCTGTAAAAGTCAGGTCTTATTATGTTGCTCTGGTGGAGTCCCAGAGGGCCAGCCACTTATCTAACACAGTTATCTATTCAGTGCAGAAGAGCCCCTCCCTCACCTACTTGCCTTACCCGCCTGTAGAAAAAAAAAAAAAAAGCCATCTATGAAGGTTGCTGCTGTGAAGTGAAATTGTGTGACTGTAACTAGTGAGGAAATGGCCAGTTTAGGGTGGCAGCTGAGAAAGGCAAGTGGTTTGTGTTCTTTTGTGAAAATACCCTGCCCAGTTCTGTAGAGCTTGTATCAAAATCCAGAAGCTTTTCCTTGAACTAGATTAGGAGAATTTGCTTTGTGAGCTGATTCATGCTCACACTTAGATGAGCAATAAAGGTGATCAGTTCTTTATTGATTTTTGCCTTATTGATTTTTTAACTCCTCTCTGTTTAGGGGAAAATAATTGGTCATGGTGATTTGTGTTCATATTTATAAATCTGGTACATATATATGCCTTAGGTTGCTCAGTATTTCAATAAGTGATTGCATTACATAAGCTCAGAGCACAGAAAGCCTGGGAAGAACTGAATAGACCAGAATGGTAGCAATGAAGAATGAATGACCTTTCTTACCAAATTTGCTTGTTTTCTTTGAGACAAGTAGAATCTCTCCTCCTTGTCCTTGTCCTCCTCTTCCTCCTCCTCTTCTTTTCCCTCCTCCTCCCTTCCCCGCCCCTCCCCAAATCAGGGACTTTATGCTTGAGCCACAGCTCTACTTCAGCTTTTTGGTGGTTAATCAAGTCTCAGGACTTTTCTGCCTGGGCTGGCTTCAAACTGTGATCCTTAAATCTCAGCTTCGTGAGTAGCTAGCATTATCGGCATGAGTCAGCGACATCCTCCAGTAGCAAATTTTTAGCAGAGTATCAGTTCTGTTTCTGGATGAAAACTGATGGTTTTGAGTTGAATCTGAAGATAAGTCCTATGCGAGCTTTGTGGCGTGGGGAAAGGACAAAATGGAAATCTTCCTTTAGGGTAAAGGTTTGGTGAAAGATTCTTATGCCAGAAACAATGGCGCCACGCTGTTTTGTAAATTTAGCACATTATTCTAAGAAGTGGAGGCGGAAGGCTAAAATCTTGGGCTTTCATAAGACTGGGAATAAAGGTGCAAAGAGTTTTTAAACATAGGTTGGAAGTTCGATAAATGTTAGTTTCTCTGTTCTTTTTCCTATGCTGCAATGGGAAGTGATAATTGTTCTCCATTGTGCTTAAAACATATGTGGGTGACGGTGCTGTTTCCCAGATTAAAAAGGAAAAATTAGCCCTTACAATTCAAACCATTCAGTAAATACTTAGTTGTATAGATATATAAATAGCTCAACAAATGATGAGAAGAAGGAAGGTCTTTATGCAAGGTTTTGTGCTATAAGCTGTGAAAGCAAAGCAATGGAAGGGTTAATACTTCCCCAGGAGCTTACTGATTCCTTGGGGTGAACACCCTGGAAAACACCCCATTGTACAGCACTCAGGGGGTACCATGTGGCTAGTAGCAAAAACCAAGAGTTCAGAAGAGGAGCAACCCCTGTGGGAGGTTAAAGTCCAGTGGGATTCAGAGAAGCATGGAAAGTGTTGTGACACAGAGACTGGGAACTGAAAGACTGCTGTGCTGACAAGCAGTTCTATTCAATCAAGGTGGAGAGAGGATACAGGAGCCTGAGGGAAGCAGGCTGCTCAGCCAGAGCCTTGGGTTGACTTGCATATGCTACTTAGGGCCCACTCTTTAAGTAGAAGGGTTTGCCTAATTAAAGTTTAAAGGAGAACTGGAATGGGGTGTGCCTGGTAGTTCAGGGATCCATGGAATTCACTGTTCACTGTAATTGACATGACAAAGGAAGAAAAATGGAATCCCAGTCCTGTTGATAATAAAGTGACCAGTACCAAAACCATGCTCCTGCTGTCCTTGGGTGTTTACTAGTGAAATTAAGTGTTGTGTTCTCTTGGTGTGAATGTTAGCCATTGAGTGAGACTAAGACACATTAAGTGGGACTAAGAAGTTGAATCCATATGGCCCAGAACTTTAGCTCCAAACTCCTTTCTCAGGACATTTCCTGGCTAGTCAAAGTTTCATGCATATTTGTTTTTAATGTACAAGTCTCTGTTTGATTCTTATTTTTCTCTCTCCTTTTTTTCTTTTTACATAGAGTTTATCAAGGAGGATTTCCAACCCATACCTTGAACATGCTCCTTCACAGGTAGGACATCTCGATTCTGCCTCATAGAATTTTCTGTGACTGTGGGCAGAATTCTCTTATTCTCACTGTCCCTGACCTCTCAGAGTTTTGCATGGTAGAGTAAATGTGTAATAAGATCTTCTGCATTGATATAAATACATTTTTTCTTTTAGCAATAGTGGGTCAAATACAGTAAAAACTTCATATAAGAGGAAATATATATGCGGAGTTACTTATCCACATGCTCATTGATAGGAAAAGATGTATTTATTTTTTATCATATTGTGCTAAAGACTTAATGGAAGCTGAATAGTGTTGACTTGTTCCTATAATCCTAGTACTCAGGAGACTGAGATCTCAGAATTGTGGTTCAAAGCTAGCCCAGACAGACAAATCTGAGAAATTCTTTTTTTTCTTTTTTTCATATATTTTTTATTGTAATTAATAGAAAGGTTACATGATATTTGCCAGATAAATGGTGTTAAATCTGAGAAATTCTTATCTCCAGTTCACCAGCAAAAGTGGAGGGTAGAGATATGGTTCCAGTGGTAGAGTACCAGCCTTCGGTAAAAAAGCCAAGCAAGAGTGCAAAGCCCTGAGTTCAAGACCCAGTACAGAAACAAAAGAAAAAATGGAGTAGACAAACAGGAGACTGAGCTTTTGAGGCGAGGACCTTCCCTACATTGTGTACCTGAATCTAGAACAGATTCATTCCTGGCAGATGTTCATTAGATGTTTCTTGATTTCCAGAGTGAACGAATTCTGTAGAGTGTCAGGATTAGTTGTGTATCTGCTGATGCATCCATCTTTTTTGGTAACTTTCTGCCATATGACTTAATTAGGTTTTGATTTTAACACATAAAATGTTACCATTTCCTTCCCTTTTCACTTTCTCTGCAGGTCATGAGTAGGTAATGATATTCCCATAATTATAGAAGTATAGGTTGGGGTTGGCATGTTCCTATCAAGTCAAAGCTAAAATACTAGCAATCTATTTGCTAAATCTTATAGGTGTAAAAAGAATTCACCGGGAGGGTAGACTGTGAGTGACTTATTGGTAGAGTTCTTGCCTAGCATTCATTAAGTACCAGATTTGAATCTAGGACCACACACACGCATACACAAAAAGCTGGGCACTGGTGGCTCATATCTATAATCCTACCTACTCAGAAGACTGAGATCTCATGATCATAGTTCAAAGCCAGCCTGAGATTTAGATGAATCTGAAAAACTCCTATTTCCAATTAACCATTAAAAAGCAGAATTAGAAGTGTGGCTCAAGTGGTAGAGTGTCAGCCTCGAGCAAAAAAAAAAAAAAATTAAGGGAAGCTGGGAGTTTGGCTTAGTGGTAGAGTGTTTGCCTAGCATGCACAATGACCTGGGTCTGATTCCTTGGTAACACATACATAGAAAAAGCCGGAAGTGGTGCTGTGGCTCAAATAGAGCTCCCGCCTTGAAAGGTCCAAGGACAGTGCTCAGGCCCTGAGCTCAAGCCAGGACTGGAAAAAAACAACCAACCAAGCCCCAGTATTGGTGCGCATGCACACACACACACACACACACACACACACACACACACACACACACATCAAATTTTGTCAAGAAGTAAGTAAAAAGATGTCAGCATGACTACACTGTTGGTGGAAGTGTAAACTCGTTCAACCACTATGGAAAGCAGTATGGCGGTTCCTCAAAAGACTAAACACAGAGCTCCCCTATGACCCAGCAATTCTGCTCCTTGGCATTGACCCAAATGTCCAGAAACAAGGACATACTAAAGCCACTAGCACAATGATGTTGCTTGCAGCATTATTTACCATAGTGAAGATATGGAACCAACCCACATGCCCCTCAGTAGATGAATGGATAACGAAGATGTATTTATACACAATGGAATTCTATGCTGCCATCAGAAAGAATGACATCACACCATTTGTAAATAAATGGAAAGACTTGGGAAAAAATCGTATTAAGTGAAGTGTAAGCCAGACACAATGGTTTCCCTCATTTGTAATAATTAGTACACATCTAGAACTCTCCTAGCAGAGGATTACAATAGTTCAAACCCTAGATACATGAGGCCATATAGGATCAGTCCAAATTAATGGACCTCCAGGACATGGAAACAAGAGCTTAATTATGAGTGACTGTTATTCTTAATGTATTATGTTTTTCTCTCTTCTCTTGTGTTGCCCTTTGGTTACTCTCATGTTGTTATAGTATCTCACTTTGTTACCAGGTATATTATATAGATGAGGGGAGGGGTGGGGGAGGGAAATGGGGACAAAAACATGAGAAGGGGTGTCAATGTGTGAGAAGTAATGCACCTTCTATCTGGCGAATATAACTGTAACCCCTCTATACATTAAAATAAAAAAATCATTGCAGATTTAAAAAAAATAAAATAAAATAAAGGTTTAAACCACCAGAGCCCAATTTTTCTAATAACCTTAATAAATAATAATTTGAAAAAAAGATGTCAGCATGTACCCTTAATGCATAATGATTTCACAGGTAACTTTCAGTTGCAAGTGAATTTCAGAGCTGTGGAAGACAGCACAGGCAGAGAGGGGGAAGTAGTTTATGAAGTAATTTATAAAGTAGGACCTGGAGTTCTCTAGAGCTGATCATCCCTTCTTTATCTCCAAGAACTGGAGACTTGTGGAGGAATCAGAAGATTAAAAAAGAAGAGGAGACATGAAATTTTTTAATCTGGTAGATGCGATTGTGAAGGCTGAAGATGAAACAAGGACACTGAGAACTGGCTATGAGCTCAGCAGCTGGGTGAAGCTTCAAAGCAAGCAGTGGTCACAGTGTGACATAGTGCGAGATGTTCAATAGTAGGGAAAAATACTTGCCCATCTTCCAAGACCTTTATGTAATTTGTATCATCAATATGGCAGCTTTACTCTACAAGTTTGATTTGTTTCAGTGAAGGAGCACTATTTTAACAAATAGTAGATATTTTATGCCAAAAACTTTTGTGCTTTAAAAGGATATTATCTGTAATTATAGTTAAGTGAAGCACTTTAGTATTGGGAAAATAGTTATTATAGCTTAATAGCATAAGTGGACCAGAAGCTAAAATAAAATAAGATAATTATAGGTCTGTAGTTACACAGGCTAAAATATGTCTCCAGCTTAGAGATTTGGTCATAACTAATATATATATATATATACATATGAGAGAGAGAGAGAGAGAGAGAAAGAGAGAGAAAGAGAGAGAACACACATGATATTGGGAGCTCACAAGTTGTCACATTATTGTTCTACATTTAAAGACATCAAATGTTTGCCTTTTCCATTTAGATTTATGGTGAGAATTCTTCATGTGCAGGAAGAGCGTTGAGGAATATTATCATCGTTCAGGCAGCTGACCTGGTAAAGGACAGAGTTAACCTCAAGGGGTTTTACAGGTAACACACTTTCCGATATCTTGTTAAAAATTCTCCTTGAATTTGAAAACAAAGACAAGTCAACCAACAGCTTGTGTTAAAACGTTGTCCTTGAGCAGAGACAGAGACAGGCAGGCGATCTTGGTTTTCACAAGAGGCAGAGATCTGCCCGTTGGTATTTCTGGTGGTCACTCTTACGTTCAACTTAGTTTCATGTTTGGTTTTGCTGCTTCCCATGAGATGTGACATTTCATTGCATGTGTGTAACACTGGACACTCAAGAAGGAGAGGTGTCCTCTTAAGGAACTTGATCAAGCTCTATCAGTACCTTGACCCTGTAGGTGAGTGAGCCTCTGGCTTGATTGCAGTATGAAGTGGGGAGAGGAAGCTCAGTGTGGGCTGTTGCTTTTGATTGGGCAAGTGAAAACAAGGGCAAAGATACATAAAAATAAGTATAAATGAGTAGAGCTGTGTGGAGCAGTGTTGCACACCTATAAAGATACAGAGACTATGAGGATTGTGGTTCAATGCCAGTCTGGACAAAAGGTAAGTGAATGACACCCCATCTAAACAAACAATCTGGACATAGTGGAACATGTTACAGTCCTAGCTAGCAGTAGGTATAGGTTAGAAGATTGTAGTCCAGGGGCAAAAATATGAGAGTCTAGTTAAAGTAAAAAGGTTGAGAGTATGGCTTAGATGGTACAGGGGTACTAATACTCCAGTATAGCCAATTAACATAAAAGAATAAATGAATGGGTTCATGGCCAGATTTAAAGACAGCTGGACCTACAGGTTACTGAATGTGCCTTTCTTTTTCTTTTTTCTTTCTTTCTTTGTGTGTGTGTGTGGGGTGGCCGTGCTGGGTATTGAGTACAGGATCTTGTACATGCCTAGCTGCTACCATTTGAGCCATGCCTTCAGCCCTTCTGCCTATCTTTCTCGCTGTCATCTGTCTATCTATCTATTTTGAGGCAGGGTCTCGCTGCCACCTTCATCTGGGATGGCCTGAAACCTATAATTCTTCTGCTTCCACCTTCCTAGTAGCTGGAATTATAGGGATGTGCCATCTCACCTGTCTGGTCTCTACCACATTTTTGATGGTTTCAGGGAATGGCTACTTACTGTTAAGCATGAAGGAACTCTCTGGTGCATGAAAATCCTCTGTATCTTGATGGTGGTGACAAAGATAATGACTTCATAGGTGAAAAAAATGCATCAACTTGTACAGTTAGGATTTGTACATTTTATTGCACAAGTAAAAATATTAGCACAGAAACAGTAAATTATGCCTCAATACAAAGGGAATCTTCTATCTTCAAAAGTATGGGAATTATTATTCCCCAAATTGAAACCACAATGGATTTTTTCCAATCTACGGTTGATAGAAAACAGAAATACTGTGATGAATTTTTCATAAAGCTGAATTTATGTCACTTAAAGAAACATTATTTATCCTGAGAACATTTCCGACTGTTGGTGTCATTTATTCTAAGTACTATTCCTACTCCTTATAATGTTATTTCTTGAGAGATAAAAATGGCAGCTTATTTTCTTTTTTTTTTGTATCTGTGTAATGTTCTTTTCGTGTCATTCAATCTAACTTTATATTGCTACTTGGCAAAATAAAAGGTGATAATTTACCAACTCTTTTTCTTTTTTGGTATATAAATTTAGGGTGATAGGCAAGTTGTCTATCACTTGAGCCACATTCTTAGTCTTTTTGCTTTTTGATTCATTTTATTAGATAGGGTCTCATAGTTTTGTCTGGCTGGCCTCAGATGACAGTCCTTTCATCTCTGCCTCCTTCATGGCTGAGATTACAGGCATGAGCCAGCAGGTCTGGCATTATTTCTTTATTTATATTATAGAATGAAAATATATGCTCCAAACCTAAGCAACCATGCTATTGGTCCGGGTTGTTTTTTTTTTTTTTCAGATCCTGGGGCCTGAACTCCACACCTGAGCACTGTCCTTGAGCTTTCCCAAGGCTAGTGCTATATCATTTGAGCCAAAGCACCACTTCTGGCTTTTCTATATATGTGGTACCGAGGAACTGAACCCGGGCCTTCGTGCATGCTAGGCAAGCACTCTACCACTAGATCAAACTCCTGGCCCCTTTGTCAGTTCTTTAAACAAATGCATTCAAGCAAATACAAAGTGTGAGGAGAAAATATACAATAAATGAACACTATAAAGTCCTATATTTAATCACATAAGCATTTATGTACCTTTAAAAATAGACTCTTTATACACTGGATATCTACTCTATCTACAAACCATATTTTTGTGTATTTGGATTCAGGAACCAACTCCAATGCCCATCCTTTTCCTCTCATTAGAGATGTGTAACACACGGTCTGGGAACCAGTACCAGGCCAAGCCAACAAGACAGAGCAAGAGGCTGTGATAGATACAGTTGGACTACATGGAAAGCTTCTGTTTTCCTTTATTTGTTTCTTTCTTAAAATAGGTAACGAAGTCAGGTACTGGTGGCTCACCTCTGTCATCCTAGCAATTGAGGAGCCTGAGATCGAAACACTGTGATTTGAAGCTAACCTGGGCAGGGAAGCCTATGAGACATATTTCTAGTTAGCCACCAAAAAGCTGAAGGGAGGGTTATAGCTCAATTGGTAGAGTGCTAGCCTTGAGCATAAAAGCTCAGAGACAGCATCCAGGCCCTGAATTCAAGCCCCAAAAGTGGCATACACACGCACACGCGCGCGCGCGCACACACACACACACACACACACACAATGATACCAATTTTATATGCATGTGACTTTCAAAGGCTCAGATTGTATGTATAAATCTAGGTGTGAGCAAGTTCAAAGGGTTCACATTTGATATTGCAAAGATGTAAGGGCTATCATGTTCTTAGTTCTTGTTGCTGTGATCTCTATGGACATATATGGGAAAGGACTTTGGGGGTAGATGCACATCCAGTGCAGTTTATGCATCAGAACCATCCATCCTGGAGCCTGGTGAGGATTTAGTGGGAGCAGCGCAGAGTAAAGCGCGTAACTTGCTCCAGTGGGGCAGAGCAGGTTTCTTTTATAATCTAAGGACTGATTAACTTTCTGGGTTTGAAGATGAAGTGCTAATATGACTACCTAGGAGGATAATTTTATTTGTCTGGAAGTAAATTGAAGTGAAATGTCTCATGTACTGCCTGAGAATTACCTTTGATTATACTAAAGTGCTTTCTGTTCACTTTGTACTACAGAGTCATGCTAGTTTCTGAGATTTCATTTCCTTTGTACATGTAAGTCATTGAATGCCACCACCCCATTTATGTTTGAAGTTACCATGAGTTAATGGCTGAAAGAGTAGGAGACAGGAGGAGGCCAAGAAAGGCCAGGTCCTCTCCTCCAGAGATGGTTAAAGTTGGTGTTTTACCTGAGAGATGGCATGGGTTTTGTGCTCGTCACCTCCGTAGGTCAGTGTTCCTACTTGCTATCGCAAGTGTAGTTAGATCCAGTTGTCCTCAGGACAACTCTGGGTTGAGTGCAGGGCTGAAAATCCCTGCGTGTATGAAATGCCATTAGCTTTTAGATTGCTCTAGTCCAAACATTTTCTTGCCTGCGGCTCTTGCCCTGCAGATGTAGATATTTTTACTAGATTGTTGCAGAGATAGTCAGTAGGTCAGGGCACTAGGAGTTACATTCAGAGGCAGTTCATAGAAGATGATATGCAATTGGAAATAGCATCTCTGAGTGCGGGGCTCTTGTTCATGAAGGTTGTCATGGCAATTCTGTGTGTCAAGCATATTGGCACAGAGCTCTGCTACCCCAAACAGGGTGAGCCCCTCCACAGGAGAATGGAAGGTTAGGGGCTAGGGACTTTGGTGATTACTAACATTGCCCCAGAGCCAGTGCGATAAGGACCTTGGGTCCTGTGCAGCATGCAGCTTTGTTGAATCAGAATTGATGCTTTCCTTGGACCCTTTGGCTCCAGGAGAGACTCCAGAACAGTTTTAAGAAGGCTTGTTGGCCCGGAGTTTGGCTTAGTGGCAGAGTGCTTGCCTAGCGTGCACAAAGACCTGGGTTCAATTCCTCAGTACCACATACATAGAAAAAAGCCGGAAGTGGTGCTGAGGCTCAAATGGCAGAGCTCTAGACTTGAGAAAGTCCAAGGACAGTGCCCAGGCTCGGAGCTCAAGCCCAGAACTGACACAAAAAAAAAGAAAAGAAAAGAAAAAAGAAAATGAAGGCTTGTTCCCAGAAGCTTCATCCTTGTTACCTGTGAACAAACAAGCAGTTATGTCTATCTAGCCACCCTTTGCTGTTTATTTATCCAGTGTTTCATTGTGCATTTTGTATTCCAGCTGATCTCAGGTAGTCAGGGCAGGCTGAATCACATTGTTTTGTGCATTGAAATCAAGATGCTAAAGGTAGATAATCCATTTGTAGGATAAAAGTACCTTTAGAACCCAAGACGTTGGCCTAATTGAGGGAGGCATTGGGGATTTAACTGATTAACATTTTGAAACTTTAATATGAAAGGTGTCCTATTGAATTAGAAGTTAACATTGACTGTTTGGTGAAATTGCCTATTGTCATGGGTTGTCTCATTCTTCTTAAAAAAAGTCAGTGTATTTGACTGTTAATCTCTATTATTCTAACACCTGCAACTAAACATATCTGGAATTGGCTTACTTTAATTGCCTTGGAATTTCTTTGAAATTGTGTTGCTTCACTAAAAACTATTCATGAAAAGTGTATCTATATATTTCTGCTAGAGTATTTGCTCAACTATTACATCAGGAATGTTCATTCCCTTATTTTCGTCACCCTACAAAATGTAGCAGCTCATGGCAGTCTTCATAGTACAAGTTACAGTGTGATTCCTAGGTGTTTATTTCTATACCGATCAAAATGGCAAAATGTTTTTCTTTGTTAGAAAGACAACAGTGACATCTCTGAGTACTTAAATATTGATTATAGAATCTGGGCACTGGTGGCTCATGTCTGTAATCCCAGCTACTCAGAAGGCTGAGATCTGAGGATTGCAATTTGAAGACATCCCAGGCCAGAAAGTATGTGAGCCATTTATCTCCAACCACCAGAAAACCAGAAAATGGCCCTGGGGATCAAAATGGTCCAGTATTAGCTTTGAGCACAGAAGTTCAAAGACAGTACTCAGGCCCTGAGTTCAAGCCGCATTACAAATAAATAAATAAAACAAACAAACAAACAATATAGAATAAAGATCCCATTACATGATGCATCATTCTCTCTCTTTTAATATCTATATTTTAAAAGTTATTTTCTCATAAGAAAGATGGAATTCCATGACAATCCTCAGAATAAACAAAAGCATCTTTCAAGGCTGGAGATGTAGCTCAGTGGTCAAACAACTGTCTAGCTTAGGCAAGGTCCTTAGATTGATTCCACCACTGTGAAAAACCAAAAAGCATATTTCAAAATTGTTTTCTTTTTCCTGAGGCTTATAAAGCTAAAAAAAAAGTGGGAGTAAAAATAGTGCTTATAATTCTTAACTGTGACATTTTTAGGCTTAATATGTTTCAAAACTGATTAGAGATGACTTCCTTTTCTGTGTGCTATTAGTGGAATCCAACATACATCTGATTTATGATCTAGGCTGCTTGACCAGATTGCTTAGATTATATTCAAAAGATTAACAGCCAAATTTATCATTCCTTGAAACCAATTTTAATCTTTGAAAAGAAGCAAACGAAGCTATATTCCCACTGGCTATGATCTCACCTTAGTCTAATCATTTTATTCTCAAAGGAACTAGATCAAAATTTATACATATTTAGACCAAAGTTTTATTCCTATTACCCTGAGTTCCAGAGTATATGCATTTTCTTTATATAAAGGGTTACTAAATTTATTTTCTTATTCAGATTTACATTCTTAGAACTCAGCATGTACTGTGGACTGTTGTAATTTGGGGGGTTAATTAATAGTGAGTTATAGAAAGTTCCTGTTCTCAAGAAAATTAGTCTAGTGCTGGAATCAGATATTGATTTATTTGGAAAGGTATATGATTATTATGTGTTTGGAAAGTGTGAGAGAATTTGATTTTAACTTTAAGAAAGTGATAGTTAATCTGAAAGATGATCAGAGGTTATATCATTTATTTTTGGTATACATTTTTGTAAAAGCAAAAACATAAAATGAGTGGGATTAATTATTTTGTGGGGGAAGACTTTTGGGGACAAGAATATCTTTGAATGATTTTGTTTTCATCTAGGAAAAGCTGTGTGGGGTCGGAACTTGTGGACTGGCTTCTGGAACACTGTCCTTTTGTCCAGTGCAGATCTATGGCCATTGGTGTCTGGCAGCTGCTGCTGGACATGGGGATTATGTCATCAGGTCAGTATTACATGTTTTTTTTTTTTGCCAGTCCTGGGCTTGAGCTCAGGGTCTGAACACTGTCCTTGGACTTTCTCAAGGCTAGAGCTCTACCACTTGAGCACCAGCATCACTTCAGGCTTTTTCTATATATGTGGTACCAAGGAATTGAACCCGGGCAAGCACTTTAACCACTAGGCCAAACTCCCAGCCACATGGTTGTGGTTGTTTTTGTTTTTGGTTTTTTTTCCCCTCCAGATCATGCCTCAAACTCACTATCTGACAGGTTGGCTCATTGGCCAGTACTCTATCACCTGAGTCACACTTTTAATCCCCAGGGTTACATATTTTGAAAACATACCATTATTATTTTTTTTAAGTTATCAGATCAAAATATACTTGATTTTCTAGAGGCTGTTACATTTTGGATGGAAAGTATTTTTGAAGGTAAATGTTTATATTCTTTATTTTCTAAATAAGTGAGAGATCATCTGTTGATTCATTTATGTTTCCTCTACTTTCAGTAAAAGTAACTTAGTGCTTGTTGGTTTATAAATTATACCTGTGAAAGTGTTCCCCCCTTTCCAGCCTTCTCTACTAAACATGTTGGGCACAAACTTTTAAGATTCTGTGATATCTTTAGCTGCTCTAATTGTGTGGTTTTTCTTGCTGTTTTTAGAGCAATCATCAGAAGCTTGATTTTTCAAGTAAGATGTGTATGCATTTTAATTGACTAACTAATCACGAACACTTAAGAGACATGACCTATGAAGATTAGATGTTTAAACAGGGGCAGAAAATAGATGTTAACTAGTAACTGAAATAGATAGTGATAACTCTTTTCTTAGCTGAGCCCAGGGATTCGAAGGGCTAGAAGCTGGAGTAATGTGGATTCTTTATTTAGATCAATCTAGAAAATGCTGGGTAGTCACAGAAAAACTCCTTTTTTCCATTTTTTCTTTTTTTCTATAGGTGATAAATATTGAGACCAAGCCCTTAGTCCATTTTTGAACATTACAGATGGGGACATGTTGTAATCTTCTTAGACAGTTAATAATACTTATCTCTTAATATTCTTAACAAGAAAATCAGTCAATTACCCTTGATGGATGGAGTTATTATTAGCTTACTTGCTAGATTCAGAGATGTGGTTAGCAAAACATTTTGTGTTAAATGTTGTTATAGCAAAGTCTCCAACTTTTCATTCCTTTTACGCAATACTATCCTTTTGGCAGTATTGACATTTTGAGATGGATGATTCTTTGTAGTTGGGACTTATCTGTACATTACAGGATTTTAGTAGCTTCCTTTTCTTTCACCTTCTAGATGCCGGGAGTACTCTCATGCCTGTTAAGACAGCCCAAAATGTCTCTAATCATCATTAAATGTCCCCTGAGGGAAGCACTGTCACTACCAGTTGATAATCACTAATTTGTGAGATAAAACATATCATGTATTTGTGTTACTTAAAGAAATTAAATATTTTTAAGCTTGCTTTGAGATATTAAAAAATAATTATTGAGTAAATGAAATGTCTCACACCTGAAATCCCAGCTCCTCAGGAAGCAGAGATAAAGGAGGATTGTGGTTCCAGGCCAGCCAGGCAAAACATTACTGAGATCCCATCCCAACAAATATGCAGACTTGGTGTTTTATACCTACAACAACTATGCCTGTAATCCTCAGCTTTAAGCAAAAAATGGAAGGTCCTGTCTGAAAAACAACTTAGAGCTAAAAGGGGTGGAGGCCTTGTTCAAGTAGTAGAGTGCCTGCCTAGCAAGGGCAAGGCCCTAAATTCAAACCTGAACACTGCCAACCCTCCTCTCCCCCCTCCAAAAAATTACCACCCTATGAAGCTGATACTGATTTCATCAGCACTTGTCTCTGAAACAGAAAAGTTACCAAGTGTGTGTGTGTGTGTGTGTGTGTGTGTGTGTGTGTGTGTGTGTGTGTGTATGAATATGTTAGGTAGAAATATAAAAATAGACTACCTAGTAAATTCTTTTTAATTCAATGGCATTTTAAATGTGAATGAACTTGGAATATGTAAGTGTAGTTTCACCTCTGGCTTTTGCCAAATAATTATTGGGCTTTTAATTTATTTTGTGATCTACAAGTCCAAAGAGTAAGCATTTTTGTTTTGTTTTATGTCTGTTTCAAACAGTGGACCAACATCTGTACTTTCAAGATACTTATGTTTTCTACCAGTTTTCATCTGATGAATGCAGCTACTTGTACTGTGAATTTGAGAGGGAAGAAGAATGGCAAAATGGTGTCAAGCTGTTGCTGCAACTCGTGCCTCTAATTCCAGCAAGAGCAGGCTGTGAGCTGTAAGTAGATGCTGTCCCATGCTGCTGTTAGTCTTACTCAAAGAACATGTATAGGGTCTAGGGACAGGGCCTGCTCTGTAACACTGCTATCTTATTTAATAGACAGTTGAAATGATCCAGGTGCCGATGGCTTACCTGTATAATTCTAGCCACTGAAGAGGCTGAGATTTGCAGATTGTGTTTCAAAGCCATCCTGGTCAATTTTTGAAACACTTATCCCCATTTAACCACCCAAAAGCCAGAAATAAAGCTGTAGTTCAAGTAGTTAGGTTACCAGCCTTGAGCAAAAAAGCTAAAGGACAGTACCCAGGCCTTGAGTTCAAGGCCCTTCTTTGTGTATGCTACACAAAAAAGAGAGATAATTGTTCTGTCCTCATTTTTAGATATTAAGTTCAAAATCAATTGCTCCAAAGTAACTGAACTTGGTATTCAGATCCCAGACATCTTGGTCTCACCAGCTTGTTCCATGCTGCTTCTAAGTCACCATCTCTAGATGAGTACATGATTCTAAATCAGAAGTAAAAGTGTGGGCTTAAGGTAGAATGACATAATAACTCACATCTTACCCACAATCCAAGTCGTGACTTTGCTGAGAAAGAGACTAACAGATTTTTCTGAAAATAATCTAGGAGTAGCATTTTGCACATAAAAACATGTGAATCATTATCACATGAAAACAGTGAATCACTGTATGATTAAAATTAATTAGAAGAAGCTCAGAAACAGGACCTGAGTCATGATATGAAGATTAGGACATGCTTTGCTTTTTTCTTGGTGATCTTGCCAAATTTATTTCAGGAGTATGAATTGCAATTAAAATGTCAGTTGAAAAACAATATATATATGTGGAACACTCAGGTTTCAGAATCCTTTTTGTGTTCTTCATTCCCTTAGTTCTGTGGTAGGAGCAAAGCAGGATTGTTTTCATTTATTCAGTAAGAAAGTGAGCTTTAAGACCACAACAAAGAGTCAGCTAAATAGTAGCAGTACTGAATAAATAACAAAACAGTATGTATGTATGTATATATGTATGTATTTTTATCAGTCCTGGACTTGGGCTCAGGGCCTGAGAACTGTCCTTGGGTTTCCTCAAGGCTAGAGCTCTACCACCTGAGCTACAGCACCACTTCTGGCTTTTTTTTTTCTTTTTTCTTTGTATGTGGTACCAAGGAATCAAACCCGGGTCTTTGTGCATGATAGGCAAATACTCTACCACTAGGTCAAACTCGCAGCAAACAGGATAATTTTTAGCAAATGAAAATTTCCAAAACTTTTGATAGAAAGGCTTATTATAGCTGGGCACCAGTGACTCAGATTACAGAACTAGGATTACAGAATCCTAGTTGTTCAGGGGCTGAGACCTGAGGATCAAGATTCAAAACCAGTTGGGGCAGACAAACCCAAGTGTCTCATAAGCCTTACATTTCATATTTCACTTTCAGAAGGATTCCGTAAGACAGATTCAGATTCTGATTCTATTCCTTTTTTTTTTTTTTGCCAGTCTTGGGGCTTGAATTCAGTGCCTGAGCACTGTCCTTGGGCTTTCTCAAGCTTAGAGCTCTACCACAACACCACCTCTAGCTTTATATATATATATGGTACTGAGGAATTGAAGTCAGGTCTTCGTGCATGCTAGGCAAGCAGTCTACCACTAGGCCAAACTCCCAGGTCCATCTATTCCTATTTTATATGTGTGGAAACAGAGGCAAAGAGGTGGGTAACCTCTAAGACTATGCTTATGGTCAACTGAATCTTAGTGTTTGATCTGTGATTATCTAGTTGTGATGCCTCTGCTTTTAACACTTGTACTCCTCAGAAATCCCAGGGTCATTCTATCATTGCTTCTGAGAGATTATAACTAGAAAGTATGTAAGTATTAGATTGAACTGTGAAACATTCCCTACCACAGGTTACAGAGAGTCTTGCAATGCTAAAGCAAAATTTAGACATCACTCAAGTAGGCCGAGTATGGGAAATAAATGTTATTTATTGTAATGCATTCTTTTTTTTTTTTTGGTGGGTCATGGGACTTGAATTCTGGGCCTGGGCACTGTCCCTGAGCTCTTCAGCTCAAGGCTACTGCCCTACCTTTGAGCCACAGCTCCCCTTCCCATTTTTTATTGATTAATGAGATAAGAACCTCACAGCTTTGTAGTGCTCGGGCTGGCTTTGAACCTCAATCCTTAGATCTCAGCCTCCTGAGTAGCTAGGATTATAGGCGTGAGCCACTAAGCCTGGATATTGTAATGCATTCTTGATATAGGACTGAGGTGTCCTAAAAAGAGTCAAGGGGCATTTCAATAAGTTTTTTGGGTTTTTTTTTGGGGGGGGAAGAAATACTGAGGGTTGAATTTAGGGTTTGGTACTCTCCTGGCTAGAAACCTACTACTTGAGCCACACTTCCTCTTCTGGCTTTTTGTTGGTTCAGTGGAGGTAAGTGTCTCACAGACTTTTCTGCCTAGGCTGGATTCAAATGTGATCCTCAGATCTTTGCCTCCTTAGTAGCTAGGATTAGAGGTATGAGCTACCACCAGTGCCTGAACATTTCTGTAAACTTCAGTTTGTAAAACTGAAAGTCATTTAAATATTAATTTCAGATTGCTCACAGTCCTTTGTCACACTGATCACACTATTAGTGCAAGCATCAGGACCTAGAGTTGAGAATCACGGTAACATGCCATATTTACCAGCGATTATTTTCAGTTTGTGTAAACATATACTTTGGGGCTGTCTGACTTCTAGGGACAGGCTGTCACAGGGAGCATAACAGGTTGACTCTCCTTATTGTATTATGAAATACAGGAAGATAAAATTGGTAAACCATCACCAGTCTCTTCTGGAGAGAAACAATGTTTTCCTTTTAAACCCCATACTATAGTTTTAAATCAACTTTTCTGCAATGATAGAAGTTCTTGGTGGTGAATTTTGGAAAGCCATGCTTTGGGTTCTCCAGGCTGAAAACAATTGTGGCCAGAGAAACAAACAAAAAACTGTTCAGGAACAGTGTCTGCTTTCAGTTGTGTTGTTATAACCCTTCTAGGTTTCCAGTAACTCCTGCCTTCCTCTTGGTTCTGGCCTTTCAGCTCACACTGATCTTGCTGTCTCCCCTGCCTCTTTCCTTCCTACTGAAATTCTACCCATCCCTCAAGGGGGAGCCCAAGTCCTTCCTCAACCACAAAACTTTCCTGTGTCCTTGATGTCCCTGGTCTGTGTTTTTGCTTTTGTTCCTTGAGTTTTTAATAATCTCTCTGTCTCTCTGTCTCTGTCTCTGTCTCTGTCTCTGTCTCTGTCTCTCTCTCTCTCTCTCTCTCTCTCTCTCTCTCTCTCTCTCTCTCTCTCTCTCTCTCTCTCTTTCTCGTCAGTCATGGGACTTAAACTCTGGGCCTGGGCTCTGTCCCTGAACTCTTCAGCTCAGAGCTAGTGCTCTACCACTTTGGACCACAGCACCATTTCTGGTTTTCTGGTGGTTAGTTGGAGATAAGAGTCTCACAGATTTTTGTGCTAGGGCTGGCCCTGAACCTTGATCCTCGGATCTCAACCTTCTGAGTAGCTGGGATTATAGGCTTAAGCCACCAGTGCCCTGCATTATTTCATTTTTATTCAATCTACTCAAGTGCCCTCTGAAGTCTCTGGATTCTTACATACATTGTCCATGTGAGCTAAAAACCTCATCCTCTGGCATTGTTGGCAATCCTTTAATTATTTGAAAGCTATTAAGGTCAACAACATATGATTTCAAATTAAGTCCCTCTAATTTGCCATCTTCTTTAGCCTTTAAACTAATGCAAGAAAACCACCCTTTGTAAACAGTTCTTTCATATACAAATATATTTTCTAGAAAAACAACAACAAAAAACGTAAAGAGTTTTCTTTTTAAAAAAAGAGATGTTTAAGTCATGAGAGATGGAGCTACTGGAAGTTTCCAGGCTAGATTGAAGAAACTAATATCCATTTCTATACAAACAAAAACCCTTATAGCCAAATTGAATAGATAATTCAAAAGGAGTGAGCTGGTTGTCAAATGTGCCATCTTTGGAAAAAGAAAACAGTCGTGGGGCCAGGAGTTTGACCTAGTGGTAGAGCGCTTGCCTAGCATGCACGAATGCCTGGGTTCAATTCCTCGGTACCACATACATAGAAAAAAGCCGGAAGTGGTGCTGAGGCTCAAGTGGTAGAGCTCTAGCCTTGAGAAAGTCCAAGGACAATGCTCAGGCCCTGAGCCCAAGCCCAGGACTGGCAAAAAAAAAAAAAAAAAAGAGAACAGTCATGATACCTCATTTAAACTGAAAGCCAAGTCAAGTTCGCTGGAATTTTCCTTTTTTTCTAACTCTCTCAGCTTCCTGTATGGCTTAGATGACAGGCCCACACCCAGCTGTTTGTTGGGATGTGGTCTTGCTAACATTTTTCCCAGGCTGGCCTCAAACTGTGATCCTTGATTTCTGTGTCTAACTAGCTACAATTATAGATATGAGCATCTGGCATCCAGTCTAACTTTTTGTTTTTCTTTGGAGTGGGAAGAGGGGGACAGTCAATGAAGAATGAATTAAGAGTATGAAATGAGGAAACCTAATAATTCTTCATGACTAGTAGAGTGTTTTTCCACAACAAGAACCTGTGGGAAGTGACTGTTCTACCCCTGCTGTCATTACAAGCAGCTTCCAGCTTGCAGGGGTGGAGGGCTTACTCTGTTGAGTAGACAGTTACGAACATTGGATACAGAGCACTCGGCATTACCATTGTTATTGAAATAGGTTAATTATTAAAAGAATGTTCCTGTTTAGCTCAGCCTATACTCAGATATGTAAACATAGTTTCTGCTGTCTTTCACTATGGGGGGAGCAAGACTCTCTAACTTCATCTAACCTGGTAACATTATTTTAAGTTTATGATTTTGTGTGTGTGTGGGGGGGTCATGGGGTTTGGACTCCTGGACGCTGTCCCTGAGCTCTTCAGATCAAGGCTACGTATCTACCCTTGAGTCAAGCCCCATTTCCCATTTTCTGGAGGTTAATTGGAGATAAGAGTCTCAGGTCCTTTTATGCCTGAGCTGGCTTTGAACCAATTTTCCCATGTTGCCAAATGCAGTAGTTCAATTTCAGTCCTTTTCTTACTTATTCCACATGCCAGCGTCATTTGGCACAACTGCTCATGCCTTCTGGGAGCTAGCTGTCTTCTCACTTGGTGCCTGGGATAACATTTGTTGGCTTTTCTTTTTCACCGGCTTCTTTTTTTCAGGTTCACTTGATTATCATTGTTTTTCCTGATTGTCTTCAACATAGATCTCAATGCTGTGACATCTGAAGCCTGCCTGGCTGACCTTGAGGGGGACTGCCCCTCAGTGCCTTGTGCTTGCTAGGCAGATGCCATACCATTTGAGCCATGCCTCCAGACCATTACTATCAGCTTCACAATGTTAACTCCTGAAAGTCAGATTCCCATCTCTCTTTAGTATCCTATATAACATAGCACCATTCCTATCCCCCAAATCTGCTTCACCTCTTTACCTATCCCACCCAAGTTTTCCTTTTTCCTTTGGCACATAGAAGCACCAGAAGAGATCCACTGCCAACCTTAGTTCTTGAAAGGTATTGAGAATTTTTTTTATTGGTTATGGGATTTGAACTCTGGGCCTGGGCACTGTCCCTGAGCTCTTCAGGTCTAGGCTACCACCTTACCCTTTGAGCCTCAGTGCCTGTTCCAGTTTTCTAATGATTAATTGGAGAGAAGAGTCTCTTGGACTTTAGTGTCCAGGCTGACTTTGAACCATAATCCTCAAATCTCAGCCTCCTGAGGAGCTAGGATTATAGGTGTGAGCCACTGCACCCAGCCTCTTGGAAGATATTGAATTCAGAGCCTCTGACCTAGGAGCTCCAGATCAGATCTTCCATTTCTAAACCTCTTGTCCTTCTGACTTTTCCTAGTTAGATTTTTCATAAAACTCCAAGGAAGAAATACTGCTTAGGCAAACAAATAATTTTTGAATATTACTTTTTTCACAATAGCACTTTTCATGTCTTAGGATTGTAGGTGAAGAAAGTTTTCATTTATCTCATTTTTTTTAAAATTGAAAGTAATACATAATCAGCTGGTATTACTCATTATCCCTCTACCAAGAAAGCACTCACTGAGTCCTCCAAAATTTCCACTGTTTATAGCAAGGCTTGTTTCAGAAGTGGAAACACATTGCTTATTTTTATCAGAGAACATCCATATTTAAGATTTAGTACAGAAATTCTAGGAAAAAATGAACAATCAGTCTTAGCACTTGGAATGCTGATGTTTAAACATTAAGCAGTAATCTTCAGATCTTCAAAATACAGTATGAAAAAGAAGTATGCAGGAATATCTGAATTTTATTCAATTTTAGACTAATGTATCTCCTTGTATCTTGGACCTACATTCATAATTTACTACTCTTTGGCAATACCTTCCTTTGGCATGGCTAGAAACCTAGACTGTGAAAATTTGTCTTCATGGCATTAAGGTCTTGAGAATAATAATAATTTTTACTTTTCTACCATCTTACTTTTTCATGGAAATTTGCCTTAAGCAAAATGAGCCTCTCTAGTCTTGGTGCTATGGGTAGAAATGAGAAGGTTCTGATCCAGTTTTAAGGTGAGTTGGTTCCTAGGATCTAATGTACAGCATAAATAATGATTCTGGTGATTACATTATATATGGAAATGGATCATTACATTGTAAAGCTTGAACATATATTCTCTATTATTATATTCTGGCTTATCTGGGTAGGATAGGGAGTCATCCAAGTATTTTGAGCAGAGGAGAAATATACTCTAAGTTATAGTCTGTTGCAAGACCAGTGGACTCCTAGGTCTAGGTGAGAGATGTATTGGGATCACAGTACTGGTGGGGATGAAGGTGGTGAGAATTGGGCAATATATCTTAAAGAAAGAGCCAGTAGGATTTCAGGATCCATGTGGTGACACACACACACACACACACACACACACACACACACACACACACACATACACACATGCACGCACGCACGTACACACACATGGGTGGGAGAATGTCAAGATGACTTCCAATTGGAAAAATAAGTTTTCCATCAGCTAAAGTGGAAAAGTATAGGAAGGGCAAGGCCTTTGCTTTTACTACATCCATATAATGGAACTTTAGATGTTAGATCCCCAAAATTAAAAAGACACTTGCTTCTAGCATTGAGACTTGGCATTTTTTTTTTGTGCCAGTCCTTGGCTTGAGCTCAGGGTCTGTGCACTGTCCTTGGACTTTCTCAAGTCTAGAGCTCTACCATTTGAGTCTCAGCACACTTCCGGCTTTTTTCTATGTATGTGATACCAAGGAATTGAACCTGGATCTTTGTGCATGCTAGGCAAGCACTCTACAACTAGGCCAAACTCCCGGCCCCAAGACTTGGCACCTTTACTTGGAGAATTGTGGGTCAGACTTGGACTGTTGAGCAGCGTTTTTGAGCAGACAGAGGAATTCCGAGAGTGGAGCAACTGCTGGCCTAGAGCCTTCTGCTGGCCCATATGTTCAGGGCTAGGTCCTCCTCCTTAGAGCCATTTCCTTTCCCTTCTCTTTGTCATTTGTCACTGTTACTACTTGGTAATTCCAGCCAGGTTCCTAGTTTCCCATCTGTGATCACTGACAAACAAGACCTCTGTTCCTCTCTGCTCACTGAGCAGCACAGCCCCTTTTCATAATCATGGAAAATATGTAAATATTACTTCTGATTGCTTTTCTGTTCCAACTGCTACATTAACAAGTTTGGCCTGTTAAATAAAAACTTTGTATTTCCAAGTTGCACTGCTATGTATTTATATACAAAAAGTCAGAATTTATCCTCATTAAAAAAATACATTAGATGGGGAAAGTACAGTTGTTCTTTCTGGGCCTTTGGACCCAAGGCTGGTGTTTATGGTACAAATGGTCATAGTAATGAAAACAAGAGAGTGACAAGAGTTGCCCTTCCTACCCTTCCCAACTTTGCACTGTTGGCTGTGATAGCCACTCCTGTTTCCCTGATCCTCCTGTGTAGCCTATGAGCTGCAGGGGCTGTCAGTGTATGGGACCCTCGGGTACCTAAACAGAGAAGGAAGGGCATTTCTGACTGAGCCCTTAGTAAGCAGGCAGGATAATCCCTGAAGATTTTCAGCCTGGGGACTAGCAAGACCACATCTGGGTTTTAGGAAGGTTACCCTGGTACCTGTAGATGGATTGGACAGTGACCAGAGCTGAACAATAGAATAAGAAGGTAAAGGCATACTCAAGAGAAGTTGAGGTCCTGGACTGTGACAGGGAGAGGTCCAGGAATGTGGAACTCCAGGAAGAGAAGGGAGAAGATTTGGTGACTGGGAAAAGTTGGGGTTTTGGGAGTGTCTGGTGTATATAAAGGAGGGATGGCCAATGGTGACCAGGACACCATGAGACAGGATGTTGTGAAAGAGACTGAGAAGGCAGAAGGCTAGAGGAACCATTGTGAAATAAGCTCAGTTCATGGAGCCCATAAGATCTCCACATGGGTGAAAATAAGGTTCCTGAAATTGCCACTCAGAACCACTTAGAAGGTAGATGGAAAAACAACATAGACTCAGAGGAGTTCAGAAGTTGGAGAAAAGCTTGGGAGTTCTGGGCATTAGTCTGTAACTTGTGATTAGTGGAGGTGGCAAAAGTGGGTCTGGACAGCAGTTCCAGGAGACAGTCACGCTCCTTGTCTCCCTCTGTCTTTCTCTATGTCTCTCTCTCTCTCTCTCTCTCTCTCTCTCTCTCTCTCTCTCTCTCTCTCTCTCTCTCTCTCTCTCTCTCTCTCTCTCTGTCTCTCTCTCTCTGTCTCTCTCTCTCTCTCTTCTCTCTCTCTCTCTCTCTCTCTCTCTCTCTCTCTCTCTCTCTCTCTCTCTCTCTCTCTCTGTCACACACACACACACACACACACACACATTTCCTTTAGAAACTTTTTTTTTTTTTGCCAAGGCATGTATTGTATTAGACAAATGGAGAAAAATAATTCTGCGTCCTAACAGAAACTCAGTATTTGTCCTGCTTTGGAACAGGGACTGAATTAAAGGAGCCACAGCTTAGTCATTACTTATGAAATAACCATAGACACATGAGGTCCCTTGGAATCTTGAGCTCTGTTCAGCAGCTCAGTGGAAAGAGATTCACACACAACAGAGTGGTCGTTCGTGCAAAATGCCTCATGTCCATTAACTAATCCTTTAAGTGTGTGTTGGGTACAGAGAAGCATGAAAAGGCACAACTTGCCCACACTTCACTCCAGAGATGACAGCAAGCTAGAAAGCCCTTGTTTTGTGCTCTCTGGTGCACTTGGCTCTTAATTTCCTGTCAGATCTGTTCAGTCATTTCAGTTTAATCATGTCAGCCTGGCCTAGTGGCTTAGGCTGTAGAGGGTTTCCAAGTCTATTTTGGTGTTAACTTCCTTTATATAGTAGCCTTGT
This sequence comes from Megascapheus bottae, assembly GCF_031878675.1. NCBI lineage: Eukaryota > Metazoa > Chordata > Mammalia > Rodentia > Geomyidae > Megascapheus > Megascapheus bottae. The sequence continues at coordinate 19,176,401 of NC_143513.1, read as the reverse complement.
ACATAAAGAATTTTAATCATACACTCTGTTGTTGGAAACACTCATTACCCAGGTATTTTTTGAAATATGCTGTTACAGTGCTCAGTTTCCACTGCTTTATTGAGCAGGTGGCAGGGAGGCATTTCAAAGACTTAATACTGCACAAGCAATTAAGGTATCTTGACAACCTCAGCACTGCTCCACACATGCGTCCTGCAGGGTGTGTAAAGCCAGTGGTTTGCCATCCATTGCTTCTGATTTGAAGGGTGTGATTTCTTTTCTGCAAAGGGCTTTCATCATATTTACAGAAGCAAGAAACCAATGCCAGAAAGGATTGGCCAGCTTTTCCCTGTTTAAAGAGTTGCTGCTCTGCTCTGCTGGGAGCTGGAGAAGCCCTCCCACCATGCAAGGCTAGCTCTCCAGCTGGCCCATGTAGCCGTGGAGGCGGGAATCAGTCAGTTTGGATAAGTAACATGGCTGTGCAGGCAATTACCACCAATCCCTCCACATCTGCAGAATATGTTGGAAGGGATTGCTTGTGGAAATAGAGCTAAGAGACAGTTTTATGTATTCATTTGGCATTCATAAATTTCTTTTTCTTTGACTAAAGCACTTAAGTAGAAAATTTTGTTATTATGTACATTTGTGTGGTAAAATCCTTTTCATGAATTAAATCAAAAGTGTGTTTCTATTTTCCTGAGCAAATTCACACTGTTAACACATTAGTAGTTATTGACATATGCATCTTGGTTATTTATTTTCTCTCTCTTGGTTATTTGCCCCCACCCCCCTCTCTTTCCCTCCCTCCCTCCCTCTCTCCCCTCCCCTCCCCTCTGCTTTTCACCTGGGCTGTGGCTCTATCATAAAGTAAAGTTATTCTGCCTTTTCTATTTTTCAGAATTCCCATCATGGTGTTAAGCCTGAAATAAACCATTTCATAGTAAATTTGCTTGAGCTGAAACTCAAGTACAGTGGAAAATTCATATTTCATAATTTGAATTTCACCTCGATTTACAAGGACTTTCAGCACATAACTAATTGAAGTTCCCACCTACTTGAATGCTTGCCCACAAATGTAGATTGATCACATTATGGTTGGAGAACAGAGTTTGATCCTCAGCCTTCCGTTGTAGCATTAGGAAGAGGTTCTTACTTATTGATTCAGAAAGAATAGTTGTCCCACAAGACTGTTGTGTCATATTTACATACTTGAAATCAATATTTTCTGCTCCTCATTCCCCATTATTTGGTAGACAAATCAGAGTAGCCAAAGCTAAAGTGTAATTTGTTATTCGTCTTTCATAGGTCTCACCAGAAACTTGAAGACCCTGAAGAAAGCAGTGATGAAATTCTTGCTCGGTTAACATCTGCGGTAAGACCAGGAAGTTTGCCTACCTACTTGGAGTAGAAATAATGAGTCTTCAAAGGAGGGGAATTTAGGTAGTGATATAGCTGGGGATTTGCTCTGCCACTGGTCTTTACTATGGGAGTTCCAAGGCAGGGCAGAAGGCAACAGTGACTAACTTCCCTATGGTAAATCATAGGTAGCTGGAGATTTCCTGCAGCTGTCCTGAGGATATAGTATTTCATCATTTAAATTCATTATGATATACCCTAGGAAAAATTGTGACTGGCTACATAAAGAAGACTATGTTGTGTTAGGGGGAAAGAGTAAGAATCATCTTTAGCCAACCAAAGGCTAGGGCATTGATTTTAAATGTGCTATATTGTTACATTTGTGTGTGTGTGTGTGTGTGTTTAAATCCACATGTCAGGTTTGCTAATAGCTTTATTGGTTGAAGAAAAATTCATAACTTTCTTCATAACAAAAGTTGGCTGTAATCACTGATCACTGAGTATTGTTTGGCTTAAAAAAAAGTCTCACTGGGGCTGTGAGTTTGGCCTAGTGGTAGAGTGCTTGCTCAGCATGCACGAAGATCTGGGTTTGAGTCCTCAGTACCATATACATAGAAAAAAGCTGGAAATAGTGTTATGGCTCAAGTGGTAGAGCTCTAGCCTTGAGAAAGCCCAAGGACCAGTGCTCAGGTCCTTTGTTCAAGACCCAGGTCTGGCAAAAAAAATCTCATATCCTGGAAACAAGAGGCTTATCTTGTATGATTGTTGTTCTTAATGTACTATGTTATTTCTCTTCTTTTTTTTTCCTTATAGTTAATCTCATATTATTGCTGTATCTGACTTTGTTACCTGGCATATTGTATGTACATTTATTTGTTTATTTGAAATAGGGAAGGGAAGAGGGAAAGAAGATTGGGAGGGGGTGGGGAGAGGGAAATGTGAACAAAAACATGAGAAGGGTATCAGTGTGTGAGAAGTAATGTACCTACTATCTGACAAATGTAACTGTAACCCCTCTATACATTATCCCGACAATTAAAAAAAATTTCATATCACAGAATCTTTAGCTGTTTGGAGGCTTTTCTAGCCTTCCCACAGACTCCTTAGTTCTGCTTTAACTTCATTAAGTAGCAGTAGTGGAAAATCATGCCTGCCTGGGTTCTGAGTATGAGTGAAATTGCAGAGATTTATCCTCCAGGTATTGCTGCTTGAGCACAGCTTGAGGGATGAAAATGATCTTTCTGACTTCTCTGAAGTGAGGCTTAGAAAAGTAATTTTTCCTAAATGTGGTGATCAGTGATAGAAAACCTCATGCAAAGTGATATATTGACAGCTATGAAAAGATACTTAACATGATATTTGGGGGTTAAATATTGACCAAACTAGTGTTTATTGTATATAAAAAATAAGTTACTCTCTTAAAAAATCAGCCACTATGAGGCCAATACTGTATTAAATACTCCATGAGTACCTGTATATGCCTGCACAACCTGTATACTCTGCTAAAATGTGAAGTAGTGCTTTGAAGTAGCTGTGAGACCTTGTAGAGATTCGTTAACTTCATCCATCTTAAAAAGAACAACTGGATTCTGAACTCAGATTTTCTTACCCTCTGATTGTGTTCTCTTAACTGCAGTGTCTCTGTTTTTCATCGTGTGGTGTCATTCTGAGAATATTCTGAGAATATTTTCAGAAATGACAGACATATCAAGAAATCAAGATAGGTATACTTAACAAGCTTGATAACCTAGTTTTCCTTGACTCTGAGTCTCTGGTGGTCCAATAAAGCTACTTGGCTCAGAATCCCCCAGCCTAATAGTTCCTGCCCATTCAGTTCTGAACATTATTTTAAAACTTTAATTCTTCTAGTGCTCATGGCAAATAAGGTATTCAGAATTAATAAGGGGAACTTTTACATGCAGTAGACTCTTGGTGTCCATAGGAGTGAGAGCACTGATAAAGAAGAATCCACGCTTGCTCAGGGTTATACTGTAGATGCTGTATTTATTTTTCTCATAACTCCATCTAATTTCAACTTAAGACCTGCTGCCTTTCATCAAACTTAATTTTTTTTCTTTATCATTTAAATTAAGTACAGTAACTTCAACCTTTCTTTCTGGGTACCATTGTTTTTTCAGAAAACTAACGGCAGGGAAACCCCTGACAGATTACATGATTATGCAGGGCTGACAGTTTCAGTCACCTGAGTCCTTAATGTGCGAGAGGACACTTGAAGGGTTTTCTCTGCAATTTTTATTTATTTATTATTGATTTATTATTCTTTGACCTCCCTTGGTCAAAACCACAGGTAATAAATCGGTGAATAAGGTGATGTGTGATATTCATATTATAATTTAAGGAGTCTGCTGGCTTAAAGCTAAATATAGTGAAAATTTGTATGATGAGTTAGATATTTTTTTTTTCCAAAGCCAAAGTTCTTAAGGATGTAGTTACTTCTTTAGGAAGTAGCAAAACATTAAGGCAGTGTCCAAAGAGAGGAAATGGAAACACTGACCTCCTCTGATAGAAGACAGAAACTGATTCTAGATTTCATCTCATATGTACCCCCAAACAAGCTTATTATCTTATTAGTAGCTTATTCTGTTTCTTCAAGCTAAGTTTGTTGTTTTTGTTTCGTGATATTAAAATTTGAATTTGGGGCATTTGACTTGCCAAGTAGATACTTTACTGCTTGAGCTAAGCCCCCAACCCTTTTTGCTTTAGTTATTCTTCACACAGGCTCTGCTTTTTGCCTAGACCAGCATGGATTATGATTCTCCTATTTATGCTTCCCATGTAGTGGAATGAAAGGCGCACGCTACTTTATCCAACTTTTTGTGTATTGGTATGTATGTGTGTATGAACGACCTTGTGCACTTTTTTTTATTGTAATTAATAGAAGGGTTACATTATATTCACCAGATAGAAGATGCATTATTTCACACATATTGCTACCCCTTCTCATGTTTTTGTCTTCATTTCTCTCCTCCCACCCCTGCCCTGTGCACTTTTTTCCACTCGCTGCTAACGGTTCATCCTGGTATCTACCTCTTGAGTAGCTAAGATTACAGGCATGTACCTCCAGCCTCAGGCTGTTCTCACTGTGAACATAGAGATCAGAGATCTTTGCTGATGAGCTTCAGTGAAACTTGATTTTTTTTTTTCTCATCCAAAGGCTCAAACTCAGGGCCTGAGCACTGTCCCTCAAGGTAGGTGCTCTATCACTTGAGCCATAGCTACACTTCCAGCTTTTTAGGTAGTTCATTGGGGATAACAGTCTCATAGGATTTCCTGCTGAGGCAGGCTTTGAACTGTGATCCTCAGATTTCACCCTTCTAAGTAGCTAGGATTACAAATGTGAGTCAGCAGTACTTGTCAGACTCTTGAAGTGATATGTGTTAGTTAAGGTACGAATAATTGAGTGTATTAGATGCTCACATAGTTGGATGGCTGCATAAAAGGTACTTCGAAAGGGAGTTTTTTTCTTTGCTGGGTGGTTCAGTGAAGTCCAACACCAGTTGGCTCATGAAAGAACAGAAGTGGTACTGGAGCTGCTGAAGCATTTGTCTTAAAAGAGGAATTAAAATGACAAAGAGTTTTTGGGTTTAGCTAAGAGAAAACAGTGAAACAATAACAACATGGAATCTAACCTCTTATATGAGGCTCTCTCACACTCTCAGCCTTGTGTTTCTTGTTCTCTTCTTTTCAGTTTATTATTTTCATTCATTGCTCTCCATGAGTGTGTGAGTGTGTGGCTGTCTTGCAGTATGCTCATTTTCTTTAGCCCATCCTGCTGTAGTATAGAATTTATATCTTCGGTATTTTTAGTGGTATTCTCTACATTCCTTCTTAGAGAGTCTTCAGGTCAAATTATCATTCCTCTGAGAAATAGCAATGAACTTAGATCTAGTTAGCTTGCCAGTCAATTCCAAATTTTGAAAGAAGACAACAGTTGCATATTCCAGAAGATCTGGGAAGTGCTAGAGCACCAAGAAGCAAAAGCCATGCTAGGGTTTACAATTCCTGATAGAAGTGATAGAGAACAAGAGTTTACTAAGGAGTTTCTTTTTTGCATCTTTCTGAGAAAAGAAGCATAGCTATAAATTTCCCTGCATTGGGTCCAGAGATCTTTCTACCTGTTTCATATTATCTGTGGGCTTGTTCTCCTAGGCTTTCTAGCATCCTTGCGTGAGGACATACTGTTCTTGATTTTTCTACTCCATTTAGAATACTACTTGATAACTAAACAAATGCAAATATATTCTCATGAACTAAGTCCGGCTTCAGCTCTGTTTCTTTTCCCATGTCTTCTGAGGGTCTATGGGAAATGCTGGTTAGATAGCCATCAGAGAAGATGTTTAATGAAAACCATTGGTCCTGTGTCAGCAAAACCAAGCCATGGTGAAAGTTAAGACATCTAAACTTTGCAAAATGCTATTTTCTATTAATGTATTCCTGGATACTCTTGATATGGTATTATATTCTCACCCTCAACTATGCTTCTGAGGGTGGTAAGGACAGCAGCGTACAAAAGGTACAATCTACAGGACTTAGAGGTAGGCTGGACGAATGAGACAGCTGGGATTGGTGGTAGGACTGTGTCTACCTGGGTCTTGGAGACTTGGTAGTAGCAAGGATAAATTGGTAATTGATGATGGAATGATGGATTTTGGACAGCTGCAGCAGAGACAAAACCTCTCTCTCTCTCTCTCTCTCTCTCTCTCTCTCTCTCTCTCTCTCTCTCTCTCTCTCTCTCTCTCTTTTCCTACCCCCCCCTCTCTCTCTTTTGGTCAGTGGGGATTTCTTCAGTAGTCACTTGGCACTGACAGTCAGAGTCCTAACCTTTACCTGCCATGGTTTGGGTCAATCAGATATTTCATGAGGAGGATACTAATATGGTATTCATTCTTGAGCACCCTAATATATTTTTAATGGAACATCTTTAGATAGATAGATAGATAGATAGATAGATAGATAGATAGATAGATAGATGTTCTATTTAAAAAATAAAAGATTCCAGTGCTGGGTGTGGTGGCTCACACCTGTAATCATCGCTACTCAGAAGGCTGAGATCTGAGGATCAAGCTTCAAAGCCAGCCCAGGCAGAAAAGGATCTGAGACTCTTATCCCCAATTAAACTCTAGAAAATGGGAAATGGGAGGGAAATAGGGACTAAGACATGAGAAAGGGTATCAGTGTTTGTGAAGTAAGCACCTTCTATCTGGTGAATATAATGTAACTCTTCTATTAATTACAATAAAAATATATGGAAAAAATACGAAGTGGGGCTTGGCTCAAAGGTAGGGCTATAGCCTTAAGCTGAAGAGCTCTGTGACAGTGCCCAGGCTGAGTTCAAGCCCCATGACCCACAATAAATAAATAAATACAATAAAAGATTCCAATCTTACTTTAGTTAAAAAAATAAATAGAAGATTCCATCTTCTCATCTCTCTTTCCTCTAACTATACCTGTTTTAATATTCTCTTTCTACTCCTGTGAAGCTCTTCTCTCTGCTACTGAGTCTCATCTTTTCCCTGAAATTTCAGACATTCTCTTCAAACATATCTTTCCCATGGCTCTATTTGTACCTTTTCTTGAGGCTGCATGGGTGGAAAGTGGCTAGGATTCCTCTGACTGTCCTGGTGATTCAACAGTCAGGATTTCGCTGTTGAAGCAATCCCTCTTCTAGTAGTAGTATCTGAAGACAGCAGTTACAGAATTTTTATTGAAAACTGTCAACTGGGTATTGGTTCAAGAAGCAGAAATAGCGTGGGAATGTGGGTGTCAGTGAATCTCTAAAAAGACAAATTAATAGAGATTTGCTTAAGAGACTGTATGTCAAGTCAGCAGGGTCAAGGAACAATCTTAGATGAGTCCAAATTGGAAGGAGAATGTCACATTGCATACAATGTGAACGTAAGTGCATAACATTTAAAAAAACATACTTAGAAAATGATTTTGAAAATGCAAACACCTAGTTTTCCCTCAACCCCATTCCTGGCTCTCTGCCTCTTTATTTCTGGGAAATGGGTGTAGTTAATCTCTTTTCCTCCATCTCTCACAGACCTGAGCAGGCTTGTCTGTTCAGAGAATATGAGTAAGCTAACCCTGCAGGGAATGACTAACCTTCTGTCTGTCTGCCTCAGGTACATGAACATCTTGTTACCTTATATTTCTTATCTATGGGGAATGTAAAATTCTTATTGAGAATCTTGAGTCTGGCTCCAGCCCTTCTAGTGACTTAAGAGGCACTGTGTGATTTGGGGAAGAGACAAATAGATTGGGTTTAAAGAAAAGGTGTCAAGTGAGGCCCAAGATGTCAGGTATGGTTTCAAGGAACATTGGACAGGCATGAGTTGGGCTGTGTTAGAACTCAATGGTAAGAACGTTTAGTATACTTTTGGTGCAGCATTGCTTTTTCTGTTGTTTATAAGGAACCCTGGGGCTTGTTATGGCCTTTCCTTCTGTGCTTCTGTACTGCCTTCACCTCATTAGAGTGTTCACAAGGACTTTGGTGTTACTATAGGTCTCTGACTTCTTGCAGATCAGGTTAAAGCTCCTTCAGTTTCCCTTGGCGAGAATCTCACAGTAACACTTTCCAAACCTATGGCTGTCAATACCTGATCAGATGACTGAGTGGTATATTTATATTCCTCATTTATGAAAAGTAATTATGTCTTGTGTCTTTTGCACAGCAACATTATTTTCTTCTTCCTGAAAACAGATCCTCAAACACCATAAAATACAAGTGTCAACACATGAACACAGATGTATGCAGATACACGTGTACCCGTGAATACTCACACCTTTTAACAATTGGTAAATTGTTATAAAATTCTAAAGAAAATTTCTGAGCCTGCCCAGATTAATCTACTGAAACTGTAGCTCTGAAAGCTTGTCTTTGATAGGCAGTAGAATATGTATTGCTTTCCTTACTGAAATAAACACTGTGCTCAGTCCCTTAGCTCAGTAGCAGGAAAAGTGCCAGAGATCATGGATTCAAGCCCCAGCATCCAGGAAAAAGGGTATCTGTGTGGAAAGGTGTAAGTAGAGTCATTCAAGAGTAACTATCCCTGAAATGCCTCAACAAATCTTATGGGAACAGAGGAAGAACTTGTATGAGTTTATGTATGAGTATATTATTGCATTTGATCATATGGCTCCAAGATGAAAGAAATTGTTCTGATATACAATACACATAAGAAAAATGTAGACTTAAAAAAGATTTTTATTAGCATATAAACATTGCACAGGGTAAGTCTTTTTATTAAAGAATTAATTAACATTGATTTTTACATCATATTTCAAATGACATGTTTAACAAAGAAGTATTCAAGAAGGAAATCTCTATATACAATCACTGGGACTTAGTTTTTAGAACATAATCAAAATTAGGCTAAGGGTTTGTATGTCATAGATACATATTAATCTATGTAATAAAACATTATGTCTATAGAGTCATAGGTTTTTATGTCTATATAGTTGTGTGTATACTTCCCATACCATGTCCATAGCATTGGGTATGCAAATATTGAGTCCTTGCTCTTGTACTGTTTGGATCTAATAGCCAAATATTAAGGATACCATGCACCTTTTGCTTCTTTGGTCTGACTTGTCTCACTCAACATGATTCGCTCTAGATTCATCCATTTCCCTGCGAATGCCATTATTTTATCCTGTCTGTTGACTATGTAGAATTCCATTGTGTATATATACCACATTTTCTGTATCCATTCATCTGCAGTAGGGCATCTTGTTTCCATCACCTGGCTATTGTGAATAGTGCAGAGATAAACATAGCTGAGCAGGTGTCCTTATCATATCTTGGGTTATGATGTTCAGGATAGATGCCCAGAAGTGGTATAGCGGGATCATAGGGAAAGGTCAGTTTTCAGTTCTTTAAGAAACCTCCACGCTACTTTCCAGAGTGGCTGAACTAGTTTACAATCCCACCAGCAGTGTACTAAGATTCCTTTTTCTCCACAACACCACCAGCATCTGTCATTGTCTAAGTTCAAAATCTTGGCCATTCTTGTTGGGGTAAGGTGGTATCTTAGGGTTGTTTTATTTGCATTTCCTTTATGACCATGGATGATGAACATTTTTTGCTATTTTAATCTCTTCTTTTGATACGTCTCTCTTTAGTTCCCTTGCCCATTTAGTGAATGGTTTGTGGGGGATTAGTTTCTTGAGTTCCCTGTAGATAATGGATGTTAAGCATTTGTCTGATGTATTATTGGTAAATATCTTTTCCCAGTTGATTGGCTGTCTCTCTACTTTTGTGTCTATGCTTTTATCTGTGCAGAAACTTTTTATTTTTAGGTAGTCCCATTTATCGAGTCTCTTTCCAATTTGTTGTGACCCTGGGATTCTGTTCAGGAATCTTTTGCCTGTGCCCATGAGTTCCAGTGTCTCTCCTACTTTATCATGTAGCAGTTTCACAGTTTCCGGTCTGACATTGAGGTCTTTGATCCACTTTGAGTTAATGCTTGTGTACGGTGAAAGGCTAGGGTCAATTTTTAGTTTTCTGCATGTGGCTGCCCAGGTTTGCCAGCACCAATAATTGAATAGGCTGTGTTTGTCCCACTGTATATCTTTGGCTCCTTTGTCAAATACAAGTTGACTATAGGTATGTGGTTCTATTTCTGGATCTTCTATTCTGTTCCATTGATCTTCTGGTCTATTTTTGTACCAATACCAAGCAGTTTTTGTTATTATGGTTCTATAGTAGAGTTTGAAGTCTGGTATTGTAATACCACCAGCATTGCTCTTTTTGCCTAGAATTGTTTTGGCTATTCTAGGTCTTTTCTTGTTCCATATGAACCTTTGGATTATATCTTCTATTTCAGTGAAGAATGTCTTTGGGATTTTGATGGGGATTGCATTGAATTTGTATATCAATTTTGCCAGTATAGCCATTTTCACTATGTTGGTTCTCCCTAACCATGAGCATAGGATGTCTTTCCACTTCCTAGTGTCCTCTTTAATTTCTTTTGTTAGGCTTTTATAGTTTTCATGAAATAATTCCTTTACATCTTTGTTTAAGTTAATTCCTAAGTATTTTATTCTTTTGGGGGCTATTGTGAATGGGATCATTTTCTTGATTTGGCCTTCTGTTTGTGTATTGTTGATGTACAAGAAGGCTACTGACTTCTGAAGGTTAATTTTGTATCCTGCCACTTTGCTAAAGTAGTTTATTAATTCTAGGACTTTGGGAGTGGAGCTTATTGGGTCACTCAAGTAGAGGATCATGTCATCTGCAAATAGGGATATTTTAATTTTTTCTTTCCCTATGTGGAAAGAAGATGTCCTTTTCTAGCCTTATTGCTCTGGCTAAGGGTTCCAGCACTATATTGAAAAGAAGTTGAGAGAGTGGGCATCCCTGTCTAGTTCCTGATTTTAAGGTAAATGGTTCCAGTCTTTCACCATTTAGTATAATACTGGCTGTAGGTTTGTCATATATGGCTTTAATTATTTTAAGGAATGTACCTCTTATTCTTATTTTTTTTAGGTTTTCAACATGAATGGATGTTGTAGTTTGTCAAATGCCTTCTCCGTGTCCAGAGAAATTATCATATGATTCTTATCCTTAGCTGTACTGATGTGATGTATTACATAGATTGGTGAATGTTAAATCAGCCTAACATCTGTGGGATGAAGCCTACTTGATCGTAGTGTATAATTTTTAAATTTGTTTCTGGATTCTGTTGGCTAGTATTTTATTGAGGAGTTTTGCATTTGTGTTCATTAGAGAGATAGGTGTGTAGTTTTATTTTTTTGTTGGGTCTTTCACTGGTTTGAGGATGAGAGTAATATTAGCTTCATAAAATGAGTTTGGTATTGCTCCTTCTGCTTCTATTTCTCAGAAGAGTTTCAAGAGTATAAGTGTTACTTCATCTTTAAATGTCTTGTAGATTCCGCAGTGAAACCATCTGGAACTGGTCTCTTTTTGGTTGGCATTTCCCTGATTGCTTCCTCCATTTCATTGTATGAAATTGGTTTGTTGAATTTGTTTACCTCTTCATTGTTCCATGTGGGTAGCCTATATTTATTTAAGAAATCATCCATTTCTACTAGATTTTCTTGTTTCTTTGAATATAGGCCCTGGTAGTACTTATTCATTATGGACTGAATTTCTTGCATATCAGTCGTAATTGTTCACGTGGGGTCTCTAATCTTGTTTATTTGAGTCTCCCCTCTCCTTGTTTTGATTAATCTTGCCAAGAGTCTGTCAATTTTGTTGATTTTTTTTTCAAAGAACCAACTTTTTGATTTATTAATTTTGTGTATAGTAGATCTTATTTCAATCTCTGATATTTCTGATTTTTTTTATTATTTCTGTCTTTCTAGTTGTTTTAGAATTAACTTTTTCTTGCTCCTCTAGGTGTCTCAATTTCTTTTTTAGGTATTTATATGCTGTTCTTCTGTCTTTTTAATATAAGCTCTTAGTGTGATAAATTTGCTCCTTAGAATGCCTTTGCTGTGTCCCATAAATTCCTTTGTGATGTCTCTTGATTGTCATTACATTCAAGGAAGTTTTGAATTTCTTCTTTGATCTGATCTGTAACCCAGGAGTTATTCAGAAGTGTATTGTTCAGCTTCCAAGTGTTTGAATGTTTTTTTGAGTTTTACTGCATTGTTCAGAACTAGTCTGACTCCACTGTGATCAGATAGAATGCACGGGATTGTATCAGTCTTCTTGTATCTGCTTAAGTTTTCTGTATGAATTATTATATGATCTATTTTGGAGTGTGTTCCATGTGCTGCTGAGAAAAATGTATAAAGTTTCGCCATTGGGTGGAAGACTCTGTGTATATCTGTTAAGCCCAGTTGGGCAATGGTGTCGTTTAAATCAATGGTGTCTTTGCTTAACTTTTCTTGAGTTGATCTGTTATTTGATGAGAGTGGCATGTTGAAGCCTCCCGCTATGATTGTGTTTGTGTCTATCTTGTTCTGTAATTCTAAGAGAGTTTGTTTGATGTATTAGGGTGCTCCCGTGTAGGGGGAGTAAATGTTTATAACTGTAATATTGTGGGTATGGATTGTACCCTTTACTAATGTGTAGTGGCTGTCTATATCTTTATGTACTGATTTTACTTAAGAAACCCACAACTACAAATTCAAGAAGCAATGAAGTACACAAACCAGAAAAGAAATCCAGATAAAGTTTATATCCAACTTTCTCAAGAAGCCCAAATGCGGGGACCCCTCCCCCCACCCCTCTTTAGCTGGCTCCAAGCCATGAAAGCTGCGCCTTTCTGGCTCTCAGAGGGCAAACTTGGCCCCTGCTGGTCTGCCCTTCAGTTACCTGCTGTGTTTCAGCCACTTTGGCTGAGAGTCTTTTTGTGACTCCTTGGGGGAACCCTTGGTGTTGTCTTGCTGGAGGCTCCCAGCAGGAGGGTGCCTCACTTAGGTTTGGGTCAGTCAGAGCTGGCTCCCAGACTCAAGCACACCCCCACCCACTGTTGGAAGGCAGGGTCTCAGTGCCCCTCAGTCTCCAGTTTTAGTGGCCTGGGAGAGGAAGTTGTTGGGCAGGTGGGAGCAGGGACACCTCCACCCCCTTTGGTGGGGTGCTGGGTCTTAGCGCCCCCTTGCCTGTCAGTCTCCAGTTAATGGCCTGGGGGAGGGAGTGTTGGGGGAAGGGTCAGGATTGTGAATTCCTTGCCCCCTGCACTTGCCAGTCTTTCTTGGGCAGGGTGGAGTGGTCTGGGTTAAGTTCTGTAGCTCGCCACCAGCTCTGCTTTCCTGATGGGTTTAGGGGAACCCGCTGGAGTACTTACTTGTAAGGGTTTGGCTGTGGTTTGCTTCCTCTCTGGTCTGTGCTGCCGGTGCCTGGTCTGTGTGGGTTCCTGCGGCTGTATTCTGATGCTTGCTGGCGTTGCTGGAGGTTGGGGCTTCCTGGCCTCATGGCTTGGATTTCTTTTCTGGTTTGTGTACTTCTCCATTGCTTCTTGAATTTGTAGTTGTGGGTTTCTTAAGATAGTTGGCTCGTGGGATTCCCTGATACTCTATTTTTGTGGGAGAGAGGTAGGCTTGGTCCCTATTGTCTCGGACCCATAATCCTCCACCATAAGTTTCTTTTTTTATCATGTATATCTTCTTTCTTTTAATTTATTTTTATTGTAAAGGTGAAGTGCAGAGGGTTTACAGTTCATAGGTCAGGTAATGAGTACATTTCTTTTTGAATAGGGTCACACTCATTTTCTCCCTTATTTTTCCTTCATGGTTCCTCTCCCCCACAAGTTGTGTAGTTCATTTTCAACAGTGTCTAGTGAGTATCACTGCTGAATTAGTTTACCTTATGTCCCACTATTTCTATGTTTCCCCTTCTCCTCCCCCAAGGTAGATAAACTTACATACAAGACAAAAAAGCACAGAAATCAAAAATAGTGACAAAAGGAGAAAAACAAAACACAAAAGTAAAATAACACCCCTTGTTTCCATTTCTTTCTCTCTCTCCCCCCTCCCTCCCTCTCTCTTTCCCTCCTTCTCCCTTCCCCCTTCCCTCCCTCCCTTTTCTCTCCCTCCCTCCCTCCTTCTTCCTCTCCTTCCCACCCTCCTTCCTTTCTTTCTTTTCTTACCAGTCTTGGGGCTTGAATCAGGGCCTGGGCACTGTCTTTGGGCTTTCTCAAGGCTTGTGCTCTATCATTTGAGACACAACACCACCTTTGGCTTTTTCTGTGTATGTGGTAGCAAGGAATCAAACTCAGGTCTTAGTGTATGCTAGGCAAGTACTCTACCACTAGGCCTAGCTCCTGGCTCCTCTTGTTTCCATTTCTTTTTTTTTATTCATATATTTTTTATTGTAATCAATAGAAGGGTTACATGATATTCGCCAGATAGATGGTGCATTAATTCCCATACATTGATACCCTTTCACATGTCTTGGTCCCCATTTCTCTCCCCCCCACCCCCACCCCTCATCTTGTTTTCCCCCGTTCCCTATCCAATTTCAAATTGCCAAATACAAATATATCCGATATATTAGGTAACAAAGTGAGATACTGAAACAATATGAGATAACCAAGGGGCAGCAAAAGCAATGAGAGATAACATAGTACTTTAAGAACAATAATCATTCATTATATGGCTTATGTTTACATCATATTTTAAATGACAAGTTTAACAAACAAGTGTTCAAGGAGGGAATCTCTAATTACAATGACTAGGACTTAGTATTTAGAACTTAGTCAAAATTAGGCTAAGGGTTTGTATGTCATAGAAACATATTAATTTATGAAATAAAACATGTCTATAGAGTCATAGGTTTTTATATCTATATAGTTATGTTTGTATTTCCATTACCATGTCCATAGCTTTGGATATGCAGTTATTGAGTCCTCGCTCTTGTACTCTTTGGATTTAATAGCCCCATATTAAGGATACCATGCGCCTTTTGTTCCTTGTTTCTGTTTCTTAGAGTTCATTTTAATAGATATCATTTTAAGGCTATGTTTTATTGTGACATTTCTGTATATACATTCAGTGTATCTCAGTGACCTCATTGTCTCTCCTCATTCCTCCTCTTCTCTCCTTAAAATGAATTTTATATATCACCCCAACAATAAAAAATGAATTCTGGGCTGGGATGTAGCTCAGTGGCAAAGCGCTTGCCTAGGAAGTGCAATGTCCTGGGTTCGATCCCCAGTGCCAAAAAAGAAAAGACAAAAAAAATACAGCTAAAAAAAAAAAACCCAACAACAAAAAAACACCCTTGGGGCCGGGAGTTTGGCCTAGTGGTTAAAGTGCTTGCCTAGCATGCATGAAGACCCAGGTTCAATTCCTCAATACCACATACATAGACAAAAGCCGGAAATGGTGCTGAGGCTCAAGTGGTAGAGTGCTAGCCTTGAGAAAGTCCAAGGACAGGGCTCAGGCCCTGAGCTCAAGCCCAGGACTGGCAAAAAAAAAAAGAATTTTAACAGGTTTCATACATTCATCTAAAGTACTTTGACTATAGTTACCCTTATTCACTCTCTGTGTTGACTCTCCCCATTCCCCCAACATAACCTGCTTTGATTTATTGTCATTGATTTTCTTTAACAAATATTAATTTTACAAAGGGGTTTCACTATGATTTTACACACACAAGCCCCAAGACTGAAATATGTAAAATGGCTAAATTTAACTTTTGCTCTCTCGAGGTCTTCTAATCAGGGACTTGTTTAGTGGGACAGAGCTTTGCTGTCTGTCTGTCCACCTACCTACCTACCTACCTACCTACCTACCTACCTATTACATACCTATTACAGGTATGAGCCACTGGTGCCTGACAAAATCTATTGAATACTGCATGTTGACTTTGTATTGTGTAGTGTTGCTGACAATATTTATTAGATATAGGATTGTTTTAGGTAGAACTCTTTGAGTCTTATCATATCTGCAAATAAGAATAATATGATTTCTTCCTTCTCTATTTTATCCTTTTATTTTTTCTCTTACCTTACTGTTCTGGTTAATAATCCTGGTACCAAACTGAACAAGGACTGGAAAGATAGACACCTTTATTTCATTTCTGACTTTAGGGGGCTCTATTTCAGTTCTCTATGTAGTATGGATCTAGGTTAGTAGTATATAGCTTTTATTATGTTCAGTGAAAATAAAAATTCTTTGTATTTACTGAAGGAATCTCAACACGTTGGGCTCCGTATTTGATTGTGGAATTCTGTATTTTAAGCATTCCATGAAATGAGGCCTATGGAAGTATATTAAAGTAACATTTTAATTTTGAATGTATTATGAATCATTAATTAATGGCAAACATGGCTGTATAGTTGAGCAGTTTAGAAGTTCATTCAGACTGGTGATTACATTTTCTGAATTTACTGTGTGAATGAAGGAGGAAAAGCACAGAACACACCTTAGTTTATTGTCATGAGAGTGTTTACTGTCTGTCAGTGGGTAGCAATAATAGAAGATAGTACAAGATCAATTCTCTTCAATGGATTCCAAATGCCATGGAGGCCAGAGGAAAGGACACGGTGCTTAGGGATTAATATGGGTCCCATGGAAGGAAGGACTGGAGCGTATGTTGGATATAAAGGGCATGTGAGTGAATGGAGATTGGCATTGCAATAAGACAGAAAGCAGGAGATACCCTCTGTGAGAATAGGCATTATTGTTTGGCAGAAATACATGATGCATAATGGCAGAGGAACAGACTGTGTGAAGTAGGGAGACTGAATTATCAAGTGTCTAGGAAAGCCTGAGGAGGAGCTGCAATCTGACTTGGACAGAAATAGGCACTGAAGCTCCTGATAAGACTGGAATGTGCCATAAGAAGCTTTATTTGGTAGCATGGTATTTATGGGTGGATTAGAAAGAAGAAAGAAAATGAGGCTCTTAACGTGAACACCGGGGACCCTGTTGGCCATCTTGGCTCCATTAAACTCCGTTTCAGCTCACTGAACAACAGCTCTCACCGTGTTTCCACACCTGAGTACTGCATGCCATACTTCTGCACTTACTTCAGTGATTCCAGGACTCTGTGAGGCCAGGGCTCTGTTTACTGCAGCTGTGAGTTTTTGAGGTCATCATGGTTGGTCCTTTTGAGACAAAAAGATGAAGAAAGCCTTAGAAGTCATCTTCTCTTATCCACATATTACAGTTATGTACTTATATATATCACATATCTCTATATATACCTATGGCTATATGTATATTACAGATAATAGGGAGAGCTATAAAAATAAAATAAATTTCTCAAGGAGTCTCCAGAATCCCATTTTTATTTTGAGAGCAAGAGAGAATGGGTCTACCAAGTGAAAAATAGACTAATTTGTTAAATATTTTTCACATTTCCTTCTTTTCCCATTCCTGGGTTTTCTTCTAAGTTGGGAGAGGAAGATGTGAAAATCCCCTTCCCCTTCCCCTTCCTCTTCTCCTCTCTCTTCTCTCCTCCCCCTCCCCTTCTCCCCTTTCCTCTTTTCCTTCCCCCTTCTCCTCCTCTTTCCCTTTCCCCCTCTTCCTCTCCCTCCCTCTATGCACAGTCACTTAGCTTCTTCACTCAAGGCTAACACTGTGCCTCTTAAGCTACAGCTCCACTTCTGCCATGCTGGTGGTTAGAGATAACAGACTTTGGGAGTTTTCTGCCCACATGGCTTTGAACTTCAGTCTTCAGATCTTAGCCTTAGCTGAGTAGCTAGCCTGAGTAGCTAGGGTTATAGGTATCAACCAGTAGTGCCTGGCTTAGAGCTGCATTATTGAATGACTAAATTGTAGAAGCACGTTAAAAGGCAAATATTTAAGAAGGGCATAAATAAACACTGTTTCTTCTCAAACTTTGACTTCACCATTGCCAATTTACTTCAACACCAGAGATTAGTAATTACTCCTTCTTCTACTAGATTGTTAACTGTCAGTTAGGCTGACAGTTGAGGGCAAAAGGCATGCATTTCCAGAGATAGCAAGAAAAAAATAAAAATATAAGGTCAAGATAAAAACTAGGCTGGGTGTGGTAGCATACAGCTATAATCCTTCAACTTGGAAGCTGAGACAACAAGATCACAAGTTTAAGGCCAACCTGCGCTATGTAATAAGACTATCAACAACAACAAAAAGGAGCAGGACATCGAAATCAGCAATGCTAAGGTTCACAGCCAGACTAGAATCCATCCCAACTAATAAGCTAGGCATAGTAATGTTTGTCTGCCATCCCAGCTATATGAGAAGTATAAATTGGAGGATTATAGTCTAAACCAGCCTAGAAGTAAAACAAACAAATCCCATATTCAAAAAATAAAGCAAATAAAGGCTGGGGTATGGCTCAAGTGGTAGAGTGCCTATCCAACAAGTGCAAAACCCATTACTAGACTGGAGCCATGGCTGATGTGGAAGAGCACCCACCATGAGTGAGAGCAGGAAGTCCTGAGTCAAGCCCTGGTTCTGTGACAAAGCAAATAACAATAGAAAAAAAATAGTACTGAGAGAAAGAAACTGTGAGTCTGTTTTCATTCTGTAATGACGTATATGCTTAAGCAGTTGGCCCTCTGCATATACAGGTCTTTCGTGGATTCAGCCAACCTCAATTTAAAAAATATCTGGAAAAGAATTGCATTTGTACTGAATATGTACAGAATGTTTTAGTTAATTTCCCCTAAACAGTGTCACAGTTATTTATATAACATTTACATTTTATTAGGTATTGTATGTAACTTAGATATAAAATGCATTTAATTGGGTGCTCTGTCAGTGTATACATATACTTTCCTCTTTGTATAAAGAACTCCAGTATCTGAAGGATTCGTTATTCCTGGGAGGTCCTGGAACTAATGCCTAGCAGATATGGGAGGAACTCTGTAAACAGTTTATTAAAATGAATTGGACTTGATAAGATAAAGTAGAAAACACTTAATTCTTTCTCACCCCTGTTCTCTCCAGCAAGCTCTGATCACTCCCTCCCTCCTCAGGCAGATTCATGGCTTTCCCTAAGTTTCCCAAATCAATTTCATTTGCTTCAGCTACCTAAAAGTCCAGTTAAGTCTGATATTGGAGCCTGAGTCCTTCATCCAAGTCACAGCCCATTCTCGCCTCTAATCTAAGCCTGGATTGACATTTCCATCTTGCTTCCCTGCTTCTTGTCCCATATCTGCTAGGCATTAGTTCCAGGACCTCCCAGGAATACCGAATCCTTCAGATACTGGAGTTCTTTATACAAAGAGGATGCCACCTCTGGCTCCACCAGGATTTTAGAGGCTAAGGGAAGAGGTGTCAGGTCAATAGAGGTCTTTCTTGGTAGCCACAGTTAAGATCTGACATTGAGCCCTCTCTGGGAGTTGTCGAAATCTTTTGTTTACCCGGAATTGTTGTGGAGCTCTGTTGTCTATTCCTGCTCCTGAATTATCAACTTGCATGCCTGTGACCTCAGTTAATTTCTTTCTCTGCTTCTTTATAGAGGGGGTCACCTTTCCCTTTCCAGGGGACTCGTATTCAAGATGACCCATTCTGAGCTCCTTTTTGGTACACATGAAGGAATTATTGTTGCCAAACTCCAGAAAAGCAGCCATTCCAGCACAGCAGAGTATTTCCTCTCCTCTTTTGCTTTCCTTGCTCAGCTTTCCTGGGTTTATTTTAAATGAGAGTGATTTCTTTGTCCTCCAGGAACAAATGCCAGTCAATTCAAGTGGTCAAAGGCGCCTTTTTCTTTTTTTTTAGTTTTTTTTTCATATAATTTTTATTGTAATTAATAGAAGGGTTACATTATATTCACCAGATAGAAGGTGCATTTCTTCACAAACATTGATACCCTTTCTCATGTTTTGGTCTCCCTTTCCCTCCCCCCCACCCCTCATCTTGTTTTCACTCCTTCCCTATTCTATTTCAAAATAGAAACAAAAACCATATAATGAGTGATCGTTGTCCTTAATATACCATGTTATCTCTCATCTCTTTTGTTATCCCTTGGTTATCTCATATTGTTACAGCATTTTACCTTGTTATCTGATATATTGTATATATGTTTATCTGGTTATTTTTTAAAATTTTTATTTGCTTTTAAACACCAAAATAAAGTGGATTCCACTGGTATTTTTTAAAATTTAATTTTAGCACTTGGGTGATGTACAGAGGGGTTACAGATACATACGAAAGGTCAAGTGAGTACATTTCATGTGAACATTTTTACCCCTCCCTCATTTTTCTCCCACTTTTCCTTCCCCCAACACTTTTTTAAAATTATTTTTTATTGTGATTAATAGAATGGTTACATTATATTCACCAGATAGAAGGTGCATAACTTCACAAACATTGATACCCTTTCTCATGACATGGTCCCCATTTCCCTCCCACCCTCCCCCAACTTATCTTGATTTCCCGCCTTCCCTATCCAATTTCAAATAACCAATTAAGCACATCTAAAATATATCAGATAACAAGGTGAAAAATTGTAACAATATGAGAAAACCAAGGGATGGCAAAGAGATGAGCGATAACATAGTACATTAAGAAGAACAGTCACTCATTATATGGCTTTTGTTTCTATATCCTGGAGGTCCTTACATTTAGTGTCGTACTATTTGGCCTAATATCTAGATTTTATTCTATTGTAAATCTCTGCTAGGAGAGCCCAAGGTTTCTACTGATTATGACAAATGAGGGAAACCATTGAGTCTATGTTCCTTTGAGTCTGGCTTATTCACTTAATATGCTATTTTCTACCTCTTTCCATTTCCTTACAAATGGGGTGATGCAATTCTTTCTGACAGCAGCATAGAATTCCATTGTGTGTAAATACCACATCTGGTTGATCCACTCATCAACTGAGGGGCATCTGGGTTGGTTCCATATCTTTGCTATGGTAAATAGTGCTGCAATGAACATTGTTGTACTAGTGGATTTAGTATGCTCAAGGCACCTTTTTCTTTGACTAGTGATATGCTTGCATAGGTAACAACTTTGTAGTGCTTCCATATCTGCCTTCAAATGGGTGATCTTTGCGGATTTCTCTTGAATAATCTTCAAGCTTCCTGGTGATGTCTCCTGGGGGCAGAGGACAGCTGAAGGGCTGAGGGTTGCTGATGGCTCTGAGAGAATTGTGCTGCTCCTAGGGCCAGTGACATCATGTACACATGCACCTAGTGCTGTCTTTAGTCTTGGCACTTGGTGAAATTTTGAGCACAGGGCACACCTCACTTCTAGTCACCGCCTTTCATATGAATACTGAAGAGAAAACTATGTCTACATAGATAACATAGCAGTTGTTTCCAATTTAATAATTTAGATACCAGTCATGTAAAATTAAAGAATTATTTTAATTTGGTTTGACTCTAGGTTTGAAGAAATACTAAGAAATATAGTCTGATTTTTAAAGTGTTGGAAGGGTTTAACTACATTAACTTGTAATACAAAATGTATCACTTTTTAGTTAAAGTACACAACTACATAGAAATAAAAACCTTTGACTCTATTCACATAATGTTTTATTATATAGAATAATATGTATCTATGACATATAAACCCTTAGTCTAATTTTGATTATGTTCTAAAAACTAAATGCCAGTGATTATATATAGAGAGAAATTCCCTTCTGAATACTTGTTTGTTAAACATGTCATTTGAAATATGATGTAAAAATCAATGTTAATAAATAATTTAAAAAAGAATCAAAGGATTGCTGAGAAAGTAAGAGAGAGCATAGAAGCTAGGGTGGTAACTATGAAAAAAGGAAAAAAATGTATATCATAAAACTTTCAGAAAAACGAGGCTCTTTTAACTATAATAAAACATTGCGGGACCAGGAGTTTGGCCTAGTGGTTAAAGTGCTTGCCTAGCATGCATGAACACCTGGGTTCAATTCCTCAGTACCACATACATAGAAAAAAGCCAGAAGTGGTGCTGAGGCTCAAGTGGTAAAGCTCTAGCCTTGAGAAAGTCCAAGGACAGTGCTCAGGCCCTGAGCTCAAGCCCAGGACTGGCAAAAACAAAACAAAACAAAACAAAAAACACACAAAAAAAACATTGCTCGCTCGCTCTTTTTTAATTAGGTTACATAGTTATGGGGAGATTTCACTGTGACATTTCCACCCATGTTTACAATGTAATCTAATCAATCTCAGCCCTTCTATCTCTCTCCCTTCTTCCTTTTCCTCTTCCTAAAACAAGTTCCATTTTCATACCTGTAAACAAATCTATCTCAACCATGTTAATCTTCACTTACAGTCCTTAATCTAACGCTCTCTCACTAGTATTCTCCTGTTTCCTCTTTACTGTTCCCCACCCCTTCATCTAGATTCTCCATATTATTTTCATATATAGTTGCAAAAAGCCAAAAGTCAAGGTGTGACTCAAGTGGTCAGAGTACCAGTCTTGAGCAGAAGAGCCAAGTAAGTGCTCAAGGTCTTGAGTTCAAGCCTCAATATGGGCACATAATGGATAGACATATACATACATAAGTAAGCATCTGTGGATAATATGTAATTCAAAATTATATTAGCAGCAGGCTTCAGTGGTCTGAAAAAGATGTCTGAAGAGGCCAAATACTGAGTTCGGAATCATAGACACAGAGAGAAGGTTTGATGTGTATGCATTCAGCTTATTTTAGGTCATCTTCATGCAAATTATGAAACTTTTTTGAGAGCCTGTTTGCATAGGTTACTGTAGGTCAGACACAAAAGGCACTCTGCACATAAATGAAGTCGGGGATACATGGAGAGCATCGGAGCAGTGTGTGATCCATATTAAGAGCTATACAAGTGGATGATTTGTTGTTGGATTTGGTATGCTATGCTGATACAGGGATTGTAGCACCCAGTATGAGTTACAGTGGGTGACCTTGGTGTTGCTTCTGGCCTGATATTTTGTGATGTCAATTTGCAAAAACCTAAAATGTAAACATGAACCACTTCTTGACGGTAGATGGAATTTCATGCTTAATAAATTTGTTTTTTTATCTTTAAAGTTGATGACTATACTGTTTTACGTGCAGGGTCAACTGATTGCATGCATGGTGACTATTTTTCCTTTGCTGCATCTGTACACATTTCAAATTTTTGATGATAAGCATACACTAGCATAAGTGAATAGCCCCCCCAAAATCAATGAAAAGTGATTTTGTGTCAGTTAATGTGACTATAAACTCTAATGAATTTTTCATATCATATATTGTGTCATAGCGATGAGAGATAAAAATGAGTCAGAAAAGTATGTCTTGATCCTTAAATTTGGCTTCATACAGCATAAGATTGTATCTGGATAAAAGAAAGGGGCAAAGGCTTGTTTTAGATAAGACATACAAGAAATGGGAGATACTATAAAGGGTACAAATGAAGAAAGACAAATAAATGGGTAAGATAAGATGAATATGAGGTGTATACCTACCTGTAATCCAAGCTATTCAGGAAGTATACAGAAGATGGGAGTGTCATGGTTTGAGGCCACCCTAGTCAGAAATAAGCTGGGTGTGGTGGTTTATAATTCAAGATGTGCAGAAAACAAAGATAAAAGAATCATGGTATGAGGCTAGCCCAAAACAAATAAAAGTGCATGATTCTATCTGAAAAATAAACCAGAGCAAAACAGGCTGGGGGCATGGTTCAATATAGTAGAACATTTGCCTAGAAAACATAAAGTCTCCCAAACCCTGCTACTTACCTTGACAGCTAACACTACCTAGGTTTCCTCTACTAGGCAAAGTTCCTGTTGCTTCAGATAGATTAGCTTATTTCCTGTCACTACAGTCCTTGGAAACAGACATCTGGGACTTTGCCACCACCTGAGATCTTACAATTGTTCTCAGGGTTGCCACAAATAGAGATTTCCTTCTCCCATTTTGGGCATTTGAATCTTAAATTCTGAAACAATACTGTTCTCAAAGCTCTCATGGGTAAACAGTTTTTTACCACTAGACTCTAGTTGGGAAGGTGCAATATAAGTATTTAATCCCAGTATGAGTATTTCTGATACAGCTTCCTCACTAGCTCCTACAGGAACCCACCCTACAGGGGAAGGTGGGACTCAAGAGCCTAGATCTGAACTGGATGTTCAGAAGTAACCAAAGCCCTGCAAGTGAATGAAAAGAGAAGGCCAAGAGCAATAAGAACAGATCTACAGGGAAATTCAAAATTTTAAAAATAGGCAAAAAAGGGGGGGGTGCATGTAGAAGAGAAGAAACAGCCAGAGGTAGAAGAGGAAAACCTGGGATATGTGCTGTCATAGGAATTCAGTAGGGAAGAAGAAAGGAACAGGAGGACAAGGTAAATGAGGCCTATGCCCACCACATTTAACTACAAAGAAGTGACCATCTCCTAGGCATCCACTATGCCCATTAAATCTAAATCAAGGGAGGGTATCCCAACTGAAAACACTGGGGTTCATCTTTCTGGAGTCTTATTTTTGTTTGTAATCTGAGTGTCACTGCTCAGGTAATATTTCTAACAACACTGTTATTCATTCTAAGTAATCCTACTCTGAATGTTAACTCATACTGTGCTTGAGGTAAGCAAAGACTCCCAGATCCTCTCAATATGAATGTCTTTCAATCTCTTTGTACATTTTTCAGTTTTAAGTAAAAATGCTTTTTCTTTTTATTCTTTCTTGTTTCTTCTGCCCTGGGGCTTGATCTCAGGACCTGTGTGGTATCATTCAGCTTCTTTTGCTTCAGATTAGGGTTCTACTACCCGAGCCATAGCTCTGCTTCCAGTTTTTTTGGTAGTTAATGGGAGATAAGAGTTCAAGGTCTTCCTTTCCCTGGCTGGCTTTGAACCACAATTCTCAGATCTCAGCCTCCTGAGTATCTAAGTTACAGGCAGGAGCCTCCAGTGCCCAGCAAGCAAACAGGTTTTTACGACGTAAGTGAAGGATTTTGGTTCATTCTGTTAGTTCCAGCATACTTGTGCATATATTGGTCTTTGAATGGTTAGCTATTATATTAGAAATACCAGAATAAATAGGAATGTCTGTTTGCTGTCAACAAAAATTTGTCTACATAAGAGGTTATTAAATATCCCTAATTACCCTGGAAGAGATGGGAAGCATAAGCTGATTTATCTTATCGTCCTGATGTACTTAACAAACACCTCTTTTATGTGGTGACACAGTTACTGGGGAAACAGCTCTTTCTTAAATAAACTGTTAGGTAGAACACAATAATGTCTAGATAGAGAGCTTCCTTCCTTCCTTTCTTCTTTCCTTCTCCCCCTCCTCTTTCTCTTTCTTTCTCTCCTTTTTTTTTGATGCCAGTCCTGAGGCTTGACCTCAGGGCAGGGACAGTGTCCCTAAGCTTATTTGCTCAAGGCTAGGGCTATACTACTTGAACAGCAGCTCCACTCCTCGCTTTTTTGTTAGTTAAGAATGTAAGAATCTCATAGACTTTCTTGCCCAGGCTGGTTTCAAATTGAGATCCTCAGGTCCTAGCCTCCTGCATAGCTTGGATTACAGGTATGAGCCACCAGCAACAGCACTTGGCTTTAATAACTTTCCTACTTTCTAGTTATTTGTTGACATTAAAAGATAATTCTAAAAAATACCCCATGTATCATAATTGTGGCAATATTAGCTCTTCACAATTAAATAATGAGCTTGGAAATAGGCAGGCAGGCCTCTGGAAAAAACCAGTTCCTTAGCTTAGGTGAGTTCCTTCAGAGAAGAGTCTAGCCATTCTGTTTGTGTCTGGTATAAAAGGAAATATTTATATTTTAAGAAACACATTTACTCTTCCTAGAATTCTTTTTTTTTTTTTTGGACAGTTCTGGGTTTGAGCTCAGGGCCTGAGTTCTGTCATTGGTCTTACTCAAGGCGAGAACTCTACCACTTGAGTCAAAGCACCACTTCTGCCTTTTTTCTATGTATGTGGTGTTGAGGAATGAAACTCAGGTCTTCAAGCATGCTAGGCAAGCACTTTACCACTAGGCCAAACTCCCGGCCCCTCTTCCTAGAATTCTCAAAGTCCATATTAGCTTGATTTATAGTGGTTTAAAAGTTTACTGTGATTAGGAATTAAGCCTAGATAGGTCTTGGAATCTGTATGTTTCTTCTTACATTTATTTAGCTTATGAAATTGTATCAGAATTTAAATGTTTCTAGATTTACCAAAAGCTTTAGGATATGGGTGGATTGTTGATTTTCTTTAGAATTTGTTTGAAAGGACAAGCCTTTGGTGAGATCAGTGTCTGTGCCAGTATTGCTGTGTCCTCCCAGAATGATCTGCTTTGAGTTTGTTTCAGAATCTCTCCTCCAAGAGTTCGGCTCATACCTTCCCCCCTAACCTCTCCCTTGAAATGCTCTATGGCTCTCAGAGTGTGCCCTTGACACTTCCTGTTGCCTCTTGAGTCTTAGCCTTGGTGCAGATCAGCCTTTGGCGTTTGAGGCTCAAGGTTCAGTTTAAGTGCCAGCCTCCCCCCGCCAAAAAACAAAAACAAAAAACAAAACAAAACAAAAAAAAAAACCCAAGACAGAATGCTGCAAATAAAACAGGCTCTCTCTGGTTCTTACTGAATTTCAGTCTATTTTCTTTTAGTCCATCCTGCTGATTCTTGAAGATAGAGTATCAAACATTTTAACATGCATCTGACTGTAGTTTCTGACAGGCTTGGAGTAAGTCTTATCAGTCTCTTAAGTCATCCTTTATTTAGATATTCACAAAGGGAAATATGTCCTCCACTGCATGTATTTTGAATTATGGAGTTGCTTTCCATATTGAGTAGGCTATATTTTAAATTAAAGTTGAAGCTTTGTAGAAATTCGCTTCCTTGTAATTTTCCATGTACTTGAGTCTGTCAACCTGCTGATGTAGTAAGTGAAATGAATCATTTGATAGGATTATAGCATCATTTTATCTCTAAAACACAGGGAAGGCCATGCTCCATTACAAATGAATTAAATTAGGGAGAGCAAAATAAGAAGTAAAGATTGATTGTCAGTTGAGATGAGTATAAGACTGAAATATGGAGTCTTAGGGGAACTGACTTTACTGACTAAAGCTGTGATTCTTTGAGCACTGGATACAAGCTAGGATTAGGGCCAGGAGCATAGTATAGTGGTAGAGTCCTTGCCTAGCATACACAAAGCCCTGGGTTCAATTCTTTGGTACTACGTATATAGAAAAAACCAGAAATGGTGCTGTGGCTCAAATGGTAGAGCTCTAGCCTTGAGAAAGCCCAAGGACAGTGCTCAGACCCTGAGTTTAAGCCTCAGGACTGCCCCCCCCCCAAAAAAAAGTTTGGATTATATGGGAAGCTTTAAGGCAACACAAACAAGCACCTTAGATTTGTTTCTGACTGAGATGTTGGAGTTTTTTTTTAAGCTCCCTAAGTGGTTCTAACCTGCAGCCAGGTTTGAGAACTACTGAATTACTTGAAAATTCAAGCTTGGATTTTTATGTAGTATTGCTAAGAAACATTTGTCTACTATGCATTGCTTAGTAAATAAAAATCAGTAGGCAAATTTCCATTGGACAAGATAAGATATGAGAGAAACCTTTATTTTTAATTTTTAAATTTTTTTCTATGTACATAGAACCGAGGAATCTAACCTGGATTTTCATGCATGCTACGCAAGCACTCTACCACTAGGCTAAACTCCTGGCCCAGAAACCTTTATTTTAAAAATTATTTTTATTATCTTTAAATAATGTACAAATGAGATTTTAGTTCAATATGTCTGCTTAGGAGTACAATGTATCTAGATAAATCATCACCCCTTTCATCATTTTCCCACATTGAGAGGAACATTGGAAGTTCTCAGAAGTTTATATTGCCTTTCTCTTAGTTCTGAAATAGAAAAGCTCTGAAACATCAAGTTTTTCCTAACTTCCTTGGTAGCACAAATATAACCAAAAGTGAATATAATTGAAATCAAAACCTGAGACCTTTTCTAGTCTTTCATTTGGCAAGCATAATGCTACCTTTCATTATATCTCACAGATTGCTGCTTCAAACTTCACTGGGGTCCAATATAGCAAGATACTTTTCTGGAATATATAAAATTTTAATTCTGAAATACATTTATCCCAGTGAAGTTAAGAAAGGAAGTAGGGTAACACTAAGGAAATATTGTATTGGAAAGGCTTATATAATAATTTTCTCTCTTTCTGTCAGATTAAGAACAACATATCTCTCATTAGCTAGGCAGTGGCTTTAGTGTCCCATTATCTGAATACAGTGACCAGTTTCAGAGTATGGCTCTTGGTTCTCCTGTGCACGTCTCAAGCCTAAGCTAAAAGGAGAGTTCAGTTATGTGCATGGTAAAAGAAACAAAGTTTAACAACACAAAAAATTACGGTAAAACAAAGGCATTGGGCTTTAAAAGACTCTTCAGCAAGTCAGCAGGAATAGAAGGTCTGCTTAGCCAGGTGGATCTTGCTGTAGTCTCTTAGCAGATGGGCTGAGGACATGGTTCAGGACCTCATTCTTTGCATGCTGGACTGGTGCTGATAAGCAATGTTCCTTCTGGAATACTAACCAGTGCTCATTAGTATAGAAAGGAATTCTAGAGCTGGGGGTGTGGCTCAAGTGGTAATTTACCCAGCAAGGAGTGAATGAACTCATAAAGAAGTACTAGTCTCTAGTCTTGCCTTATGTAATTGCCCATAGCCTTTAGCCTTTTCATGAATTTCACAATCATTTGCAAAGGAGACTTTGAGTTCTTCTGAAGTTTCTGCCTGTCTTAGACTCATGGCAAGAGAGTTCCTGCTCGTGGAATGTCCTTTGTCCTCCCTCAGACAGCATTGCCACTGTCCGGGATCCTTTCTGTATTTCACAAGTATTTCTTCTGTCACATATTTTTGGTCTCAGTGAAGTCTTTGCTTTGGATAAGATTGGGAAAAAAAACCTTCCTTGGTGTAGCAAGAAGGCACAGGAGTCAAACATCAGCTGCAGAATGAAGAATGATTAATTACATGATTGCCACTTTTTTAAAGACATGAACACAAGCTGAGACAATGCTCCGAGAACCCATGATAGGATCAGAGTTGGTTTCTGTTTTGCTTGCTCAGCAGTTTCCCATTTGGAGGAATAACCTTCATTTGGGGTTTCTGTCACAGACCTCTTTCCTCTTGGAACAGATACATGAAAGCTGCCCTACCTCCCACCCTGCATGGAATGCTCACACGCACTGCAGAGATTTGCAGGAGGGAGTGAATATAGTGATCTTGTTTGTTTGTTTTTTTAAAAAACAACATAGGTACCTTCAGAATAGTAAAGTTCTTTTTGTCATCCTTACTGCTTATATTCCACCTTCTTGGTACCTAGAATGCTCTGCTGTTTCTTCCCTCATTCCAGTCCTTTTCTTCCCTATGGAATCTTTGGAAATATGTTTTGTTATTCAGTGTGGGGAACATAATAATTTCCTTTTCTGAGGCTTCGTGTTTTCAGTTTTGTTTTT
Source organism: Megascapheus bottae (assembly GCF_031878675.1). Classification (NCBI taxonomy): domain Eukaryota; kingdom Metazoa; phylum Chordata; class Mammalia; order Rodentia; family Geomyidae; genus Megascapheus; species Megascapheus bottae. The sequence goes on along the minus strand of NC_143513.1, from coordinate 19,147,253 downwards.
AGTTAGAGAAGGAAGATGGGCAACCCCATGAAAGGAAGTCACGTGTGGAAAGCGTAAGAGAAGGGCAGGGAGGTTGATTTGGATCTACAGTCTACCTCATGATCCCTGTTTGTCTAAGCAGTTTTCATGGCTCTGAGCCACAATAGGGTCTTCCCAGACTATCATGGAATGGGAAGCCACTCACAAGACCCTACTCTGAAATACTTACGACATTGTAGTAAGATAACAATACCCAAATACATGAAAATATTGCCATAAGTCTTATAAACAACTCACAATGTGAAATGTGTGGTGATGGATATTTTCATCTTGTTGGTAATTGAGTACACATTAGTGTGTTTATCAAGGTTTCCTGGGGTTATTTGTCACATTCTATTTCTCCTAGTCCTTTTTCCTCTCTAAGTTCTCTACTTGTAAGCTCCCAAGATAGGAGAAAGAGGGACTATTGCTTTCTCCCCACTGTGTAACTGTCCTGAGAGAGTCTTCAGGCCTCAAGAATCACTATATACTTAGGAATTAATTTATAGCAGCCAGGCAAGCTGCTTTGCCATGGGTCATAGTGCTGGAAAGTAGTCCTGGTGGAGTCTCAGGGCACACAATGCTCTTCTTGCCTTCTAGAAAATTAATGTAAATTAATTCGAATGGAAAATGCACAATTTAACCTTGAAACCCTATGTTCCCCCTTCATAATGTCATTACTGTAATATAGTCAGTTGTGGGACCCCCCTCCCCTTAATCTCCTACCTTCACTATCTCTAAATATCCCAGCACACACAGGTAAGGGACACAGAAGATGTGTTCTGACTAGAGGGTGGTGGGAGCTTTTGTTGATACCAAGCATAGATTTCTCCAGTGACAATCTTATAATAAGTACTGTGTGCTAACTGATTAAGCGACTAGAGCTCCTCCAATGACAATCATCTTCATGTTACTTTTCTTCTTTTTTTTCCCCTCTCTTCTCCTCTCCCCTCCCCTCCCTCTCCTCTTCTTTTTTTTTTTTTTTTTTTTGCCAGTCTTAAACTCAGTACCTAGCCTTTGTCTCTGAGCCTCTCTTTATGCTCAAGGCTAGGACACTACTGCTTGAGCTACAGCACCACTTCTGGGATATGCAGAGTTTAAGACACTTAGGATTTTGAAGGGCCTCTTGTGTATTCCCTTTTCCCCTACCTTTTGGGTTGATGACACGATTTTTTTTTTTTTTGCCAGTCCTGGACTTGAGCTCAGGGTCTGAGCACTCCCCTTGGACTTTCTCAAGGCTAGCACTCTACCACTTGAGCCTCAGCACCACTTCTGGCTTTTTTCTATGTATGTGGTACTGAGGAATCAAACCGGGGTCTTTGTGCATGCTAGACAAGCACTCAACCACTAGGCCAAACTCCCAGTCCCGATGACACGATTTTATGTGATGTGTTCTCCAAACTGGTCGCTGCAAGTCTACCAGGTTTGTATTGACTGCTTGAACAGAGCTCAGTAAAGACAGGATCAACTCAATATTTCAAGAATTTCTATATAAACCAACAACTTTGAGGGGTAAAAATCATAGTTAATGCTTTTTTCAGGGTATTATGTTTAATAGTAGTGAAGACTTACATGATTCTGAGTGTTATATACTTAACGTTTTTAAAAATACCTATCATAGCTACCAATATGCATATATTCTGGCAACTAGCTTTTTAAAGAGTAAGTGAACATGATTCACTTATATTTAGTCTATAGTTCCTACTTACAAGTTTTTATTTCTTTTTTTTTTTTTTTGCCAGTCCTGGGCTTGAACTCAAAGCCTGAGCACTGTCCTTGGGATTTCTCAAGGCTAGAGCTCTACCACTTGAGCCTCAGCATTACTTCTCCCTTTTTTCTAGGTATGTGGCATCAAGGAATCGAACCAGGGTCTTCGTGCATGCTAGGCAGGCACTCTACCACTAGTCCAAACTCCCAGCCCAGATTTTTATATCTATGTTCTAAAAATTACAGCATTGATGACAGCAAACCTAAGCCTCACTGCAGCAGTTCCCAGTTTGGGTTATATATCTTTAAGTGTTGCATTGGTAGCTACATGTATCTTCTAATCTGATTTTCTTTTCTCTTTATATTTTATTAGGTTCAGAGAGAACTAGCAGCTGTTATTGCTTTGAAAGCAAGGAAGTCTGGTGAGTAGTCTTCACTGCAGCTCAAGGAGATTATAATTCTTTAGGGCTATATCACATATTACCTGTAAGTGTGCAGCTGAGTGGATCTTAGGATTGTTTGACATAGAATGTGGGGAGGTATAATTGCTTGCTTCTAAAAACATGTATCCTACCATACAAACAGCATAGGATGTTATATGTACTTCTTAAAGGTAAAATACTACTTTCCTCTAATTTACTATAGATCTCATAGAAAGCATGTTTTAAATGTTTCTAGTCTACTGCAACCATGAAATAGATTTAATTAGATGACAAAAGAAAGTAATTCTCTTCCATTTAGTATCACCAACAGAGAACAATGAATATGATGATGATGATCTTTTTTAAGACCTTTTTTTTAAAAATCTCAGAATAGTTTCTCCTAACAATAATTTTACTTTTCTTGAAAATAACCACGGGAAAAAGGATCTGGAAGTAGAGATTGCTTGGTAGAGTGTTTGCCTTGCAAACAATGAGGACTAGAGTGTTTAATCCCCAGTACCACCAAAAAAAGATTTAAGTAAAAGGAGAGTGACATTGATCAAGATTCTTTGTATTCATACACTGCTTTGTTGAGTGGTAACTCACTTATAGAACTACTTAAAGATAAAAGTTAATGGGTTGAGAATTTGCCCTAGTGGTAGAGTGCTTGAAGCCCCGGGTTTGATTCCTCAGTACCACATTATGTAGAAAAAGCCAGAAGTGGTACTGTGGCTCAAGTGGTCAAGATCAAACCTTGAGAAAGCCCAAGGACAGTGCTTAGGCCCTGAGTATAAGCCCCAGGACTGGCAAAAAGAAAAGATAAAAGTAATTTTTTAAAGTGTTTTGGAATAAGGTAAAGAAAGTGAATGGATTTAACCAGGGTGGAATGGAAAGGCCTCTCACAGGGCCAGGATTCAGCAGGGGGGTGAGCACTGGGGAACTTCAGTTGAGGGCATTTGGACAGGGGCATGGTGTCAGGTGTATTCAAGCCCCACAGGGATGTAACAGCTGCTGGAGGAAGCAGAGTGAGCTGGACAGAAAGAGGGATCTTTCACTAAGAAATTTGAACTCCATGGAGGTGAAATTATGTTCCAAAGTATATGCTGTTGAATTAGCCAATCTTGAAGCCTTAAGACTCTCTCAGGACAGTTATGTTGTGGAGAGAAAGCAAGTGTCCCTCTCTCCAACACTGGGAAATTGGACTCTGGAAACGCTTCTGTTTTCAGTTCAATGGCTTAAGGAAAAAAGAAGACTGGGAAAGTTGGATGTGCTAAATAATATTGGAAAACTGTGATAAATACATTAGTGTGTTCATTTCTTTGCCAGATTCTAATCAGGCACCTGTTGCACACAGCTACACAGTGGGGCACAGAGGATGGGGAGCAAAGGCAAGCTTGGGATTTTATGCTTTGTGTGCATGTGTGCAATGCTCAAATGCATGCATACACTGTGCAGCTTGAACTCAGGGCCTGAGCACTGTCCCTTAGCTTTTTCACTCAAGGCTAGTGCTCTACCACTTGTTCCACACCTCTGCTTCTAGCTTTTTGGTAGTTATTTGGAGATCAGATTCTGAAGGATTTTCCTGTCCCACATGGGTTCAAACAATAATCCTTAAATATCAGCCAATTAAGTAGCTGGGGTTACAAGAATGAGCCGCTCATGCCTAGCCCTTTATATTTAAAAATCACAGCATGTATTTCATAAATATAAAAATCAGTCCACAAAATGGGAAACTTAGTATTGTGAATTTAGGAGGCAATACAAAGCAGGATCATTAAGCACAAACTTAATTAGAATTTCAGCTACAGAATGGTAATTTCTATGAAGACTTCTGGTTGTTTAAAACTATATATTTTTAGGAAGATTATTTTTTAAAGATGATGGTAAACATCTAACTTTTGAAAAGTATTAAAATGATCACACATCTGGAGCTTAACAAAGGAATTGATTACCTTAGTATTTCATGTCTTGGAGGAAAACTGTTAATTAGGACTCAGGTGGTCTTGGCAGATTTATGAGTAGCCAGCAAGGATTATTAAAACAAGCGTTAGTATAAAGGAAAAGTTTTACTTTCAGCTCACCATACAAAAAGAAATAAAAACAACTGCCAATCAATATCAGCTCTATAAATGGTTCAAAGCTCTAGCTTAGTAAAAAATCCATTTTGTTGTAATTTTCTAAGAGGCTATTAGAATGTGCCTTTTAACTGCTTTCTAAGAGTGTACCTTTGTGGATATGAAAAGCATTTTAAGGCTTTGTAAGATTACAGAAATGAGCACAAACACCCTCACATATTTTTCTTTGTTGGCCATGTATTCTACTGCTAACATTAGCTCATTAGTGCCTTGCAAAGATGTTTCTTTCCAGGGAATCCACAACCAAAGCACATCAGCTCTCATGATGTTAGGGCCTGTGAAACTTTGCTTTGGTGGCTTCTATTTCTGGAGAGCCAGAAATTTCCTATCAGTAAATCTCTCTGGCAGTGTTTAAAGTTCATGGTGTCTGCTTAGCTTATAACCACTTAAATGTTTAAAAACTTACATATATTCCATATTTAAGTTTGGAAGGAAAAATGTTTTTGCCTTTAGATGCCTTTGTAACCCTAGCTAAGTGATTTCAGTTTGTGTCCTGCAGCTGTGGGATGGAATCTGGTGACATTAGCAAATGCTTTGTAGCTCTGGTAATTATAGCATAGTCTTCATTCCTTATCTTCATTTACCTTAGTCACAACCTTGGAACATCTTATTTGGGATTCTTGATGGTGCACGAACTAGAAGAACAAACTAAAATTGACAAGGGGAATTTAGTGGCTCACAGAATGTGCAGTTGAACATCTTCAGCAGCAGTAAGAGACCTCTGTGAAGACAACCCCAGCAAACGCATTAGTGAGGGATCTGGTTGGAAGGGGTAAAAGTCCTCTCTCTCACCACCAGGAGAATGGATGTCATGAGGGAATGTAGAGATTTCACATGAGCCCCATGTTAAGACATATGGACCAAGACTAGCACAGGCTTGTCTCTACCTAGAAAACCAGGGAGAAGAGCTTCTAGGCAATGAGAACAACACAAGACATATCCTAGGATTTGAAGAAGTGCCGGACTTGATGTTAGGCCAAAGAACATAAGCCAATCCAGTCCTCAACAGTAAGCTTCATCACTGTGAGAAGGAAAATGTGCTGTGTAAAAAGGCACATTAGTAGAATGGTTACATGAAGGGAAAACTTGTAGACTGATATATTATCCAGGGATTCAGGTTGAAGTGTTAGAGTGTTGTTTATATACTGAAATATTTCATTATTTCTTTGAGATAGAATATATAAAAATTTAAATGTTTATACATGTATTAGTTATATAAACTATACTATAAAATAATATAAATTCTTTAAACTATAGTATATAGTTATAGTTTCTTTCGGGGGAGCTTAGGGCCTGAACACTGTTCTTGGACTTTCTCAAGACAAGAGCTCTACCACTTGAGCCTCAGCACCATTTCCAGGTTTTCATGCATGCTAGGCAAGCACTCTACCACTAGGCCAACCTCCAGCCCCTATAGTTTTATATTATAAATATTACATAAAACTATATAACTAGTTATAATGTTTAGTTTTACTTTTAGAAAATGTTATTTTTTAAATATGCTAAGAAAATGAGAAGGAAGGCAATGTTTAGCTTTAATTTTTTCCTTTTTTTTTGTCAGTCTGGCTTGAAGTCAGGGCCTGAGCACTGTCCTTGGGCTTTCTCAAGACTTGAGCTCTACCACTTGAGTCACAGAACCACTTCCAACTTTTTCTGTGTATGTGGTACTGAGGAATCGAACTCGGGTCTTCATGCATGCTAGGCAAGCACTCTACCAGTAGGCCAAACTCCCAGCACCTATTTCTTATTATTATGTTTAGCCTTATCAATTCTCTTGTTTGGTAAGATGTTTTTAGTTTGTTTTTGTGTAAGTAATGGGACTTGAATTCAAGGTCTGGGCACTATCCTTACCCCATTTTTCTCAAGGCTATTTCTCTCCCACTTGAGCCACAGCTCTACTTCCATCTTTTTGGTGGTTGATTAGAAATAAGAGTCTCACAGACTCTCCTTCCTGGGCTGGCTTTGAGCCTTAATCCTTAGATCCTGAATAGCTAGGATTATAGACATGAACTACTAGCACCTGGCATTTTTTAATGATTATTTTGAGACATATTGAAATTTAAGTAGGCATTTGTAATGGATGAATGATATTTTTAAATTTCATTTTATTTTTCATTGCCTGGATAATGTATAGAGGGGTTACAGTTACATTCACCAGATAGTAAGTGCATTATTTCTCACACATTGATACCCCTTCTCATGGTTTTGTCCTTATTTTCCTCCCCCAACCCCTCCCAATCATCTTGTTTTTTTCCGCTTTCCCTTTCCTATTTGAAATAAATAAATAAAAACATATACAATATACCAGATAACAAAGTCAGATACAGTAACAATATGAGATTAACCAAAATGAGATTAACCAAAAGGCAACAAAGAAGAAGAGAAATAACATAGTACATTAAGAACAACAATCATATAAGATAAAGCTCTTGTTTCCATATCTTAGAGATCCTTTCATTTAATCTCATCCTATTTGACCTTATGTACCTAGGTTTTGCTAGGGAAAGTCCTAGATGTGTGCTAATTATTACAAATGAAGGAAACCATGGAGCCTATGTTCCTTTTGGTCTGGCTTCACTTAATATCATTTTTTCCAAGTCTTTCCACTTCCTTACAAATGGGGCGATGCCATTCTTTCTGATGGCAGCATAGAATTCCATCGTGTATAAATACTACCTCTTCTCAATCCAGTCATCTACTGAGGGGCATCTGGATTGGTTCCATATCTTAGCTATGTTAAATAATGCTGCAATGAACATTGTTGTGCTTCAATATGGGCTTCAGTATGGCCTTGTTTCTGGATGATCGGATAAATGCCAAGTAGTGGAATTGCTGTGTCATAGGGGAGATCTATGTTTAGTCTTTTGAGGAATCACCATGCTGCTTTCCAGAGTGGCTGAACTCGAGTTTACACTCCCACCAACAGTGTAGTAGTGATCCTTCTTGGCCACATCCCCATCACCATCTGTTGTTAGATTTCTTGATAATGGCCTGTAATGCATGAATGATTTCTACACCTGCTTACTGTTGTTTTCCATGAGGTTGAACTTTCTGGTAGACAGCTCAAGGATTTACTTATCTTAATGAGCCCCTTAGTCAGCATGAGAATGTTTAATCACCTGTCTCATCTTTCCAGGTCGACTGTTAGTAACCATCACTGGCCACCAGTTACACGTTTTAGAAAACTGATTTGTGGCCCTTTTTTAAAGTACTTGTAAGAGTAAGGGAATGCAGGTACTGTGACATGAAGCATGTATGAATTCTGAGGTCTGACCCAGAATTCTGACAAATAAGTCACCTTATTTGTACTTCAGACCCCTTGCAAAGAAGATACTCATGTTACTTTGTCAGTGACTGATTTTTTTGAAAACCTTCCCTTTTCGAAAATGCTAACATCTTTGGAATTCTTCCTACTTTTATGATCCTCCAGATTTTTGGGTTTGTTTCTAATTCATAGTCTTCTTTCACTATAGTTCTATTTTTTTTCTCAGCTGTCCTGAGGTTGAACTCAGGGCCTTATGATTGCTAGGCAAGCAATTTTTCACTTCAGCCATATCTCCATCTTTATTTTGCTTTAATTATTTTTAATAGAGTTTCATATTTTTATCCAGGGCCAGCCTTGACCTAAGATCCTTTTACCCATACTCACTGTGCATCTGGGATTATAGGCACATACTTTCATGCATGCCTAGCTGCTTTAGAATGATTTATTTTTTACTTTTTTTCTGATCCTTTTGTAGGCATGTTGCTTGTGTTTAGAAGAACTCATATCAACATGAAATTTTAGAGTAGATATTAGTAAAATTAAAGACTAGCAATGATAGACTCATTTGCTAGTAACACTATTGCTGTTTCATACTTCTACCTTTCCAAACCATTGTGCTGATGACTGTTATTATTGTTATTATGATTATTCGTGTGTGTGTGTGTGTGTGTGTGTGTGTGTGTGTGTGTGTATCTATGCATACTAATACAAGCTGAGGCTTTATACTCAGATCCTTACATTGTTACTTGTTTTTTTTCCTCTTAAGACTAGTTCTCTACCATTGAAGCCATATTTCCATTTCTACCTTTTGGCTAGTTAATTGGAGATTAGTGTCTCTGAGTCTCTCACATTTGTCTGTACGGGCTGGCTTTGAACTCGGATTCTCAGATTTCAGTCTTTTGAGTAAGTAGGATTACAGATATGAGCCATTAGTGCCCACCTGTAATAATTTTTTTCTGGAAAAAAGTAAATGTTCATAAAAACTATAATTTTTTATTAAATTATTTTTCTCAAGTCTGCTGGTGCTGTGATTTTGAATGCAAATACTACTTTGTAACAGAAGTCTGTTGGCTGTATTTTAAGTAGGGAAAATATTATGCAACGTATTTATTTTTTTATGGGAATATTCAATCCTGTCAATTTCCCCAAGAATTTCACTGTGGTCTTCAAAGAGAGCACCTGGGTTCTCTCAGAATTGATTTTTCCCTAAGGTTTGCTTTTGTCCTTTCCCGGTCCTTTGCCTCCTTCTGTGTGCTGCACTTGCCAGCATCATCTACCATTCTCATCTGTAACCCACCCGGGCTTGGTGATCATCTCCTAACCCCACTGACTGTGCTCTCTCTTCCCCTAAATAGTCGGCAAAACCTTCCTGATTGATGGCCTAAGATGTCTTCTCTCTTTTTGCAAACCCACACCGTGCTGACTTTGAAAGGTCATAAAATCGCTGTCCTCCAGTAACAACTTCTAGTTCTAATATTTCTAGAGACATATCTTCAGTGCCTCTGTGCTAACAGATTTTGTGCATTCACAATCTGATCTTCACCAGTGCATATTCTTACAGAGCGGTGATCAGTTCAATGGCTGACAGGTTGTTGCCGCTTTTTAAATGGGACAGAACCATAAAAATGACTCTTGAAATAGTAATTCTCAGTGCAGTAAAAATTTAATAGGTATTTGAAAATGCAAAACTCTTAGACTGAAGAAAATAATAGCACTCATAGAACCCAGAAATAATTGAAAATGCATGCATCAAATGCTTTATAAATTTTCCTGCCTTTCCCACTGAGATGCAAAGAAAATTGCCTTCAAGAAAAAAAAATCCCGTGACACTGTCTTTTGTAATTAGAGCTATTAAGTCTAAATGATAAATAACCATTCAGTGCCATAGTGTAAAATAAAAGATCTGGGAGTACCAAGCAAGGGAAGGATTATTTAGAATTAAGTAAATGATTTTCTTTTTCATCCGTCAGTGTGGTCATGACTATGAAGATGAGTGACTGAGTTGGGCACTGATAGCTCACACCTGTAATCCTAGTTATGAGAATTGAGGATTGTAGTTCAAAGCCAGTCCAAGCAGACAAATCTGTGAGACTCTTATCTCTAGTTAACTATCAAAACCCTGTGATTGGAAATGTGGCTCAAATGGCAGAGTGCCAGCCTTGAGCAAAAAAAGACAAGCTTTATGAGGGAGGCCTTGAGTTCAGTCTTAGTACCTGAATACGTGCGTGTGTACACACACACACACACACACACACACACACACACATACACACACTGTAAGTAAGTGAAACTGATTTGTCAATGAAATGATTATAACCAAAAGAGAATGAATTCCAGGATGTTACATCGTAGAGAATATCAGAGTACTTTATTATGTGATATTTATATATAATAGTTGTACAAGAAGATTTTAATTTAACATGTCATTTACTTGTACAATGTATTTTGATCATTCACCCTTTTCATCATGCTCCAGCACATCTACTCAGTCCTCCATTAGTCTCATCAGGTTTCCTTCCATTGATTATATTCACTCACCATTCTGTGCTTTCATCATCTCTCTTGCTAGCCATCCTTCCTAGGTCAAAATGGTTTTAGCCTCCTGGTATTTATTTAGTTAAATTGTAATTGTTCAAAGAGATTATGCCATGGACTAGTGCAACATTCAGAAGACAAAGGTAATAAAATCATTTTAAATGGGAGCTCACTTCTATTGTGGAGAATCAAATTTTAGGAAGGAGACTGGACCCAGATGGCCCCTGCCTAGTAATATGATGCCTCACAGAACAGGTTCTTCTCTTGCTTTCTGTGGTTCTGGACCATGATTTTATCTATTCAAAGTCTTGTTTGTCATTGCCTATGTTTTTTTTTTTTTTTTTTTTGCCAGTCCTGGGCTTGAGCTCAGGGCCTGAGCACTGTCCTTGGATTTTCTCAAGGCTAGAGCTCTACCACTTGAGCCTCAGCACCACTTCCGGCTTTTTGCTATGTATGTGGTACTGAGGAATCGAACCCGGGTCTTCGTGCATGCTAGGCAAGCACTCTACCACTAGGCCAAACTCCCGGCTTATTGCCTATGTTTTATATACAGATGTGACTACTGACAAGCAGATTGCTGCCTTAGACCAGGGAGGTGGTTGGTTATAAGGAAGTGAGAAGCATTGAATCAAGTTTTCTAGGTGAAAACTAAGAAATAGCTTCTAGCATTGCAGCTCCTGGGAACATGTTTTCTACAAGGCAGCTCAGTGAGTATAATGAGAATACCCTGTGCATAAATTCAATATTAGGTTTATACCCAAGGTCAAATGAAAGTTAATGACCATTTGCACACCAGAGATCTGCAACCTACATTTTTATTTCTTTCTCATAATGACAAAAAGGGAGAGCAATTTATATTTAAATTGATTTAAATTTCAAAGCATAAACACAGAGGTCTCTCTGGTCCCCCCTCCCTCCCTTTTTTTTTTTTTTTTGTTAGTGAATGCCTTGGCACATCTCAACTTTCCTGAAAAATTAAGTCCCATCACATTCCAGTTCCCTAGTGTAGATAGCTTTTTGTTTTCTGTTGAACTTTCTTGTTCTCCCCTGCTGGGTTAGTGACATCAAATCAGAAGCTGGCAATGCAATCAGGGCCACTTTATTTAATGATTTAGGTTTTGCATTTGTTGAGCTAATTAACTGATTGAAGCAGCTAATGGGCATCTTTAATACACTGTTCACTGGGCAGCCTCTCCCTGCTGGCTGCCAGGCCTTTGTTTTCAGTCCCCTGGGGAGTGGGAGCTGCTTCCTAGATGAACACATGATATGTGGCACCCAGCATTTGAAGGCAGGGCCCCAGAGGTCATTATACTAATTACCAGGTACCCCCAAACAGGCCGTACATCCACTTCAAATTCTGTATCTGACTAATTCTGTGCCTTTAAGTAAAGGCTTACATTTTGGGTATGTTTTGGGTGTCTGGATTGGGGTGGAGATGGAGGTTGTCCATAATTCAGTGTTAGAATTTGTAATTCCCCTCACTCCTTCTCTGTGCATCCCTTTGGTACCAAGTATAAGCCATCTATAGATGTTTCAAAATATTGAATATAAAAATATTTAAGGAAATATTAGAAGGTGAGCACATAATTAAAAGGGAAAACTATAAATGGCTAAAATGGTCTCCCTTGGGTACTAAAATATTCCTCAAGAAGAATTCTTGATCTATGCTGTGTTTATTAAGTTATTAAATTCTTCAGTCCAATGCAATGAGGAAATGGGACTCCTGCACTGCCTATCTTACTCTTGATGGTCATCCTCAGTTCCAGTCACCTTTGTTTTTAAAAGGAGGGGATTGGTTTGGTTGATGACTAGAGAACCAAATTTGGTCTGAAGATCAGATCCAAGCACCAAATCCTAGGAAGTTCCCCTCTATCAATCCCATAGTGTTATCTCCTCCATACAAATACAGAAATCATAATTGCAGGTAATATAATTTCTTTCACCAGCTTATTTATTTCATTGACTTTTTTCCTTACTGAAAATCAGCTGAAGGTTTTCTCTTTCTTATTCTTTCTTCCTGCTAGTTCCCATCCTTCTCCCCTCTCCCCCAGAATTTTTGTTTTTTGAATTTTATTTATTTTTACTTTTTAAAGATTTTATTAACATTGATTTTTATACCATATTTCAAATGTCATATTTCATATGTCAATTTTTTTTAAATCCCCCAGATTTTTGTGTCATTTCTATTGGCAAGTAAGAGCCATCAAGGGAAATCTTTGTCCAGGCCCTATGACCCAGCTATTGTCCCTCACTCATCACATTAAAAGTCTAATTGTATAAAGAGCCATGAAAATGGATCTGCTCTCAGTAACACTGAAAATGACATGAGTATGCAACTATGAGTAAACAATGCTTCATAGCATGGTCTTCTAGAAGTCTCCTGGGAGAAATATTGCTTATGGTGAAAGTGAAATATACTTCATGTATTTCTGGTTTTATTTTGTTGTACTGGAGGTTAGCTTTTTCACTCTAGTCTGGAGCTTGAGCCACAATTCCACATCTAGCTTTTGCTGGTTGATCGGAGAGTCTTAAGAATTTTTCTTAATGGTCGGTCTTCAAAATTTGATCCTAGATCTCAACCTCTTGAGTAGCTATGATTTACAGCTGTGAAACTCCAGCACCTGGCTTAGACTTCTTCCTATCTATCTATCTATCTATCTATCTATCTATCTATCTATCTATCTATCTATATCATCTGTCTGTCTATCATACTATCATGTGTATCTAAGATAGATACATATTTGAGAGTTTCTGAATCAAATGTTTGTGTATGTAGCTCTAAATACTTGCCTTCTTCTAGTAGGTTTGTGAGACATGTCTTCTAATGATGCCATCCAGTCTTTGGGATCTGTTTGGGGATGAAATTGGTCATGGATGTTTTCCCCTAGAGCCAATGAAGGCTTGTGTTATATAATTTTACCTTCAGCAGTACATTTTGACATTCAGTGTTTTGTTAGGAAATGTGGAAACATAGAAAGTACCTTATAAAACTATCGTACATCTCTTTCTTATGGGCTGCATCAAAGTTCCTCTTGGATTAAACAAAAGTTTGATTTTCTAAAGCAGTGGTCCTCAGTCTGAATTTGCATAGCAGTTACCTGCAGCTATTAATAGTGCTAATTCCTGAGTCCTGCCTCTAGGACTTCCATTTAAATGAGGACTGAGGCCCTGGCATCTTGATTTTTAATCAGCTTTTATTTAGCCCTAGGTGACTTAGATGTGAGACAAGGACATAGTAAAGTCTGTATAAGCTGCAGGCTCAGGGAATGGCATTTGTTGGTCTAATGAATCAAGTATGGTTGAGAGAACTAAAAGTATACTTAATACTTCTGCTATGAACTCATTAATTGGAGGATTGCCTGACTATTTAGGGTTTCTCTACCTGAATAAAGGCCCCCATGAGGATAACAGAGTTGTAAGGCTTTCATGACATTGGAAGTAAAAACTTAATAATGAAGAGAATTATTTCTAGTTTTTATGTGGTTGGAAGTCAGGGTAGGCATGTATTCTGACTACAGTTTGCCAAGATGACATTTTTTGGAGCTGATTTGCACTGGTATTAGGAGAAATGGATTCTAGCCTGATGTCTCTTAGGTGCTCTTGAACTAAAACCACGACCTTGTATGTAGAAGCCACATCAGTAAAACTAAAGAACTTCGTTCTTTTGTCTAGAAGTGGTTAAGTTCTATTAAATTCAACTTGGGAATTTTATACTTCATCAGGTGGTTGTTTTCTGGTAGAAGAATGACAGGGAATTTTGAGATTAAGGTTAGAAAAGATGATAGTTGGTAGTATCTATATTCCTCTATTCTAGAGATGATAGAGAGCAAAGCATGATAAATAGAGCAAAGCCTGATAAATACAATGTGTCATGTTGGCTCTGTACTTCCTAATTTTCTTCACTTTGATCTTTACTTTTGTCTTGATGTGTTTGAAAGGCTCATTTCCTATGTCCTAGGGAAGTTTTATACAGCAACTTCATATTTATCACCAACAGGAGGAAGGCAGTTCTCCCTATCCAGTGCAGGTGGAAAGAAGACTCAGGAAAGTGGAGATGTCAGTCATCCATGGCAGGAATCCATCTTTCTGACTATGGAGGAGTGAGGACTGTCTCAGCAGTCTGGTCATCAGGGTGGGGTGTTCACCTGGACCAGCAGGCCTGGGTGCTGAGATAGTATATTTTGTGTGCTGCCTCTGACTCAAAGCACCTTGGCTATTCTAGATTTGAGTCATTACTGAAACTGACCAGATAATTACAATTCCACATTTTTTGCATCTAAGTCATTGAAGTTGTTTTTTTGGTAGCATTAGGTCTACATAAGTCAACTGATTGCATCGTCAGTCTTGTAACCAAATGAACAGGCTCATAATCTATGGCATTGTCAATTTATGTGAAAATTCAAAATATTATACACTCCTTTGGGAGGAAATATGACTCAGTACTTTTGACCTAGATTTGAAAAATATTCACAGTAGACTTTGTGTCTGTGTGTATACACACCCACAGCATGTGTTGTGTGTGCACACTGGTCCTGTGGCTTGAACACAGGGTCTTGTCCCTGAGCCTTTTTGCTAAAGGTTAGTATTCTACCACTTGAGTTGCAGATCCACCTCTGGCTTTTTGGGTGGTTAATTGGAGACAAGGGACTCACATACTTTCCTGCTCTGGCTGTCTTCAAACTGTGATCCTCAGATCAGCACCCTGCCACAATAGACATTGTGTGTGTGTATGTGTGTGTGTGTGTGTGTGTGTGTGTGTGTGTGTGTGTGTGTGTGTGTGTGTTGAGGCATACAAAATTTATGTAAACTGATGAAATAGGACCTTTAGATACTCTGTATTCAAAAATAACTCAAAATGGATGGAGCACTTCAATGTAAGAACTGGAACTACCAAGAGAACTAAAAAACAAAGAAAGCTTGGTAATGGCTTTTTATTAATACAGCCAGAAAAGCTCAAGAAAAGTAGAAACAGGCAACTGAGATTTCATGCATCTAAAATGCTTCTGCACATAAAGGAAATAATTCATGGTAAAGAGACAAAGTATATAATGGGGGTGGTTAATATCTAAAATGACTCAATATCAGAATGATATTGTCTTCAATAGTAAGAAGCAAACTTAATTAAAAATAATCAAGGCCAAGACTTTGGCCTAGTGGTAGTGTTTGCCTAGCATGCACAAAGACCCAGGTTCGATTCCTTGGTACCACATACATAGAAAAAGCTGGAAATGGTGCTGTGGCTCAAGTAGCAGACTGCTAGTCTTGAGGAAAAGCCCAAGGACAGTTCTCAGGCCCTGAGTTCAAGCCCCAAGACTGGCAATAAAGAAAGAAAGAAAGAAAGAAAGAAAGAAAGAAAGAAAGAAAGAAAGAAAGAAAGAAAGAAAGAAAGAAAGAAAGAAAGAAAGAAATAATCAAATAACTGAAGTAGACATTTCTTTATTTCTCTTACAAATATCCAGAAGGCATATGAAAACAATAGACAAACACAAAAGAAAACTACAATAAGTTATCACCTGCCACATGTTAGAAAGGTTATTATCAAGACAAAGGTAACAAGTGTTAGTAAGAGTGTTGATAATAGGGAACACTTTGTCCTGCTGGTGGAATGAAGGTTAGGCCAACCAATTATGGAGAATAGTATAGAAGTTTCTAAAAGGAAACAAACCATAACAAATAATAAAAAAAATTTACAATACCAATCAATACAGAATAACCGCATGATTCAACAGTCTCACTACTGGGAAAATATACAAAGGAAATGATGTCAATTTGCTGAAGTGATAGCTTCCTGGCCATGTTCATTGTGCTATTTACAATAGCAAGATACAATATCAACCTAAGTGGTTGGTCCATACATTCACAATGAAATACTATAATATCATACAGCAACCGAAAAAGAAATACAGCCATTTATGATAGATGAATTTGGAGAACATTATGCTAAACAAAACAAGCCAGGCACAGAAAGATAAGTACTTCATGTTTCTGCCTACATGTAGCAATTTTTTTCAAAAAGTCCCATTTAAAGAAGCAGAAAGTAGAATGATGGTTACTAAAGGCTTGGCAAAGGAGATATATGGGGGAATATGTTGACAAAAATTGTATAAAGTTTTAGTCAGAAGGAATAATTTTTGAGCATGGTAATTATAGCTAATAATAATGCTTTATAGATTTCAAAATACCTAAAAGAACATGTACTAACAGAACATTTGGTTATGCTAACTTGATACAATTGTTCCACAGTGCGTATAAATATATATAGTCTGTTCACCATGTTATCAGGGTCTATGTGGATACAACCAACTATGAATCAAAAGTATTTTTTCAGAAAAATTTCAGAAGATCAACCAGACACTTGGTAAACTTCTGTTATCTGAGCTACCTGGGAAGCTGAGGGAAGAGAATTCAGGCCTGATAATGGCCTGGGAAAAGCACAAGACTCCATCTGTAACATAAACTAAAAGCAAAAGCACTGTAGGCATGGCTCAAGGGCTATAGCACCCTCCTGAGTTCAATCAGCAGTACTGCCAAGATAAGGAAACAAAATAATTTTTAAAAAAAGAAAAGAAAAGAGAAAGGACTCCAAAAAGCTCCACCCTCCCCCCCGCCCCGCCCCAATTTCCCACTTATGGTGAAATGAAGTGAAGTGGTATGGAGCTGTACTTGCCGCATCCTGCCATGAATCCACAGACCCATGTCTCCCCAGCCCTGGTTCACAAATGCTGTCCTTAGGCTAAAATGGGTGATGGTTGTGTCTCTACAGAACAGATCTTCACATCCTGCCCTTACTTCCCTAGACAGTACAGAGTTGTATAAGTAATCTTATGGTGACTTGAAGTATACTGGAACGTGTTTACTTGTATGCAGATATGCCATATTTTACATAAGGGCCTGGAGACCCTTAAGTTTTGGTATTCAATGGGGTTTCTAGAACCAGTCACCTCTGGTCCTAAGGTATGACTGTGTACAGTTAGTAATCTAAAATTATTCTGCAATATGCAATACCAAACTAGCACATTGTCACCCATAAAAATACATAGTTGTTATTCACTAATTAATTTGGTGGATGAGGATCAAGGAACAAAAAGCTACGTCTACTTTTCTAGACTCTTCTTAAGCTATTTCTTCCCTTTTACTTATTTAATGGTCCATGTATCATGGCTTACATTTACAAACACAAGGACTTCCAGGGACTTCTTGCTGGCTCCACTGTATAGTAGGAAGCAATCATATTATTGATAATTGAAAAATAAAAACCTTATGAGAATGGTTGGAGTGACAACAGGTTTTAAAATGTAGTCTAATAGAGCCGGGAGTTTGGCCTAGTGGTAGAGTGCTTGCCTAGCATGCACGAAGATCAGGGTTCGATTCCTTGGTACCACATACAAAGAAAAAAGCCAGAAGTGGTATTGTGGCTCAAGTGGTAAAACTCTATCTAGCCTTGAGAAAGCCCAAGGACAGTGCCCAGTCCCTAAGTTCAAGACCCAGGACTGGCAAAAAAAAAAAAAATATATATATATATAGACTATCAGAACCAGAGGACCCTAGTTAAGTAAAAGTTCCCCATATAGATAGTTCTGACCTATTTTGCTTATGGTTTATAGTTGTCGGGGGTTTTAGTCTTCAGTCCCTCCCGACCCGCAGGAGGGATAGAACAGGCCCGATCAGGATGAGCTGAGAAAGGAGAGGGCCAACTGACCACCTGCACCCAGCCCTCCCTTGCTTGAGGACAATAAGATGTGTCAGGGAGACCCATCAAGGCAGGAACTCATTTATTGAGGAAGTACATTCAGCTAATATAGGGTGCAGGAGCCTATCAGCACAAAGGTGGGCAGGTCGGGGGAGGTCCACGTGTTTACTCTCACTATAGGTCTCAGCAGAGAGTGATAAAGCAATAACACATTCGTACCCAATGATAATCAAGTCTCAGCAGAAAGTGATTCACAATACCAACGATAAAGCTCAAAGTTCATAGGCATGGCGTTCATACATGGCAGCTCATTTCTTTGTGTGGTTATCTTACTCAGTGGTGCAGATTCATGGGCCAACCTGACCCTGCCCTCAGCTCCCAACATATAGTATCGGGGTAGAAATGTGTAGCTTTGAAAAGAGATTTGGATTCTGTCCTGACTTCTTGGCTTTCTGTGCAATGGAGCTCATGGCATATGGCCTCTTGGGCATGCTGATGAGTTGTGGAGTATGCCAGATATTTTGTAAGTGAATGAACATTTGCTGTGTCTGAGAGCCTTTGCAGACCCCATCTTACATTGGGCAATTATAGTAGATTGGCCTGAATCTGTCCCCTCCCGAGAACATTTCCTTGGAAGATACTTAAAAGGAAATAAATAAATAAAGTATTCTGCTTCTCAAAATAATGTAGAAGAAAAATTGCAGCTCTTTTTAAATTTCTTTTTGTTCATGAAATTCTATTTTGTTTGGATAATATACAAGGCATATTCATTAAAATAAAAGTTTTTTTTTAAAGTTCTGGTACATATCCTGTTAAGCACAGCAGATTATCTTTTTACTATGCTGAACAATGAGGTAAATATTTATACTTCAATGAAAGGATCTGATTTGGGATTTTGCTCTAGTGATATTATCATTTTTCTGTTGAATAACTTTTCCATTAACTAGACTCATTGAACCTTACTCAAAAGAAACACTTTAAAACAGGAAATGAGGCTGTCGCTCCAGGGGTAGGGCAGTCGTCTTAAACTGAAGATCGTAGGAACAGTACCCAGGCCCAGAGTTCAAACCCCATGACCCACAAAAAAAAAAAAAGGAAGGAAGGAAGGAAGAAAGAAAGAAAGAAAGAAAGAAAGAAAGAAAGAAAGAGAAAACACTGTAAGAGCCTATTAAGAGATGGAATAATGCTGGTGCCAGTGGCTCATGCCTGTAACCTTAGCGCCTCAGAAGGCTGAGATATGAGGATTGTGGTTCAAAGCCAGTCTGGGCACGAAAGTCCAAGAGACTCTTATGTCCAGTTAGCCACCAGAAAACCGGAAGTGACACTGTGGCTTAAGTAGTAGAGCCCTAGTCTTGAGCTGAAGAGCTCGGGCCTAGAGTTCAAGCCCCATGACTGAAGGAAAAAGAGAGGGGGGTGGGGAGAAGGGAATTTGGAGGGTCACAAAAATGGAAACAGAATCTTCTCTGCCTTAGGGCAGGGCTAACTCATACAGTCAGGCAGACAGCAGAAGGGGGCCAGAGCCCTTCTCTCAGTGCTGGATGCCTCCAGCCAAGCACTGGAGCTTGTCAGCTAGTTCTCATTTCTTCTCCTCAGTACGGATTTCTGATCTTGAGAGCACACATCCCAATGGCAGTAAAACACAGAATTGCTTTCATGAGCAACCATTTATTATTTATTATGTGAATTTCTGGGTTGTAGCCATAGGGAGGTTTGGGGATAAGGACTGAGTAAGAGCACTTTAAAATGCATAAAGTCATTACCACTGGAACTGAAGTCCTAGGAGGAAATTCAAGTCAGTTCTTGTTTAGTCTGTTGGCAGTAAATCTCTTGCTTTTAAATCCAACAGTCTCCAGTTCAGTTGACAGGCTGAACAGGTTGGGGCAGAGAACAAATGGTTGGATAGAGATGCCTTGGGCACTGGTCAGTGTTGAGAGAAGAGATCTAGTAGCTCTGGACACGCCAGACTGTAACACCACATGGAATGACTGGTGCATGTTGATTCCTGATTTTCAAACTTCCACATATCACAGCAGTGATGAGATAAAAGGTTGTACTGCTTCTCTTCTTTCCAAGGACTAAATGAAATCTGAGCGTTGGAAGCACCTATTTTCCTATTTGGTGCCTGTATCCCCTGGCCCCGCCTCACACACACATTGTTTTTTCTTTCCAAACTTGCTGTTCTGCCTGCTTAGGGAAGCACCTTTCCTTGTTGAATGTGCATGGCATACTGTTGAGGGATCTTATAAAATAAATACTGTGACCCCCTCTCCAGGATGGTACAAAACCCAGCTGATTATTTACATAAAGAGGAACTGGTTCTGCCTCCTGTGGTCTGGAATAGCTGCAGTGTTTTCCTAACGTTTTTATGTACACAGCCCTCAGGACACATGCAGGATCCCAGCCTAGTGCATACCTCCACACTTGGGAAAAATGCTAGTTATGACACATTTTTATCTCTTTCCCTGTATTTGTTCATTATATTCTACTTATATTTCATCAAGAAGGAAAAGAAATCCCTGTCAAGATCCCACATGAATAAATGGTGGGTTAAGGTGCTGCATACATGTAATCCCAGTAGTTGGGAGACTGACACAGGAGGATCTCAAGTTCAAGACCAGATTGTGCTACATTAGCACAAACCTTATATGAACAACAGAAGACGAAACCAAACAACAAAAAGAAAAGAAAGGGAAGGAGTAAGGGAGGGGAGAAGGGAATGAGGAAGAAGGAAAGGAGAGGAAAGGTATCCAAATGAATGAATTAGCTGCCTCCATGACTTATGCAGAGGTGAATGCCTACAGATGCACACATTCAAATGGAGCATGGGGCTGATTTTGAAGTGTGACAATTGCTCTGTGTGTGTGTAGGTGTGTGTAGGTGTGTGTGTATGTGTTTTCTCTTGGTGTGGTCTTCCTTTTCAAAAACCAGCCAGCAGAAATTAAATAAGCTTCACTTTGGAAAGATATGTTTCTGTCTTCCTCTCTCTCCTTCTCTCTGCCTCCCTCCTCTTTCCCTCTCTTCCCCCTCTCTCCCTCCTGTCTCTCTTCCCCCCCTCACTCTCCCCCTCCCTCTCTTCTCTCCCCCCCCACCCTCTGTAAGTGAGGTGAAAGGAGAGTGTGGGTATGCCAATGCTGGAACTTGAACTCAGGGCCTGGGTGCTGTCCCTTAGCTTCTTCACTCAAAGCTGGTGCTCTACCACTTGAGCCACAGCTCCACTTCCATCTTTGGGGGTGGGTAATCACAGACTTTCCTGCTTGGGCTGACTTTGAACCATGATCCTCAGATTTCAGTCTCCTAAGTAGCTGGCATTTCACATGTGCCGTCAGTGTGTGACTGAGTTCTACTATTTTTAAAGTAGTATTAGAGTTACTGGAAGAGTTTTCTTGCGTGGTCCTAGTACATTGGAGCAAGGGAAAGCTTTGTTGTTTCCAAGGTAACACAACAGTTGCTATCAAGGCAAACCTGAGGATCCTTGGAGAATACCAGCTGTTGTTCATCTTAAATCCCTATTGGCTAATTTTCAAATGGATGGCACTTAAATTAGGTACTCTTAAGTGAATTAGTGCTAATTAATTCACATACACTGTTAGTTCTCTTGTGGACTCTTATGTTCCCTGTTCGGAGTACATGTCCTGGATCATGTGTTTTTGTTATGGTAAGCTATTTTCAAAGGCTGCTTTTTGCTTTTACACTCTGTGAGTGGAGAGATAAGAAATAGTTTGTGTTGGCAGAGTGAGGCTCCAAGCCTCCCTGATCCCAGAATCTGTCATTTCTGTATACGTGTTCTGCAGGAGGGAACAATCCCAGAATCAATATTTGCACAGGAAAATTTTCCCCAACCTATCCTTATTTGATCAGATAAAAGAAAAAAATTGAGCCCACCATCTAAAATAACTACTTCCTCCTGTTACTATAAGATATTTACTGTTAGGGGGCATGAAGACATTGACATTATAGGCTCGATAGAGCTCTCCCTTTTTAGATGATCCTGATTTGGGGTTTTGTGCATGTAAATTTATGAGCTGGTCATAAATCCTTGGAATTTCTGGATTAGTAAATTGTTTTTATTTCCAAATGATATACGTGAACACTGGCTGCATGTATCCTGGGAGTTAGGATTTTTCAGTATTTTCAGAAAAATGGAGTTGTCTCTGTAATAGAATTGGGCATTCTGTTTTCTTGGTCCTTGGGGTATTAAGGCTGAGAATCTCTCCAGCATGAAGACTGACAGGAGGGCCTGGTGCTGAGGTTCATGCCTATAATCCTAACTAGGATTGGAGAAAGCTGAGGTCTGAGGATTGAAGTTTGAAGCCAACCCGGAAAACAAATATGTGAGATTTTTTTGTTTCCAGTTAACCAGCAAAATGCTTGAGCAGCAAGGCCAAGTGAGAGTTTAGGGCCC
Organism: Megascapheus bottae; assembly: GCF_031878675.1. Classification (NCBI taxonomy): domain Eukaryota; kingdom Metazoa; phylum Chordata; class Mammalia; order Rodentia; family Geomyidae; genus Megascapheus; species Megascapheus bottae. The sequence goes on along the minus strand of NC_143513.1, from coordinate 19,125,079 downwards.
TGAGTTCAAGAACAGTACCAAAGCCACACTGATGTGAGGTACCTTTGGCAGGTCACTAGTCTTTCAGATTCTCACTCGGCTAATTTGGGTGTTATGTCAGACAATATTTTTTTTATGTTGTTAAAGATATGACTATACAGGGCCAGGAGTTTAGCTTAGTGGTGGAGTGCTTGCTTAGCATGCATGAAGGCTTGGGTTCAATTCCTTGGCACCACATACATAGAAAAAAAAAGCTGGAAGTGGTGCTGTGGCTCAATTGGAAGAGCTCTAGCCTTGAGAAAAGTCCAAGGACAGTGCTCAGGCCCTGATTTCAAACCCCATGACTGGCAAAAAACAACAACAACAAAAAAGATATGATAATACATGTAGAATTAGGGAGGGTAGAAATACGGTTCATTTGCCTGGCATGAGCAAGTCCATCTTAGCTCCTCAGCATTGCAAAGTAAGTAAATAAATATAGGAAAACAGTTGAGGATGAGCTAAAAAACAGGACTAACCTTTGTCCTCAGTCCTATGCTTCGATGCTTTTTTTTTCTTTTCATATATTTTTTATTGTAATTAATAGAAGTGTTACATGATATTTGCCAGATAGAAGGTGCATTAATTCACATACATTGATATCCTTTCACATGTCTTGGTCCCCATTTCCCTCCCCCCCACCCCCCCTCATATTTGTATTCGGTTATTTGAAATTGGATAGGGAAGGGGGGAAAACAAGATGCTTTGATGCTTTCTATGCATTGATAATTCTGCCTAAATCTCAAGTCAGGTGTGCTGGCTCAAGCCTGTAATCCTAAAAGCTCCAAGTAGAGGGTGCTTGGGAGGCTGAGATGCATGCGTCATGGTTTGAAGCCAGCCCGGGCAAAAAAAAAAAATTAAAAAGTGACACTCCTCCCCACCTCATCAATGTCTGAGTGTGGTGGTACACACCTGTTACATCCACTCTGGGGGAACCACAGTAGTTGGAAATAGTGGCACACATCTATCATTCCAGTGATGCTGGCAACAAATAGGAAGATTGTGATTCAAGCCAAGGTGGGCACATGGGAGCCCATAAATAACCAACACAAAGATGGCTGCCAAAGTGGCATATGCCTATCCTGTGTTGAAACCAAAGTACCACCAAAGGGGGGATTATGATATACCTAAATGTAAAATATGTGTGTGTGTGTTGTTCACACTCAGTCCTAAAATTTATTACCAATTGTCTTAAATATTCTGTGTCCTAGCTTTATTAATGAGGTAAAAGTATATATGTATATATATATTTATACTGCAGAACATTGCTTTAAAAGGTAAAGTATAACTTTGGTGAGCTAAAATATTATAAGGTTAATTTTCCTCATTATTCACGAATATGAAAACCTTAAAGAGCAAAACAAGAAAAATTGAAATACAACACAAATAAATGCCTACACATGATGGGTATCTCTCCAGGATAAGACTTCTTATATTATTCCATTTGGTAGAGATTAGTTCCTTTTATAACCCACTGTATTTTTTTAAGTGGGGCGCAGTCAGGATGTTATTCTAGATTTTATTTTTCCCTTTATACTCTTACCTCGGATTTTCAAAGAAAACATGGGTGTTATTCTTTATTCTTAAATTTCCTTCTAGCTGGGCAACAGTGTAACAGTTTTTAGCTGAAAACAGAAGAAAAGCTTCTACCTACTTTGCTGTTCCTATCTTTAGGGACTCGGCTGGTTGGAGTTGTCTTGGTTATGTCAGAACTTGAACAGAATTTTCCTCCTTCCTCCTTTCATGAACAGTTTCAAAAGAAGTCACTTATTGTGGAAGTAGGTGTTGTCACAAGAGGCCACTATGGTCACTTGAGGCTGCATTATGTGTCCCTACGAGCAGTTACAGTGTGCTACTCTGTGCAACCCTAGGTAAGATGCATGCTAGGAACCACACAGTACACATGAAAGGCATACAGAAGCTAAAGGCACAGGCAATGATATTCTTAAAACTGCAGAGCAGAAAGCATAGTGTTTAAAAGTGCTCAAAAGTAGGCACACTGAGTCTATTAATGCAGTGGGTGAACTCATTTCTGGTTAGGTTTGTTTGCTTTGGTAGAAGAGTGAAGAGGGGCAAGTGTGATAGTGACTACAATTTATTCTGCTTAGGATCATCATTCATTGTGTGTGCTGGCCATTGACAAATTGTGTTCATTTTATCTAAAAATTCGAGTGCAGCTCAAATCCTAATATGGCCACTTCTCTGGTCTGAGTCACTTTCATCTCTAGGGAAGACATAGAAACAAATCACCTAACTCATTTCCTCCCATGAATTTGCTTCTCTTGAGTTTGTTCACAAAGAAGTTAAAAAAATAACTTGGGGGGGCGGCAGGAGCATGGCCTAGTGGTAGCATGCTTGCCTAGCATGCAGGAAGCTCTGGGTTCAATTTCTTGGAACCACATACACAGAAAAGCTGGAAGTGGGGCTGTAGCTCAAGTGGCAAACACTAGCCTGGAGCAAATGTCCAAGGACAGGGCCCAGATTCTGAGTTCAAGCCCCAGTACTGGCAAAAATAAATAAATAAATAAATAAATAAATAAATAAATAAATAAATAAATAAATAAAATAACTTGGGGACATATACATCAAATTATACAATTCTTAATTTAAAAGTCTTCAATGGCTCTCTATATCCTTGGACAGAAATATGAATTTGTTGTTGTCCATAGTCTCTCACCATGGGTAGCTCCAACTCAAACTTCTGATCTCAGCCAAATATCACTTCATCAAAGCAGAACTTTTCTCCATAGCTTCTTCCTTAAAACAGCTTCTCTACTGGTCTTCTACCATTAATTTCCCTTTTTCTTCTTTTAAGGCCCTTAAGGTGATTTTTAATTTAATCTTATTTTCTTTAATTTTTGCTATTAATTATAGCAGTAGCTGTTATTAACTATTTCCTCAGGTAATATTTTAGATTATAGAGTTTTTATGTCATGTCCACTGAAAAAACAGTGTTGAAGATATAAGTAGGTGTTCAGTAATATTTGTTCAAATGAAAGAGAAGTAATATATAGAGAAAAATCTTTGTATCATCCTGCTTCCACCAGAGTTGTACAAAACACATTTCATTGTGTGAAATGGACATTTAGAAGCTTCTCAGAGATAAGCAGAATTTAGGTTTATTAAGAAAAGCAAGACAGAGGCTGGACATGGTGATACATGTCTGTAATGTCAGCTATTTACGAGGAGGTTGGTTTTGGTAGGATCATAGTTTGAGGCCAGCTGGGACATAAAGTTAGCAAGACCCTATCTCAACAAACCAGCCAGACATGGTGTCATACACTAAAACCCCAGCTCCCCAAGAAACATATATAGGTGAATTATAGAACAAGGCCTTTTTTAGATTAAAAAAAAAACACAAAATAAAGCAGTGTGTGCATGTGTGTGCCAGTTCCAGCTTTTTGCTGATTAATTGGAGATAATTGTCTCATGGATTTGTCTGCTCAGGATGTCTTTGAACCATAATCCTCAAGTCTAACCCTTTTGAGTAACTAGGGTTACATACATGAGCTGCCACCAGCACCCAGGTTAAGGTTTTTCTGTTCTTCTTCTTCTTCTTCTTCTTCTTCTTCTTCTTCTTCTTCTTCTTCTTCTTCTTCTTCTTCTTCTTTTTTTGAGGCTTAAGTATTTTAGCAGTTGTGTGCAGGCTGGATGGATCGAAAAGAGGCTTAAGTCAAGAGCTATAGATAGGAAGTTATTTCAACAGGAAGAAAAAGTTGTAAGGACTTTCACATGGAGATGCTAGGGAAGAGGAGGTGGATTCAAGACTCCACAGTAGGAACATTGAGATAGCAATGTCCAAGAGACAGAGATATAAAACACAAACACTGAGCTTCCTCTATAGCAGTAGCATTTAGTCTACCAGCCTGAAATCAGTGAGTTTAGTCAATCAATCCATCATCAAATCATCAATCAGTATCCTCACAATTGAATACAGGCCTTCATCTGTCCCCTACCCCACACTGGTAAAGCCCAGTAATGAATTGATAATGTCAGGATGGCTCTGGTGAAGAGAGAACTGAGATTGCCTTTTCACCCTTAAAAGAGCAGACCATGTATTGAACAGGAAAATTACCCAGTGTTATAGTTAACTTATTGTGTAGATATAAAAAAGTAGTGCTGTTGTTTTCATTTTATAAATCTACTTAGTATTACATATCTCAGAAGCAAGACTCAAAATTATTTATGCTGCCACATTTGTTTAATACTGTTCTTTTATTTTCTTTGAAGCAGTTGAACAGGATGAAGAAAGTAGTGGCAGAGACATAGCTGTGATTGAAACGGAAAGTGTTCCAGATTCTCAGGTACGATCTATTCTGTGACCACCCTTTCTCTGTTAAGCTTGGTAAGGAGTCTATAAATTATATGGATTTTACATTTTATGCTCTGTGTGTAAGTCATAGCGTTGGGCAAGTGTACTTAGATTTGACATAAAGATATTTCACAAGAATGGCCCTAAATTGATAACTATATTTACAAGCATTCTTCCTGATCCAAAGCCTTACTCTCTGCTGAGTCAGTTACCCATTGTTCAGAAATATTAAATAGGAAAGCCCAGAAGTAAGCAATTCATAAGTCTTAGAGTGTGTATCCTTTCGAGTAGCATGATGAGCACGGTTATATTTTGGTTCATCTGGTTTTATCCTACCTGGAATTTGAACCATCATTTTGACCAACATACCCATTCTCGTGTTCCCTGCCAACCTTTCAGCAACTGTCTTACTTATCATATCAAGTGTCAGGGAACAAGTTGCCTAATGTGATGTCATATACCTATATCATTGATCTCATCATCACACATACATGTATATTTAGCTTTTGAGGAATACCACATGATTTTGTTATTTTTTAATTTATTTTTATTTTTTTGCCAGTCCTAGTTCTAGGGCCTGGGCACTGTCCCTGAGTTTCTTTTATTCAAGGCTAGCACTCTGCCACTCAAGCCACAGTGCCACTTTTGCCTTTTCCTGTATATGTGGTACTAAGGAATCAAACCCAAGGCTTCATGCATGCTAGGCAAGCACTTTACCATTGAACAACCTTTCTAGCCCCTCATATAATGTTATTATATCATGTTGTAATTCTCTTATTCTGTTGTTGTTAGTAATCTCTTACTATGTCTAACTTATAAGCTAAAATTTGCCATATATAAAAATACATAGGTGTGTGTGTGTGTGTTTATCTGAAAAATCATTGTAGGTATAGAGTTCAGTACTATACATGGTTTCACGTCTTCACTGGAGTCTTGGGACAGACATATCCCTTTCAGATAAAGGGGACTATTATACAGTTCATACAGTGCTTCATAGGTAGGGGACAGAAATAAATGAATACACATATGTGTGTGTGAGTGTGTGTGTGTGTGTGTGTGTGTGTGTGTGTGTGTGTGTGTGTGTATATAGAGAGAGAGACAGACAGACAGACACTACATATTCCAAAGAAAGGAAGGGAAGAAATCCTGGAACTGAAGGAGAAGCACCTGAAAAGGTAGATCTTCTCTTATAGCTATCTGATAGCATCAATAGCCAAAGTTAGCCAGACAAATTATCATGCCCCCCCTTCCTTGGCAATCATGGCCTGGGTATACTTTGGGTAGGAACTACTATTGTGGCATAAAAACCCCTGGTGCTAGCAACTTACCTTTATATCATCACAGGAAAGCACTTGAAGATTTTTAGCCTGATTGCACCATTGCTCTTCCCTTCGAAGCTTCTAAATTTGTTGATTTTAGTCAGAATCAGCCAGTATTTCACAGGTTGAATGTTTAAATAAATGAATACTGTTTTCCTTTATTTGTTTTTGAACCTGTTCTACAAGCAAAATTCTGTTTGAATGAAATACTGTTTCTCAAAATGAGATATAAGCCCTGGGACAGTGTACTTTTTATTCAGCAGGAGTAATATAACTCCACATCTGCAGGTCATACAGAGAAATGAAATTATGAAACCAGTAAATCAGTAATTGCATCAACAACAGATTCCATTTGGGTTTGAATGTCAGGAGTGAAGGTTACAGGGTGGCATGATTATGTGGAAGGCAGCTGTCACCTCCTCTGATTGATCTGCTGTCCCCTAAACCTACTGGCTTTTATCAGATAACTGCAAGTTCACCTATCTAAGTCCTCTGGATAGAATCAGTAGTTCAAATCCTATGAGACAGGCTTTAAGAAAGCTAACAGAATTTTGCCATCAGGTTCTTGGGGCAGAAATAGAAATAAATGTCCATGTTTTTAAAATTTGAACATGTGTATATGTAATTTATAAATATATTTTATTTGATATATCATTTATATACATACACATTGAGCATCTACCTTGGTTGAGCATCATAATCTGATATTTAAGATTACTTCGGTCTGTACCCCAGAGTGTACTTAAAGCAATTGAAGTGGATATTAATTCCTTCTTCCTGTGACATGGTAAAATGTTTTACTGTAGGAAAAAGGCTTCTAGGTTGTTGGAAACCTTTGGTTCATAAATGATAAGATAGCCACCACCCGTGAGTGATGTACATATCTCGTGCATACCAGAGAATTCTTCTATTGGCTTCTTTTTTCCTTCTGTCATTAAAGTCATTCTCTGCATGTTTTAATGCTGTGGCATGTGGTCAGAATGAAGAGAGCATTAGTCTTGAGTTTTTGTATCAGGTGTTCTTCCTTATAGCACTTATTTTCCTTCTAGCTGGTACGTTTGAGCAAGTTCCTTAGTGTCCTGAAGTATCTAATTGCCTATAAGATGACCTTCAAGGCCTTTGCCTTTAGGGTTTCCACATAATCTTCTGGGCATTGCCTAGCATGATGTTTATTTCTGTAAAGTGTAGATAGAAAGTTGTCATAAGGTTGAAACAAAGTAATATAAAAACATGCCTGCAAGGGCTGGGGGTGTGGCTCAGTGGTAAAGCCCTTGCCTAGTTTTCATAAGACTTTGTGTTTCATCCCTAGCCCTACAAAAGTCAGTGGAAGGGGGATGGGAAGAGCCTGTAGTCCTGGCATATAGAAGAGTTTCAGTCAAGGCAACATAGCTTGAGGTTTTATTTTATTTTAATTCCATTTCTACTTAGTTCACAATATATTCTAATTGATCCCATGGAACCTGAGGTTTTAGAGTATGGACTCCAGAACCAGACTACCTGGGTTCTTTTCTTAGGTCTGCCTGAACAACGTTCATATTATTACAGAAAAGAAAACAATTTATTTGATAATAATGCATGCATGTTGGGTGCTCTTCTTAGTTATTTGTTTTACAGAAGAAACCCAACTATAATCACCACCATTTTACCCATGGTATGTGGTAGGACTGAGTTTTTGACCAAAGCACTCTGGATGCAAACTGCCTTGCAGACATTTTTACCTTAATCATTAGGTTATTTGAAAGATTAAATGTCGGTATGAAGAACAGTAAGGGCCTACCACATAGCAAGGTCTCCAGTGGTTTAGGTTCTAATCGCTGTCATGGTCCTCTCACACTGTTTTTTGATGTGAATATTGAAGGTTGCTATCATGGCTTAGTTGCATCATTTTTCTGTCTGCCGTCATAATACCTTCACATAAATAAGTATACATAAATTCTATTCCCTTAATTCTCTCCATAAGAGTAAGGGACTAACAAAGCTTTGTCAAAATGAATGCGAATGTTTCCCCTTTCCAATAAGATCAGCAATGAATAATTTATAGTATTGTTGAACTTTGGAATCAGTTTCTTTGATTCAGTGGACCATTGACCAAGGATTGAGTGATTACTTCCATTGTTTCGTATTCTCCATTTAAATCATTTACTTATATTAGATAATTATAAAAAAATTTATAGCCAGATATTTTAACATATATCAGTCATTAGATTGTGCTAAAAAAAATCCTAGAACTAGATATGTGCTCAAACCCTAAACCTCAAAAAAAAAAATACCTTTAGAGTAAAGCTCTTATGTGATGCTGTCATAGAAACAGATGATCATTTTCTAGAGTTTGCTTATTTTCTGCTTATAATTTTTCAGATTTACAGCCCCATAATTTCAAAAACATTTGTCTCTTTTTTCTTATATGAAAGTTTAAGAATTCAAGTGTATATATATACACACACACTTCATCAGTTATATAAGTATATACTGTGTTTTTACTTCAATCAGAAGATATACTCCTATATGTGTAATAGGTTAAGAATTTTTTGAGGAAACTGACATTTGTTCTATGCTATCCACTAACACAAATCATCTGGCAAACAAAGACTAAAAAGGTGAGCTTCTCTGGACTTCTGTGGTTTCCATGACGATGAGGAGCCAGGAGTGGCTGAGTGATTTCTAAGGTTGTGTGGTACCCCAGTTTGATAATGAAGGAGGCCCAGGACTCAGTGACTCTCCCCTGGGCAACATACTTCCTCCTACATGCTTGTCTCACTGTGAGTGCTTTGTAGCTCGTTCCCCATGCCTTTATTGAAGGGCATGTATTCTACCCTAGTCATCGTGTAGTGCTCTAAAGAAACTTAAGAAAAGAAATACTTACTGTCTTTTTAAAAAAATACTTTTTATTGTTACTATAAAGGTGAATTACAGAGGGGCTGCCATTTCATAAATCAGGTAATAAGTACATTTCTTTTTGGATAATGTCACCCCTGCCTTTGCTGTCTCCCCGTTTTTCCCTCCCATCTCTGCCACAAGTTATGAAGTTCATTTTCAACATAGTGTCTACTGAGTACCACAGCTGTAATTGCTCACTCTTAGTCCCTCTCTACCTCCCTTCCCCAAAGATGACAGATAAACAAACAAGACAAAAAGTTTAAAAAAAAAAACAAACCAAAAACCTCTTGTTTCCATTTCCTGGAATTTATTTCAATAAAGATTATTTTATATGAGCAGAGGCACAGAGGCATTGTACCATTGTATTTCTCCCATAAGAGTGTCCTTCTCTGGTCTCACTATGTGTGAATGTCTAGCTTTTTTTTTTTAATGCCACTACTAGGGCTTGAACCCAGGTCTTCATATTTTCTCTGGATATTACCTTCTCATGACTAGCACACTACCACTTGAGCCATGTCTTCAGTCCAACATTTTTGCTGGTTAATTGGAAATAAGAATTTCATGTATTTTCTTGACAAAGTTGGTTTCAAACCTTGATCTTTAGATCTTAACCTCCTGAGTAGCTAGTTATATTAAAGGTATAAACCACAAATGCTTAGCTCTGAAAGGAATTAGTAATATTTTCCTGTCTTAGAAATAAATACATAAAACTAAGTATTATGCATGTGTATATGAATACATACACATATACTTTTTTTTCCTTTTGTCAGAGTATATATTTTTTCTTTTTGTATGTGTGTGTGTGATTGGTCATGGGCCTTGAACTTGGGGTCTGGGTGCTGTTGCTGTCCCTGAGCTTTTTCACTCAAGGATAATGCACACCACTTTGAACCACAGTGCTACTTCCTATGTATTTTTTTCAATCCCATTAGCCTTTTGGTTTATATTTTCTGCTTAAAAATAGCAAATTTACTCACCAAATTTTTAAGTTCAGTTTTTAATAGAATGAGTAAGATTTTATTGGAATGCCATGAATTTGTACTGAAGAACATTTTTTAAAGTATCCCTCTGTTATTGAAAGCATGCTTTCTTCCTAGCTCTGCTTCCTTTGATAGCAGTGTTTGATGCTTTACCTAGGTATTTTAGAAAAAAATTATTTTTAAATGTAATACAATGGAGACAGTATTTTCATACTTGGAACCTTGCTATTTCACCTTTTGTCACAGGAAGAGTACTTGTTGATCATCAATATGTCCTTTTCTGAGGGACTCCTGTTCAGATTGCTTTTTTTTAACCATGGGAGAGTGGACTTTTCATTGACATTCATAACTTTTCTCAAATACTGAAAAGCATATGAATAGCTTTAATTATACATTACAGGGAGTTTCTTTTTAACTCTCAAAGCAGACCTTGAAATAAGGCTCTTAAATAACTTTTCTGACAGTTATACATTAATCTTTTAAATTATTTTGGTCTGGCTTAGCAGTGTTAGGTAAACTGTTTATAATTAATTTCACAGAGATAAATTAAATAGACCAAAAATGTGGAAGTCTAGATCAAGAGCCGTTTGTTATCTTGTCTCTCCTGCCGCAGGAGAGCTTTCACAATATATTAATAAATTCATGGGTTTCTTGAACAAGATCACCGAATTATGGAGCTGTGAAAGGAAGCTCAGAGAACATCTGGCTTAGGTGGTGTTTCCCAACAGTGCTTCTTTGTGAACCGTCTAGGATGTGTGTTGTCTCTGGGATGAAACAGTTACCTAGGGAAGAAACAGCATCCTTAACCCTGTCGAAAGCTTTCTTGATAATTGTAAGAAATGCTTTAAAACTGATTGTTCCATGAAGATACTTCTAGAATTTATGTTCCATGAAGAGACTTTTAGAAATTTTGTGGGCACCAGAAAAATCAAGATAGTAGTGTTTCTTGTTTAACTAGAAGATGCCACATAGACACAAAATAATTAAGCTAACCTGAAATCCATTTTGAAAAGGGATAGCATTTTGTTCCTAAAATAGGTATTTGATTAGTACACATAGTATCTGATTCTCATAAAAAATGTTTTCTCCTGAAAGGAAAGTCTATATTTAGGTTCTTAATCATGATGCAAAGAATGTTTAAGAGTTCCTTACAAACACATGTTCAGCTCCTGGGCTTACATCCCTCCAATCATATAACTAGAGGGAAAATGTCTGTACACTGAAAGTCTATGTACTGGATGATTCCCAGATTTCTATTACCAGTCTCAACCTCAGAGCCTCTGAACCTCAGATTGCCAAACCAGCCACACCAGACAATCTCCCAGCGTTTCTTTTCTCAGTGAATAACAGCTCTATTTCCGCAGTGGTTCAGGCTAAATATTTTAGAGACTGCTAAACATCCAAATCCATCGGCCTCCCCTTGGCAATGTAACTTGACTTTCATTGTTATCTCTACTACATCAAGTTGCCAGTCTTTGATCTTAAGATTCAATGACTTTCTCTCACTCTACCTAGAACACACATTAATTCTCAAAAAATAAAAATTAGATTATGATAATCTTCTGTTCAAACCATTCCAAAGAATTTGTCTTGCTCACAAAACGAATTTAAGCCCTTTATATACAGCTTGTAAGGAGACTATATGACTTGATCTTGCATAGTTCTGACCAGCCACACAAGTCTGCCACTGACCAATGCTATCCTGCCATGCCATTCCCTTTATTGGTTACACCAAACCTCAGAACCCTTGTTCTTGTCTTTATCTGAGTATCCAGATACTTCTCCCTCAGTTCCTTTAGGCCTGCTTTCAAATGTCATCCTAGTAGAGAATCACCTGACATTCCTAGTTCATTAGTTCCTTCAATTGTCTCTCCCTCACCTTGCTCTGCTTTCCTTTCCTTTCCTCTCACCTAGCATTGCCTGGAAGTTTGTTTATGTTACATAATTATTTGCTTGTTGTATAGTCTAGTATATAGGAGGGACTTTGATTTGGGGCTATTCACTTTTATGACTTACATACTATTGAGAAAATGAATGAATGACTAAAATAATTTAGAGAATTGAGGTATAGAAAAGAGAGAATGCTGGAGCCAGGAATTTGGCCTAGTGGTAGAGTGCTTACCTAGCATGCACAAAGACCCGGGTTTGATTCTTCGCTACCACATATGTAGCAAAAAGCCAGAAGTGGTGCTGTGGCTCAAGTGGTAGAGCCCTAGCCTTGAGAAAATCGAGGGACAGTGCTCAGGCCCTGAGCCCAAGCCCAGGACTGGCAAAAAAAAAAAAGAAAGAAAAGAGAGAATGCAATAATTATTTGATTTAAATATTAGATATCTTGTCCTATGAAACAAGGAATATACCTACTTTCACCTCTTTAAAAGGTAAAACTATGAAAGTGGTGCTGTGGCTCAAGCGATAGAGTGGTAGCCTTGAAATGAAGAGCTCAGGGACAACACCCACGCCCAGAGTTCAAGCCCCATGACCGACGAAAAAAAAAAAAGGCAAGACTAGGAGTTGGAGGCATAGCTCAGTTGGTAAAGTGTTAGTCAATAAGCAGAAGCATCGGGTACTGATTTCAAATGAAAAGAAAAGAAAATGAGAGACACAAGAAAAGAAATGAGAGACAAAACTAGTACTGGTTGACAGTTTTATTTTGTGTGGTATGAGAGGGGACTTTCCAACAGCTTTGGCTATCTAAAAGTGTACAGAATGTCTTCTGATAAGTTGAGATCCCTGTCCAAGGAAACTCTGGAAGGGAACTGAAAAACCACTTGCAAGGGTTGTTGTAAAAATAAATCCTTTTACTTTTGACAGTGGAATTCTACTTTCTGCCCCTTGGGAGTCTGTGTTTGGGCCACTTTGGATATTGGGTTTGTTTCCTTCTAGGTTAAGAGAAAGCACTGCCCTTGGAAAAAAAATTGTAGTTATTGCTTTGTGTGGATGATTCCTTTTCTGTTAAGGCCAATCAGTAACATGAGTTTCCTTAACACAAAGTGTTATGTCCAGAAACTCTGGATCACTGGCAAGCAAACCAATATTTGGACATGTTACTGAGAACATTCAAGTCCTGTAGGTTGTGTTGGGCAAAGTAAAGATTCCATGATTTGACTGCTTCTGAGTATAACTTCAGATTTCTCTTTTAGAGCATACCTTTGTATGTCAGTATGAATTATTTGGGGATGAATTTGATAGAAGTAATTGATAATTTGAGTATTAGAATGACTATTATTTCCTATCCCACAGTCCTAGGTTATTCTTCCTCTTTGTTATTAATAATTTGGGTGCTTCAACCTTTATCTGGATGCTTTAGCTGTACATTGGTGGCTCACATCTGTAATCCTAGCTACTGAGATCTGACAATTGCAATTCAAAACCAACCTGCACAGGAAAGTCTTGGTTCCGATTAACCACCAAAAAGCTGGAAGTAAGCATTGTGTCTTGACTAGTAGAGTACCAGCCTTGAGTGGAAAAAAGCTATGGAATAGCCCTGAGACCCTGAGTTCAAGCCTTCGTACTGGGATAGACAATAATAATAATGATGGTGCTTTATGGATTGTTTCCAAACCCTAATGAACTTTCCCTCTCTAACTTCTTATTTTTAATACATTTCTCACCATTTTCCAAGCACCATGGGGGATATTTTATCGATAGTCCATAGTAATTTTCCAGTCGTGGAAAACAAAATCTTGTAATCTTCTTGGTAGTTGTAAATTTGTCTATGGAATGATACACCAGAGCTAAAGAATTGGGAAGTTGTAGACTGTTATTTTTAGGACTCTGTATCACTTCGCCCTTTTTGCCAGAGCAGTTCCTGGCTAACTTTCCCATGAATTTTTAACCTCTTGCTAGGCTTTGCTTATGTAACAGGAAACAGGCTGTCAGGACAAACAAATAGAGCATATCAGGCGCACACATCGTAGCAAATGAGTTAGTTTGCCTTTTGCTCTCAATGTAGAGTGATACTTGATCTCCATTTGAAGTATTTTGGCATGGCATTTCTGAATTATAGACCAATATAGCTTTGACTTGGGAAGGCAAAATATTTATCACAAGAATGATTTAATCCAAGGCACAGGAAAAAAATGAGTTTGTTGTAAGGTGAATTTTGAAGCAGTGTCATGTCCTGGGATTGTGGATTTAAGTATATCTTTGCTTTTTCTCCAACTCTGAAGGCCGGAGTGATGTGCAAGCTTCAGGAGAGAGATGATATCGGACGCATTGAACTGGTACAGAAGTTGGCAAGAGAAAATTGTCAGATTTTGCAAACTGACAAAAAAGAACTGGAGAAGTCTGAACACGTAAGCCCTTTTCCTCTTGGGATATAGGTTTGAAGGGATGGAAAGTGTTTCTGCTTCATTATGTGTTTGAGACAAAAAATATTTTATTTTCAATTCTTTATGTTTGGGAATTTTCCTTCCTCCAAAGCATCTTCCTTAGTAAAAATGGCATTTGTTTTTCAGAGCTCTAAGCTAGTGGTTTACGACTTGAACTAGAACTTTTCACCAAAGTGAGCCTTGTAGAAATATGAGGCTCTGCTTTAGGAAAAAAATCAGTGCATGTTTGCTTCAATCTGAATTGATGGATTTCCATCAAATCAAAACTTTCATCAAAACATCCAAAGGTTTGTCCCATCAGGAAGTTTAGAGAATATAGGTTTACTTTTGTTTTTATTATTTTTTAAATAGGTATACGAAGGAGATGACATTCAACAAATGAGTTTTATAAATACAGTGCATCTTGATGAAAGTTTCCCCTTTCAGTGTTCTTACCCATCCCTCCCAGTCTACCTGAGAAGATGGATTTTGGAGGAATATGTTTAGGCGGATCTAATTGTCAAAGAATGTATCCTAAGTCAGTAGAAATAGATTAAAACAGCACAGGGTAGACATGTTCTTAGCAAGTGAGAAGGTCAGGGAGATTTCCCAGTAGCCCATGAACACTGTGTTCTAACAAGAGTGACTTTGTCTGAGCTCAGTGAAAGCTGGTGGAAAGGACACTGGGTTTGATCCCTCTGAAAGAAGTTATTCAGCCTGCCTCTCAGAACTGAGAAAGCTGGCCTCACACCAGGAATACAATGCAGCCACTTTCTTCTGCTCCACATCATGATCTGCTGATTTGTTGTTTGTAAGAGTTTTTTTTCTTTTTTGCTCTTGGTGCAGTACAATCCAGGATTACTTGTGGAGGGGAACATTCCTCTGTGCTTATAAATATGTCTTTCTCTGATTTTTATTTTCCCTTGAAATACTACTTTCAACCCTTTCTAGGGGTGGAAAATGCTTCATTTTTTTTTCTCAGTCTCAAGTCCATCAGTACAAGTGAGCAGGAGAACTAGTGAGATGTTGGGAGCTAGGCGGGCTCTTTAGTTTAATAGTACAACACATTTCTAGAAGTACCAGTTAGTGTCTCAAAAGGTAGAATTATTAGGCATTTTCAAAGTCCTTTGATCAAACTATTTCAGGGTGAATGTGACTTTTAGTGCAAGTGGAAGACTCAGAGGCCTTACTTGGCAAAGTACTATTAAAATTTCAGGGGCATGTTCAAGTTGTTATAAGTACCCTTAAGTTTGACTATTAAAGTGCCTTCTGACCTGCCATGTCTTTAGGATATTTGTGAAGCCTATTGTGTGGCTTAAATTTATTAAACTAATATGCCTTTTGATTCACTTAGAAGAGTAATAGTGTTTGTATGTTTTATTTTATTGATTCCGTGATGTATATTTCCTTACATTTTAGCATCTCTAAAGTCATATCTTAGAGGTTAATGACATGAAGATATGTCATTGTGTAATTGTGAAAATTTTTCTCTCCTTGTGGTCTTAAAAAGGAATGTTGTATCTGTAACTGGTTTCAGATAAGATGCAATAAGTCAATGACACCTTGAAGTAGAACAGATTCTTTCAAAATCAAACAGTAGTGTGCTATTTTGTCATAGTTAAACATCATCAGCATCATGCCACAAAACCTTGTGCTTATTAAAGAAATACCTGTGTTGCCTTTGTTTCATGTAATTGAATTCAGAATATTAGAAGCAACACTGTTGATAAGATACTCCAAATATTTAACTTGAAGTCTCTATATGGTGGAGAACATTGTCAAGGAGACAGAAATTTATTAATTGAAGATTTGCAATTTTTTTCAATGGATTTTTCCCTGTTACTCTTTTTTTTTTTTTTTTTTTTTTTTTTTTGCCAGTCCTGGGCTTGAGCTCAGGGCCTGAGCACTGTCCTTGGACTTTCTCAAGGCTAGAACTCTACCACTTGAGCCTCAGCACCACTTCTGGCTTTTATCTATGTATGTGGTACCGAGGAATCAAACCCGGGTCTTCATGCATGCTAGGCAAGCACTTTAACCACTAGGCCAAACTCCCGGCCCATTCCCTGTTACTCTTAAACTTGCATTTTAAGCCTGTATTTGAACACAGATTTTCTCGTTGTGTGAATATCGTGTGTTGGAAAGTGTTTCTGAGAAGGAAGACAGTTGTGCAGCTATGAGAGTTGAAAGTATGCATTTTCCACAGGTACTTTCCTAGGAGGCCTAAAATAAAGAAAAGTGAACCTAAGATTATTTTTTCTTAGTGATACATGTAAACAGCCATTCTGCAATCTCTCTCTGCAGGATGACCACTTGAACCAGTAGCAGCTGGTGCTGATACTAATGTGCTGCTCTGCTAAATAAGCTCCCACCGGTCCGATGCTCATACTTTTTATAATACTTTAAAATGAAAGCTTCGGGTGGGGGTGGGAGGAGGGAAATGGGGGCCAAGACATGAGAAAGGGTATCAATGTTTCTGCAGTAATGCACCTTCTATCTGGTGAATATAATGTAACCCTTCTATCAATTATAATAAAATATATGAAAAAAATAAAATGAAAGCTTCCTGACATCTTGAACTTATATTTAGAGCTACATCTTTGCTTACATTTTTTTGTGCTTGGAATTATTTTCAGTTTTCCTGCCCTCGGTTTCTTTTTAGTTACAGTTATCTTCTTTTGCTCCTAAAAACTCAGTTATAGCTTACAGCTCCTAGCACAGGCAGAGGAGACTACAGTGTGTAATATAGATCTAAGCCTTCTGCCTCCTGTTCTTGTTTTAACAACATTGGCCAAATCTTCGAGTTATAAACAGGTATTTTTTTAATAGTTTGAAAATTCTTCCTCTACTTCATCTGTCAGATTTAGGTCAAAGCTAGCTAAGTAGACAGTGGCAAAATTTAAGTTAGAATCCAGATTGACAATTGAGTTATTCTTTTGACTGAACATAATGGCTTCTGTAGTTCCAGAATGTCATATCCTTTCTGGTCAATATGTGCTAAGATGAGAAAGTTTCTTTGAAGTACGACTGCTTGGGGAATGATGACACTAATAGGACAAAATCTTGGTTGCTATTATGTCTCATTACAAATTGAAGGGAACTAGGGTGTTCTCAATAAGCATTTCTCATATTTTTCTTAGACTGGCAACTGCCATGATTATAGGTACATGAATGTGCTTGTGCCAAAGTGTTTCTGAAGTAAAAGATTAAATGTATAAGTATCACAAGTTTCTCAAGAATCAGTTTTTCTAACTTACTGTTAACTAACTGTAGGCAAAATTAGGTGGCACTAATATAATATGTAAGTGTTGAGGACTTGAAGTAGTGCAGAAATAGGACTGTGTTTCCTAAACATTATGATAGAGCACTAAAATATTTAGTCATTTATTATTTTAAGAAATGTATGTATTTTAAAGGCATTGTACTTACTCGTCAATTGATTGTTTATGGGGAAAAGGTCATGAGTTACCAAGTGATTGTCATATTTGAGTTTGGAGGATGATCATTGAAGCTGAGGGCAGGGAAGAGCACTTAAGGCAGAATTAGCCAACTGAAAGCTATTGATGATTCATGGAGAATGGAAAGGGCTGGATTGGAAAAAAGGTAAAATCCAGTTGAGAAAGACCTAGCAAACCATCCCTAAGGAGTTTAGACTTGTCTTCTGGCAAAGGAAAGCAAACACTGAAGGGACATGCACACAATCAGTTATGGCTCTCTGGCTTAAGTTCAGAGGAAAAGTTGAGTGAAGAAGAAGGAAATGTTGACAAGAATCTTAGAAAGCTATTGTAATTGGTTAGGTGAGAGGTGTTAGCTTGGAGTTAGGCAATGGGAACACATATGGACAGTGAATTTAACAGAATTTGGTGAGCGGTGATGGGGAATGTATTTGTAGTTTTACAATAAGTAATTGTTGAACTTGTTGAAGACTTCTTTGGTTAGTCACTTTTGCTAAGAAACCACATGAGCCATTGATCTTGCTTTGTTTTCCTGTGGTATGTTTCAAGTATTTAAGGTCATAGATTTATTTTGCTGGCAAATTGTTAGAGTGCCAACGGTATGGAGATACATAGACTTTCTTTTCAGACTAATCCCTCTGAAGCTCCTTTAGCAGAAAGCATGTCTAGTATGCCTCGTATGACCGTGCAATTCCTCCAGTGCCTTGTGTGCTTTCTTCACAATTCATGGTGATGTTAAGGTTGCCGTCCTGAAGGCAGTCTTCTGAGTTTTCGTGACTGTTGTTTTTTCCAGAATGCTTTCCATTTTTTCAGTTATTCTCTGAACTTTTACTTAAGTTGATGTTGTAGAAGATTTAGGATAACCACTGTGACTCCTGTTCAAGCAATTAGTTTGGTTGTGGAGTGAAAGCATGGAAATAAATAATGTGTCTACCAAGAGGTAAAAGGGAGCACACACATATAGGTAAAGAGCCCACTTCCAGCTGGGAAGTGGGGTTTTCTCTATTGCTTAGGTGGAGTTTGACCTGGGCTTTAAAATACGGTTTTGAGTTAGATTTACATTGTTTTACTTGAAGAAAAGGATGACAAGTGTTAAAATAGCACTAGAAAATGCATAGAGATATAAATATGAAAGTTAGTTTTCAGAAGTTTGAAACCTTGTGATGCCACTGTGTTACTGTCAGTTGCTGTTGAGAAAGGAGATGATGACAAGAAGGAAAAGAAGGATTCTGTGTGAAATGAGATTGTTACCCTTGGAGGATTTTTTTTTTTTGTCAGTGTGAGGCTTGGACTGTGGGCCTGGGCCCTGTCCCTGAACTCTTCAGCTCAAGGCTACCACCTTACCCCCTGAGTCACAGCACCACTTCCAGTTTTCTAGTGGTTAATTGGAGGTAAGAGTTTCATGGTCTTTAGTGCCCAGGCTGGCTTTAAACCTCGATCCTCATATCTCAGCCTCCTGAGTAGCTAGGATTACAGGTGTGACCACTGGAGGCTTTTGAGGGCTCAGAAATGTTGCTTCAGTTTCAAAATAATTAGGAGCTAGTATTTAGTTTTGTTAGTTTTCATTAAAAGGAATCTGACTGGGTGCTAGTAGCTCATGTTTATAATCCTAGCTACTTAAGAGGCTGACGTTGAGGATTGTGGTTCAAAGCCAGTCTTATCTCCAGGTAACCCCCAGAAAACCAGAAGTGGCACTGTGGCTCTAAGTGGCAGAGCATTAATCTCGAGCCAAAGAACTTGGGGACAGTACTGAAACCCTGAGTTCAAGCCCCATGATACACACACACAC
Source organism: Megascapheus bottae (assembly GCF_031878675.1). Taxonomy (NCBI): domain Eukaryota; kingdom Metazoa; phylum Chordata; class Mammalia; order Rodentia; family Geomyidae; genus Megascapheus; species Megascapheus bottae. Next base: position 19,106,022 of record NC_143513.1, on the reverse strand, counting down.
ACACACACACACACACACACACACACACACACACACGGAGTCTAGGTGGGGTATTTGTGAGCTAAGTAATATTATTTCAGTCTGACAGATTAGAAGGCTGAAGCTGGTGAGTGCTAGGCTATGTTGGATGAGAGTGAACTCAAGTCTGAATGCCTGCGGAGCCAGCTCACTGAATTCAAGGCCTTTCAAGGTTGGGAAGTTAAGGGTAACAATGCCAACATGAGGGAGAGAAGGGGGAGAGAGAGGGAGGGAGGGAGGGATGGAAGGAGAGTGGGCAGCCTTACTAGGAAAAAGACAATAACGGAAAGGAACCAAGATAATGGGTGTGGCAAGATGCTGGCTTAGTTTAAATATCAACTGAGAGCTGAAAAGCTCATATCAATAAAATAGTTGCCTTAAAGTATATGTCTAGAAGCAGATCTGATTTTTCTGGAATACAACTGTGTAATATCAGAAAATGGAAGCTGTTTTTCTTTTCCTGGTACAAAGAAATGCTTTGTAGTATATTAAATTTCAAATAAGGTATTCTATTGGTATATCCAAACTGACTTCCTAATCTCCACTGGGAGAAAAGGGCTACAAACCGTATGTGAAGAACTTGTTCAGCAATACTTAACTGAGGGGCTTTGTTTCCGTTCCTGCCTCTCCCCACCCTATTTTCTTCAGTTCCTTTGTTAAGTCTGAGGACCCACCCAGCTTCCTTCCTCTCGGTAACTCACTCATGAAATATGGGTGGGAAGGGGATTTTGCACATGCTGAAACTGAACCTTGGCAGTTTTGCTGCTGTGCTAGGGAAGGGTCCCGTCACTCAACTGCTGCCGGAATTTCCTCTTCCCTGTTTCCTGCAGCCTCATCCTGGAATTCTGCCTACGTCAAAGCGTTTCTTGTGTAAGAATTACTAGGGCAGAAGTGGTTTTGAGATTCTAGTTGATGGCAGCTTTACCTTGCATTCTAAAAGTGGGTCTCTATCTTTTTCTACACTCAGGTCTATTGGGTTTTTAAGTGCAGTTCAATGTAAAGTAGAAATCTCCTCCTCCTCCTCCTCCTCCTCCTCCTCCTCCTCCTCCTCCTCCTCCTCCTTCTCCTTCTTCTTCTATCTGTGGGAATTACTAAAAGGAAAGTATTTTCGTTCAAACTTGTATTAGACATCTAGATGAGAACAATGTCAACCATTTGGAAGGATGCCAATAAATAGATTTAACCATAATACTAAAGGGAAATTTTAGAACATTATTACTTACTATTGAAAACTGGCAGGGTGCAAGTTCAGGCTGGGTGCTGGTGGCTTATACTTGTAATCTTAATTGCTCAGGATGCAGAGATATGAGGATCATGGTTCAAAGCCAGCCTGGGCAGGAAACACCATGAGACTCTTATCTCCAAATAATCACCAAAAAACAAAAAACCCAGCAAGTGGAGCTGTGGCTCAAGGGGTAGAACTCTAGCCTTGAGCAGAAACACTTGGGGCAGGGTTTATGCCCTGAATTCAAGCTCCAATACTGGCACAAAAAAGAGGGGGAAAGAGAGGGGAGAAAGGAAAGAAGGAAGGAAGCCAGAGTTCAAATGTAATTTGTAACTCATGATATATTAAGTTTTCCACCTGTCAAACAAGAAATCACCACATTGGAGCTATATTATTTTTCTTAGTAACAAAATCCCAAGTTTGTAATGGGTTGATATTAAGCTGTCTTTTCATAGAAAATGCACTCCCTAAAGGGAGTTAATTTAGTCCATTTTAAATCAAGATCAGGCCATAGAGTAACAGAGCATCAGGAGGTAGTTTTTTGTCTTTTTCAATATGATCAAGTGAACTCAGGACTTCTCACTCACTAGGCAGTGCTCCATTTGAGCCACATCCTCCATCCTGTTGGTTTTTGTTAGGCTCAAAAAGAAGAAAAAAAGATAAGAGAAAGAGCTGACAAAGAGATGGCTCAAACTCCTGAACAAGTTTATCAGGGAAAAAACCTGCAAGAGAGGAACTAAAAACTCACTCCTTGTTTACAATCTGAAGTTGTTTATAGTAGGTCTGAAAAAGTGCTAAAATTGTCTTGTGGAAGTAGTTTGAAAGTAACAAATGGTGGGAAATAAGGTCACAGTGGAGACCGGGTGGGAGCCAAGCTCAAGGTCCAAACTGGGAGTGAATTTTGGTCTGGTGCCTGTCGCATGAGTTTATCTCATCTGAAAATGAGGGTAGGGCAGGAGTGTTAGTGAATTAAAGCTCTGTTCTGGGTCCTCAAGATGAAGACATCAGGCCATTTGAATGTCATTCTTCTAGTTCATTTTTCAGATAAGGTTTTGTGCTTTTTCTCAGGCTGGTCTCAGACTTCTTTCTCCTGAGTAGCTGGGATTACAGATTACACACTTTTATCACCACACCTGGTTTGTTTTTGAATGAGGTCTTGCTAACTTTTGTCTGCAATGGCCTTGAATCTCTACCCTTTTGTCTCCATCTCCCAAGAAAGTAATTCTTGCAATCAAGAAGTTAACAAGTTAGCTGAAAAGGAATTGATGCATAAAAATCAAGTGATGCTGTATTTAATGAGGTCGAAGGGGAGGGAAATCTAGGAAATAGCTCACAGTTGTCACTGTACACATCCCATTCATTCAGAAGCATGGTTTATAAGTTTGGTTCCCCTGTGTAATTTTTGAATTTTGCATTTCTTTTTTCTTCCAGAGAAATGACAACCAGACGGCAATATAAGACAGGAGTGTGCTTCATGTCTGGGGGAGCCATCTGCTCATTAATTAGCTATATTAGGTTCTCAAAAGAAACCTACTTCAAGTCTTGGCATTTAGAAAAACAAACAAACAAAAAAACTATTTTCAAGCCAGGTGCCAGTGGTTCACACCTATGATCCTAGGTACTCAAGAGGCTGAGATGTGAGGGTCATGGTTAGAAGCCAGCTTGGGAAGGCAAGTCTGTCAGACTTTTATCTCCAAATAATCATCAGAAATCTGGAGGTGGAACTGTGGCACAAATAGAATACCATGCTTGAGTGAAAATGCACCCAGGGCCTTGAATTCAAGTCCCAGTATGAGCATACACACACAACACAATGCCACCTAGTTTCTATGTTATTTTTTAAGATGGAGGAATTGATCATTATGCAATTTGTATATGTTCCTGAAAACATTCTGGATTGTTTTTTAAAGGCCCAGTTAAGAAAATGGATACTGGCCAACTTCTCTTGATTTATTAACTCCTGTTGTCAAATGATCTTTTATTCCTGATTCACAGATGCTGCTCCCTAGATTTATTAGGTTCTTATTCTTGTAAAGTTAAAATAGCTGCATTTTCTCTAGTATGTTGGGAAATGATTAAAGTGAAGGGTTGAAAAGTAGATTATTTGCTTTGGCTTTTGTTTCTCCTCATCCCCCGTGGTGTCTCTTGCTGCTCTGGATACTAAGCAACTTTAACTTCTTTTCTTCTCTACTTCTATGCAGGCCTGATCTGACTAATAAAATAATACTAATATCACATAGTCAGGTAACAGAAGAAACCTGTGGTGGACTGGTTTCATTTGGGTTTAGAACAGTAGCTTGAAAGCAAGGGGTTATAAAAAAAAATGCACAGACAGATGGAGACTTCCATGGTAACTATTACCCGAGAAGCTTGGAGAAATAAAAGCAATATGGAGGAGTAGGGAGATATATGCTCAATTTACAATGTGCCTTTGCCCCCAGAGTTATACCACATACCTCATTGTCCTTGCAGAACTGATGCTCTGTAGAAAACCAAGCTGAATGCTCTTGGCTTATACCTGTAATTGTATCTACTAGAAAAGTTGAGACCTGGAGATCTTAAAACAAAACCAACCTAAGTAGAAAGTACATGAATGTACATCATCAGTTGTCCAGCAAAATGCTGGATTGGTATGAGAACAAACTAAGTGAGAGGAGGATATGAGTTCAAGCCAAAGTACTAGCACCATCTCTCTCCCTCTCTCTCTCTCTCTCTCTCTCTCTCTCTCTCTCTCTCTCTCTCTCTCTCTCTCTCTCTCTCTCTCTCTCCCTCTCCCTCTCCCTCTCCCTCTCCCTCTCCCTCTCCCTCTCCCTCTCCCTCTCCCTCTCTCTCTCTCTCTCTCTCTCTCTCTCTCTCTCTCTCTTCTCATACACACACACAGAGGAATGGAAGGGAGGGGAGTGGGGAAGGAAAGGAAGGCAGAATAATAACGAAGGGGGAAAAGGGGAAGGAAAAGTGAAAAAAAAGGAGAGGAATCTCAAGGCTGAATTCCCAGTTAACCTGTGTGCTGAGGATTATACAAATATATGGAAGCTTCTAACATAGACGTCAGTAGCCGAAGGAGTCTTGTAGGTTTCCCCAAAGAGGAGACAGATCTAAGGGCCAAAAGAGTGGCAAGTGACAAGTGCCTGGCATTCCAGGCACAGGAAAGAACAAGTGTAACCATGTCAGTGGCCTGTGGATGTGGTAGCTGTCTGTAAGGAGTGGAAGCAGTGGCTGGAGCTTCATGTGTGAGGGGAAGGTGGGGCCAGGTGGCTGCAGGACATTGTGAGCTTAACCTCTTGCTAACTTATCATTGGTTGTGCTTTTAGCTTGATGTCCTAAGCTCTTGTGAAGAATTTAAGCAAGAGACAAAGATGAGTCAGTGTAAACTTGGAGATTCCTCTGCTTCTGGGTGAATGGGTCTGAAAGTGATGGGTGGAATGTTCTATTCTTTTCCTGCAGTCCTCATATTTGTAACCAGCATGTGTGTGAAAGCTGTGCTGTGAAGACTTCAGGGCTGGAGGCTTCAGTGCCACAGGAAACAAGAGTCCCCCTTAGGCCCCTTTACAGTCCATTCTAATTTGTTACCTTTGCCCACAGATATACTACAATGTTTTCATTTGTCTTTTAAAAAATTGACTTGGATTCAGTCCTGGTTTTATAGAAATTAATTTTGAGCACATATGTACCTGTGATGGGAAAAGCCTCATGTTAGCAAGAATCACACAGGCAGATGGATTAGCTTTTGATGGATTACCTTTAAGTACTAATTACTAATTATGTGCCTCCTATTGATTAGCCAGAGTTTGATGATCTGAGTGATTGAGACATTTGAATTCATGAAGATGAGGGAATTTAAAAAAGATTTTCATATAGGATGCAAAGAACCTATTATTCCTTTTGTAATGGAAAGTAGGTGGAGAGGAAAAATACCATCTGGTATCCAACAGCCCTAGATGTTGTTTTAAGTTAATAAAAATAGAATATTACTGAAAATATAACAGAATATCACAGACGGTAGGCAAGTGTACAGTACATATTTTTCTAATAAATCATGCTAAATACCCTTATTTTTGTTAAAACATGCAAATGTTCTTATTTGCCATTGCATTAAAAAGTTGTCTTTAATTTCTTTAAAACCTTGTCTAATGCATTTATAAAGCTAAAAAGGTTTAGAAGTCAGTGTTGCAGCTGTTAAGTTTTGCTAGAATAATTTTTTATGGGGGAACCTGTCCCCTTTCATTATTTTGTTCCTGTATCCAAACAAAAGTGGAAAAAGGGAGATATAGCATGTATGTTCATTTGTTGCATACTCAGACATTCACAAGTGAATTAAGTCCCACAACTTTAACACACTTTTGTAGATGTCTTCTCTATATACGTTCCAGAATTAAGACACAGTGAGTCATAATAATGGATCAGGGGATTTTTCAAGATATAAGAAATACATAGTAGAAGAGGATAATGGTGATCACAGGACAGTTACGATGACAGGAAGTGGCTTGGAGGGGTTGAGACTTGTTAGGGGGACTAGGAAAACTTAATGCACCATCGGAGCATATCCTCATGACCTCAGAGGTTAGGGGTGGACATTCATTTTGTCAAGGTAAAATTTTGATCCTGGTCCCCCTTAGAAGAGAGAGCATGGTCCTTTGTTCAGGTGATTTGTTAAACCTTGCATGACTTTCCCTAGCCAGGATTTATAGAGAAGGAATAAACTTTATGGTGATGCCCTTGTGAATAGAGTCTAATGATCCCAGAATGGTACGATGCATGATGAAATCCCAAACTGAATTTTACGGTTAGTGAATGCTATCACATTCTCCTTGCTCAGTGAACTTACTGTTATTACAAGTCAGAGTTTGTGAATTTTTCCTATCAATCTAAGGAGCAAAGAAGTTTCCTCTGAGAATAGCAGGCATTGATAAGAGCTTTTGAGACCATGTACCCAGATGTTTTGAGTAAGAAACCCTTTCTTCCTGTTTGCTGGACTGCTAAGTAGTATTCAAGACAGGTCTCTATTAAAAGGGCAGAAAACAGTATATAACCCATTAGTTCTGCTGGAAATTCATTAATCACAAAAAAAAATATTTTCACTGGTAGATGACTTTTAGCCTTTGTAATCAGAAGCAAGAAATCACTACTAGAAATAGTAATGGCTGGGACCTCTTTAGACTTATTAGAAACCACTAGAGTTTAGACATTATGTTATGATTCTTAGTGATTATGAAGTTATATATTTCATGGGGTCCTCATTTAAGGCTGGCATAATTGAAATGACCCTTAGCCCCAATAAAATGCAGCTCTTGAATAATTCTCCTCTCTTTATTGGTGGTGGCCCCATAAGAAAATTAGCAACTCATAAAAGGAGACACCAGCAATTTTGTCAGCAAAAAATTAGATAGGATCATTCAGGGCTTCTCATTAAACACCCATCAGGAAGTTCACATCCAAAAATTGTCTCCATATTAAAATATCACTCAGATATATCTCTAAAAACAGGATGAAGGAGAGGATAATTGATACCAGAGAGATAATAGTGTCCCCTCTAATGATGTGTATGACCGGAACTTTGAAAGCCCTAATTGAGTAATGATATTATATGGTGGCAACAAACCAAGCTGGTGATGACTTAACTCTACAGATTTTACATTAAGTGATAAATCCAGCAAGTTGGAGAGAGATGATGTAAAGCCTGAATGAAACAGAATTTTGACCAGCTGTTCAAGTTTGAGAGAGGAAACATTCGAAGAGGACAGGCCAAATTTGAGCTGTAGATCTAGCTCAGTAGTAGAGTATTCATCTAGTGTGCACAAGGTTCTGGGTCTGATCCTCAGCAGTGCCAAAGTAGAGTATTCATCTAGTGTGTACAAGGTTCTGGGTTTGATCCTCAGCAGTGCCAAAAGAAAAAAATTCTGATTGCTTTTAAGGACCATACTTAAATGCCAGATGCAGTGTACAAAAACCTCTCATGACTTGTTGAACTATTAAATGCTGTTTCAGTTGTACCTTGGCAACCACATCTGACCTTTATCTCAATTTTATGTACATCGCATTTCCTTCCCAAGTCAGTAAATCTAAAATTACTGCCCTTCAGTATTACTCATAATCTTGGCATACAGAGATCTGCCAAGACCTGAGAAAATGCACCACACCCTGGAAAACTCCTCATTAGTGAAGATGCCTTAGATGTAGTCAACATCTGCAGCTACTGTGCCCTGAGCCCCACCCTTAGTGAGTTGCCATTTTTGCAGCTTAGCTCTGATTTCCACTTTTGTGTTCCACATCTGGCTAGTTCAGAACCTTTAGGAAAGAATGCAATGGAAGAGTGTCTTATTGGCCCCATTTGGGACCAAACCTAAGTTTTAAGATTGTTTCAATCCAGAATAGAAGCTGAAATTGGCGCCTTTTAAAATTCTGAGATGCAAGTTGGCAGCTGCAGCCATCTCAGTGTTGAGATGCAATGGAGAAAGTAAGAGTTTGGTAGTACCTAGCTGAGAAAGCCCCAGAATGAACTGGAATTTTCCTTAGCTGAAGATGATGAGTCAGACACTTGAGCCAGCATCCCTGCTGGCCAGGTAAACAGATTCCCCTTCCCTGAACAGCTTGCTTCAAACTCATGCTTGCCCTCATAAAGATGACTATAGAAAGAATGATTCTGTGTAAGGAAAGGCTAGCTTGCTTAGCTTGTTAAGCATCAATGGTGGCCATTCAGTGACACAAGAAGTTGACATTGTGAAAACCTAGTAGTGTGTGTGCTGGTGTGCTCATATGCTCATACATGCATATGCCTTTACTGAGGCTTGAACTCAGGGCCTTATGCTCATGCCTAGCTTTTTCATTCAAGGCTGGCATTCAATCATTAGCACCACAGCTCTACTTCTGGGTTTTTTGTTTTGTTTTGTTTGTTTTTGCTAGTCCATAGTAGATGAGAGTCTCACACATTTGTCTGCTTTATTTGGCTTTAAATTGCCATCCTCAGATCTTAGTCTCCTGAACAGCTAGGATTGCAGGCATGAGCCTTCAGTGCCTGGTGGACTAGGTGATTTTAAGGCTGATGCGGCCTTCTTTCTTCATGCATAAGGCAATTTATTTGGAGACTTTAACTTATGGAGGGAAATACTGACTGAGCATCTGTGACCCCCACAGGCATCCCTGGAAACAAAGAAGAGACAGAAATGAGCAGATATGATGAAAGCCTGGGAGACAGTGTCATTTAGTTGATGATGAGCAGACAGAGATAAGAGAGTATGGTAGGGAGTAAGCGGACAAAAGAGAGGCTCAGGGGTCCTCCCAAAGAGGATGCTTTGAACAAGGCGTTTGTTTTCAGACACTTGTTTGCTCACATTCCTGTAAGGTATTTGCTAAATTAAGCATCATGTCTTTTACTACCTAGGTGATTATTGGTCAGAATAGAAATTATACGTGGGAAACATGGGGAAGACCACTGATCTCAAATCTAAAGTTTATATATTCTTAGAGTTTAACATTCCTTTGTTGCCATTTTCTATCTACAATGTATGTTTTAAAAAATACCTTTCAGTATGTGTTATATAGGTCTTAGCTTATTCTGTGACTCAGTTTGATCCTGAAAATGAGCTTTATCTGGAAAAGGTTTATAAATATTTAACAGTTCTGAGCATGGTATTTGGAAACTTTTTAGGACTGGTGGCACATTTCTGCTGAAGGTTATTTTATTGATAGTTGGGATCTGGTGGTTTATGTCTATAATTTTAGCTACTTGGGAGACTAAGTACCAGAAGGATTGTGATTTGAGGTCAGTGCAAGCAGAAAAGTTGAGCCTGCATCTTAACCCTCAGCTGGGTGCAGTAATACATGCTTATCATCCTGAGCTTTGTGAGAGCTGAGATTGGTGCTAAGCCAACACTGGGAAGAAAGTATTTGATACCCCATCTCAATGAAAGAAAATGGGCATGTGGCATGTGTCTGTTATTCCACCTAAGATAGGAAGCCAAAAATAGGTGGATGTGGTTCAGGCCAGCACCTAGGCAAGAAACCAAGCACAAGGGCAAGAGTGACATTGTTCAAAAAGAAATGATTTGGGTTGGGGAGGGAAATGGGGACAAAAACATGAGAAAGGGTAGCAATGATTGTTAAGAAATGTACCTTCTATCTGGCAAATATAATATAACCCTTCTATTAATTACAATAAAAAATTTTAAAAAAAGAAATGATTTATATAACTTTAACTGCTCTATACATCACCTTAATAATAACATTAATTTAAAAATAAAAAAAATGTGAAAGAAATCAAAATAAGAAAGTCATTAGTGTTTTTGAGTGGCACCATGAGTCAGGAAATCTCTACCGGATCCACCAAAATGAAACAGTCCAAATGTTTGATGAGAAAGTATAGAATACTTTCAAATTTAGAGTCCAAAATAAAACCTGATGAAAAAAGAAAAATGAGATCTGCAATAGAGCAAAATCTTGATACATAAGGCCATATAATGTGAAGCTAATTGAAAGGACCTCCAGGATATTGAAACAAAAGCCATATAATGAATAATTGTTGTCCTTAATGTACTATGTTGTCTCTCATCTCCTTTGCTATCCCTTGGTTATCTCATATTGGTATAGTATCTCACTTTGTTATCTGATATATTGAATTTATTTGTATTTGGATATTTGAAATTTGATAGGGAAGGGGGGAAAACTAAGACGGGAGGGGGGTATGGGGGGGGAGGGAAATGGGTACCAAGACATGTGAAAGGGTATCAATGTATGTGAATTAATGCACCTTCTATCTGGCAAATATCATGTAACCCTTTTACTAATTACAATACAAAAAAAAAAGAAAACAAGCAATATCAAAAAAAAAAAAAAGAAAAGAAAAACAAAACAAAACACTGGATGTGTGGCTCAGAGTAGATACCTGCTTAGCCAGCAGATGGTCTTGAGTCCAGAACTCCAGTATTGAAAAAAGAAATGTTTTATTGTTTAAAATTACTAATTAAGAAGCAGGGGAAGCAGCGCTGTGGCTCAAGTGATATAGCACTAACTTTGAGCTGAACAGCTCAGGGACTAGAGTGCAAGTCCCACAAAGGACCAAAAGAAAGAAAAAGAAAAAGAAATGGAATCATATTGGCCTAGTGGTAGAGTGCTTTCTTGCCTAACATGCGCAAAGGCCCCAGTTCAATTCCTCAGTATATAGAAAAAGCCTGGAGTGGTGCTGTGACTCAAGTGGTAGAGCTCTAAAGAGCCTTGAGAAAGTCCAAAGACAGTGCTCAGACCCTGAGTTTAAACCCCAGGCCTGGCCAAAAACAAAAACAAAAAAAAGAAGTCAGGTACTGGTGGCTGGTGTCTATAATCTTAGCTACTCAGGAGGCTGAGATCTGAGGATCACATTTCAAAGCCAGCCGGGGCTGAAAAGTTACTTTGAGACTCTTATCTCTTATTAACCACTAGAAAACTGGAAGTGGCACAGTGGTCCCAGTTCAAGTACAGTGACCAGACCCCCCCTCCCAAAAAATACACGAATTCAGAAAGTAATACATACTTTTTATTTTTTGTGGAGAATTAAGAAATAATAGACTACTACAAGGAAGGTACACTATGACATTTGCCTTGTGACATCATAACACTTCACTGTCCTTTCCTTGTGGGCAAGCATGTTTTGTAAATTCTGTTATAATAAGTGATCTGTCATGTCCAATAGTACAAAAATGTCTAAATTTACTTTTTTAAGGATAAATTTCTAGTAGCATATTTTTAACTTACAGGTATGAACTGTGTTCATTTTTTTTGTTTGTTTCTACCCAGCTACTTTTCCTTAAAGCTTATAGTACCTTTCTTTTTTCCTTTTCTTTTAGTGTTAAGGATTAAAACAAGGTCCTCATGTTCACTAGGCAAGCATTCTACCACTTAACCCAAGTCTCAGTTATAACTTTTTCTTAATATCAGCACCAGATGAAATCATCTTCACTTATGTGGCGTCTTATTCAAATTTATATCTTTCCTGGTAAAGAATATTTGCTACCCACATCAACCAGTTTTTTTCTATAACCAATCCATTTATCTCCCTCCCTTATTTTCCATTTTGTTCTTACTAATTTGAATAAGTTTTTCATACATAACACAAAAATTTTTAATATTTATACATATATTTCCCCCATTTGCTCTATGGTTATTTTTTTGTGAATTAAATTGCTCATTTTATTTTATTTGTAAAAATTATTTTTAAATTAGAGAACCCTTCTTCATTCTGTGACCAGATACTCAAAGCTATTTATTTTTTAAATTCTTTTGGAGTTGCACTTGGGCCTTTATTCTTGCTGTGATTTATGTTATCTAAAAATAAGGTTTCTTGGTTATATATCACAGGCATAGTTTTTCTTCAGTTAGTTTATTTTGTTATTATGATAAAATATATTTTATTCTGGATAAATTGAAATTTTGCTAACAGGTCCCTTTTTAAATATGTGAGTATAGATTTAGTGAATCATTTTACTGTGTTGTCAGCTTCAGGTTTCCCATCAATTAAGTTGAGATAGTAGAGATCTAAAATTTCTTGTGTTTTTGTTTTTGTTTTTTTTTTCAGACTGGGGACCAAACCCAGGGCCTTGTACTTGCCAGGCAAGGGCTCTTCCGCTGAGCCAAACCCCCGACCCCAAAAATTTCTTATAGCTTTAAAAGTTTAAAAGTCTTTTTTTTTTTTGTCAGTCATGGGGCTTGAACTCTGGGCCTGAGTGCTATCCCTGAGCTCTTCAACTCAAGGTTACTGCTCTACCCCTTGAGCCACAGCACCAATTCCAGTTTTCTGGTGGTTAATTGGAGATTAGAGTCTCATGGACGAATGATTCTCAGATCAGAGCCTCCTGAGTAGCTACAATTATAGATGTGAGCCACCAGAACCTGGCTAAAAGTCCTTTCTCCTTTCTTAATGTATCTTAATGTATGCTCTATCCACCTCTTATCTCTACTCCAGATTCATACTTAGAGTATTGAACTCTTTAGGAATAAATGTTGCCGTGTGTGTGTGTGTGTGTGTGTGTGTGTGTGTGTGTGTGTGTGTGTGTGTGTGTGTGTGTGTGTACATGTGCGCCTGCACCAGTCCTGGGGCTTGGATTGAACTCAGAGCCTGAATTCTGTTCCTGAGATACTTTTTCCTCTAGGTTAGTTCTTGACCTCTTAAGCCACAGTGCCACTTCTGCCTTTTTCTGAGAAGTTTATTGGAGTCTCATGGACTTTCCTGCCTGAGTTGGTTTCAAATTGCAATCCCCAAGATCTCAGCCTCCTGAGTAGTAACTAGGATTACAGATGTAAGCCACCAGCACCCATTTCTTAATGAGAGTGGATTAATAGCACAGAAAGTTTTGAGAAGTATTTCTTCTTTCTCTCTCCTCTCTTTATTTAAACTTTTTAAAAAAATCAAATGTGCCTGTCAATGCCAAAAATCATTCTGTTCCTTTATGTTCTAAAAATATTCCTGCTGATAGAACTTCTAAAAATTTATTTTTCATGAAATTGTGCTGATATGGGACAGATGGTTGATCTAGTATATCCAGGCAGAACCGTCTCTGTTACCAGGTTATTAAAACCACATTTTAAATAGTGTTGTTAAATATTTGGAATTGTTTTTCTGAGTCCAGAATGTCACGAAGAGGACAGAGATGTGGAATGCTTAAATGTTGATAAACTAAAAAAATTGTAAAGTTTAATTGCTTTAAACTCTTGGAAATACCAAGACAATATCCTGATTATTTGCTTTTGGCTTGGTTCCCTAACTGACCATTACCCACAGCTTAGCTCCAAAGCACTGCTGCTGTAATATGCAAGCATGTATGTCTCCTACATGTCAAGCTCTTTCATGAAGAACATGTACTGGAAACATAATCTCCGTGTTTGAATTGAACTTTGATGTTCAAATCAAATTAAATGTTCCCAGTGCTGGCAAATATGCCTTGGGATGAACATTTGTAGAACTGGATGTGGTAGAGGTAATTGTGAGTGAGATGAAAATTACCACAATTTCAATCCAAATCTGTAAAAAAAAAAATCTAGAATTGCAATAGATCAGGGAGACCAGTTCATTGGAGACTTCAGATTTCAAGTGGAAAGTTCTCTTGTCCTAGAAAAGGCAAGCAGAAAAGACAATCTATCACCTGTAGTCAGTCAGTATTGCAGACAGACCATGAAAAGAACTCATCCTTGGTAGAGTAGACATGGCTTTCACACATTAGTGGGTCACAACTTCTAGAGGAAGGATCTTACCCGACAGATTTCTATGCAAGTACTGTGGTCTTTGGTCCCTCAAATGCAACATAATATTAGGACCAAAAAATAAAAAACACCTCTCTAGTCTTATCACTTAAATACATCTATTTCTTTTGAGTCCATGCTGCTTTTCCCTCTATACCTGTTCCCCTCAGAAAAAAAGAAGAGAGAACCCGGTGCTAGTAAGTCATATTGGAGTTGTACCTAGTCAGGAGACTAAGATCTCTGGACAGAAGTTCAAAGCCAGCCTGTGCAGACAAATCCATGAGATTCTTATCTCTATCTAACCAGCAACAAGCTGGAAGTGGAGGTATGGCTCTAATGGTAGAATGCCAGTTTTGAACAAAAAAGCTAAGGGAGAGTATGAGTTCAAGTCCCTGACTGCAAGAAAATAAAAGACCTCTTATACAACCAAATTCATTTCTGCCTTATTTTAACTTTTTTTATCTTCCTTTAAACTCCCTATATTTTTTCTTTTAGTTTATTTTGCTTGCCTTCCAAATCATTATAGCAATATTTCATTGTGTTTTAAATTCTCTTAGCATACTTTAAATCTAACTTTCTGTAATTTTACTGGTGAACCAGCAGTGACATATTGTCTTTCTTCTAGTCTTATTTCCAACTGTGAAATGAAGTTTCTGAGATGGTTACTGCTGAGACTAAAGGCAAATCTCTCCCCAAACACATAGGAATGTACAAAATACACACAAAAAAGGAGTATTTACTTAAGATGCCTTCTGTCTCCTCACACCATGTGATCTAACAGTTGCCATGGTAACTAGGAATTTTTTAGTCCATAACTTACCTTAGTAGTAGACAAATTTCATTTCTACATAAGTTTCATCACTGCTTGTTCTCTGGAACTAACATATACATGTGCACACGCGCGCGCACACACACACACACACACAGATCCTTGGGCACACATGTCTACATATATGTGTACATTCAGAAGATATTTTCGAAGCGGGGTAGAGAATTCTTGACTAGAAAACTGTTTCCTTTTGAAGTGTGTTACTTTGTGCTTTCTGTTCTGCCTGTTTAACTTTGAAGAATAATGCTGCTGATTCTCTTTAGGGATGGAATGTAGCCTTTTCAAATTTCAGCTTCTGAATTAGTGCTTCATATGATGAAAAGTCCATTGAAAACATACCTAAGTTTCAGACCTTGGAAGAGGAATCATCAGACTTTATAAGATGACCTGAAAGGGGCATCTGAAGATATAGTTTTCAGTGTATTTCCTTAAGTTTGGTTGATACTGTATATACATATATATGAACAAAGTTGTAGGAAAGCCCTGAAACATCCAATTTTGTAGCACTTCGATGTTGGTATACTCGGATGTCATATAATTACAATATACTTTGTGTTTTTCTGAATCCTTTTATTGAGGGGGTTTCTCTCATCTGGGACTTTAAAGTAGATAATTCCTCATGTTACAGGCAGGAAAACTGATGTTCCAAGAGATCCATCAACTTTATTAAGGTCAGTCAGGATTAATTTCAAGATAGGTCTGTTTTTTGCAAAGGTGGGTATCAGTTTAATTTGACTCATGTTCTTTGAAAGTAATACATTGGAGCTTAATTTTCATGCTGTTAACAGTTGGTTATTTCCCATCAAATTTGGAGAAGAAAAGCACACCCCGGCATCAGCTTTAGTGAAAAGGGTCTTGTAAGGCATGTGGATTGTTAAACAAGTTAGATGTTACCTAGTCACTGGTAGTTGAAAGGTAGTCAGAATGGGAGCATAGTAGGTCTTTTGTGTATGTTAACTTTTTGAGTTCCTACTTACCCTGAGGGATGTAATAGCTACCTACGTAAAATGATGCCTTGAAATTGAGGGAGTATGATTTTTCCCAGCAACATTGCTGAAGGATTGTTGCCCAGACTGGGCCTTAGATAAGACATTTACAACTCCCTTCTCAGCACAGTTTGAGATCTTGTCCGACACTATGAATCTAGATTTTTCTCTGAGAGACAGTCCTGCATCCCCTAGATGAGAAGGGAATCACACCTGAGTCAGAATTGAACTCAGTCTCCTCACTTAGAGCTGTGCCCATGACTCAGACTGTCTACATCTGACTTAGATGGCTTGGTTCCTAATCCCATGTGGTCTAGATCTTGAATTTTTCTGTTGGCTTCTAGCGTGGGTTTCTCATTCTTCTTCATTCTACAGTCTATTTAGTTTTCCTGGGTCTGAAACTCTGCCTGATTGCCTTTGCCAGCTTCTCTGTACTTGATAGTGGGACATTCTGATTTATGATACACAATCACTTTTTCATTACTTACGAGGCCAGTCATTCGCTTAATGACACTGTTCTGGGAGATGAAATGACATGGAGAGCTAAACAAACCAAATAAGTCCCTGTTCCCATGCAGCTAACATCAGAGTGGAACTGGCTGTACAGTTTCTCCCCCATATTCTAGGCTCCATCTCTATTCCCAAATCCAACTGTCAACCAAGATTTTCTACTTTGGAACTAGAGGACCTGCTGGAAATGACTTCATAAAATTTAAGTGTTTATGGTAAAAAGCATACATTTTTCAAATGTACGAAGTGTAAACCAAGCTATAGGAGTTAAATCATAGTAAACTGATCTAAACTCTTGCATCCTCACCTATGCCCTGTGCCAGTGGGCAATGACTCTGTCCCTGCAGTCCACATCTAGCTGGGAATGGTACTGAGCCCCAGAAAGAAGAAAGGCCAGACAGCTGCCTCCCAGCTGTCCAACCTCCTCCCACAGCCTGGCAATGATTGCAGCTCCTTCTAAGCACCTCTCTGTCATATCTCCAGCCCCAACAGAACCCATTACTCATTTTTTATTTTGGATTGCCCTACTAGCCAGGGTGGGTAACTAGCTCATTTCTATCATTATCAATAATTCTTCTTCGTTTCTAGGAACATGCCTGCATTTCTTTTATTTATTGATTGATTGTATTTCATTGTTGGGGTAATATATAGAGGGGTTACAGTTACATTATCAAGCATTGATACCCCTTCCCATGTTTTTGTTTTGTTTCCCTTTCCCTTCCCTATTTCAAATAAACAAATAAGTATATATACAATATACCAGGTAACAAAGTCAGATGCAATAAATACATGAGACAAACCATCAGGAAAAAAGAGAGAAAAGAAATAATTTCACATGGTACATTAAGAACAATAATTACAAATATAAACGTCTTGTTTCCATATCCTAAAGTTCATTTCATTTAGTCTCATCCTGCCTGCATTTCTGTAGATAGGTCCTTCATTAAACACTTCCAAAATCCTACCTGGGTATGTGTCTCTTTTCTAATGATCCTTCAGAAATCTCTCCCCATTTTTTCTGCCCTATTAGCTGAAGTCAGCCATAGCACCAAATCCAAATCCCTAGTGTTGCACTAGCCTTAGGGTTTTTCGACATCTTGTTTTATAGGGTAATAATTCTTTTTTTTCAGTTTTATTATAATACTTTTTTGGGGGTAATTGTGGGACTCGAACGCTGGGCCTGAGTACTGTCTCTGAGCTCTTCAGCTCAAGGCTGCTGCTCTTTCTCTTGTGCCACAGCACCACTTCCAGTTGTTTTTAATTGTTGGGGTAATGTTTAGAGGGGTTTTTGTCCCTCTTTCCCTTTCCCTACCCCTCCCAATCATCTTGTTTTCCCCCTTCCCTATTACAAATAAACATATATACAATATACCAGGTAACAAAGTCAGATACAGTGATATAGGGTAATAATTCTTACAAGTACTAAGCTTTAATACAGTTTTTTCTTAGGAGTCAGGAGCCCTTTACAAAGTCATATTTGCTGATTTTCTATGGGCATTTGGTCAATTTATATATTTATATTTGCCTTCATTCCTATGACAATCAGACTCTAGGTTTTATATTTTGGGGGGTAATGAATTATATTATTCCCATTAGACTTTCATTTGCGTTATTAATTTTAATGCATATGATATAAAAATAAAGAACCAATTATCATTATTTAATTATTCTCCTTCTGCCAGTGTAACCTGTACAAAGATGAATTTGTTAGGCCAACTCCGTTGTGGTCTGATAATCTTAATGGCTCATCTTGACACACATCTGCTCACTTAATCTTTCTCTTAATCAGTTCTATTATGCCAGCAATGTTCTTTTGTCCTTTTTTAAAAAACTAATTTCTATGAGGAAAATAAATGATTGTCAGCAAATTCAGTGAAGCTTGATCTGAGAAAAAATTCTTCTTTCCCTGAGCAGATTTTTTTCAGATAAGTATTGGAATTCTCTTGTGCCCACATGTATAGGATATGCCAAGATACATGGGGGCACCAGTACTGGGGTTTGCTGCGTCTAGATTTTCATAGTACAAGATGGCAAGAAATGATAGCAAATTGCTAAGCCTCTGCACTTTCTAGAAAAGAATAGAGTCAAGAATTTTTAGCATTGGAAAGTGTAAAGAGCCTAGCCCTCATTCCCAGTCCAGAATCATCTTCCCTGGTTCTGTAACCATGGTGTCATACTCTGCCACAGTTTGCAAGATGATGGCTCATTCTACCTCTGTTACTTCTTCAAACTGAGCCAGTCAGACTTCTTTATCTCCCTACCCACAAGTGGAAAATTACCTTTCTAGAATGTGGGAAATTCTAAAATTCTCCCCTCTCCCAACAGGCAGAGTGTCTCACAGAGTGGCAGTAACCCATTGTCATTCATTCTCCTGATCCCCTGGGTCTTGCATATTTTGCCAGCCTGTCTGAGACTTTGCAGAGCACATTGCCCTGCCCTCAAGTGGTTCCTTCATTCAGAGTCCTGTACATCCCAGTCCCCAGGCTCACATCTGCTTGGCTCTCTTTTTCTTTTGGAAATAAAATTTACATAACCTAAATTTTATACTTTACGGTTTGGTGTCTACTCAATTCTTGAATCCATCAGACTGAGGCAGCTTGTATCCTGGAAACCACACCTATGCCTGGCTAGGGAGGCCTAGGTTGAATGGTCCCAACACATAGCTTTTCCCTATGCCTGGTCCCTGCCATATGTGCAACTCTGTTTCTACCTTGATCCCTGACTCAGTCCCTGTCAGCACTTCATTTCTGCCTTATTCTATCTGAGCTTGGTTTGATACCATGTTCATTCCTTGTCAACTTTGTTCTCTTGGGTGACTTTCTCAAACCAGATGGGCAATTTGGAACTAAAAACTGATTATCCAGTTTGAACTTGTCATGGCCTCAGTTCACCTATTGCCTGACTCACCAAAAAGACTCCCTGTTTCAACTCTAACACAAGTGTAAATTCAATCTGGTAACTGTGAATCTGTGTAACTGTGTATATACTACATTGACCCTCTTAGAGGCTCTTGTGATTGTTTCCCACTGCAGTAGAGCCTGCAGGCTTGAATCAGCCCCACCATGTTTCTGATCTAGTTTTCCTTAGTAAAGTTAATTTTCCCCCTCTGAGCTTCAGTCTTTATATGTAAATGGAGGCTTTTCAAAGTATTTACCTCATAGGGTCACCGTATTGATTACATAAGATAATGAGTAATCAGTGCTTTGCTTTGCCTGCTATGCAGTAAGCTTGTAATCAGTGTTAGTTGTTATAGAAATATCAGCCTGGTAGAGGTTGGCTCTTCCCTGCTGCCTGTTCCTAGTGAGTGAGTTGCATGAAATAGTACCATCTCCTTATGCCAGGAGCTATGCTTACTTCTACTGGTATCAAAGGCTTAGTAACTAATAACTCCACGATGTTTCATACGTCACACGATACTGTTTGTACATATTTTTTAGGTAGTAACTAAATCTCAGAGCTGTCTCACAGTTTTCACAGGAAACTCTCAGTCCAAGATCTTGCATGAGGAAGGTCATTTTGATTGGCTGTGTGCTTATCATTGTTAAGCAAGTATGTCAAGATGCAGAGCAGGGCAGACCACAGTCATCCCTCACCAAAGTAGCTTGATGTCTGCATCCTAGGGAGGAGTACCTCAAAGAAAAGTGTCCCCTCCTTCAGCCCATCAGAGTTCACCACTGGAAATTATTCTCTGAGATTTAAAGTGGTGTTCTCCGAATCTACACTTTAGAATCCACATTTATCTATTTGTTCTTTTATTCAGTAACTTTTTCATTAAATGTTCATTGAGTATCTATGGAGTATCAAAACCTCCTTGGTAGTTATTAGGAACCCCGGATGGAAGAAGATGCAGTGCCTGTCTGCAAGTGAACAGACAGATTAGGGGAGACAGAAAAATATACCAGAAGTTTCTGAGTGCTGAGCCAGACACAGACTGTCATATCATCCTGTTGTTGGGAAAAGAACTTCCTCAAGGTGTTTCTTACTGGGAATTTTGTGGGATGAAGAGTTAGACCAAAATTGTGTGGTGAAAGGAATCCTAGAAAGCTTTTGGCTATAAATGCCTTGCTATAAAGCACTTGCAGTTTTGTTCACAAGCTTGAGAGAAAACAATGTTTGAACCTGTGCTGCTTGCATGACTTCTCAAATTCAACCATTATCCAGTTGGGTGAGTGTCAGTGTTTTCCACTGATGCATGCATCAGACAAGTGTGAGTTTGGAGGAATGGGTCATGTAAGCGGGGCTTTTGTTAGTGGAGAATGGGGAAGAAAGTGGTGGATGAGAGGCACAGAGGTTTATCATGATGCTTGGCCTGTTTGTGGCTACTCACTTGCTTTTATTGTTTGTGTGCCATAGACTGAGACACAATACTATTAGTAATTACTTTGTTTACCTCTTAAATTGACATTTTATCTGAGAGTTCATTTTGCTAGAATTCCAATAGTTATGGAGTTCTTATAACATTCAAGTTCAATGAAGCACAGTTCTCGAAGGTGATGAGCAATGTCCTAGAAAAGCAAGAATGACCTTGGGGCCATGGGAGAGAGCATCCTCCCTCCCTCCCTCTCTTGCTTGTTCATTAATTTACATACTTGATGTATCTTTGTCAAGTGAATATTATATGCTGGCCTTAGAAAAGCAGAAGGCACAGTCCTGCCTTCAAGGTGGCATCATTTAGCAGAGAAGACAAAGAGGAAGCAGGACTCCGGGGATGGGTTTCTTTGGACATCCTCTCTGAGATAGAGAGGATAATAATGGGCAGTAGAGGATTAGTGATAGAAGATTTATCAAAGAAACTTCCTCAGATGAAGTGATCAATATGAATTTTCATACAGTTTGTGCCCTCTGGGGTTCATATAGACTTTGGTGAGACTAAACTTTACCTAGAAGAATTAGCTTATGAATAAATGTGTAGTGGTGGTTCACCCCAGTAATCTTAGATACTTGGTAAGCTGAGATCTGAGGATTAAAGTTCAAAGCCAGCTCAGACAGGAAAGTCTGTGAGACTCTATCTTCAGTTAACCACCAAGGAGTAGATAGAGCACAACTCTTAAACAAAAAAACCTGAGAGACAACACCCAGACCCTGAGTTCAAGCCCCAGTGCATAGGTGTACACATGAAACAATTCTATGTGCTTGCAGAGGGATATCTGAGTACCTACTTCCCATTGTGAACACCTAGTCAAGGCCCTTACAATAGTCCCTGATCATAAAGGAGCCAGGGTCACGCTGCCCCAGAAGATGCCAGTGACTGCTTCTTTGAAATACTTGAGAAAAGAATCTTTTCTATTAAATCAGTATTCTCAGTCCTGAACAGTCTCTTTATGATTGCATCTAGGTATTGTTGGTGATATTTGAAAACATAAATACAACCGGAAACTTGGTTCTGGACTCTATAGATTAGGAACTGCTACACTATGACATCAATTCTTCTACTGGGCTTTTAGAGGGAAAAAACCCAGTATTTTTATAAATCTGTAGGTTGTTGGGGTTTTTTATTTATTTGTTTTGCCAGTCCTGGGGCTTGAACTCAGGGCCTAGGCACTGCCGTTGAGCACTTTTGTTCAAGGATAGTGCTCTTCCACTTGAGCCATTGCACCATATCTGGCTTTTTCTGTGTATATAGTACCTAGGAATCTAACACAGGACTTCCTGTATGCTAGTCAAGCACTCTACCACTAGGGCACACTCCTGGACATGTAGGTGCTTTTTGTTTGTTTGTTTTGCTTATTCTGCAACTAATGCTATCTTTCATGTAAATAAGTGAAAGAAAAAAATTACAGGTTTAATGTAGAAATACTGAAGCAGAGCATGATCATGGAAGTTAGTCTAAGTCAGTGGAAGAAGGTAGTGATTCTGTGAGGCATTCGGCATTCATTGGCAGGATGACAGTATAGTCAAAGATAAATCTGAACTGCCCATCCAAAGAAGGGATGAAAGACTGGGAATGAAGAAAGCTTGGAAGCTCTTAGCTGTTTTAATAATCCAGAAGGGTTTGATTCAGAAAGTCCTGAGATTCCATGAGTAAATCACCCTCCCTCTTTATCACTACCCTACTTTTAGCTGAGAACACTTGCTTATGTTTGTGCTTCCTCTTTCTTCACCCTCCCACTCATCCCAAATATAGTAATATTCCTACAGGCAAAATGATGAAGAATCTATTAGGCCAGTTGTTGGAGATTCTTGTTTGTCTTGTCATCCCTTCAAGACTGTAGGGTCGAGCGCTAGCTTCTACAGACCTAGGGGCTAAAGTGTATATGATCTGGGGGTTCTATCTCATGTTTTATATACCAGAGCTACCACCATCTATTGTGTGGGTGTGTCTGTGTATTTGTGCATGTGTGAGCACATGTGCAGGCCAGTCTTGGGAATCAAACTCAAGGCCTGGGCCTTAAGTTTTTTTTGTTTTTTTTTCTTAAAGTTAGTGCTCGACCACTTGAGACACAGTTCCATTTCCAGACTTTTGGTGGGTTCACTGACTTTCTTGCTTAGGCTAGCTTTGAGCCACTATCCTCAAATCTCAGCCTCCTGAGTAACTTGAATTACAGGCATGAGCCACTAGCAACAAGCCATCCATTTTTAACTACAACTTCCAAACCCCATTCTTCCTCTCCTGAAGTCTGTGCCTTGGTCAGTCATCTTTCCTGTTTCCTAGATGCTACCCCCACTTTGTTTAGTAGCGATATTGTCTGGTTCCTGCCTTACCATCCTGATCCCCATTCCTAGCCATCACTGACAGAATATTCTGTGTACAACTCTGTTACCCTGACAAAGAAATTTTTTTCATCCTTAACTCTGGAATTGCTGCCTTCTTTACCATTATACCAATGGCAAGATAGCATCTCAAACTTTGTCATTGCCTTCATGTCAAATCTGAAGCACACCTATAGGTGTACTTACCACCTACCAGTGAGGTGGGTTTATTGTTAGTGACTTTGAGACCTCACACTATGGAGAACTGTGGGGCATGGCATCTTTGACAAAAATGTTACTGGAATTTAATATAGCTAATGAATCTTGATTCTTACGTCTACCATGAGAAAACTCAGGCAAGGTATGGATGTAATAAAAGTGATAGGAAAGAATTATGGCAGAAAAAGAACATTATGTGGCATGATGCCCCAGAAAGACAGCACTTAAGTTTATCTTCAGCCATCTTAAGGGTTTAGACTTGAGCCTCAGGAGTAGGTAAGTACAGGAAGATTTAAGGGGAGGAAATAAAGGTATGTATAATTTTAAGAATACTGGCTACAGTTTTGGCCTGTACAGCCATTATGTTAGTTCTGGTTTTCTCTGGTTCTAGAAAAGTTAAAAGGAACAAATTTAATTCCCATAAAATAATTTCTCCAGCACCAGGATGCAGTCTGATAATTATTAGTAGTTATCTTCAATTTCTTTCATGGGAGTTCTATCTTATAAGACTCTGCTGTTCCTTGGGAGCTTTGCCATAAAGATGTTATGGATTAATCCTATTTGGAACCCAAGGTGATTGTAAAGTGACTGTAGGGAGACTGGCTTAGTATAATGACCATCAGAAAATGGAAGCACAGATGCCAGGCTTTTTTCCTGTAACAATGAGTTAGTTCATGGCAGCAAAAATAGTTTCAAGTGTCTGTTACAAATGCAGTTTCAATGGACAAAGGTACTTTTCTCACCATCGTTAGCTTTTGGAGTATGACTACTCCTTGGAATTGCCTGTCAGGTAGTTAACTACAGGGCTGCAGTTACCTGTGAGTTGGGAAATTGACTTTAGCTTGATTTTACATTTTCCCATTGAAGGAAGGTCTGATAAAGAGTTGGCTTTGTGTAAGGTGATCCAGGAAAGGGTTTAAGATGATAGAGCTTCACTCTGGATCACTGCCAAGAAATGGGGCAACTCTATGAGCATTTCCTAAGTCTTGTCCTCCTTACAGAGAGGGCAGACTAGGACAGAGACACAGATGTCACTGATGGAAAGGAAGTTGTAATCACAATTGTTAGTTGGTCTCTTGGGTACTCATGAGTTGGACAACATTCATCCTGTCAGTGTTCACGTGAAATTACCAAGGGCCTCTGATTTGTCTTCTCCCATCACAAAAAGGTTTTCTGGCCTAGTGTGGGGTTGATTTCCTACAGATTCCTTTTCAACAGACTGCTAAGGCCTAGCTCTAAGATGTCAAGGTCTGAAAACATAGGGCAGAAACACTATTTTTCTCCCTCATTCTCTTTCTAAGTAACCTCCTGTACATTATTAACACAAGCAGGGAGTCATTTCTGCTGTGTCCTGCAATTTGACACTGTCTACCTGGAAATAGAATCAGATGAGCAGTTTGGGAGCTGACTTACCCCAAACTTTTGCTGCCATTCACAAGTTTTAGGTTTTTCTCCCCATATTTTTGACCCACTGGCTATACATGGAGGCGTTCATAATCCCCTGGGGGATTTGAATAATTTTTACTCACAGAATTTAGAAAAATATGTTTATGTTATAAGGAATGTTTTTGTTTATTTGTTTGTTTATTTTTTACCACTAGAACTGTTTATTAAAACAAATACAAAAAATAGAAATGGAGGGAAGAAAGGTGAGCAGATGTAGCATTATGGTCAATATACCTTATATAAAATTGAACTACATAATCTGAGGGTAGGGATGGGAGGGGTGACATTGATCAAGAAGCACTGTACACAAACCTGATTTGCAGAATTGTAGCATACTTAATATATGTATATATATATATGTGCATATATATATATATATATATATTTGCTGATCCTGGGCCTAGGCAATGTCCCTGAGCTTCTTTTGCTCAAGGCATTTGTTTGTTTGTTTGTTTGTTTTGTCAGTTGTGGGGCTTGAACTCTGGGCCTGGGTGCTGTCCCTGAGCTCTTCAGCTCAAGGCTATCAGTCTACCACTTAAGCCATAGCACCACTCTCTGATGGTTAATTGGTGATAAGAATATCATGAACTTTCCTGTCTCTGCTGGCTTTGAACTGTGATCCTCAGATCTCAGCCTCCTGAGTAGCTAGGATTACAGGAAAGCCACCAGGGCCTAGAATAAAGAATGTTTTAAAGGACAGAAATGAATAGCTAGATGAAGATAGATTGGGCCAGATTGGGCATACTGGAGCTTTCTTCCCTGTGGATCTGGGATGTATGTACCTTCTTTGTTGTTCACCTTCCTCTGTACTGGTCATTTTGACCAACTGGACCTTACACTCCTCCCTTGGGGTTTAAACTGAGGCTGGGAGTTCCAGCCTCTGGCACCCAGCAGCTAGCTCCATGGTAAAACTATTTAGGGACTTACCTCTAATGACTTCATTAACATAAACAAAAGAATATCTTGGCCTTTGTAGCTTTGCTTCTGAAACCACCAGTGAAAGACCTCTCACTCTAACAAAAGATAGTCTTAGTGCTTTTCTCACTTACGAAGTTACAAGGATAAAGAGAGCTGAATCTCCAGAACCTGAGGGTGGACAAAACCCAAACTTGTCCTTTTGGGGGTTGTTGACTGCTTCCTCAGTCTTGTCAGGCAGAGAATTTTCCTCCTTGACTGAAGCCTGTGCCCTAACTCAGGCAAAGGGGAATTGCAGTCCCTAGATTTCACAGTTCATCGGCACCTTCCTGGTTTCCCAGAGGTGCAGAAGGAGTCCAGGCCTCCACAGCCTCCCATAATTTCCTGGTCAGTCCTTCATCTGCAATGGGACTCCTCATTCACTAATTTCCTCTCAAGGCCTCAAAGAGCTTAAAGCAGAAAGTCATAAAAGCATTAATGTCTTTTCTAACCTCAGCAGTTCACGAAGTTACCCGGCAATCCTCTTTTTCATAGCTGGCTGTACCCTCTGCCACTTTTCCAGTAATATCCTGTTTAGGACCACCAGTTTCTTAAGTTCTCCTTCCCAAAGTTGTCTCAAATTCCACTTTGCCATGATTAGCAGCTCTGTCATCATCAATCTCAACTTCTACATTGTGTCTCTTCCTAGTCTTCCTTCCACTTGTCACTCCCTGACATCCCCCCCACCCCCTGACAGTTTTTCCTTCCTACCTCTTCAAGTGACTCCTTCCCTATATAATGAAATTCCCAGGATAGCTCATGCCATCCTCCTGCACTAGCTAGCACCTTAGTGCTTCCCACCTTTTCCTTCTCCCTCTGGGTTGTCCCAGAGGAATGGGTAGATAGGCAGCAGGGCAGCAGGTATGATAGGCAAGTGCTCTGCCATTGATCCATAATCCCCAATCTTCTTAAAGATTATTTTATCTTGAGTCAAGATTTCAATATGTCACCCAGGCTGGCCTGCAACTCTGCAATCTCAGCGGCCTGCCTCTGCTTTCCCAGTAGGTGGTGCCTACCTCCTAATTACCTCTAATCAATAAGCCATCTCAGCATCACATTCCCTTAGACATACCATCTTTGACATTTTTACAGGCAGGCAAATGTTTTCCTTGGCTCTACTGGTTATTCTTAGCTTGCCTTGCTTACCTTAGTTTGTTTTTCACAGTCCCCATAACTAACTTTCTCTGACTGTGTTATTCTCCTCTTCCCTTCTTTTTTCTTCATTTAATTTTCCCATATTCATTCTTTCCTGCTCCCCTTTAATAGCTTCACATGCTGCTAAAATATCAATAATTTACAGATTTTCTTTATCCCTGATGTTTATCTTGAAACCTACTGTTTTATTTCTAGCTGTCTGCCAGATATCTACTAATGTCCAGTCAGTACTGAAACATCACCTGTCTGAAACTACATGCAGCTTATCATAACCATTACTTTGTAAGTCCTTGTTTAATGACATCCTCAGCCACCATAGTTTTGATTATTTTTTCCATATATTTTTATTGTAATTAATAGAAGGGTTACATTATATTCACCAGATAGAAGATGCATTACTTCACAAACATTGAGACCCTTTCTCATGTCATGGTCCCCATTTCCCTCCCCCCCCACCCATCTCATCTTGATTTTCCCCCTTCCCTATCCAATTTCAAATAATCAATTAAGCATATAAGAAATATACTAGCTACCAAGGTGAAATAAGTCATAGTTTTGATTATTAAATCCAATTTTGCATCCACCTTATATTCAGCATTTACCATATTAGGGCTCCCACTTAAGTGTTCATGGCTTGATAACTTAGTTAAGAGCAGGTAATTTTCCCTACTCATCTGTGCTTGCTATGTGTATCCAGCAATATGTTCTGCCTGAAAGAGATTGTCACTATTTGCTGCATACATGAATGTCAGTTTAAGTGTAGTGATTCTTTTTTTTCTTTTTTTTTTTTTTTTGCCAGTCCTGGGGCTTGAACTCAGGGCCTAGGCACTGTCTTTGGACACTTTCTGCTCAAGGCTAGTGTTCTGCCATTTGAACCACAGCACCACTTTCAACTTTTTCTGAGTATATAGTACTGAGGAATCAGACCCAGGGATTCGTGCATGCTAGTTGATCATTCTACCACTAAGCTACACTCTCAGCCCAAGTGTATTAATTCTTGACTTACATTTCATGAAATATTAGTTCTTGAAAGTATGTTTTATCATTAGTTCTCTTAATACTTGTTTTCTTAGCCAAACAGACACTGGAATAAAAGTTTTGCCTAGAACCTCAACTACGGTACTTCTGCTCTTTATAGTGAAAAAAAAATAGTGGGAAAGTACATGGATCAGGAAGCATTACATTAGCTTTTCTTCTGGAGAGCTAGACATAATACATAAAATTATTATGTTTTCATGACAGTTTGGGGGAACCTAAATCTCCCTTCTGACATGGGGTTTTGATTTTGTTTTATAGTTTTTCGGTTTTGTTTTTTTTTTGCCTTTTTTCCCTTGTCTTTATTTTTAACAGGTTTTCAAAATAGAACCTATTACATGACATAAGATGCTATTGATAAGTACCTCAATCTGATTCAGCCTTTCTCCTGCCCAGGAGAGTCCAGCGGCTATGAGCACAGCCGTGTAATACATGTCACTTACACAGACATTAGAGAACCCTGCCCATCCATATGTATGTACACAACCCTCCGAAATTAATCATGCCATATATCACGTGCACATAGGATGTAAAACGTATTTCAGAATGACAGCAGCTCACATAAAAATGAGTATTGGTTTACCATTAGAGAACAGGGGAAGATTTTTTTTGTCCTTTCAAATAATAGAATTATTTGTCTCTTTCGCATGTCTCAGTGTCTCAGCCTTCAAAAGTCTACTTGGTCAATATATCCCCTTCTCTTCAGATACTTTATTTCACTTCATCCACGTAGATAACAAAAGACTGCTTTGGAGAAATGAAAGATAGCAATTACACATTGGTATTCATGTTCCGGGAGTCACACTGGCTTCCTCTGGGAGTTGAGCAATGAATATCCTGCATTAATTGCCACAGACACTGTGAGTCTGACCTTGCTGAAATGTAATGCATCAGTTTTACATACTAAAATTATTTGTCACTAGCAGATTAGAAAGAGAATGATTATGACATTATATTGTAGCTGCAATGACCAATATTCTTCGTGTTTAAGAAAAATCAGGAAGAGTTCAGGGACTACATCATAGAAATCAGGACACCTAGAGTTGAAATCTCAATCTGAACAGTGATTTGGTTGACAATTATGGCCAGATAAGTGTCTGTTCTTGGAAAAGGTGCATAAAACACACTGACATAGAAGCAATTAAGGAGGTACTTGAATATGGTACTTTTATCCATCTGTGGTGGTAAGATCTCTTCCTTTATGTTTGTACCTAATCATGGGTAAGATTTTTGATCAGTAGCAAAAAAACAGTGCTTTTCCCTTTCTGAAGAGGTGACATCTCCAATCAAGATGCTTTGTACTCATAAATTGGTTTGTTGAAAGATAACCCCTTTATACAATGACTTAAAAGTTAGTAAAAATATAACTTAAAATTAAAGAGGTGGTGGCTGGGAGTTTGGCCTAGTGGTAGAGTGCTTGCCTAGCATGCACGAAGACTCGGGTTCAATTCCTCAGTACCACATACATACAGAAAAGCCAGAAGTGGTGTTGAGGCTCAAGTGGTAGAGCTCTAGCCTTGAGAAAGTCCAAGGACAGTGTTCAAGCCCTGAGCTCAAGCCCAGGGCTAGCAAAAAATAAAAATAAAAATAAAAAATAAAGAGTTGACATCATCTTGACAGGTGGAATCTGCTTGCTGTCAACTTTTCCTTGCTTCATTTTTTTTTGTTCAAATTATCAGAAATACAGACATTAGATTTTCTTACATGTACCTTCCTTATGGTTCTTTCTGCTGGGCCACTTTTACATGTGGCGTGCTGCACGTTGTGGGGTGCCATCCGGAAGTGTTCACAGCTCAGAGTTGGGTCCACACTGCTGGATCAGCAAAGAATGCTCTCTGTGACTGAGCCAGGCCAGGGAATCACACTGGCTGTGGACTGTGCAAGCTGTGTGTGCAGAAACGAATGATGGTCCAGCCTTCTATCTCTTTTTGAAAAGGTACTGAGGTGGAGAAAGTCAGTGCATTGGCCCATGACATCCAAATTTTGGTCCAGATGAGATTCTAACTAGAGACCCATTTTTGCTTGTATTCTGACTAAACAAATACATGACCAATTTGAAGAATAAATGGAGAGGGGGCAGGGAAATGATCTGAATAATCCAATGAATAGGTTTTGTTTGCTTACTTTTTTAAATGAGCTTCTACTTGTTATTTTGTTGTTTAAACAATGTATATTTTATGATTTTGCAATCTTATAGAGCATTTAAAGTTGCCTACATAGTACCCAGTATGGTGGTATTTGCCTGTAATTCCAGCATTTGGGAAACTGAGGTAGTAGGATTGTAAGTTCAAGGCCAGCATGGTCTACCTAACCAAATCTTGTCTGAAGAAAAGAAACATTAGCCTGGTAAAGAGTATAGTACATGTGCAGTTAGCATGTTATGCCTTTTGAAACTTTGGACCTTATGTTTTCAAATTCAAATTGTCCACATAATTTTTTAAAATAAAACACTTTGAATCCCAACTCTCCCCCACATGTCCCCTCCATTTCATTTGAAATACTTTAAAGTCTCTCAAATGCTTATGAATCTTTATAAAGAAATGCTGCTGCCAAGCAGTCCTAACCACTGCCGCTCTAGTTAGCTCCTGTTTTAATTTGCTTTCCCTTTTCCTTCTCCCATCCATCACTCCCATCCACAATTAAAGCAAGAGGATGAAGTGACAACGGTGCAGGTTAAAGAGCAAGACCGGAATGTTCTGGTGCTGAAGAAAGTGCTGGGCTATGGCCCAGCCCCCACCGCTGGGAGCGCTGAGGGCGAAGGGAGGTGAGAGTCTCTCCTGCAGCCGCCTCTTCCCCACTGGCTTCCCTTCCCTCACACGCTTTCCCTTGCTCTGTCTGCTTCCCCCCCCCCTTGCTTTTCTCCCCGCCTCTCTGGCGTTCTAGCTGACTGCAGAGCTCCTAGCAGCCAGATGGACTCAGTTCCCAGTGAAAGGACAGGGATGGCACAGATCTTTTAGCATTTGGGGGATGCCTTTGTCAGGAACCGTTCACAATGGGCAGCTCCCGGCTGAGGGTCTTTGACCCTCATCTAGAGAGGAAAGATTCGGCAGTGCTCTCGGACAGAGAGCTGCCCTTGCCCACCTTCGATGTGCCTTATTTCAAATACATCGACGAGGAGGACGAGGACGATGAATGGAGCAGCCGCTCGCAGTCTTCCACGGAGGATGACTCAGTGGACTCTCTGCTCTCTGACAGATACGTGGTGGTGTCTGGGACCCCAGAGAAGATCTTGGAGCACCTTTTGAATGACTTGCACCTGGAGGAAGTCCAGGACAAAGAAACAGGTAAGGCACGGGGGTGGGGGGTTTGGGGGGTGTCTCCTTCCAGACTCCAGCTGCTCAGGTCCTTGTCAGCATCCTGGGTGAGGCTCCCACTGTTTGAGGAAACCAGGGTGGGCTGCAAGACCATATGCTTTGTGTGCTTCCCCCTTTGCCTCATGCTGTTTGTTTAAATCCAATAAATGGACACATGGAGCTCCCAAGCAGCTGCCTGGGAAGTAGCTGTACAAAGAAAACAATATGATGGCAGATGTGTGTGTTTCTCTCGTAATTTTTTTAACCAAATCATACCTAAAGGCAATTAGCAAGAGGCCAGCATTCAATAGCCCTTGTGCATTGGAAAAGGGAGGGGGCTGTCAGGCATGTACCTGGCTTGAAGGAAGTGTTGGGCAGTGGGTGGGGGTGGGTAGCAGCTTCCCTGCTGAAAAGTCCACAATTACTGCAACCACTCAGCAAAGGAATGCTTAGCAGTAACTTTGTGGTTTACGCACTGCCAGCTCTGAGCAAGCCCTGGGGTGGGGGGGGAGAGAAGGAAGCAGAAAGGGGCATTCACCGCTTTCTAATCTGGAAATTATAATTCAAATATGCCTTATTGATCAGACTTTTTATTCTGCCCGAGCACAAAATCCCAACTAGTTTTTCATCCAAGCACTTTTGAAAATACTACCCATAAAATTTCCTTTATCACAGAAAAGAGAGTATTAGCTTCTCTTAACCACATTTTCAAATTTGTTCCAGCCTGGACCAAAACTACTCCAATAAATTACTGGCTTCTCACTGTAGCTTAAAATTTGCAAGTCAATCTTCTGACCAAAATACCCTTTCTGATGCCACCCTAACACCTATGATACCCACAGTTTGCTGTATTCTGATGGCATCAAGGGAGAGCAGCTGTGGGTTGTTTCAGCGCAGAAACAGTAAATAGGTCTTCCCTGTGCAGGATGGATTGTGAAATCCTAGCTTAGGTGAGATCAAGAGTTTTCTCCCATCCTTGTAGTTCTATCTGGACATGAGTGAGCCTGGATCTATATTGCATTATAAAAGACAATAGGAAAAACAATTATGTATGAAATATGTGAATAGGCTAAAATTAAAAAGTAGCTTTGTGACTCAATCATGTATTCTACATTAACATTATTTTTTGATTTCAAAATTCAGTCAGTACTTTATTTCACATATAATTGGGGGTGGATCACTGGTTTCCATGTACACATACACACACATACACACACACACACACACATACACACATACACACATACACACACCACAATGGGGGTAAAAAGTGTTCTCAGGTTCGTTCATTTTTTTGTGTGTGTATTTGAGCACTTTAATGACTCTCTGTCCATCAGATGTGACCATCCCAGAACTGAGCATAATTTCCCAGATTACTTTACACAAGAGGTTTGAACTATAGGCATTTTACCTGGCATGGAAAGACCAGAACAAATTAAAGGTGATATACCTTGAAAGGGTAAATGCTTCTTAAGTGCCTTAACATTCTATGCACAGGTATTACTTAATGTGATTTCTTTTTACTTTTCTTTACTGTTTTTCTTTTCTTTTTCTGTGATCCCGAATCAAACCTAGGGCTTCCTGCAAGCTAGACAAGCTTTCCAACACTGAGCTATGCTCTAGCCTATTCTCTTTACTCTTGAGAAAAATGGCCCAGGTGCTCCCTTAGACTCATTGTTTAACACTAGACATGACAGATCACCTTTGTTAATGCTGCAATGGATACTAGGAGTTGCCTCTTGTTGGGAATGGTGATGTGAGCAATGTCTCATAACACTTGATTCCTGCTTTCTTCTCAAGTAAGCCAAAACGGGGGTTGACTATATCTCGTTAGCCTTGTGCAGACAAAGCAAAGAGGAGCAGGCTTGGTCAGCTGTTTGATCTTCATTGCCCCAAACTCGATGGGACAGGAAAGGTCAGGCAGAATCAGCCTCATCTGATTCCTGCCCCATTTTCTCAGCATTTAAAGTGAAGGATGTGTGTAAAACTTCACTGTTTTGTAGAGACCCTTGGGGGAAAGAAAACAAAGTAACAAGTTTTTCCAATATAAAAATTAAGAAATCAGTTGTGCAGAGAACAATCTATATGCGTATAATAGGGACACCTGCACAGAAGTCATGTGTAGTTCTTTGAACTTCAAGCAGGAAAGAAAAACTACCATTAGTTGTCATTGATAAAATATTTTCAAAATATAAACATAAAATAAATGGTATGCAAGTTGAAGGAAAAGTGGTTAGCACTATGTTTTAGTTTGAATACCAAACAAATGTGATAGTTACAGTAGTTGAAGCTCCTCACTGACAGCAGTGATGGTCTTTTTCCTTGGTTGGGTTGGCGGTTCTCATTATTAGAGGCCTGGGTGTGCAAGATCTTAATAGAGTTGCATAAACCATATGGAAGACAGATGGAGAAAAGGAGAAGGGGCTGCAATAAAAGTATACAATGGCATTTTTATGTTCTTGAGCCCCCCTTTCAGTGAGATGGAGCCATATGGGGCCAACTATTGCCATATGGTGGCCCTGGTGGCTGTGAAGAAGGGCTACATGGGAAGTTAATAATGATCCCGGAAGATGAGGTGAGCCTGTTCTGGGTTCGTAGCTTCCTACATTCCTGTACCTGCCAGAGGCTGAGGAGACAACCAAGCAAGGGATGGATGTCTTCTCCACAAAAGGGGCTTAGTTGTGAAGGTGTAGGTTCAGGTCCCCACAGAAGACCTGCTGTGCTCATGTAGAACAAGTTAACATGATTAGTCATTGGTATTAAAATGTAAGTGGAAAAATTGAACTGAACAGAATGGAATAGAAAATGGAAAAACCAGGACTTCTGTGATAAAGTATTTTTTTGTTGCTACTTGCAGCAAAGAACAAAGAAACAATTGTTAACTGTTCATACAAAATCTTACCAAACTGAGTTTTAAAAGCAAAAATAATTTTAGAGATATTTAAAAGCAGCCTACTGATGATTTGGTCTGTATACACCCACTGTACTTAGTTTTATAATTCCCTATACGCGTGCCTTTCCTCTCTTGGTAATATGAAGCAGAAACTATCTGGTGAAATTGATGTATAGATGAATAG
Source organism: Megascapheus bottae (assembly GCF_031878675.1). Lineage (NCBI taxonomy): Eukaryota > Metazoa > Chordata > Mammalia > Rodentia > Geomyidae > Megascapheus > Megascapheus bottae. The sequence continues at coordinate 19,072,381 of NC_143513.1, read as the reverse complement.
TGATTTGGCATATTTTTAAAACTCTTAAGTAGAAAAATACTGGAAGAGAGCAAGTAATAAACCAGATAAACATTTGGGTCTTCCTTTGCAGCCAGTATTGAAATTTTCATTGATCTATAATGATTTACCTTTCTTTACTAAATTCACAACAATACTTGCAAAAAGCAAGCAACAATGACATATATAGGAATACAATTTGTTATCATTGTTTTCTTTTGTCCCGTAGTTGTTCATTCCTTTACATGGGCAGAAAACAACTAGGATCTAGTCATTGGATATTTATTTGTCATTGTGGGAAGTGATTGAACCTGTTTTCAAAGCTTTCCTTTTCTTTCAAGGTACAAGGTCTGACTTGAAACATTCTGAAATATTAGAGAAAAAGTCAGGCAGCTGTAATTTTTTGCCTTCCCAGAAATAGGGCAGCCATTAGTGGGCATCCAGCATGGGAATTACCAGGAAGGAAGGCAAGAAGAAAAAACCAAGGAATTGTAGAGGAGTTAGAGGGATGGAGAGATGCCAGTGTGAACCCTAGCAGTTGTGTTCTGCTGTGACTCCCCATGCTGCTGCTTGTGTTTTAGCATTCTTCTCCCTGGAGAGGATAAAGTATGTTTGCTTTAGAGATGCTTTTGTAGAAAATAATTATTTCTGTTTCAAAGCAGGGGAGAAAGCTATAATGGATTATGTAGAGGAAAAAATCTTGATATTGATTTTGGGAGTGGAGAATCAGTGGTATCTGTTATAACTGTACTAGAGGGAAAACATAAGAGGGTAATATTCTATCTTTTATTTCCTTATATTTATACCCTAAATTTTTATTCATTATTTTTAAAAAAGAGTGCATTTATGATGACAGGTTTCCAGGAAAAACAGACAAACAGCAAGAACAGAATAATAGGAATAAGTAAAACCACTGGCTGGTTCTCATTAGACCTGACCTAATTTCCTTAAGGTATGGCTGAGTTTTAAAATAACTTCATGAGGCTATCATTCCATGCTTATTTGCAGCTCATCTTGACTTTCAAAGTATGCCTGTGACAGTGGTTTACTGTCAGCAGCACATAGTAGGGAGGTAAAGCATGGGACAGGCATTCCCTCCCCCTGCCCCTTGTGGTGCAGAGGCCAGCCTCTGTAAAAGGAATGCTATGCAGCATAGGAGTAGCTCATTTAGTGGTCAGTTCAGTGGATTACTTGGCATCACAATATCAAAACCTTGATTAAACATGTACAGGTGCCTCATTTTCTGTAACATTAGCATCTAACCTGTAGGGAACTTATTTTTATATGTTTATGTGCTGGTAGTGGGTCTTGAACTCAATGCCTGGTGCTCCCAATGTGGTTTTTCATCTCAAGGCTGACATTCTACTATTTGAGCCACACTTCCAATTCTGGCTTTTGTTAGTTAATTGGAGATAAGTATCAGATTTTTCTGTTCCATCTGGTTTTGAACCCGGTCTTCAGATTTCAGCTTCCTGAGTAGCTGGGAATGTATATAGGTGTGGTCCACTATAGCCAGCAAAAGGCTGTGTGTGTGTGTGTGTGTGTGTGTGTGTGTGTGTGTGTGTGTGTGTGTGTGTGTGTGTTGTTACTGGAACTTGAATTCAGGAACTTGAGCTGTTGATTGGTTGTTTTGCTCAAGGCTAGCACCTCCACTTTCTCAAATGTGATTTTTTTTATTTTTCTGGAGGAAAATTAAGAGTGCTTTGCTTCTGATTATTGAAAAGATAGAACAAAATTTAGATGATTACCCTAAAAGAACAAAGCTAAAAGACAGGGTTATGGCTTTTAAGATCTGTAGCCGGGCATGGTGGCTCATGCCTGTAATCCTAGCTACTCAGGAGGCTGAGATCTGAGGATCGAAGTTCAAAGCCAGCCTGGGCACTGAGGAACATGAGACTCTTATCTCCAGTTAATCACTAGAAAACTGGAAGTGGGTCTGTGGTTCAGGTGTAGGGCAGGGACAACACCCAGGCCCAGAGTTCAAGCCCCATGATCCAAAAAAAAAAAAATGTGTAACCTCCCAGCCCAGGGTAGCAACCCACAATATCCCTGTCACAGCTAGCCTGTTGCAGTACTAAAACTTCTTGAGGGAAAATTAGAGAAATTGTTTTTGAAATTTTTGATGATGGAAAACCTTTCCTTGGTTTTACACAGTTGATAGATGCATGGAATTATCTTCCTTTTATTTCTTTCCTTCTTATATCTGGATGCGGAGGATGGGAACTAGGGCCTTGCATATGCTTTGGCAGGAACTCTGCCACTGAGCTACGCTCCCAGTACCTTTTCTTTTATAAGGTCACATAGCAAATTGACCAATGTAACTAACTTCTCTGTAACTGCACATTAGCAACAGGGTAGGGCAGTTGGGGAGAGGGCTGTAGTGATGGCAGTGGAGGAAAAGGAAGAGGAGGTGGATGTGGAGGGGAAGAGGAAGGAGAAGAAGGAAAACCTTTAACCTAATGCCAGTACCTGAGTGGAGCCTAAGCCTTACTAACAGCCTCCTAAGTGATGCAAACCTGCTGACAGGATTGAAACCTCTGAAATAGAGTGTTGTGGTTATCTTGCTACCATTTTTTTAAAGAGCTATTCTAGGTTTCTAGTATATACACTTGCCTCTTAAAAGAGTTAGGACATTATCTTTCTTTCCTCTACCCTTCCTTCCTGTTCCCTCTCCTGGGTTGCATGTTCAGCCTTATGTCCCTGCTTTTGGGCCCTCTACAGCTTGAGGTCAGGTTTCACAAACTTCCCTGCCAGTCCTTCCCCTAGAGTAGTTTTGAACAAAAGACATGATCAGAAGGAACACAGGTACTGGACCCAGAACTGTTTGAATTCTCAGTGATGATATGGTGAATAAAGTTTCTGTTGCACTCCAAAAATCTCTGGGTAGTCCTCAAATATCAGTCAAGAATGCTTGCTTCTATTGAAAATAATGTTTTAATGAAGAAGGACATACACAGAAAAAGTACTAAAGTAAGCTTTTGAAGTTCTGTATTCCTGATACAAGTTCCATTAATAAACCAGCCTGAAACCTTGAATAAGATACAAAATAAAATGACCTCTGAAGTGTCTTAGACCACTAAAACCATTTGGGTTCATAAAGACTCTGTGTTCTCTTTTCTTTAAAAAGAACCACAGAATTCTAGGTCCGAGAAACAGCTAGAATGTGAGAAGATGAGCTATACAGAGTCCTGTGGTCATTATAGCTGGAGGCATCCTGTGGCCATTGCAAAAGACTTAGGGAGTGAGGTCTTGCTTCCTATTGCTGTTGTGATGGGTCAGTCTTGGGGAGCAGGGAGAAGGTTCATGGGATACTAAACTTGGAAGTCCTGGTGCAGGTGGCCATATGTGGTGTTGATTTAAATGTGTTTGTATATAGCCTTGCCCAAAAGGAAACTTTAAAAATCCCTCTGAGAAATTATACTATTACATTTCAAAGCAACAGCTACTAGTAAAATCCACTCACAGAATTTTATTGCCAAGCCACTTTTTAGGATAATCAGAAATAGTCTATGCAGGAAAAAAGCTGCTAAAATATGCTATCTCAGTCTCTGTACTTATTTAACTTTATAAACTAGTTCTGCAGTATATATGTATATATACATATATTTATCAGTGCACTTTTATTTATGTAGCCTGAGTGTCTTAGAAACATTTATTTCCTTCTTTCTGTACATAAGATCTTTAACATTTATGTGGGCATCATTTTCTTTTTATTCTATCTATCTGTCTATATTGGTGGCAGTATTCAGGGCTTTTCCCTCTCACTAAGCCCCCCTCAACCCCAAGGTCAGCCCTCTAACCACTTGAGCTCTTCTTTCATCCTGTTTTTTTTTTTTCTGGTTAATTGGTGTTAAGAATCTCACAGGCTTTTCTGCCTGTGCTAGTTTTTAACCTTGATCCTTAGATCTCAGCCTCCTGAATAAACAGGACTACAAGTGTGAGCCACTAGTGCCTACCTATCGGTATCCTTTTCATTGCGAGGAGTATAACACAAAGCAAATTAGACAAATTCCTTATCTTCATAGAGACATTTTTTTCTAGTGAAGTTGAATCAGTCAACTAATTGGAAAATGTTGTATATGAAGTGGTATTAAGTAATATTAAGCAAGCACTAATTTACTATTAACTGTATCCAAGTGACTATGGTGATTACAGTGAAGAGGAAAAGGAAGAAAACTTTTAAACTAATACCAGAACACAGAGAGTCTGATTCCATTGAATCAGAGAATTAACATGAAACAAAATTCTAAAATGAAAGAAACCTAGCTAAAATGAGAGAGATAACAAAAGAAATTTGAGATGTATGCATTCATCCCAGGATAGTGTCTGCTGCTAAGACCACATGCTGGAATGTTCCACGGGAGTGTCAGCCTTTGACAAGCTAAATATGAAAACAGTTTCCCCTGGACTAGGGTATTACTTGTGGTCTTTGTCAGCTTTATGAAATGGCCATCTTTAAATATTAGGTTAATTTGTGTGTGTATGTATGTGTGTGTGGGGGGGGGTGGGTGTGTGTGTTCATCCTAATGAAAAAATCAAGGAAAAAAAGACAAAATTCATTAGCACATACTCCAGCTGCCTGGGTTGCCTCCAACACAGATGAACAGAAGCACTATTCAGTAAGGGCTTGTTTATCCACTAAGGCAGACTTGAAACAGCTATCCACAGTGACAGTAAAAAAAAAAAAAATCCAAGAGAGCACCAGGTGTAAAAGCGTTCCCTCTGTGCTTGTGCTACTGTTCTTACTTGGTTTGTGTGTGTGTGTGTGTGTGTGTGTTTTAAATGTTCCTTTACCTTCTTTCCTGATTACTAATATAGAGAATGTATTTGTCAGCCATAATTGAGACACTGGGAGAACTCCATAAATTCATATTGAGATAATTATAAATAGAAAGAAATTTTTTCTCATTTGTCTCATTTATAAAGGCAGAAGTCTTAAACCACATCACCCATGAAACCCTTTCATATCTGATATCCACGGTTCAAAGATCAATCAAGAGGGTGATTCATTTATCCAAGCCTTGCCCCTTAGATGGATCTGTGTGCAGAATAATTGTCCCCATTTAATGGAGTCACAGGCTGAGGTAGAACTTAATTCAATTGTTGCAGTGATAAAGTAGACATTTGAGTTTATAAATGACCTAGATATACTCCTTTTACCCAAAGGTAATGTCTGCTAGAGAGTAGAATAATGGATGAAAAATGTAATTGAAGTAAAAATCTCTTTGACTCAAGCTTACCTCCGAAGAGAGGCGCTTCACTACTCACCAGTGATCTCCAGAACAAAGATGTGCCTCCTCTTTTCTGTAGGCAGGATAGCCACCTCACCAGCTAACTGCCTCCAACTGCTGTGGAAAGCAGGGGAGAGGGGGAGGACTTAGCTCAAGCACTGTATCAGACATTCAAAAGTGGTTGCGGGTTCATTTAAGACCTTCATCTTCTGAATTAATCTATTCACACCACCTTTGAACATGCAATATATGTATGATAACTTTTACACTGCCAGCAGTTTATAGGTTAATTAATACCCTTGTTGGTAATGAAGCAAAGTGAAATGAAGTGAGACTAGGCTGAAGTGTAAGATCATTAACACACAGTGGCTACTAATGGAAATGTGAGTTTTCATTGCAGCAAAACCAGTGGGCAAAGGAAACTAATGAATAAGGATGTAATATGTAGGCATATAGCATACTTTACAAGGAAACAATGTCCCTTTAGAATGAGAAATGGATCATTGGAAAACATTTTAAAAATTATATTGTTTCTATGTTTATAATCTAAACATTAGTATTACAAATGATTTAAATATGAAAGGTTAAGTAACTATTATAGTCAACAAAGGGAGTTAAACTTTCTGTGAAATGTAGTTTATGCAATGAATAACCAGCATTTATAGGAAACTATGTAGAGTGAAGAGTTTTTCACTAAACTTTTAATTTTATTATTCATTTCCACCCTGTTGACTCTGTGGGATTATAATGTGTACTTTTGAGTGTGCATACTTACCAGTGAGGTAAAACATAAAACATTGAATAATTAAAACTATAATATTATCTAAAAGGACACTGAGATTTACTTCCCATATAAGGTTTTTACCATTACAAAAAAAGACCACTTTATTATAGACTTTGTAAAGGGTCAGTTCAAGCGCAAATGCAAGCACATTGGGAGCAAACTAAAATATTGTAAAACTGTAGGAAATTAATTTCAAGAGTATCTATAGATAGAAAATGAAATAGTTTATGAAGGATAAGAGTTACCTCAGAAATTAGTTCCCCAACTAAAGAAAACTCTGGCAGACTAACTAGAGTTTATCATCTTTCTCCTTCCAGGGCTGCTGTGATGGTATTGTCCTGGAGGCTAAAGAGGAGCTGTGTTAGGAACTTTTACTCATACGGAGTTCTAAAGAAATAGGCATGTGTCTCCCCATTTCTGTAAAGTCAGTCACAGTGATGAACATATCCCAAGCCTCCAAATTCTATGCAAACTGCAGCTAATATGGAAGATACAAAAGTGAATGAGCACTCCTGTTTACATTTTATTTCTTTCCTTTGCCTTATATTTACTAGAAGTCTTCCCTTCCTCTTTAAGTAGATATCATGATTTTTATGAGATATATATAATCCTTTATCTCATTTAAACAATAACAAAACATCATAGAGAAACCAAAGAACACAGAACTTCATGGTGCCTCTTAAATGAGATGATCTTTTCAGATAGCTTTCTATCTCTTCTTTCTATTTCTCTTTTTCTTTTGATGGTATTGATGTTTGATGAGAGCTTCAGGCTGGTGAAGCAGATTTGTGCTCTACTTGAGCCACACTTCCATCCCAGCATTTGTTTGTTTGTTCTCAGAAGTACTAGGGTTTGCACTCAAGGCCTCACACTTACTAGGTGGATGCTACTCCACTTAAGCCATGACCCCACCCCCCCTTTTTTTTTTGTAAATTAGTACATTTCTAACTTTGTAAAAGCCTGGTGGAAATGTTATTGCAAATAACAAAATAATCAGGCATTCTGAGAGTTGCCATTAGTACATGAATTGTCAGTTTTCAAGAATCAGGGTTTATAAAATTATAAACTATTTTCAAATTAAAAATCCAAGTGACCCTCTAAGATAAGTCTGGAACTTCATGTCAAACCATGTCCCAATAATAGTTTTCAGTTTGAGTAGCATTTTTTTTTTCATAGAAATATATTTGAGCCAGGCACTGGTGGCTCACACCTATAATCCTAGCTACTCAGGAGGCTGAAATCTGAGGATTTCTGTTTGAAGCCTGCCAGACAGAAAAGTTCATGAGACTATCTCTACTTAACCATTAGAAAACTGGAAGTGGAACTGTAACTCAAAGTGGTAGAGCTCTAGCAGAGAAGCTCAGCTTCAGAGCTCTGGCCCTGACTTCAAGCCCCATGACCAACAGCAATAACAACAATGAATACATTGAAGCTGGGTATTGATGGCTCACACCTGCAATTCTAGCTACTCAGGAAGCTGAGATCTGAGGATCACAGTTCAAAGCCAGCCTTAGTAGGCAAGTCTGTGAGAATGTTATCTCTCATGCCTATAACCCTAGCTACTCAGGAGGCTGAGATCTGAGGATCACAGTTCGAAGCCATTCCAAGCTGAAAAGTCCATGAGACTATTATCTCCATTAAAAAAAAAAAAAAAAAAAAACTACTCAGAAAATGCCAGAAGTGGTGCTGTGGTAGAGCACTAGTCTTGAGCAAAAAGAAGCGTAGGGACAGAACCCAAGCTTCAGGACCAGCAAAAAGAAAGAAAAATTATGTTCTGAAATCTTTGTGATGTTTTCTCAGTAAATTTTGAGTTGCTTGGCATTCTTACTGTTGTCCTTTAGTGGAAATACTGTTGTCTTTTAGTGGAAATACATGTAACATGTGTCTAGCTGTGATTCCAGAAGTTCCTTTCAATATGTAAAATTGGGTCTTTCTGAAGTAGCCATGTGAAATTCATTTGTGAAGATAAGATTCTGTGTCAGTAGTGAGTGACAGCCTAATAGCTTTAACACAATTGTAATTTCCTTCCAACATCAGCAACTGTAAATTTTTGAGGCTTGGTCGTAAGTATAGCTCAGCTGTAGAGTGCTTGTCTAGCTTGTGTGAGGGACTGGGTCAGATAGCACTCAGGTGAAGGGGAAAAAAGAAAGAATGGAAAATAAATTACTTGAAACTATACTAAGATAATGACAAAGACTGAAACAGTCTCTCTCCCTTTCCCCACACCTCTGCCTCTGTTTGAGAGATCGATGCCATGGCCCAGACAACTGATGGATTTAGAATAAGATGATCACAGGTGCTTATTTGAATTTTAAAATATATGGGCCAGCATACCTAAGTAAAATGAAACCGCTGTATATGAGTGTATAACTGCATGTATTTGAGATAGTCTTGTAAGTGTGAAGAAACATTCGCTGGCATTCATTGATTGTAATCTTTGCATATTGATCTCACAGCATGCTTTCATCAAATCCTTGCTTCATTTAAAGAGTGTTGCATCACAGAATTGCTGTAGCTGATAAGTACATATCTAAAGAAGTATTCTCCATGTGTGAGAATTTTGCCTTTACCATACCTATAATTGAGCTTTTTCTCATTTCTTTTGTGGTTTCTCGGTATAGCCTTCCCCTCCCATTTCCCTTTAGCTTCCTTTTCAAACCTCGGGCTTTTGTGCTATACAACAGAAACCATTCTTTTCATTTTACTTGTAATGTAGAATGTTTAAGCTGTTACAGGGCTGGTAGTCCCTCCCCTAAATTTTAGAAATAAAATATAAATATAAATGAAATATGAAGCCAGACATAATTGTTAAATATGTTGATATGCAGATAGTGTAAAAAACTAAACCAAAGGGTCCAAATGTCTTGTCATAATCTAAATAGTGACAGAAGATTATTTTCAATGCAGTTCCCTTTTCTGCTCTAGATTGGTGGTATTGCTTCTGCTTAGCATATAAAGGTATAGGTGACTCCTCTAACTTTTAAAAATCTTTTAAATGAGCACCAGTTATTATAAACATGCAAAGTATAAAATTGCCATTGCATTTTTGGCTGAATATTTGAGTTTAAATATTCAGGGACCAGCAGTTTGGCCTAGTGGTAGACTGCTGCCTAGCATGTATGAAGATTCAGGTTCAATTCCTTGGTGCCACATACATAGAAAAAGCTGGAAGTGGTGCTATGGCTGAAGTGGTAGAGCTTTAACCTTGAGAAAGCCCAAGGACAGTGCTCAGGCCCTGAGCTCAAACTCTTAAGTCTGGAAAAAAAAAAAATTCCCAGTCTACAGGGAACATAGTTTTAGACATATGGGTGTAATTTGCTGGTGCTAACTTCCTTCTTATTATATGACTCCCTACATTTTCTAAATATACTTATTACAATGAAGGGTTGGTTTATAGCACTTAAGGAACATTACTTCTTTTCTTCTGGTCTTGCTTGGTGTGCAGGTTTATGAGTAACTTATATCTAGCATCATGTCATATATTTTGCTGAAGAGAAAATTAGGGCTGGTGATTTAACTCAGTAGCAGAACACATGATTAGCCATGTTCAAGGCCCTTGGTTCAAACCTCGGCATCACCACCCCAGAAGAAAAAGGGGAAGGAGAAAGAAGAAGAGGAAGAAGGAAGAAAGAGGAGAGTAATGATCTTTCATCCTAAACTTTTGTATGTTTAGTTTTGGGGGATTTTTTTGTTTGATTTTTCTTTTTGTTTTTTGCTAGTCCGGGGCTTAAACTCAGGGACTCACTGTCCTTAGGCTTTCCTCAAGGCTAGCACTCTTAACACTTGAGCCACAACACCTCTTCCAGCTTTTCTGTGTATATGGTACTGAGGTCTTCATGCATGGTAGGCAAGCCCTCTACCACTAAGCCAAACTCCAGGCTCCTCATCCTAAACTTTGAATCTTCTTTTCAGTGTTGAACATATAAAATATGATTTCAGGTTTTGTTTGACCTGAATTTAGAGGCATTGCTAACAGTTTTCAATTACCACTGATGAATTTGGTAGAACAACTTCAGTAAGCTCAAATTCTGTAAGTGCTGATTGGCATAGTGAGCATGTCTCAGAATTACAGCAATTTAAAGAGCCTCCTGGGAGAACAATTTGTCCTCTCAGCCTATTTTATATATCCATATAGAGATTTTGATAATTGAGAAGCTTGAGAACCAAGTTATTACTGATCATATGATCAGATATGGTAGCATAGAAAACTGTAATTGTGATTTAGTTATGAATGCATTTCTTTGTCATGTGAAAATACATTTAAAAAAATTAAACACATACAAAAAAATGCAGCCCAGAGCTGGTAAGCCACCCTGGTGTCAACCATTACTCCAGTTCCATACTCCAGTCCTTCTGAACTTAGAACTTCATCTCCTGGGCCTGGATGCATATTAGCATACCTGTCTAGGTAGCAGGATAGAAAAAAGCAAGAGCATATTATCTGTCACACACAGCTTCTCCCTTTATACCATAAACCAACACTTAGTCTCATGCCTGTATCTAATTGCAAATGAAGCTAGAAACTATCCTGCTTCATTTTGATTTTTAAATTCCTAGGGAGCAAAATATGTTCAGTGGTAGATAAAAATAAAAATGATTCTTAATGGGAAAATTGACCTGCAATTTTATAAATGAGAGTTTATATTAGGTGTTTTGATGCTGTAAACTTAAGGCCACAATTTTAATTTTTTCTTTCAAGAAACAAAAAACATAATATGTTTTTAATTTTTTTTGCCAGTCCTGGGCTTGAGCTCAGGTCTGAGCACTGTTCTTGGACTTTCTCAAGGCTAGAGCTCTACCACTTGAGCCTCAGCACCATTTCTAGCTTTTTTTCTATGTATATGGTACCGAGAAATTGAACCTTGGTCTTCATGCATGCTGGGCAAGCAACCTACCACTAGACCAAACTCCCAGCCCCCCCCCACTTTTTTTTTTTCTTTTTCTGTTTGCCAATTTTAGGGCCTGAACTCAGGGCCTGAGCACTGACCTTGGACTTTTCTCAAGGCTAGAGCTCTCCCACTTGAGCCACAACACCACTTCCAGCTTTTTGCTATGTATGTGGTATCCAGGAATTGAACCCAGGTCTTCATGCATGCTCGGCAAGCACTCTACCACCACGCCAAACTCCCACCCCCAAGAAACAAATACATAATATGTTTTTAACCATAAGCCTACAGAATGCTTGGATTACTCTTCATCATATTGAATGAATATTTAGAATAGTCTTATTTATTTTAGCATTTTTGATAGGGCCATCAAATTCATGACTGAGAATTCTATATCTTTCACTTAAAAGTTCTTTGTAATATTTTTCACAAAAGAAATAAAACACTAGGGCCGGGAGTTTGGCCTAGTGGTAGAGTGCTTGCCTAGCATGCACGACGACCCAGGTTCGAATCCTCAGTACCACATACATAGAAAAAAAGCTGGAAGTGGTGCTGAGGCTCAAGTGGTAGAGCTCTAGCCTTGAGAAAGTCCAAGGACAGTGCTCAGGCCCTGAGCCCAAGCCCAGGCCTGGCAAAAAAAAAAAATAAAAATAAGGGGCCGGGAGTTTGGCCTAGTGGTAGAGTGCTTGCCTAGCATGCACAAAGACCTGGGTTTGATTCCTCGGTACCACATACATAGAAAAAAACCCAGAAGTGGTGCTGTGGTTCAAGTGGTAGAGCCCTAATCTTGAGAAAATCCAGGGACAGTGCTCAAGCCCTGAGCCCAAGCCCAGGACTGGCAAAAAATAAAATAAATAAAAGTAAAAAAATAAATAAATAGAAATAAAACACTATAAAATATTGCATATAGAATCTCTTAAAAGTTAAAAAGTTACATAACTACATAGACATAAAAACCTATGACTCTATAGACATAATGTTTTATTTCATAAATTAATATGTATCTGTGATATACAAGCCCTTAGCCTAATTTTGATTGTGTTCTGAAAACTAAGTGCCAGTGATTGTATATAGAGATTCCCTTCTTGAATACTTGTCTGTTAAACATGTCATTTGAAATATGATGTAAAAATTAATGTTAATAAATTCTTTAAAAAAAAGTTATAAAAGTCCTGTGGTTTGAACTCAGGGCCTGGGCACTGTCCTTGGACACTTTCTCTTTTTTTCTCAAGGCTAGTGCTCTGCCACTTGAACTACAGCGCCATTTCCAGTTTTTTTTTGTGTATGTGGTAACAAATAATTGAACCCAGGGCTTCCTGTATGCTAAGTGAGCACTCTACCACTAGGCTACGCTCCCTTAAAAGTTTTTAATAGCACAAAGACAATGTATTTTACTTATATCTGTATTGTTATAAGGTAGCCATGTGCCAGTGGCTTACACTTGTAATCTTAGCTACTCAGGATGCCGTGATCCAAAAGATAGAGATTTGAAGCCAGCCTCAGCAGGAAAGGCTGAAGAGCCTTGTCTCCAAAACAGCCAGCTAAACTCATGACCGAGCAAACAGACTCAAAAGGAGGTTCAGACCTGAGTTCAAACTCCAGCAACAGAAAAATATTGTATCAGTATATTCTATATACCAGTACTATATAATATATATGCTAATATATTAGTATATTAGCTTATTGTTATATAGTTCTATATAATATTAGTGTGATATAGTTTATGGTTTCTGCTCCGTGATAGGAATCCTAAGAACTCATATAGTCTGACTGATAGGATGACACGATCATCTTTTAGTGTAGTATTTATTCTTAGACCTTGGTCACTAACACAAGAGCTTTAAAGATCCTTGGATCTTCAGAGTAAGATGCAACTTTGTGTGTGCTAATTGCATAAGTGATAGCTAGGTCCCTCAATAGCTTCAGGAGGATGACAGATTGGTCTCAAGTTGAAGAATAGTCATCAGAAAGATGAGGGCACAAAATATTAACAATGATGAGGGACAGGGCTAGGGGTGGAGACTTGTTCATTTACACTAATGGAATAATCACCAGCCGGGGGCATGAAGGCTGCCATATGTGGTCCTTTCATTATCTCACCAGATTCCCAAATCCAGCAAACAGCTTAGCTACAGCTCAGCCTTGAGTAATAGTTCAATAAAGGGTTGCTTACCAAACCCTTTTTCCCTCTTTGGTGACTCTAAAGCACAAATCTCCCTTTCTCCAGTGCATGAATCAAACTAGTGGTGTGTTATTAAAGAGAATTCTAAAAACTTCTCTTGAACGCAGAGCAAAAAGCCATGCCTGCACTCAGCCTGCACTCACTTCTGTCCTAGGAAATGTTTTTAATTGACAATACATTGTGCTTTGTTGAACTGGAAATTTTTCATTTGTACCATTAAGATATTGTACCATGTTATATATGAGTCTTAGTTATGCTTGCTTTTGATTAATAAAGGTAATAGAATATCTATGCTATAGAATATAGAATGTAAAAAGGTATTATCTTTCCTATACCTAGTTATTACAGTGCTATTTCTTAGCTAAAAACGGGTAATTATAGCTGGGCACCAGTGCCTATAATCCTAGTTACAGAGGCTGAGACCTGAGGATCGTAGTTCAAATCTAGCCAGGGTCTATGAGACTCTCTTCTCCCATTTACCACCAAAAAGCTAGAAGTGCATTATGACTCAAGTGGTAGAATGTCACTTGAGCAGAAAAAGCCAACAAAAAGCAAGAGGCCAAGAACTAGAAAGAAAAAAAAGTAGTTGTATCTTTCAACATGTAGTCTTAGAATTTCTGTTAACTAGATACAAAATGTTTTTTCCATTTCTAAAATTCAGTGTCCAGAAAAAGAGTAATGTTCAGAATGATAAGACCTCAAGTTTCAAAAACTGATAGATAAATAGGTTCTTCTTGGTGCTTAACAGGTAAAAACATCACACTGGGACTTGAATTGATTCAAGTATTAGAGTGACTATTAATTGCTTGAAATAACTATGTCTCAGGTTTCTGATTTAGGTTATTATGCTTAAATTAATGTTTTCTTTGTTTGCTGAAGCTGGAGCCTGTTTAGTTGACAAGCACTTAGGATCACAGTTTGTGTCTTCGCAATGCACTGTGTGAGGTTAATCATATGAGCCAGCCACCACTCTGAGGGGTCAATTATGTTAGACTGAGTGAATCTTGCAACCAGGATATTAATTTTTATTGGTAGATGCTGGCAAATTGGTATCGAAGGCTTCATACCCATGACAATTCCCATATTCTGATCCATGCTGTTAAATAAGATGTTACTTGCATTGATCATAAAGAATTTTTTTCCTCCCACCTCATTTGAGAGCAGCTACTATTTCTAATCAATGAGCCCTACAACTGTTACAAGAGGCTTTGGGGGAGGGGTACCAGCATTGATACAGCCTATACAAACTGATTATAAGAATATTCTTAGTTCCTTCTTCTAGTCTAGTTAGAGTATCCACTTACCATTTGCCAGGAGACATCTCTCCAAGGCCTCTAGACTAGGGACTTGGCACATCAATTGGTCTTCAAGGACTTAATTTCATTGCACCTCCTCCTGTCTTCAGCTTCTATAGCATTTATCTCCCTCTCTGTTTTTCTTCTTTCCTTTCCCTAACTCATATTCCTTGCCCTCACCCCAAGTCTAATCCTTCAAGACCAGCTCTTGTCTTTGACTTTTTTTTTCCTTTTTGGGTGATGGAGCTTGAATCCAGTGGGCACTATTCCTGAGTTCAACTCAAGGCTACCACCCTACCCCTGGACCTGGGCGCTGTCCCTGAGCTCTTCAGCTCAAGGCTACCACCCCACCCTTGAGCCAAGCCCTACTTCCCATTTTGTAGAGGTTAATTGGAGATAAGAGTCTTAAGTCCTTTTGTGCCTGGGCTGGCTTTGAACCTTGATCCTCAGATCTCAGCCTCCTGAGTAGCTAGGATTACAGGCATGAGCCACCACTCCCAGCTTGTCTTTAACATTTTTACCTACTACATTCTCTTACTGCATTGTAGGGAACCCAAATAACATTTGTTTATAAAGGAAAACTCAATGTCTTTTCCTTACTTTTCTTTTTATTCAGTCTGACTTCCAACATACCATTAGCTTAATACTGTATATTTATTGGCGTATACATCTTTCATGTCTTTCCTCACCTTGAAAGCTTCCATTCACCTCTTTTTCTATGGAATGAGCCCCAGGCTCCCTACTCAAAATCTTAGAGGCCTTCTAGGAATTGGCTGTGGCCTACTTTTTAGCTTTCTAATTATATGATGGTGTCTTGTATTACTATTTCACAACTGTTATGTAGATGAAGACTTAGAAGCTTGCATATCCACAAATGAATGAGTGAAAAAGCCAACCAAGGCAAAATGTTGATAAAACAGAATACACACTCTGGATAAACAGGGTGTGTATAAACCACGTTTGCTGTATGAGACTAGGCCTGATATTGCCAAATAGTCTAGGTTTCTTATGGTGGTGATAATAGCACTTGGGGGTGAACTAACAGCTTTGCGCTAATTAGGTATTCTACCGCTCTATAATGACTTCAGTACCTTTTGCTCTGGTCATTTGGAAATAGAGTTTGGCATTATGCTGGACTGTGGTCCTCCCCTGTCATCCACTGTAGCTGGGATGACAGATGCACATCACCATGGGTAGTTCTGTTGTTCTTGTGAATTTTTTTTTCTTTTTTGGTCTAGGCTAACCTGAACCACTATCCTCCTGATCTTAGTCTCCTGTGTGTAAGGATGACAGGCATGAGACTATAATCTGTCATCTAGCCTGGTTCTTTTTTTAATAATATTTTTACTGTAATTAATAGAGGGGTTACAGTTATATTCGCCAGATAGTAGGTGCATTACTTCACACACAATGATACCCCTTCTCATGTTTTTGTTCCCATTTCCCTCCCCTCACTCCCCCCCTTCCCTTTTCTATTTCAAATAAATAAATGTATATACAGTATAACAGGTAACAAGGTCAGATAGTGTAACAATATGGGAATAACCAAGGAGCAACAAAAGAGATAAGAAAGAACACAGTACATTAAGAACAACAATCACACATTATATAGCTCTTGTTTCCATATCTTGGGGGTCCTTTCTTTTAGCCTTATCCTATATGGCCTATGTATCTAGGTTTTGAGCTATTGTAATCCTCTGCTAGGAGAGGATTTATTTGTTCTTAATCAAATTACAGGCTACATTTTGGCAGTACTTCTAAAATAATAGCAATAATAATGACTAAGTTATAACATTCAAGGGCCAGAAGTAGGCCCTTTCAAGTTCCAAACCTTTTTTGGCTCCTTGAAATCAAGGTTAAATTCTATCTGGAGTAGAAACACAGGTAAAATTGCACTACTGACAGTCCTTCAGGGAATATGGTTTAGTATAGTAATGTCCGATATTCACATTACCATTCTTAGATTAAATAACTACTAGAAGCAGTTGCCTGTCAGAGTTCTTTCCATTTGCTCTCTTTGCAGTTTGCTTTCCCACATGAGTGGTTTCATGATTGCAGTGCATTTTCCTTTTGAGTGTTTTAAAAATAACTGAGGTAGATTTCTATAATTGTTCCTAAGTAATTCTGTACTCATTATGATTTGAGAGAGAGAGAGAAAGAGAGAGAGAGAGAGAGAGAGAGAGAGAGAGAGAGAGAGAGAGAGAGAGAGAGAGAGAGAGAGAGAGAGAGAGAGAGAGAGAGAGAGAGAGGGAATGTGTGTGTGTGTTTTGGTGTTTTTTTTTCTAAAAGCATTAACCTTAACCATTTTTATAACATTTACATCAGTTTCTATAGGTTGATTGCAACCACATAACAGAAGCCTGTAAAAAGGGCTCTGCCACATCTCTTAATGGCCCTAACTTGAGCGTCTCTTCAAATGCTTAGACTTGCTTTTGGCAGATGTGAATTGCTTGCTACAGTTTTAAAAAAAATGAACTGTTTTAATTAATACATAGAACAAAAATTCATTTAAGTAAAATCAAATGAAAGCCTCAAAATTTGAAATAGGAGGTGATAGGGCAATCCTTATCACATTAGTGTAACTAGTCATAACTTTTGAACCATTTCTATCGTGATTATAGATTTTGATAAATTTATATATTTTGTTACATACTACCTAAAACTATAATTTTTGGCTTCCAGTTTGATGATTATCTGAATATTACTTTTATGATGCAAGAGATTTTTTTAAATCCATTACAACAATATTTCCCCGCAGAGATGGGAATCTTTAGCATAGTAGTAGCACATGCTTAGCAGACTTGAGACTCTGGGTTCAATCTTTAGCACCTAACCCCTGAAAACACCTTCTATTATGATTGAGTAGAGAGGATATTCACAAAAGCTTAATGACCAGTCAGGAATTTCAGGTTTGATTTAATGAGTAAAAATTCAATGAAAAGTTTTATTTGTACATATAGTAATACATGGGAATTCACAGTTGGAAAATCAAAATGAATGTATCTCTTTAACTGTGTTAGTATATGTGGCAACTGTGGATTTATTTAAATGAAAGATGCTATTACATGCACATGAGTGCTTTTCTGCCTAGTCTTAAATTACTATTAATTAAGTACTATGTAGTATAATAGATAATTATAGTGTCTCAGTAAGGATGCCAGTGGATTTGCTAGTTTTTCTAAATGGTTATTGTTAGCTAATAGTCTTGAGGGAATCATTCATATAGCCATTGTGGTTCTAAAAATAACTAAATACCAATGGGACAGCCTTGTTTGAAGCACAGTTATTATAAATAAAATGCACTCCTATTTGAAGCACATTTTAATTATACCTTTTTTATTCATATCATTCAGTTACTTTCAGAATCTTTGGCAGAAGAACTATTATTGCTGAAATAATAAAGGAAAGCTTGTCATGGAGAGAAATTTTTAGAACAATGTAGTTAAAAAAGAGAACGACTTAGGAGTGTTGGGAATGTGTTCTATTTATTGGGATATTTTAACTTTGCTGCTCATTGGGACTGAAGATGTTTTTATGTAGCTTCTTTGTTGTTGTAAGTAATATTCATATGATAGATAATTAGGTAAATGCTGTCACATATTAATATGATAGTAGCTTAAGGGAAAATAAGCATTTCTGGGTCAAAGACCTTCACAAAATATTATGATATGTGAGCTAATTAATTGAAGTGAACACCAAATAGGTTTGCCACCATCCAATCTGAGTTCTCATCGCCACACAGTTCATTATCTAAGATTGTTCCAGCATGGGATGGCTGGGTATGTCAAAGTTAATGGTTTCTTTTTAATCTCAGCTACTAATGGACTAAATCTTGATTAGAGAATAGTTCCAACCTCATTAAATGCAACTAAGTATAAGAGCATTTGGACCTGTCTGTCACATCAGGCACTTCTAATGTGGATCGTGTCAGGGACTCAATGTTGTCCTCCAGTGTAGTGGTTTCTCTGTACTGGTGGCTCATGCTGAAGTCTGCAAAATAAGTTCTAGTCTGCTCTATTGTCCTTACTTCCTGTGTTTAGCATGACCTGCAAAACTTGCTTATTTCTAATCAGACCAGAGATATTGAGACTTTCCTCAGCCTCACATAGCACAGTGGAATTTTGTGGAAGCCACATATATGCACATTATTGTCCAGTAGCATCCCAGAGTGTGAGTTTTCATATCGTGTTTCCAGAAAATCCTAGATTTTCAGAGATTTTGTACGTGGTTAACTTTAGTTTAAACTATCTTAAAAAAACAAACAAACACAATGAGAGGCATTATATATACCCAAGTTTTTATTATTATATTTAGTCATCCATTTGTACTGCCAGGTTAACCAGTTTGGGAGCAAATCTTACACTAAAGCTTTCCCTACCTTTTCTATGCATATAAGCTACATACTGTGTGATTAGGTATACATATCAGCCTTCCCTACTGAATTTGATACCTATTCACACCTAAAAATCTTTTCAAGAGAATTAGACCTATCTGCTGGTGCATTGCAATGTGAACAACACTGTAAGTGGAGGCATACTGTACATTTTAGGTAACATTTGTCAGATTCGCTCTTTTGATAAAGAAGAATGTTATTCCTGGTGCTGGTGGCTCATTTCTAGCTACTCATGAGGTTGAGATCTGAGGTAACAGTTCAAAGCCCACCCAGCAGGATATGTTAGACTCTTATCTCCAACTAACAACCAAAAGCCAGAAATGGAGCTATGACTTAAGTGGTAGAGTGCTGCCCTCGAGTTAAAACAGCCCTGGCCCTGTGTTCAAGCCCCAGGAATGCCTTTCCCCACCAGAAAAAAAGAATACTGTTACTTATAAAAATCTTTGACAAAAATTTCATCATGTTTTTCATTAACACCCCTGGTTTGCTTTAATTAACCACCTCTTACAGGGTGTGTATGTGCTACATGTGTGTGCTACATTGTGTGTGCTACATGTGTGTGCATGTGCCAGTACTGGGACTTGAAATCAGAGCTTTGCACTCTCACTTGGCTTTCACTGGCACTCTACCACTTGAGTTGTACCTCCACATCTAGCTTTTTGCTGCTTAATTGGATATTCAAATCTCACAGACTTTTCTGGCCAAAGCAGTCTTTAAACCAGCATCTCATATCTCAACTTCCTGAGTAGCTAGGATTAAAGATGTTGAGTCACTAGCACTCAGCAGAATCTTGCAATTGAAAAGAAAACTTTTTTTATAATGTTGCTATTTGGAGTCGCTTACCTAATATGAATTAGAATTATCTTAATATTCTATAACTGAACAAAACAGACAAAATTAGCAGAAATGAACAAAATCAGTCCCTGCAGCTGAGATAGGGTATAGGAGCCAGCTATACCACTTTCTATAAGACTTCGGCATTCATAAATGTATGCACTGATCACCTTCACCTATAGAGTAAAAAAAATTATTATAATTCAAAAGTCTAGGCTTTTTCTTTCATTCAGTCCTCACCATAGAGCTATAGGGCTTTGTAATAGGCAACTATTTGAAACTAGGTATTTATAAAGCCTATACTTGAGTATGTATTTTTGCCTGGGCTGCTGTTAATATATCATAGATTGGTTGGCTTATGAATGACTAACATTTATTCATTTCTCGTGATTCTGGAGGCTGAGAAGTCCCAAGTCTTGGGACTAGCAGAATGTCTAGTGAGGGCTGGACTCCAGGCCCATGAGTTACAGGCACTGCACAGAGTAGATGGGGAAGCAAGTGTTCACAGGATTCTTACAAGGACACTAAGCCCCTTCACTGTGACTTCATCTATTCCACCAAACCCTTCACTCCCAATATAACCAAATTAGGGGTGAGTTGTCAATTTATGAAGTGATGGGGAGGGAGACACTCACTCTAGTCGTATATAATTACAATAGTTTATAATCACTGTCACTATAGTGTATAATCTCTATAGTTTATAATTACTATAAAAAGAATTAGGAGGGAGTATGTTTGCTGTTCTGTAACTGTTCCTCAATTGTAGCTCGATTCAACTTAGTCTCTCTTCGCAATGGTAAAAGAAAAAACTATGTATTATTTGCCCAGATTCACTTTTTTGTAGTTCAGGGATGGCATTTAGGGCCTCATGCTTGCATGCACTCTTCCACTGGGTTTTAGTCCTCCTTCACTTGATGTGTATCTGTCTTCCTCATGTTTATTCTCCATTGTTTTGGTTCTAGATGAAAGCAAATGGTTTTACTGCAAAGGCCTAATTTATTAGAATGTGAAGGTGTTATTCCCTTTAGAACCTGAGTGTATATCTTGAAAGTCATAAAAAATTTTAAAGCACATTACTTATGCATTGGTTTGTCATATTATCAGTATCCACAAATATACATGATGTTTTAACAAGGGTATAAAAGAGATGAGTTGTTTGTTAAGAAAACATTGTAAGAAAAAGAAAATTATTTTATTGCCTGAGGCATTCTGTATAGAAAATTTTTAAATCTTGTCTTGGGTGAACAGTGGATTTTGTAGCTAAATTCTGTTACTTTCCCCTCTCCCACCATCATTTTTTGTGTTTTTTTATAGTATCTGGGGATCTTAGATCTTAATGTCTTTTGGGGTTGCTTCTTTGCCTACTGTGAATTTGATTTCTTTCTTTGCAGAGACCCTCCTTGATGACTTCCTCCTCACGTACACAGTCTTCATGACAACTGATGACTTGTGCCAGGCGCTGTTAAGACAATATCCTTCATTACCTTCAGGATGCAGGTTCAGCTTCCTTTCAGACAGATGTTCTACATTAGGAATGAAGTGCTTTTCTTAATTTACTCAGCCTGTGGTAGAGTGTGCGTGTGTTAAATAGTAATATAATGTGATGTTCAAGAAAATAGATGGAATGAGACAGGAGAGGGGGAACTATAAAATGCACAGTGGCTGTTTTCCCATTTGGTGCCATGGTCAATTGTAGTGTATAACATGGCTACTTTAGTTTTGTTTGTCATCGTTACTTTGAAATTTGGAGGTAAATGCCTTGCCTTCAGAGGGAAGGGGGTGAGTGTGTTGTTAACTATCACACAATGGGTTGCCTTAAAGAAGAGTCTGAATCAGATCACTTATGCAGGAAAATGTGTGTAAATATGTGATGTCAGGCTCCTGTAGAAGTATCTCTGGGAATGTGAGCCATTCCTCTGCATGGGAGGTCTAAACTCACCCTCTCAGTCAGCTCCTATTTTTTTGGAGCTTGGCCACTGCATGCTTTCTTAGAATGATGGATGGGATTAGAAGGTTAATGATCAGTGGGGAAGCTGTATATTTTCCCTACTAACTAGAAGAGTTGTTACATGAAAACATCAAAAGACCAGGGAGCAAAACTATATAAACTACTGAAACTCTCCACGTGGGCTTCATGCCTCAACTGGCTGAAATAAGATGCTACAAAAACATTGAAGTATTTAATAAATTAACTTAGGTTTAATTAATAATTTGTTATTGGTAATAACAAAAGCAAATTAGTCATAGGCTTTAGGCATTTAATAATTTTTAACTTCATGTTTTTAATAAGCCAAACTGAAAACTATTCCAGCCCACATAAAAATGTCTAAGAAAATGGATTGGTGAAAGTTAACTTTATCTAAATTTGAATCCCAGCCTTTCAAAAAATAATTACTTTATTAAAACAAAATAAATTGCGTTTGAACAGTAAATTAAATACCCTCAAACAACTGTCTTCAGTTTTGATGCTAATGTTACTTGGGAATTCTTTTGTACATCAACATGTTTTCAGTCGTTAAGACATTTTATATGAAAATTTAATTCAGATTCTTAGCAACCTGTTTACTGATAATCAAACCCAAGAAATCTAAAACACCTTAAACATATTTACATCGATTGGTTCTGTATGTTTATACATTCTACCAACTATGAAATCATATAAACCACACACAAAATAAGACTACTTTATTTGTCTTTAATATACCCCACTACTTACCAACTTCTAGGAAGGGCACAAATTATTTTCTTCTGTTTTGATTCCTCATATAATTCTTTTTCTTTCTTTTTTTCTTTTTCTTTTCTTTTTTTTTTTTTTGTTGGCCGTGGGGCTTGAACTCTGGGCCTGGGCATTTCCCTGAGCTCTTCAGCTCAAGGCTGCCTCCCTACTCCTTGGGCCACAGCACCACTTCTGATTTCCTGGTGATTAATTGGAGATTAAGAGTCTCATGGACTTTACTGCAGGGGGGCTGGCTTTGAATACCAAGATCCTCAGATCTCTGCCTCCTGAGTAGTTAGGATTACAGGAATGAGCCACCATGCCTGGCTCCTCACAGGATTCTTAAACATTATTTGTACATTATAGCCATTTGTGTTAGTTTTGAATGTTTTAGGACCTGTTTATATTGCACTAAGATTCTAGCTCCTCAGGAATCCGAACTCTAATGATTGCAGTTAAAGTCAGTCCAAGCAGTCCATGAGACTGCATCTTCAGTAAACCAGCAAATGAAACCTGAATTAAAGGTGTAGCTCAAATGGTAGAATGCCAGTCATGAGCAAGGAACCCATATTTTTTCCTTATTTGTTTCTTTTCCTCTTTCAACTTAAATTTTAATGAAAATGTGTGTTTATACAAGTATTAAATAATACTTCTTCTTCTTCTTCTTCTTTCTTCTTTCTTCTTTTTTCTTTCTTCTTTCTTCTTTTGGAAACCATCTCTCTGGATAACTCAAGCCGATTTCAACTCATGATCCTCTTCCCTTGTTCTTCCTAGTGCTAGGATTATGGGTGTGACCCACCACACACCACCTTGCCCAATTCTTTAATTTTTTAAAATAAATTCCTAGAAGGGGCCATTTGAGTAATATCACAGATTGGGCTCCAGGAATCTGCTCATTTGAAACTGCAATTAACTGGTTATACAAAAAAAAGTAAATATTCAAGCATCAGACATTATCTTTCCTCCAAATCTTTCATTGAAATACTATTCACCTATATAGTAAGGCCAGATCGTCTATGAAAGCCACCCTAGAAATCACTAGTTCAGGCTGCCTGGGGGACCATGTCAGCAGCTGCTAGTACCATGGCTCTTAACCCCATGGCCTCCCACTGAGGATGCTTCAGTCATCTTCTGGGTTTACTTATGTTCTTTCAGATCAGATGTTTTGCCTTCTTTACACATGTTCTGTTCTTCCCATTCATATGCTTGTAGGTCCTTTCGAAAATATGCTTTAATCTACTTTGTGAAGAGCAAGATAAATGGTTCTCTTATTTTTTCTTCCAACAATGTTGTTTCTTAACCACTTGCACTTATTCTGCTAAAAAGTATCAAGGCAAGGAAGAAAACTCAGAGGCACCATGTCGGAAACGTAAAGTCTTACATCTTGTTTCCCAATGGATTGCTCTGTACAAAGACTGGCTCCATGAAGATGAACATTCAAAAATGTTCTTAAAGGTAATCGAACACTTCCAGACATTTCTTGATGTCAAATGACTGCAATTATTATGTTATACATTTGAAAAATACCATTGATAGAAAACAGCTACTTGACTTTTCTTAATAATCAAGTTATAATTCAAAAAGAACAGGTTAATTTAGATTTGTGTCCTAATATTTGCTACAAAGGTAGAAACATACTTTTTTTCCAGTCCTGGGGCTTGAACTCAGGGTCTGAGCACTGTCCTTGAGCTTTCTCAAGGCAGACATGGCAGAAAAATATCTGTGCAACTCTGTAACCACTAAAAAGCTACAAGTGGAGGTGTGGCTCCAGTAGTAGATAGAGTGCCAGCCCTGAAGGAGAAAGCCAAACAAAAGCGTGATGTCCTGAGTTCAAGCCCAAACACTACAACAAAATGATTTGATGCTATTTAATATGTTGAGATTTATTATAAATTTAGATATATGCAACATGGATAAAGCATAATTTAAAATTATATTGATGTGTATATTATATAACAGTACATTTCAAATTAAATAAAGTCAATTTAATTATTAATAGGCTGGATACATTTTTAGCACAGGTACTTCTCTGAAATACATAGTTGAGTTTGGATTCCTTTAGTCATTAAACCATGTTTGCAGACTAACACAAAAAAGTAGAATAAAATTC
Organism: Megascapheus bottae; assembly: GCF_031878675.1. NCBI lineage: Eukaryota > Metazoa > Chordata > Mammalia > Rodentia > Geomyidae > Megascapheus > Megascapheus bottae. The sequence continues at coordinate 19,047,953 of NC_143513.1, read as the reverse complement.
CTCAAAGGAAGAGATCCATTTTAGGATTGTCAAGCACCTACAGCAGCAGTTCTGCCTTTTGTGAAGGAAATACGTTGCACTTAATATTCAGACCTCATTTTCATATCTAGTTAAAAATCTGTCTAACCAACTCTTTGTCTAGAATCATATGTTTAAAGTAGCTGATTAAATGGTTTTTTTTTTCTCCCGAGTGATTGTATGAATATTGTTTTACAAAGATAAAAAAACCTAAGCAAGGAAATCTCAAGTAGCCAGCCAGGGATCACTGTCCAGCATTCTCTGTCCAAAGCCTCTAAAATCAGTTCAAGATCCAGTTGATGCATGGCTGAGAGTAAACCCCTATACTGTCCTGGATTCCACCTTGAGCAGGATGGCTGTTGTATCTGTTGCTGATTGTGCTATGGGGTAAAGTCAAGGTTTCATACAGCATGAGCTCTACCATAAGCTCCACTCTCCAGGCCCGTCTTAGTCTTAATCCTTACAAAGTAGACACTAAACCATTTCAGCTGCTCTTTGTTTTTCCTGCAGACCATCTACAGAAATGTACTGGATGATGTCTACGAATATCCCATACTAGAAAAAGAATTGAAAGAATTTCAGAAGATACTGGGAATGCATCGCCGTCAGTGAGTACCCGAATTTTCTTATAGCAGTTAGTGAATGAATGTAGCAGCGTACAGAAGGGTTTGCGATGTCTCACCTATAATGTTGATTTTTTAATGCTTTCACTCTAGCCTTTTTCTTGATTTGTTAGTTTTTTGGGGGAATGAATTATGTATCCTTTTTCCTCCACAAATCAGACAGGCTCGCTATTTCTTTTTCTGCTTTGTGAGCCCTAGCCATCTATCTGCTGTCCTGTAAATGATTGCATAATAAAGTATAACTTCATTTTATATCCATATGTTTAGTTGGTAATTCTTCGTTTCATAGCAATCTCTAGGGAATAGAAGGTTCAAAGAAAAATGTTATAAATAGGCCCTAGTGAGTCACAGAGCACTTCAAATGCTCCATTTTTATGAGCTCCCTAAGGTTTTCTTATTAATTCAGAAAGATTGAAGAAAGCTTCATGCCTTTAATCCTAGCTATTTGAAAGCATGAGAGTAGAAGGAAGGAAGTTGGCCGCCATAGTGTGCAAAAAGTTCACAAAACACTTCTCAACAGAAAAATCTGGGGATGGTGTTGCACACCTACCCATCCCAGCCACAGCAGGAAGCATATATGAGGACTGTGGTCCAGGCTGACCTAGAAACAAAGCAAGTCTGTACCTCAAAAAAAAGAAAATCAGAATAGAAAAGACTGGAAGTGTGGCCCAAGGATCTGCCTATCAAGTTGGAAGTCTTAAGTTCAAACTATGATAGTACCATCAGTCCATTAATGGGATTTAATAATTCGATTCAGAACTTCTTAGAATGGATAATAATGTATTATAGTAATGTATAAGGAAAATAATGTATAAGGAAATCATATAATCAAATAATGTATAAGGAAAATAATATATAAGGAAATCATATTAAAATATTTCAGGGCTAGAGATGTAGTTCAGTCTAGCATTCTGAAGGCTCTGAGTTCAATCTCTAGTCCTGCATAGAAAGAAAGAAGCATAGAGACATGAGTATTGCTTCTTTGACATAGAAATAGTGACATAGTTTTATGTGACAGAAAAAGATTCTGAGTCCCAAATGCTGTGATGATCACATTTTTCTTTTCTTTCTGTGAATAAGATTCGTACCTGTACTTTGTGATAACTTAATGATACATACAAGCAGTCTTGGGGCAGGTTTCTTGGTGAGTGGAGAGGTGGCTTTTAGAAGCCATTCACCAATGTTAATATAATGCTCCCAAGAGAAACATTCTTACATTTTTTTTTTGGGTTGGTTGTGGGGCTCTGGGCCTAAGCTCTTCAGCTCAAGGATACCACCCTAGCCCTGGAGCCACAGCCCCACTTCCCATTTTCCAGTGATTAATTGAGATAAGAGTCTCATGTTCATTAGTGTCCAGCATGGCTTTGAACCACAATCCTCAGATCTCAGCCTCCTGAGGAGCCACCACTCCCGGCTAGAGAAACATTCTTGAGAAGTTGCTGAGATACTTCACAATCTAAATAATTTCACCTGAATTCTAACACTATTTGAGAAAATGTTTCTCTCCACTAAATATTGGTGCTCAATAAAAAAGAAGGAAAGCCCTCAACTTCCTCTTGTGGCCTATGCTTCTAAATTTGTTTTTCTCAAAGCACAAAATACCTGTGCAACAGGTACCTTCTTTTCTTCCTGGTTCATTCGAAATTCCATACCCAATATGAAGTATGGTCTAAATAGTAAATTAATGAATATTGTGTTTTAAAATTAATACCAGGAAGTTGAAACATGTCTTGTGTGAGGAAGGTGGACTGAGGAGAGGAAGGTGGACAGTGGGGAGAGGAAGGGTAGGCAAATGAAGTCAAAATACTCAATGTACATATATAAAATGAAACTAGGAAATGACAATGGGTGGGATTGGGATACATTGAGAAGGGCTGGTAGAAGTGAGAGAATGGGTGGGGTTGGGATACATTGAGGGGGGCTGAGAGAAATGAGAGAATGGGTGGAGTTGACTATGAGTTCAAACCCAAGCTCCAGCTTCTCAAAATACTATAAAATAAAATAATTTTAAAAGTATTCTTGGTATAGTGCCAGTGGCTCTTTCTTATTAATCTTAGCTACTCAGGAGAATAAGATCTAAGGATTGTGGTTGGAAGCCAACTAAGGCAGGAAAATTCATGGGATTTTATCTCCAGTTAACTACCAAAAAGCCTGAAGTAGAGCTCAAGTGGTAAACCACTAGCTTTGAGTAAAAAAGCTCAGAGATAGCAACCTTATGCTGAGTTTAAACACCACAGTACTAGTACCAAAATAAAAAGTATTACTTTTATGCTTCTGCCCTATTTTTAGTGAGGTATATTTCTTATATGAAATATTATAAAGTTGCAAATTTTATTTTTGAAAAATGAATATTGTGTTTGTCTTTTTTCAAGAATGCCTGAAAATTAGCCTTCCATGACAATAAGTGCCCAGTTCTAAGTTTGGGACAGTGACTGATTTCTTCTTTTTCTCTTTCAGCACGGTGGATGAGTACTCACCTCAGAGGAAGGTAGGCAGACCTTTCTGTATTATAGAAATGGAGTGATTTACCCTGAAGATCTTTCCTTGCCTGAGTGTATCTGTGCATATTTTCATTGAATACTACTTAATGCAGGGCAGCCCAAGATAGCCGATTATCTGTACTTTTCTGCTGTGCCAGGGTTTCCCTGTGCTACTGCAAATCAGATTTTACATATGCCTTTGACTTTATTACTTTGTGGTATATTCTGAGTCTCCCATGTCCTACCCAGACTTATACCAATTTGAACTTTAAAATGTTCATGCCCCTGAAAAAAACAGACCACATAATGAATCTTGACCTCCAAAAACTAAGGAAGTTTTACAAAGAGAAATAGAGCCAATAGCAAGTGTGACCATATGCTCCTTTTAACTTGCCAAGGAGAATGGCAGGAGTGGTCACCAGTGATGGTTTTTGAAAAAGGTCAGTCACCATAAAGAACGATGTATCTAGTTCCTTTAGGAAAGTCATGGTACTATAATGGCAGTATGAAAAAATGTAAAAGGCAGAAGCTCAGATTGTTGCAACTAGAGCTTGGATGATAATGTTGGGAAAGGGAAACAGGGTTTTTAGCCAAGGGCCATACATACTACTGTTCAGAAACTCTACCTCCACATTCATTAACTGTAGCAACTCCCTTGTTATTTCTTTAAGATTGGATGAGTGGATTTCATATTAAAAGAAAAATTGGCTAGTTGTTTTGGAACATGTTGTAAACAGCTGTGTTTTTCCAAAGGGCAGAAATACATTCATTCATTGTTTTCTCTCTCTTCTCACAGAATAAAGCTCTTTTCCACCAATTCAGTCTTAAGGAGAACTGGCTCCAGCATAGAGGAACTGTGGCTGAAACAGAGGAAAGTGAGTCTGATTTTTAAGCCAGGGGGTTGGAGTTGGTCACCACCCCTCTCTAACAGAGTGCATTCACCTCCATCTAGCTGTCCTTTCAATCCATCATCCCCTCTGGCAAGCATGTTAGCATCACATAGGATGATTTTCCTTTTCTTTGTTAGTTTTCTCAGATCATATAATCCTAACCAAGGACTAAACATATATTTAATGTGGGAAGAAAGGGAAGCAGAGTTCACAGAGCCTCCTTTGTATCTGTGTAGAGGTGCAAAATACACTAGAAGTTTAGCTTTCCCCAGTTCTTCTCCCTGCCTCTGTCACCCACTGCTCCCAACTTAAAAAAAATCACCAACATCAAGGTGCAGGCTTAAGAGAAGAAAACCTTGGGAAGAAAGGAAGGGAAGGAATGTGGTAGAAATTCAGGTTGTCACAATACAGTATGTCCTTAGGCAGTTGGTGGGTAACAATCTTGACCTTCTTGCAGGTCATTCATTTAGTCAAGGCAAGGCTTATTTTTTTAAGTACCATGAAGATGCACTGTGATCCTCTGTTTTATTTAGGAAACTAAAGGGTCACAGTGTCTGCTACTGTGTGGATAAAGGTTGAGTGGAATGCTAAGCCAGGAAAGTAATCATAGATGCTAAAGTAACTCTGACATGCTCTTTTACCTCACCCTTTTCCATGTGCACAAATACAGAGTTTAAATAGTAGATATTTGCTCAAATTTTCTTAACATTAAAAAATGGTAACACCAAAATGCCATAAGTTCACCTCTTCTACTCTGTGATCTTTGTATATAATGTCTCTGACATGTGGATTTTGTATCATATTACATGTCATCTGCCCTAAGTGAAATAGCTAACGAAATTCCCTTCTCTCCTAATTCGTTAATTGCTGACGTCCCTTGTCCATTTGTCTTACAATTTAATTTTGCAGTTTTCCATACTGAGCTTCAAAGACACTAAATATTTCAAGGCTTCAGTCTCTTTGTTCATCAGTCTATTAAGCAAGCTATAAACTGACTCTACATTTAGTGATTTATAGACCAGATCTTTGCTATGCTCAAAAATTCCATTTTTCTATGCAAAGAAGAAAAAGCATTTTTTCTTTTACAAATCTGCTGACAAAATATGAAACAATTATTTGTTAAAAGCTATTGTTTTCTGGTGCATGCAACCAAACTAAAATCTGTCAACTGCTTCCTGTTAGTTTTTATTCTGAGACTAGATACCTGTCAACTTTTTCTTGGGCTTTTGCTTCATTCGCATTTCTGTGAAAATATTCCTAGGTTTATTTTTGTTGTGCTATTTAAATTGCATATAAAATTTCTCTATGAGCTCCACTTTTATTTTTCCTCACAGAAGGTAAGCTATCTGAATATACTGTTGTCCTTCTGTGTAATCTAAAGAAGCCAGAAGCCAGTGTTTTATGCACCCAGAATAACTAATGTAAGAAGCAGTGTGATGATGATGTCCAGTGCTCTTAACACTGCTTTTGCTATGCAAAGCAGAAAGAAAAATTTCCAGGACTCATTCACCCTGATAGTGATAATGTGCTAAGAATAATTATTGACACCTTTAAGACAATAAAAAGGAAATTAAAATGGCCAGGACTGTAACCTCTGTTTGGAAACCTAATTTATCACTGCTTTGATATAAAATGGGGGTGAAGGGATGGGAAGGGGGTCATTCTTGAATGACTGAGAAAGCTGAACCCAAAATCTAAAGGAGAGGACAGATTTTTTAGATAAGCTTATGAGAATTCTCCTAGCAAATATGCTGTTCATTATTGGACCATTGAGACCATCTGGAAACGGAGTATAAAATAAAAATTTATGAGTGAAGCATTTTAATATGCTGCTTTGGGAGATCTTTACAACTCAGAGAAGTGATTCAGAAATATAGCACACAGTGGTGTGACATCGGGGCCCCTCACTGTGTGGAAAATGGACCTGCTTTTGGTGATGCCTGTGTCTACTGTGTTTAGAAGCACAGTCTTGTAGGCCAACACCTCTCTTCAGACCTTCATATGCATTGTGAGTGTTTACCTGCATACACTGATACTGAAGAAAACAAGCTAGGTTACCTTGGTTTGGAAGTTTGCCTCTGGTGACCACAGTTCTGTTTACAAGCATTTCTTTTGCAGTCTTTTGTCACGTGTATATAACAGAGCACTCCTACGTCAGTGTGAAAGCAAAAGTTTCCAGTACTGCCCGAGAGATCCTGAAGGTTGTGGCAGAAAAGATTCAGCATGCAGAAGAGGATCTGGCTCTGGTGGCCATCCTGCTCTCTGGAGGTAAATTATTTTCTATCCTTGATTGTTAATCTTTCACTGGATCTTCTCCAAAAGGAGAGAGCAAACTCGCTGCTCCCTTCTGGGCCCACAGCTGGATGACCTGAGTTACAATAAGAATTGGCCTAACAGAAGTGTTTCCATGACAACAATAGGGTACCTTTGAATACTGAATTTCCTACCTAAGAAGTGAATAGAGAGGCTTACCAGTGTTTTGTAATGCATTATAAAGCTTTTATTTTGTACTTTATAGATCAGCCTTCCATTTTCATATTTAAATTAACTTGGGAAGTTGGTAAAGGATGAAATTACTGTAGGCAAAAAAAGAGAAAGATGGTCTTGAACTAGTTATGTTGCTAATTGACCATTTAGTTAAAAGAGTCTGTTTTGGAAGAAAGGAAGCTACAAAAAAACAAAGCTGACAAGGCAGTGTTCCCTCAGCTGGATGTGAGGAATGAGGCCCTGTGACAGTCTCACCCTCAGCTGGACCTTATTCACCCTTCCAGAAAGGTTTATTGTCTGTTTTGAATAAGATCACACAGATTACAAGCTGACACTATTGATCTATGCAGCCTGAACAGACATTTTCGTTTTTCACTGTGACTTGTCAGATCTCTAAGTCACTGGCCTCCTTTTGGGCCTACAATCTTTATTTAATATCTCATTAACCCTGAGAAAAGCACAAAGGAAGTGACTAAGCATCAGTAGTTGGAAAATGGGAGCCCTATGTGAACTAATCAACTGGAGATGGCTTGGGTGGGGGCGGGGAACAGAGAGATGGCATTCCCATTTCTCCTTTGTTACCATTCTACAGGGAAGGATGGAGCCCAGAATATCTGTGATGTTAAAGTATTAGTAAATAGAACATTACTCCTGCCTGCTTCATGGCTCACCAGCTGATGAAATGGTTCTACAGCCAGTCTAGCATATATACAAACAGAAACTTTCCCCTTAGGTTTAATGAAGGGAGTATTTCTACTCCCAGAACTCTCATTGTACATCCTATTAAAACATCATCCCCTTGGGCACTGGTAGCTCACAGCTGTAATCCTAGTTACTTAAGAGGCTAAGATCTAGGATCCCTGTTTGAAAGCCAGTCCAGGCAGAAAGTCTGTGAGCCTCATCTCCAAGTAACCACCAAAAATCCAGAAGTAGAGGTGTTCAAATGTTAGATCACCAGCAAAGCAAGAGCTCACGGACTTCAGTTCAAACCTTTGTAGACACAACAAAGCAAGCAAACAAACAAAACACAGGACCTAAGGCTGGGAATTTCACCCTGTGATAGAGCACCTGGCTTTCTTGTGTAAGGCTTTGAGTTCAATCTCTAATGATCCCAAAATTACCTACGGCAAAAAAGTAAGAATATGAAAAGCATATAAACCCTATGAATTTTCATCAGAGAGTGACTCAATTTCTAGTCAGTTATTTCATATAGGTAGGTAGGTAGATGGATAATATTTAATTGAGTGGCCAGAAGACAATGATTTTTAAGAAGATTAATCTCCACCAAAAACTAATATTTGCTTCTCAATGTAGCCCCACTGCAGAGAATAGGTCCCCATTCAGAGTTTTGTGCAAATATGTCCTACATCCCTCTGAATCTAACTGTAGACAGCCCTAGAACATGTGAGAATCTGGCAACTGATGAGTTCTTTTTTTCCATGCTGTGTCTGTCTGGTGGCTGTGAAGTACCACTTTTTTGTTCTGTTAGACCCATCAGCAGGGGAAGCTGTGTCTCAGGTGCTCAGGCCATCAGTACCCCTCGGTAGAAACACCAGCTTCTTGTGTGACTTATGCCTTGCATCTAGAAATGTGCCATCATTTCCATCCATTGGAAGCTTTCTTCTTTTTCTATAAAGAATCTTCCTGCTCACATCTCTAAGCAATAATGTTCTACTTAAGAAAAAAACACTGAGCTTAATATTTTCCTTTATCTAGTTATATAATTTTTAGCATATTAATAACAGATATGTTTATTATCACATATCCATCAGTGCGGCTTTCAATACCACTTGAAACATGCATATCATCCTAGAGACGATCAGTTTTCCAGTGCTTCTTATTTGATACACATTACTGCAAAGCCATTATAAATTACTGAGGAGGTATTTGGTTAAAAAAAAAACAACAATAAATCATACTGCTAATACAAATCAACTCTTGTTACTGGACAAGAGTTTAATAGTATTTATCTGAAGGGTATCAATGTATGTTAATTAATGCACCTTCTATCTGGCAAATATCATGTAACCCTTTTTCTAATTACAATAAAAAAAAGACTAAAAAAATAGTATTTATCTGGTAATTCCTATGTTAACTGGAAAACATCATGGATGTATTGCCATAATTCTCTTTTTATATTGCTGTAACCTTGTATATTTTCTGTAGTTTTACAGTCATTATTGTACCAGGTAGTTTGATGCAAGATTGTACTCCGTATATGAAAAAATCCAACAAATATCTAAATATTTTAAATTAAACCAATTATCAATGACAAACCCTTAATACACATAATTTAAAAAAATCTGTTTCTGAAATTTTTCTACTTACTCATGGCAGTAAAATAATTCTCTCAAATTAAGGCACTAATAGGGTAATACAACTCCCACTGAAAGTGTTCTAAGAATAATTTACATTTTAAACAGTGCATACATTTCTTATATGTTTGTTAACTTAATGTCTTTATCACTTAAAACCATAAAGAAATACATTATACAATTACAGAAATGATGTACCCCACAAAATGCTTTTTTAAAGGTGGTTCTTTTGTACAGTTAGTTCCTAATGACTCTAGTAGTAAAATAACTCAATATGGCTTGGCAAAATGCATAGATTAAATGTATTTTTTTTGTCTTCTCCCATCTCCCTACCTACAAAATTGCGGAAACACATACAGTATGTTGTAAAGCATATGTAAGATATTTAATTTACTTATCAACTCCACCATAGGCAATCAACAGTAAGGCTTTTTCATTCTACAGTGAGGGCACTTAATTTCAAGTAGTTACATAATTTTTTTTCATTCACTGCTTTTTCAGAAAAAAACATTCTTCTCTGTCTTAACATGGTTACGATGTTAAAGATTTTGTGGGTTTTTCTAACAGAAGCATTGTTATTCTAGTTTCAGCTAGTTTCTGGCTATTTTGTAGATAGGTAGGTAGGTAGATAGATAGATAGATAGATAGATAGATAGATAGATAGATAGATAGATCATAATAATAATCTACCCATTTACTCAGAGGTTAAAATTCAGTCTTGATCTTTTAGAGTATATTACCAAGCCTGAAAGGACCTCAGAACCCAGCTATTATGGAACTGCTTACTGCCTACTGCAGTTCTATTGATCTTTATAATACTGAACTATTAGGAACATATTAAAGTTATCATTTAGATACTCCATATTAAACAGAAATGTTCAAAACAAAGATTGGCATTTGAGATGTTTAAGTAATTTAATGCCTAACACTTCCTAATCATGCTACACAACCAAATAACCTTAGGAAAATTTGCCTCTATCACAGTAAAATAAACTTTACTGTTTTTCTAGACCATTCTTACATGCATTTTGGAGTTTCGAGGAGGATATAATTTGATCTACAGAGAAATCTATTGTGTTCTAAGAGGACTCTTCTTGTAAAAAAGAAAAAAGAAATAAAACAAAGGATGGAAAACAAGAGTGGAAAACATCAGCCTTCATTCATAGTCCAGAAATACAAAATAAGCCCAGCATCACTGGTTAACACCTATAGTCATAGCTACTTGATATGCTGAGATCAGTCAACCCAGTCAGGGTCTGTGAGACTCTGATCTCCATTTAGCTACCAAAAAGCTGGAATTAGATACGTGGGTCAAGGGATAGTGTGCAAAAAAACAAACAAACAAAAAACCTCAGGGACAGTTGAACTCAGGGCCTTGAGTTCAAACTCCAGGATCAGTTGGGGGGTAGGGAGAAGGAAGGAAGAAGGGAGGGAGGGAGGGAAGGTGGGAGGGAGGGAGGGAGGGAGGAAGGAAGGAAAAACAGAGTCATTCTTTTAGTTTTATCAAAAATAGAAAACTTACCAAAAGTAGTAATTAGTATTGATCAAGTGTACTAGCTTTGCATCTATGTTTAGGAACAATATATTGATTTTTAAAATAAAGAATTGAAAAGTAATTTGGCAGCTTGTGCCAAAAACCTTAACGCTATTTATTGCCTTTGACTGAGTATTTTCATACTGAGTGTATCTAAAGAAAATTGTATGCAGATAAGGATTTATGCAGGGATATTGACATCAGCAAAATATATTATTACTGCTGAGATAGTAGAACCCATTTATCAAGCACCTGTTAACATTTTAGCCCCTATGCCGTACTTAACATATATCATGCAATTTAATTTATATGCCCCATCCCCCCAAAGGAAACCATGAAATGGTCAACAATAGAGCAACAATTAAATGATGATATAATGGGCTGTGGCATAATGATTAAACATGCCATAGATAAGTAACTGGATAAGTAAGTAAATACCTATCCATACTAAATCTGTATAGAATAATTACAAATGTATGGGTATACAAATATTGTGACTGTGTATATTAAATAATAATTAGAAATCTGTGTGTGTGTTTTTGGAGAGAGAGAAACGCAAGTAACAGTTACTTCCTTTCTCTAACTGTAATGTGTTTTGAAGAATGACTAAACATTGCAAGGAAGAAGCAGGAAAGTGTACGCCGTGGGTACTAAGCAGTGGTATCTCTCCTACCACTGATCTCATTGTAAAAGATGCAGAACTGGGGCCGGGAGCGTGGCCTAGTGGTAGCGTGCTCATGTAGCATGCGCACAAAGCCCTGGATTCAATTCCTCAATACCACACAAACAGAAAAGGCTGGAAGTGGTGCTGTGGCTCAAGTGGTAGAGTGCTAGTCTTGAGAAAAGCCCAAGGACAGTGCTCAGACCCCGAGTTCAAGCCTCAGGACCAGAAAAAAAAATAAAAATAAATAAAATAAAATAAAATAAAAAAGATGCAGAACTGGTTTCACTGTAAAAGATGTAGAGTTTGTTCATTTTAAATCAGCTTCAGTAGCTTTTTAAATTTCTTTTTGGGCAATTTTCACTCTACATAGATTGTATAGGCATACTGCACTTCTAATTACTCTTTTACATTTTCTTTTAATAAAGAAAAGCATGAACTTCAGCCAAATGACTTGGCCGTTACCAAATCTCTGGAGGCGTCTAGTCGGATCTGTGTCTACAAGAAGGACCTGGCTGACACATTGGTAAGGATCTTTAGCCTCAGGTATCAGGCTCAGTGTGTCTATACATATTTTTTTTTACTTTATAAAGAAACTAAGTATAGTTTTGGAGGTACAAAGTCCTGGAGCCATATCTGCTCATGGGTCTTTTTGCTGGCAGAGTCTCAAGGCAGCATGTAGCATGGCATGTAGCATATGATATGACTGACATAGGATGAGATGGGGAGTGTATGTGTCTATATTGCACATGCTTTATAATGAGAAAAAAGCATCTATTTCTTCCCCTTATGAATGATACCCTTGCAAGATATTACTGCTTTTCAAATCACAATGTGGCCCAATCCCTAGAATTCTAAAACCTTCCTTAGTGCAACCTTACTGTTATCTGATCCCTTGGAATAAGGGATTTGAGTCAAGTGATTTCCTCACTCATGGAATCTTAATTTCATTTCTGTAGGTAGATTAGGCTGAGAAATACAGTTGGACTTACTGTCCTTCGATTCAGTGAATTTGATGAAGTACTGATTTTTCATTTCCTTCAAGGAAGAGTAGATCACCAGGTTTCCGTGTGTAAGATGGAATCTATCACAATGAGTTAACAGATGCCACTGAAGAGCAAGTGTTTGAGGAAATGTGGAATCTACCACTCACATTATTTTCACTTTGAATTTTAAGGGCATTGGTGGATAGATTGATCCTTTTTGCTGTTATTGTACCTAACTAACTTCAGTGTTATGATTGCTTTCTGAAAAGTAAGGCCAATCTAGCCTCATCATTTGAAGAGAAAGAGTGTGTTAGTGTGATCGAAACATCTAGAGTCAGGCTTCTCCTCTCACATAGTCTTCAGGTAGTCTTCTAGCTGGCCCTTTTGTATATGTAATTGAAGAATCCTTTTGGTGACCATGGTTTAACCAAAATTGCTTTAATAAAAATATTTTATATGAAACGATCTGCAGTGTATCATAATAATTTTAATTATACATATGTTTATACTTATTACCAGACATGAACGTGTTAAATGATTTATGTGTCTCCTGTGACACTCCTAGCCCTCCTGTGTGGTTCAGAAAGGCTGAGTAATTTTCTCTAGCTTCCAGCAGCCAAGTGTGCTAAGATTTTAAATTCTACCATGTTTGACTCTGAAGCTCCTGCACATCCTTTCTATTTGTACATAATGAGGCAGGAGAGAGAACCATTTGCATGAGCCTTTCCTGTGCAATCCATCATCAGGTCACAGGTCCTGTGTAATACGTTGGTATAGCAAGACAGACTAGTTGCTACAAAGCATTTTTGAGTAAACAATGAAGTTGGTTTTCCTCTGCCCCTCAGAGGGCAACCATCTAATCCTAGCTGGTGAGAGGCTTCTTATAGTGAAGACCTTCTGCAGCATCTCTCCCTCATACCCTGGTCACACAGGCTTCATGAAGTTTCCTGGGGTTTCCCTGACCAGGGTCAGCCTCAGTGTCCAAGCCAGGTCTTGGTGATGTCTGACGGAACAGGATGCTCTAAGAGGAGCTGTGCGCCATCTTGTCCTCAAATGTTTCCCTACAGATTTTAGACACCATTTCACCTGTTCTGGAAGAAGCAGATTTGGGTATCTCATTTCCAAATTTTCTTTAAAGTAGAACATTGACTAGCACAGGAAACCACTAGTACTCACTAGGCCTTTCAGTATATCAGTGAGTTTTCCTAGAGATCAAGACGTGAAGCCATCCAGAGAAATGCAAAGTGTTTCTGACACAAGGTAGTGCAGAGAGGGCAGAATCAGAGTAAGGAGTACATTTATGGAAGTGGAAGAAACAATAAGACAGGTAAACATGACCTTCCAGTAGACACTGGTATAACTTTCCATCTCATGTTAAGTGAGTCTGTGTTGTAATGTATCTTGTCCCATTCTAGCCCCACATCCCTGAGAAGCCCTGGCTTCCCCTCTCAGCATCTGTGAGCTCCTCCGTTTAGTCAGTGGAATCTGTGCTCCACACTGCATCCTACAGTGGAGATACCAAGGCAATCTGTACCTTGACCTGACATAAAAAGATTCAGTTCTGTGGAGATCTTGCATTATTCAATTTTTTTTTTTGCCAGTCCTGGGCTTGATCTCAGGGCTTGAGCACTGTCCTTGGACTTTCTCAAGGCTAGCACTCTACCACTTGAGCCTCAGTACCACTTCTGGCTTTTTGCTATGTATGTGGTACCAAGGAATCGAACCCTGGTCTTTGTGCATACTAGGCAAGCACTCTACCACTAGGCAGAAGTCCTGGCCCCATTGTTTGTTTCTTAATGAGGACAGTTTTCATAATTGTAAAGCTTCTAAAAATGCAAACCATTTCTTTTTTCAGGCTAGAAGGAAGGATTAACACTTGTCAGCTAAAATGTCCCCTTTACCTTATAGTGCCATTTATTTCTGCAAATTCCTACCCTTTTGGCTTTCAACCCTTCAAATGAGAGAAGTTTATTTCATTTGAAAAACATCAAGTATTTTGGGAAAGTGCAAAATTGCTTTTTAATAACATAAACAGTGGTGGTAGATTGCACTGGCATCTGATGATTTCATGCCACATTTGTAAGGAAGCCCAGTCACCAGCTTCATAGCTACTAGGTCCCATGTATGTAGGGAAAAATAGTGAATATATAAAATAATCAGCTGCCACGGGATAGGAACGAGATAGCTTTTATTATTTTTTTCATTTCATTAATGTTAGAAATTTGTTTTTCTCTTTTCACGGGCATTTTAATAACATGTGTAAATGTATGTGTGGGATGAGATTTGTTAAACCTATTTCCTGTAAAAGCCATGTCTGCCTTTATTGAAGTGCACTATGACATTTCTTTTGTTTGTTTTTGTACTAACCCTCCTGGCACATTAATTCTTACCAGAAGCCAAAGTGATTCCAGGGCTTTCATTTTCATTATGCTGTCTGCCAGGGCAGTGTTTTATAATCAGGTTTGTGAGTGGGTGAGTGGGAGCTTGAGGGGGAGGGGAGAGGCAACCTCAGGGGCATATCTGACCACAGTCTCCTGCTTCCATGACCCTTTCCTACATTGGCTAACTCACCGAAGGTGAGCAGACCAGGGAAAATATTAAGTGCACTCAGGAAAGATTACTGTCCTAATCTAGGCTTCTAGGACCTTCCCACAGGTACCAATTCACTGTAAAGCATTTGGGAATTACTAAGACTCCTTTTACTTCTATTTGCCGATTTAGAACCCATTCGCAGAAAATGAGGAAGCACAGCAAAGGTCGATGAGGATTTTGGGAATGAACACTTGGGATCTTGCTCTGGAATTAATGAATTTTGATTGGAGTCTGTTCAATTCAATTCATGAGGTAAGTAGGGAGTGAAAGCATGAAAACACTAAGGCTGCTTTAACTGAATTTTTCTTGCAGATATTTGTATGGTGATTGTTATTCTAAAATGCCATGAAAGATGTGACCCAAGATAGCTGGGGACTTGAGATATGTTGAAGGTCATCCTAACGAAATAAGAATATGTGACCATGCTTTATTCCTCCTAGAGCAATTCTGTGCTAAAGCTTTACATTTGCATATACATTTATATGGGTGTATAACTTACAGATATATGATTTGATGTATGTATATATAATGCTGTAATGACATTGAAGAAAAATTTTGTCTTTTGTGTTAATATTTGTACTTCTTTTCATGAATTATATAATAATCATATGAGAAACACTTCTGTTCATGTCTATATATGCACATACATATACTTAAAATAGTCCATAAAATTTAGACCGTGCTGTATGACTTCACTCATACACGTTTTGGATATATTTAATTTTTCTATGTCCATTTCTCCCTTGGGAAGGGATTATAATGTTTATAAATGATAGATTAGGAGGAAAATGCTACTCACAATTAATGAGTAAATTTGGCAGTGGAAAGACCTACAGGAACCAGGAGATGAAAAATGTTACAGCCTTTTGTAACCATATGCTGCATTTGTTTGCCATGTACTGGAATTGGTTTGTTCTGGGGTGGCCATTCCTTCTGAGAGGGAACTATATGCCCAATTTAGAGAACTTCAGGTTTCATTTTCTTTGGAAAATCTTCCAAAGTTTTTCATATTTTTCCTCATTTAAAAGCTTTAACAGCAACAACAACAAAAAGCTTCAACATTGTGGTGTAAATTTGAGGAAACAGGAAATTAATTCAGGCTAATGACTAGTGGCCTTGGAATTATTAGCAGAGTTAAATGTGTTGCTACTGATGCCGTTGTGAATTCTATATAATGGAGAATTCCATAACATCTGTGTGGATTACTTCTATAAAAATACTCTCAAAAACCAAATCTGAAAAATGAATCTCATCAATTGATTTGTGCATGATCATTCTATTTAAGTAGTTAACTAATCCACTTGTATTTGTAAATTATTGGTCCTTACCCTTAATCTCGATTTTCTTTCTGACTATATCTTTTGACATCAGTGGTTATCAAAGAGCAGACACCCATATCACCATCATCAGTACCACCTGGAAACTTGATAGACCTGCTGATATTCAGACTCCAGCATGGCCTTGCCCATATTTAGTTGCAGTTACTTGGGAGGCTGAAACAGAAATATCACTGAATCTACATGTTCAAAACCAGCATAAGCAACAGAATGATGGATGCAATATCACAAAAAAGGGGGAAAGATGGGCCGGGATTTGGTCTAGTGGTAGAGTGCTTGCCTAGCATGTACAAAGATCTAGTACCACAAATGGTGTTGTGGTTCAAGTGGTAAAGCACCACCCTTGAGGAAAGCCCAAGAACAGTGTTCAGGCCCCAAGTTTATGCCCCAGGACTGTCCCCCCCCCAAAAAAAAGGTCGGGGGAGGAATTCTTTTTAGACTTTTTCCTACAAGGGTCCTGATACAGACTAAAATGTTACAACCATTGGGTCTGACATGCACCTTAGCAAAACTGTTCATCTTCAACATTTATTTTTGGACAGTCCCAGGCTTGAGCTCAGGGCCTGAGCACTGTCTTTGGACTTTCTCAAGGCTAGAGAGCCTCAGCATCACTTCCAGCTTTTTTCTATGTATGTGGTACTGAGGAATCAAACCTAGGTCCTCATGCATGCTAGGCAAGCATTCTACCACTAGGCCAAACTCTTGGCCTAGTCTTCAGCAGTTTTTATGTAATTAGTTTAGGCTGTGTGGGGTCTCCTTTTGGCCTATGACTTAAACTTCAGATTTAAACTTTCATTTATAAGAAAATCATAGATTATCATATAAGTATGTCTTCCTCACATTCTGAAAATTTATTCTGCATGAAAATTCTAATTGATTATTACTGAACGAGGCATCTCTAAAACTAAAGATAAGTTATTTCAAATTTGATACATGATTATTTGATCTGTTTTCTGTTAATATACTAATGATTTGAGACAAGCTCTTTAAAAGGGACTAAAATATGCACCATCATGTCTGTATACTAAAAATAAACCCTGCATTTTTTTTTCAGCAAGAGCTGATCTATTTCACCTTCAGCAGACAAGGCAATGGAGAGCACACTGTGAACCTCAGCCTTTTGCTCCAGAGATGCAATGAAGTCCAGCTCTGGGTGGCCACGGAGATTCTGCTTTGCAGCCAGCTGGGCAAGCGAGTGCAGCTGGTGAAAAAATTCATCAAAATTGCAGCTCAGTAAGTATCTATGGCACAGAGCACTGTTTATCTCATCTCTGTGAGAAAAAAATACATTATGTGTGTGTGTTTTTTTTTAATTCCTGTGATAAGAAGAGTTGGGATGTAGAAGTATAATATTGAGTTAAGTGACCACATGGGTGAAAAGGTCTGTTTTTGAATATTTATGTCTTTGCATTTGAAGTATTTATGTCTGAAAGTAAATGTCAAAATACCAGATTGAAGCACTCTGCTCTGTGTATACATCTAACGAGCTGGCAGTATTCAGTGCTTCGTGTGGCTGGCTGCACTGTGAGTAAAGTAAGAGAACGGGAGAAGATGATGTGTAGGAATAAGAATGGAAATTGGTGTGCTCTAGGGTGCTTGATGCCCACAGCAGGAACTTGGGCAGATTCGTTCATTTTGAGTCCCTCTACTGAGTAGTGCCAGGCAAACCCCTGAGCATCCTGGTGGGGATACTAGGCATATCATCCTCCAAGCATAGACAGCCAACCACAGCCATTTCCACTTTATGCTTTCTGCTGAGTGCTCCCCCCCACCCCCGTGTGTTCTCAAATAGGCTGTGGGACTTTTGAAGGTAAGACTCTTGAGTGAAAAGCTTTCTTACAAATGCCAACTAAATAGCAAACTTAGGACCGTTTTCAGTACTGTGATGAGATGCTTCTTTCTTCCAGACATCATTCCTGATTGTCATATTCACGTCAAGTAACTCCCCTCTCTACACATATGCTTAGTACTTTTTCAATGTTTCTGTAGTCAACTCGCCTTTTTATATAGGATTTCTTCACACAGCTTTGTTTGCTTTCAAAGAACAGGGCCTAGTACAGAGCATGGTGACTCGAGAAACGTTTGGAAGAATGAAGTTGTAATGAGTTGCTGGGACCTACTATCAAAACACAGGCTGGGTACCCTAAGACAGGACATACTAGAAACAAGCAGCACAGATCAAAATCTCACACAGTTCCTTTCACCTTTCACACCTCACATTTCATTTCTCTTTTGTCTTCCTAAGTCATTTGTTTAACAGACAGTATGCAAGTATAGCTATCCCTTGATATTTGTGGGAAACTGATTTCAGGATCCTCAGGGATACAAAAACCCATTGGTGCCCAAGTCCCATATATAAAATACTGTAGTATTTGCAAATAATATACACATATCCTTGTCTATACCTTTACTCTAGATTACCTGTATTACTGAGTACAGTGTCGATACTGTAGAAATAGTTGTCCTACTGAACTATTTAGGGAATCATAATAAGAAAAGCGTTTTTAACATTCTAACATAGGCACAGTCATCATAGTATAACTGCATCAGTCTGAGACTCGTTGAATCTACAGGTGTGGGCTCTGTGGATATGGAGAAGTGACTATTCCTCTCAGAATAGTATTTCAAGAAATACATATAGATAACTGAATGCGTATATCTATGCAATGCAGAGTGGGGAAATCAGACTAAATTGTATTCAATCCTGCCTTTGAGGAGCTTTCCATCTGCTAGGGGCACTCTTATGGCTCATTCAGTGGTTGCTGTTGTGAAGAATAGAGCAAGAGAAGGTCTAGTGTAAGATGTATATCTATCCTAAGCTTTAAGGGAAAGAAAGCTCATAAAACTAGAGTGTGGGAAAAGGGATGTGTGTATATATGGAGGAGGGGGCAGGGTGCCTGGATTTGAGGCCTGAGTGCAGTTACTGAACTTTCTTGCTCAAGGCTGGTGCTTCCACTTCTGTCTTTTTGGTGGTTAATTGGATATAAGAGTCTCACACACTTTTCTGCCTGAACTAGTTTTGGACAGGGATTGTCATATTTCAGACTCCTAAACTGCTAAGATGTAAGCCACTTGCACCCAGAGAGAGAAAGGTCGTGATAAGGTTTGTGTGCATTATACGTAGGATTTGATGGGTAAGAATTTGAAAGAGCATCTCAGAATGGAAGGCATCCCAAACCTAGAGCAGGAAAAGCAGGCTCGGTGGTGTGGCACTGAGGAGAGATAGTGGAAGAAAGTAGTGGAAGACTGATCAGTAAAGGAATAAAGGATTAAACCATATAGGATTTCAAATGTGTTGAGAAGGGGTAGTTGACTGGAAAGTCTGTGGAGAGGAGACTGACATTATCACAGTTGTCTTTAGGGAGACAAGAAGTAGCACAGAGATTGCCCTGTAGGCCAGGAAACTTTGGAAGGAAGCAGATGTTGTATTTTCTGAGATGAGAGATGAAGGCTGCACCCATCTGGAGTCTTGTGTGATGAGGCAGAAGAAGTAACAAATATGCCTATAGTTGGACAGCCTTTATAATAAACGCTTCTCCTCCCTTTTAGATCCTTTCCCCAATGTATTCTGAAAAAGGCTGTGAGATTCTTGAAGGTGAGACTCTTTTGAGTAAAAAGCTTTCTTACCAATGCCAGTTACACAGAAAAATAGGAAATTAATTTTCTAAGGATTAAAATGACACCATCCAGCTCCCTCTTGGTATAAGATTATCTCTATCCTCAGGGAAATGAAATATATTCACATCTTCTCCATATAGCACCATGCTCTTGAATTATTTATGGTACTGGTCTCTATCCTAGCCCCTGGGATGGAATGCCAACAGAAACATAAAGTTAAATTCCCTATAATCACACTAGCAGGAATAACCAAGGGAAAACAGTAATTTCTACAATCATGAAGTGTTTTTCCTGCCTAAGGCATCCTGTTTGCATATTCATGTTTCCCTCCTCACTATCCCCATCCCCCACCTTTGTGGATGGAATAGGTTTTATTTCCTCACACAGGGACAAAAGAGTAGCTGCTGGACTAGAATGTTTAGTCTGTTATCACAGATTGAATGATCCATAATAACAGAATTCCAGACTAAAACAGTAGATAGCATTTCAACTGTACCAATGTCTTTCTCTATATTAATTTAATTCCTTTATTAAAAACAGATTCAGGTATTTTCTGTGTATGTGTGTATGTGTGTGTGTGTGTGTGTGTGTGTGTGTGTGTGTGTGTGTGTGTTTGTATTAATTGAAAAGCTAGACACACAAGGAAAATTATGTTTGGGGAGCTTAAAGATAAAAAGATGTGAATTATACCTATAGCTAAACTATGCTGAATAAAAAATGAATACTAACCTTTGTATCGTGAAAAATAATAAAGCATTTACTCAGAAGTTTTGGGCTTCATCTTCAACAAATGCTGTGTGTGCACAGCTTTTCTTTGTGTTAGGCAGTCAGATATGGGCAAAATACAAAAGCGAAGGAGACACACACTGTAGCCTTGAGGGGTCTGTTGTCTGGTTGAGTGGGGCCTCCAGCAGCTGGGAGAACTCCTACCTCCAGCAGGGATAAAGGGCATCCACATGGAGATTCTGTATTCATTCCTGCTAACAGAGCAGGAACAGAGGAGCCAACAGAGGAGCCTGGAATTTCTAAGTATCAAGCCATGAGATGACACCACACAAGTCTCTGTGGCTATTATAATGAGACAGAAGGTGTGGAATGAGGAAAGAATGAATGGCAGAAGGGAGGTGTAGTTAGTACCAAAGCCTACCTTTTTTTTTTTTTTTTTTTAAATAAAAAGCCAGCCTCTAAGCTACAGAGCAGAAGTATCTTGTTTCAGTCTTTTAGTGGAACATACCAAGGAAGGCCCACCCAGAAGAAATTTGTCAAGAAACCAGGTGAAGCACTCAAAAAGACTGAGATCTAGGACCTGCTCTGCTCACTGCTTAATATATTCATAGTTCTCATGTTCAAATATCAAAATAAGAACTGGACACTGAAAGCTGGGCACAGTGGCTCATGCCTGTAATCCTAGCTACTCAGGAAGCTGAGATCTGAGGATCAAGTTTCAAAGCCGGCCATGAGAACAAAAGGACTTAAGACTGTTATCTCCAGTTAACCCCTAGAAAACAGAGAAGTGGGGCTTGGCTCAGTGGTGGGGCATTAGCCTTGAGCTGAAGAGCACAGAGACAGCGCCCAGGCTGAGTTAAAGCCCCATGACTCACAAAGTAAATACATAAATAAATAAAAGAACTGGACACTAGTGGCTCATACCTGGAATCCTAGCTACTCAGTTGGCTGAGATCTGAGGACTGTGGTTCAAAGCCAACCCAAGCAGAAAAATCCAAGAGTTTAAGTCTCATGACTGACCCCTGCACCTGCCAAAAAAAAAAAAAAATCAAAGTAAGGTACTTGTGATTTGTAGGGTCTTTAAGTTCATATCATCTTATTAAACTTCTGCCGTGAGAATGATGACAAACCCTGCAGAATGACATTCAAGGCTCTCTGAGACCGAATTCAGGAGAGTTAAATTGATAATGTTAAGGCAGCTAGACACTATGTCCTTCTGTTGTCTTGTGTATGTAAGTATGTGTGTGTTTATACTGGGGTTTGGGTATTGTCCCTGAACTCAAGGGTCATACTCTACCACTTGAGCCACAACTCCATTTCTGGCTTTTTGCTGGTTAATTATAGATAAGAGTCTCACAGACTTTCTACCTGGACTGGCTTTGAACTGTGATCCTTGGATCTCAGCTTCCTAAGTAGCTAGGATTACTAGCTACCAGTGCCCACCTAATCTTAATTTTAAAACTTTACTACAGAGAAGTAGTTTTCTATTTTTTTATTCTGACTTTTTAATATTGTTATTATTAAGAGGTTACAATTCCATAAGTTGATTATGAGTCATCAGTGTCACCTCTTCCATTGTTCCCCCTTTTTTCCTCACTCCCATCTACCCTCATGTTATGCAGTTTGGTTTTTACATAATGCACACTGAATATAAGGACTGAATTTACTCACCCTTCCTTCCTCCATTCATGTGCCCCCACTCCTGCTTTGCCCAGTCCATAAAGCAAGTTCCCTCAGAAAAGTAGTTTTCACGCACTGTCTAGATACAGAAGTATCTGGAATTCTAGCTAACATAGAAGCCATGTCCCCTTTTCTGGCGTTGGCAGTAAGGTGTTGATTACTTAACTCTCCAGCTCAAATAGAGTTCTGCAGGATGGATAACCTTATGGCTTGAACTCCATGATGTCTTTTCCTCCCATTTTATTTTCTTAAGTGACAAATGTGGAACAGTATCCCTGTAATGTATGTCATATTTTAAATATTCATATGCCTTTTTGCTGGTGGCAAGGAATATATGTCTACATAGAGGAGAAGAGAGGGGAGAGAGGCTTCTTTGTCAAAAAATAAGGTCTGTATACCAGCTAGAGAGCTTTGCAGGTGAGCATGGTGTGGAGCGAGACAGACATTTAATAGAACATTCACACTGTGTGCATATGTGCAGAGTGTTTGGTTGAAATTGCAGATGGGTTCAGAATACTCGGTGATCTCAGAATACACTGGGATCTCATGACATGTCAGGAGCCCAGACCATTCCCTTTAGGAAGGAAGATCCAAGTGCTGGGAGCCGTTCTTGCAGGTCAGAAATGGTAGTGTGAACCATGCCCAGGCTGAGCCTATGCCTGGGTGAGTTTGGGTTTTTTTTTTGTTTTGTTTTGTTTTTTTTTGCTTTATCTCTTGTGATATCTGTGGTTGAAAGGGTATTTCCTCAAAGTATACTCTCTTGTCCTTTGTTCCCCAGCTGCAAAGCCCAGCGAAACCTGAACTCTTTCTTTGCCATTGTGATGGGTCTCAACACTGCTTCTGTCAGCCGGCTGTCCCAGACCTGGGAGGTGAGCTTTGGGGTTTCTCTAGTGGGGTGAGGGAATGGGGGCAAAAAGTGAAGTGTTCCAGAGAAAGGCTTCATTGAAAATATATTTATTTAGCTAGCCACAGTATCTTATACCTATAAACCAAGTTACTTGAAATTAGAAATAGGAAGGATTGCAGCTGGAGGCTAGCTGGCAGAAAAAGTTAGTGACACACCATCTCAACCAGCATGCGGGTGCAGTAGTGAGTACCTGCCACCCCAGCTACAAGGAGTGGTAAATAGGAGGCTCTTGGTTCAAGATGGCCAAGGAAAAATGAAGATGCTATTTGAAAAATAAAGCATAAGGGGCCAGGTGAAGCTCAAGCGGCAGGCAGAATGCCTCCCTAGCAAGTGTTGGTTTTAAATGCCCTACTACTGTGAACGAATAAATGAATAACACACTGATTTGAATATTTTAAGTCAAATAAGTAAAACCCAAGGTAAGAATGTGAAAAAGTAATGTTTCAAGGAAGTAGGGAACATTTCTATCAGTAGTCTTTAAAATGGTTCTCTAGTACATATAAAAGAAAAAAGATGTCTGCTCCCCATCTGGCCTTAATGTGTGTGTGTGTGTGTGTGTGTGTGTGTGTGTGTGTGTGTGTGTGTGTGTGTGTGTGTGTTTGACCATTTCCAGCTTCAGCTGTGTCTGGCCCTCTCATAGTTAGGTCTGTGTGAGGAAGAGTGCGTGGAAGTAAATGAATTTGTTGTGATGTTGGAGATTTCAGCATCAGAGCCTCTCATTGCCATGGTTCAGGCAGTGACATTTCGTAAGAGTTGCCAAAGTAAAGCAACTTCACATTGTTTTTTCTTTAAAAGGATGTTTAAAATTTAATAGTTTCAGGCCTCCCAAGTTCTGACTTTGCTCTTTGTACCATAAAGTCTGTTTGGGTTATGAGATGCAAAAACTGGGAATCCCTGCAATTAACCTGACACATAGTGTAGACTATCCCTGTGGCCCATCCTCTCTTTGCTTGAAGATTTGCTTCCTTCACCCTCCCTTTCCTGCTCACTGGCTACTGTGCGCTACCATTTCTCTCCCCTTCTGTGATACTCTAAACTTCCTCCTTTGCACTGCAGCCCATGTGTGACTCTGGTCTCCTTGGCCTTGCCCCACAGTGCTCTCAGATGCAAAGCCTGTTACTGCTTTCTCTTATGGCCCCTTTAATCAGGGGCTATTTCCCAATGGAATGCATTGTAGTGACATAGTAAAGAGGTTCAAAAAAAATAGAAAAGAAAGAAAGAAATGCAAGGCTTGCCTGCTCTGGTTAAGCACACATGTCCCAAAGCATTCACACACACACACACACACACGGACATGGACACGTGCACAGCACACATGTGCACACCAACATGCCATTTCTGAAGCTATCGCCATCATTTCTGGAAGCACGTTCCAGTTACCTGCAGGTAGAGATATTCAAAGGCCACAGGATCTTCTTTCAGGAGGTCCAAGGGGTCTTTGGGAACAAAACACACCCTAAAGAGGCAGCGGGAATCATGGGCCTCTTCCCTTTCCACTACCTGCCAGGAGTAAAGAAGAGACAGTAGATCTTGTAATTTCCTCTGCCCCTGCAAGCTCTTCCACAAAAGCAACTTCACAAAAGAAAGACAGGGAAAGAGTCCACTTCTATTTCAGTGCTTCTCAAGACAATCAGACTTTTGTCTTTTCCCATGCATACAAAATATAAAAGGTTCAAAGAGTTTGGTTTCCCACTGATCTATCTCTGGGGTCCTCTTTTCAGTTTCTTAGGAGCTCTTCCAGAGATAATCTTGCTATATATTTACATCGACCCGTGTGTGTTCTTTTCCATAGAGAACAATATGGTCTGCATACCCTTCAGCCCCTTTGACTTCTCCACTGTCTTAGGAATTTTTCTTTCCGCTATAAAGACAATACAAGTAATAACAAAAAGATTTGCAAGCCCCAAAGCTTCCAAGTGAAGACACTCTCCCAAACAGGTAATACAAGAAACAATGTAAGTGAATGGCCATTGCAACATTCCAATAAAACTTTATTTATAAAGGTGGCAGTGAGCCAGACTTGGCTTGGGCACACCTCAAATGTAAATCACTTTGACTTGGGACACATTGAATCTAAATGCCATTGGGAGGTGGATTTCTAAGTCATACAGCTCAGAGGAATAATTGCCAATAGTCAAAGTAAAAAACAGATTAACTTGGCCAGTTGCTGTGAAAAATCTAAGTCCAAATTCAGAATTAGCCATGTTATTCTAAGGAGACAACTTAAAAGTTAGATTGCTTCGGTTTGTTTTAGAACCAGGCAATTGCATAAACATCTTTCGTGAACCTCGTTGTTAGTATTCATGGACCGGATCTGTTTCATGCACAGCCTCTGAATGTGCAGTTGGAGACGCTGAGGTCACATTGCTGGAAAGGGGCAGGGTCAGAATTCACATCAACCGCAAGTGTGAGCTCTCCTCCACACAGGGTCTCT
Organism: Megascapheus bottae; assembly: GCF_031878675.1. NCBI lineage: Eukaryota > Metazoa > Chordata > Mammalia > Rodentia > Geomyidae > Megascapheus > Megascapheus bottae. Next base: position 19,022,665 of record NC_143513.1, on the reverse strand, counting down.
AGCTCAGAATGAAGGTGCCAGGTCTCATCTCCCTCACATTAGAGGCAGGCGGGGGCACCATTTGACCCAAGTTGTATGTGGGAGGATGCCATGTGCTCCCATCCTCTTTCCATGCCACCTGTTGCTTTAGTTGCACTTAACAGTCCAATGACTCTCCCCATTAATTGCATACAAGCCCCAGCACTTAAGATTTCTGCGCCCATCACCGTTTATCCCTCTGTGGTGAAATATAAGTAAGTCATTTATATTAAAAACATCAGCCAGCATGATTATTTCCCACTTGGCAAGATCATTAAGAAGATGAGCACATTTGTCAAGTGAAAGATGTGGAACAGTCTCAAGTTTTTATTAATTGACCAGTAGTGTGTGCCATGTCTAACTAGCTAGATTACCCAGTAGTGGGGCTTTGGTCTGTTTTTAGCAGTATTCCTAAGGTCTGATATATTAAGGAGCTGATGAAAACTACATCATAAGAAGTTATCAGGGGGCCGGGAGTTTGGCCTAGTGGTTAAAGTGCTTGCCTCACATGCATGAAGACCCGGGTTCGATTCCTCGGTACCACATACATAGAAAAAAGCCAGAAGTGGTGCTGAGGCTCAAGTGGTAGAGCTCTAGCCTTGAGAAAGTCCAAGGACAGTGCTCAGGCCCTGAGCTCAAGCCCAGACTTGCAAAAAAAAAGAAAAAAAAAGAAGTTATCAGGAGAGTCTGATAATAGAAATATTTATGTTTAAAAAGATACAACAGAAGTAAGTATAATTTAATGCACTCTACCTCCTCAAAATAACTTGACCATTGTAACCTTTTATTATTGTTGTTGTTTTTTTAGAAAATCCCTGGGAAGTTTAAGAAACTTTTCTCTGAACTTGAAAGTTTGACAGTAAGTAATTGCCTAAATTGAAAGCAAAGCAGACTCGCTCTCCAGATTAACTGCTAGTGTCCAGTTTCCTTCTGGTTTCAGTGGTCAGGGAGTCCAGGCTAGTTTGCTTGCACCTATAGATCTAGCATTGTTCCAGGCATCGTGGCACCCATCTATAATGTCAGCTCTCAGGAAGATAAGCAAGAAGATTGAGAATTTAAGGCTAGCTTAGGCTACCCAGTGAAACCCCATGTGAAAAAGAAAAAAAAAAAAAAAAGGAAGTGGTGCTGGGCTCAAGGGGTAGGGTGGTAGTTTTGAGCTGAAAAGCTCAGGGACAGCATCCAGGCCCCATGGCTGAACAACAATAACAAAAAAAAAAATGAAGAAAGAACTAGAGAATTAAGGAGAGGGAAGGAAAGAGAGACACTGAGAAAAGAGAGAGAAAAAGAGGGGAGAGAAAAGAAGAAAAAAAAGCAAAAGTATGAAAATGTTGCTTTGCTAGTTAAGGAGTTAAGCAAGTGACAGTGCTCCCTTCACCCCCATTGTCTGTTTCATGATCTACAGAATTGATCAGTATAGTGTTCAATTAGTTCTTGTACATTATTCTGTCTGCCTTTTTTTTTAAAGCATTTCTTAGGTTTAGATACAAAGTTTATGGTTTTTTTTTTTCTAGCAGAATGATGGTGTTCTTGTTTCTTTGCATCATCTGTGTAAGGACAGTTTTTCTTTTCAGCAGACCTAACAAAAGACTTTGCTGTTACCTCCAATAGAAATTATGCAGAGCAAACTGTACTTAAAGGACCCATTAGAAGAAAATAATAGGGCAATCAAAAGGTGTCTTTTTTAGCAGTCATTTCCCTTTATTGTAAGCCAATAACTCGCCTTTCACTTATCACCTAGATTCCCTGTCCTAATTTAGTGAGTTTATTCTCCTAGGAAACCTTTATATCCTTCATTCTCAGGAAGAAACTATCTAAATCATGTTCAAACTGTAAAGCAAACTGTTCCAACAGCACATTGATTTTTCCTTTTCTTTGTAATCTGCTTGGTTTGGCAGGATCCTTCCCTAAATCACAAAGCCTACAGAGATGCATTCAAAAAGATGAAGCCACCCAAAATCCCATTCATGCCCTTACTACTTAAAGGTAAGGATTTCCTATCTTTTATACATTGTAATGCTTTGTAGAAATCCATCCTTCCAACTAAGGAGGGCAGAAAAGTAACTATTGGTTTCTGTCTTTACAGTAACTTTAACATTAGTACCTCTGTTTGCAAGGAATAGTTTCTTTTTTCCCCCACTCAACTTTCTCTTTGAGATACCTAGAATGCTTAATTGTGCTTAAGCAGATATCAAGCCATTATTACTCATAAAAGTCAACACTGGAACCATTTGTTTGTTCATTGTTTGTGCTAGTACTGGGGCTTGAATTCAGGGCCTAGGTTCTGTCCTTTAGCTTTTTCACTAAAGATTGACACTCTACCACTTGAACCACAGCTCTATTTCCAGCTTTTTGCTGCTTAAAGATAAAAATCTCCTGTCCAGGCTGACTTCAAACCTCAGTTGTCATATCTCAGCCTTTTGAGTATCTAAGAATACAGACATGAGCCACCAGCACCCAGTAGCCCTGGAAGCCTTTCATGTTTTTATTTTCCTTTGCTTCTTAACCTACATTGTTTTCTTTGAGTCTACCAGGTACTTATTTCAAACACAAGTGGGACTAGTACAAGGAACCCAAGTAGTGATATTCTCACCTCATATTTCCATCCTGCATTTCACAGGCAACATCCCACCACAAACCGTGGAATGAACAATTTCTTCAGTTGACAAGTCAGTGTAATGTGTGAAAAATCACTGGTAAAGAGTGTACTTCATGCTTTCAAGGATTGAAATCCAGTTAGGAAAGTACCTGACAGTTCCAAGTTACCCCACTGTCCTTCCTCTCCAGTGCAGCACATGCACATCATCAGAAAACATGGCAGCTACACTGTCTTTCAAAGCCTGAGCAGTACTGAAAAGGAGCTCTTTGGGATCCCACCTGCAGGCCTAACATTCTGTGTGCATCTTCATGTATGTGTTTCCCAGGAAAATGGGGATTTGAATTTTTTTCTTGACATACTTTAATTTTTTTCAAGGGGTTTTGTAAAAAAAATTCTTCATCCAGCCTTTGCTGTTTCAGGATAAAGTGACTGCACCCCATAAATATGATTGTGGAAATGAGCTGCATGGGAACAGCAACTCAGGCTGGCCTGGTCATTCTTCTGTGTCTCTCCCACAGCAAACCCCTGCTGGCATGCAGCTGATGTTATGCACCTGGGGTCTCTCCTGGGGGCTTCACCTAATGTGGAGCCAGAGCCCCTGTGCAACAGGAAGTGGTATTAGGACAATTCTGAGGCACACATGAGATGCCTTGTTCAAACACAAGCTCCTGTCAAGTATAAATGAGGGAAATAAGGAAAGGTTGCAGTGCTGACATAACAGTTTCAAAGTTCATTTGAGCTTCTTGTGTTTATCTAAGCTTCTTGTATTTATTTATTTTTAAGCTAAGTTTAATCAAGCTTACAGCTTTTATTTGTAAAATGTAATACCCTTAGCTGAAGGGTGAATGATGGCACATAGAATCATTTAGGCACAAATGGGAACTGTAGGAAATGAGGACAGATGTTGGAAGGGATTGAATTTTTGTCAGAAAAAAAAAATTGAACCAGTAAATACTTTGAAGGTAATAAATCTTAGAGTCCTTTTAACTTAATGAGGCAGGTCAGGAGCTTTTTGCTGTTTATCAGTAGATTTTCCTTCCATCTTTAATGCACTCTAGTGTCTCATAGGTGCATCTTAGCTTGGATCTGAGGTTACCTAGACTTTCCCATTGGCTGGGAGTTACATTTCTCTTTTTCCTATGACTATACATTCACTCATTCCAAAAGAACAAGGCTTAAATTATGGTTTGGTATATAGCTGTGTGATACAGCACTTGCCTAGCATATGCAAGACCTCAGAGTCAAGACCCAGCACCACCAAAAATCTTTGGAGTGGTAGAATGCCAACTGTGAGCAAGAAAGTCAAGAAAGTATTCAGAGCCCTGAGTTCAAGCTCTAGTGTTGGCACAAGAAAGGAAAGAAAGACAGAGAGAAAAGGAAAGGAAGAAAGAGAGAAAGAAAGAGGAAAGGAAGAGAAAGAAACAGGTGGGAGGAGAAGGAACAAGAAAGAAAGAACATATAACTGTAATTCTTCTGTGTTTTTTTGTTTGTTTGTTTGCCATTCCTGGGGCTTGAACTCAGGGCCTGCTCACTGTCCTTGGGCTTTCTCAGGGCTAGCGTTCTGCCCACTTGAGCTACAGTACCTCTTCTAGTTTTTCCTATATATATGGTACCAAAGAATTGAACCCAGGGCTTTGTGCATGCTAGGCTAGCAGTCTTCTACTAGGCCACACTCCCAGCCCCTGTAATTCTTCTGTTTATAATTATATAATTATTTTTTAAAGTTGCAACACCAACTATTTTATAGCAACTACCTTAATTTTCGATGAAAATTCTTTTCCTCCCTCATTTATACCATATACTTTGAGTCGTTTGTACTTTAAAAAAAAAAAAAAACAGAACAAAATTGAAGGTGTTTAGGAAAAGTTTGAGCTCTCCACATTTCACTTTTTTAGATGGCTCCCAGTAAGTAGGCACATTATCAAGTATGTGAGTGATCTGAGGACCTGTCTAGCAATTGTCTTTCTGAAAGTGTTTCAGAAGGCCTTCCTGTTGGCAAAAGATCTGGCAAGCTTCATGCATGGCTAAGCAGTGTCTATGGTCTGTATGTGTGTGCCTGACTTTTGGAGATGGTGATCCTTTGTATTAGAGTGGATAGTGAGGAGGCGGTTGAGGATTCACTGAGGGCTCTATAGGGTATGTGTGTGTGTGAATGCATGTGTCTTAGAGATTTTTGTGGCAGAATTATGAGGTATTTGAAGGAAAGGAATGTTGAGGTACCTGTGTGTTTCTTCCTCCTCTACCACTAGCCATCTCTGCAAGCCATGTCCTTGTAACTGGCAGCTCTGTTTCATGAGGTATTTGAAGTGTGTCTAGGTATTTCTGGGTAAAAGGGATCAAACTCCAGGTCATACATTTCCATATCCCAGTTTTTGAGCTTACCTACTCCTTATCATGCACCTGCCATTCAACCATATCAAAATCTTCAAGTACTTGACACCCCTCTTGCAGCTGGAGCCCTTGCCAGACTCTGGCCCCGTAGCTACCCCCTCAGCCTTTTCTCCCTAACTTCCTCCTCACTGCCTTTACTTGCTGCCCACCCCAGCATCAGGCTAGCCTTTTTTTTCCCCAGTCCTGGGCTTGGGCTCAGGGACTGAGCACTGTCCTTGGGGTTTTTTCTCAAGACTAGAGCTCTACCACTTGAGCTACAGCACCACTTCTGGCTTTTTTTTTTCTATGTATGTGGTACCGAGGAATTGAACCTGGGTCTTCATGCATATGCTAGGCAAGCACTCTACCACTAGGCCAAACTCCTGGCCTCAGTCCAGGCTATAAGCAAGAGCAGCAATCAGTCTGCTGCCCTCCGCTGGTGTGGAGAGACAGGCAGGAATACAGACAAGGAGCCCTGAAAGAAACATGTTCAGAGTGGAAAGATAACTGGTACCCAACATGCAGCAAGTTGTCTGAAACTGGAAACAAGATAAGCTCATTTGCTCAACTTGAGGTTCCTGAGAGGTACCTTGATGAAGGAGTTCAGCATTCCTGGGTTTGACACTTGAGTCTGCCCTTGTAGCTGGGAGCTAGCTCATTTATGGATGCCTTCCTCATCCTGCTGTCTTCACACGCTGGCCCCCACGCTTTTGTGAGGGTTGGATGGGTTTATTCAAACTGCAAATGACATTATTTTCACCTTCCTCATCATTGTCCTTAGGAGCTTGGAGGGCAGGAGGGTGGAAAACTTTGTTCACAGTGTGGCAAGGAGCCAGGCAACTCTGAGAGATGGCTATAACCTGGAACTCTCCTTAGAAGAACAGAAGGCAAGCTTCCAGGCTGTGTTTAACAAAGACAGTGTTACCATGTTATATTTGATATATACAAATTATAAACGCAAACCCTGTGGACAATTCTTTCTAAATATTATGTCACAAAATGAAAGCTTGCAATTAATTTCTGAAAACAAAACTGCAAAAGATAATAAAAATAACCAGAGGGTTTGTCAGATCATGTGTCTAATTGTGCTAATGCAGACATTGGTTTAAAAGTGAAGAAGGAGGGTAGAGGCTTACAAAACTATGGCAAGCTGTTCTGGAGGCTGGCTACAGGGAATGTCGTACAAGTGTGTGTTGTGACCATGTCACTAGCTTTGTCCTTTGGAGGACAGTTGATGCTTGATGGCCCAGTGTTTTGGAGCACATCTCCTGGCACCTGTCATGTATTAGCCCATAGGGAGTAGAGCAAGTAAATGCAAATATGGTTTCTTTCTATTTATAGGACTTTTCAAGCTGCCTTTTCTCTTTGCTGTCAGGTTTATATGATTTAGGCTGTTTTTATTTGGTTGTTTTCTGCATTGGTGACAGAATGTGAATATTTGTATCCCTTTAAGTTACAGAATATTTCTGACTGTGCTCCTTGTCTAGTGCTCAGTTATGGACCCTCTAGACTGGGTTTATGCACATCATTTACTCTCAGAGCTTGGGTTGCTCACTTTAATGTGTCTAATTCCCAGACACCTATGTCCTAAGGAGGCATGTCTTTGCCTTTTGTAGCCAGAAGGCCATTTTTAATTGAATGTCTTCAATTTCTCTCTCATCTTGGTGATGAGGAGGGAAGCAAGGGCTTCACATGGGCTAGGCACATAACTCGTTGCTAAGCTCTACCCCAGGCTAACCAGTTACTCAAACAAAACTCAGCATCTTCCATAAACATAACCGTCTTTCTGTCTTCCTTATTTTATTCCATCAGTGATGCTTTCTTTCTACAAATGGGTCTAGGAACATCACCATTTTCAACTTGCTTCTCTCCTTGTTTACTTCTTATTTTTTCCTTTTTTTTTTTTTTTTGCCAATCCGGGGGCTTGAATTCAAGGCCTGGGCACTGTCCTTAGACTTTCTCAAGGCTCTAACCTTACCACTAGATCTCTAGCTCTACCACTTGAAACACAGCACCACTTCTGGCTTTTTATATGTATGTGGTTCCAAGAAATTGAACCCAGGCCTTCATGCATGCTAGGCAAGCACTTTACCACTAGGCCAAACTCCAAGCCCTCTCCTTGCTTACTTCCAATACAAAATCAGGTACCAACTTTGGAAATAAACAATTCCCATTTAAACATGTAGATTTAAGAAATCTAAATCAGTTTTAAACAAAGCAAATCACATTCACATTGCCAATGATTGTTTTAAACCAATTGCCAATGATTGTTTTAAACCAACATATTAATGTTAAAATACTGGTTTTTGTGAACATTCTACTCAGCTGTTTAGCAAACATGAAGGACCACTTAAGTTCCTTAAACCAAACAGGTTGAAGCCAAACACTTCACTGTGAGCATAAAATGTGTGCTTTTATATTCTTGTATATTGATTATATATGTATTTGATACTATGTACATTTGTATGTATATTAGTATATTTTATATTTTTATACACACACAAATTGAGTACTTTCACATCAAGTATCATATAGATTCAGTTTCAATGTCCAATGCCAAATGCATGGAATAATCTTGTAAGAAGAATTCCTGTGTTGCATTGTTTCTCAACTCCTTAGACTTGCTTTGTGATCCATTCCTAATGGTATATATATTTCTTTTGTTTTTAACTTACAGATGTAACATTTATTCATGAAGGAAATAAAACATTTCTGGATAATCTTGTCAATTTTGAGAAACTGGTATGTATATTTTATTAATATTTATTATTATTGCTTGTCTTTCCTACACAAAGATCTTTCTCCACTAACCATGCCATTTCCAGGAGCTCATTTGTTACATTTGACATTCAGAACACGGCATATTCTAATTGAGTTTTGGCAACATTTTGAGAACCAGATAAAAAAAAATCTACCATTTTAATTTTTAAAATGGCCTTTAAGCCAGGTGCCAGCAACTCACACCTATAATCCTAGCTACTTAGGAAGCTGAGATCTGAGGACTGTGGTTGGAAACCAGTCCCCACAGGAAGGGCCTTGAGACTCTCATCTATGATTAACTACAAAATTTTTTTTTAAAAAGCTGGAAGGTGAACTGTGGATCAAGTGGTAGAACTCCAGTGTTGAGCAAAAAGCTCAAGGAAAGCACTCAGGCCCTGAGTTTAAGCCACACACATACACACACACACACACACACACACACACACACACACACACACACACGCCCTTCATTAGATTGCACCAGTAGTTAGATGTGCATTATAGAATTAAAATTAAAAACATAAACCTCCTCTCAGTAGTTTAGCCTCATGACTGAACTTTATTGCTTCAAAGGCATAATCTGATATCTTTGTGTACACTGCTCTCAAGTCACTGTGGGAAAGAGACATTTTGTGGAGATATGTCTGTGTCCCTAAGCTTATGTGTGCACCTGGGATTTATAGGGTCTGCATATAAAGAGAAGGGCCATCATCTCCTTGTCATCACTTGTGCCTCCCTGCTCATGTGTCAGCCCTACTGAGCTCTTAAGCACTTCAGGACTTCAGGCCAGGCCCACTTTGGTCAGAGTTAGAGTTACCTACAGAGCTAAGAAGTTGGAATGTAGGATATTCAATATAGACCTTTTATCTACTGGAGGAATGCATTTGTCTGACAGATGAACTTTAGTGTCATGGATTGAATGTTCTGTCATGGCTAAAGATGTTCCTAGTAACCCTCTCCAGGGATTCTGACCTCTGAATGACCTTTCCAGTAATGGTAATGGACTTGAGAGAGCCCTTCAGGAACTGACCCTGCTCTCTGTGAGACAGGGACAGGCCTTTGAAAGATGGTGGATTGAGGCAGGGGCCATTGAGCATGATCAGAGCAGTGCAGACAAGTATGATAGGGCTGGCAGCTGACCTTTGCCTCCTGCTTATGCTGCTCTAATCATCAGGCCAGCTCCCTCTACATAGACTGAAACAATGCAGGAAGTGGAGAGCCACTCTCACACAGATCCCCTTCCCTAGCCACTGGACTCAAAGAGGGACATCTTCCCCTGTCTTTCCATAGCTTCCCTTAAAGCCCTATGAAGCCTAGGTAATTTTGATGTGGAAATGTCAGTAACTTTTTAAGGTGCTAATCTAACCGTCCCCACTGACTAGTTTTGTCTTTGGGACAATTGTGCTGCGTGCCACAGAGCCACACAAAATATCACAGGACCTTCATTACCAGTAGATTCTGTGGTCACCAGTTTTCAGACCTCATCTATAGTGTTTACTAGTTACAAAAGCTTGCAGAAGTATGAAGCTTTGGATCACTGTTTTCTTTACCTCTTGGGCAGCACATGCATGTGAGCTTTCTAGAGCATGCATGTGAAGATGTGGGGTAAAATCATACAACCTAGTGGAATGCTTCCTGGAGGTCTAATAAATTCTTCCCTCTGACCAGCCGGGGATCCAGGGGACTAATTAGTATAAGTATACTCCTAAGCTGACATACATTTATTGATTGATTGATCGATTGATTGTGGGTCATGGGGCTTGAACTCAGCCTGGGTGCTGTCCCTGAGCTCTTCAGCTCAAGGCTACTGCCCTACCCCTGGGCCTGGGTGTTGTCTCTGCTCTTCAGTTCAAGGCTATCACCCTATTCTTGAGCCAAGCCCCACTTCCCATTTTCTAGAGGTTAATTGGAGATAAGAGTCTCAGGTCCATTTGTACCTGGGCTGGCTTTGAACCTTGATCCTGAGATCTCAGCCTCCTGAGAATCTAGGATTATAGGCGTGAGCCATCGCACCGGCTCTAAGCTGACTCTTGTCTGTTATAATGGGGGTAGTGGCTAACATCCTTAAATTAAGCCAGTGACTTGAGTTCACTTTGTTATTATCCCTCAGATAGTGTCACCAGAGTAGGAACAGTTCCTTACAGGAACCATTAGAGGACAGCCATGGAAAAGTTCCAGCACCTTCCCTAGATTCACCATAGATATGGCCTTTCCCTGCTTTGTCCAGTAATCCAGCTTAAAGCCTTTTAATTCCTATTCTGTGTGTGTGTGTGTGTGTGTGTGTGTGTGTGTGTGTGTGTGTGTGTGTGTGGTTTGTACTTAGGGCCTACACATGCGCTTTGCCATTTAAGCCTTACACCCAGCCCTTTTTGTTTTAGTTGTTCTTCAAATAAAATGGCTTTTGTTTTGGGTTTTTTTTGTTTGTTTGTTTTTGCCAGGGCCAGCAATGGGATATAATCTTCTTACCTGCACCTTCTGTGGAGCTGGGATTACAGACAGGTTGACTTCCAGCCAACCACAGGGACTAAGACACAGTTGAAATAATAATGATTTCATTGAAGTCAGTGATGCAAGGATAGTTAAGGAAATCCCAGAGTAAGGAACTAGGTGCAGTTGTACATGGCAGAGTAGTAAGTAGGCAGAGTACTTACTGGCAGATGGCCCCTCATGTGCCCCAGGCTGGCCCTTCCACTCAGAGGCCTGGATGGTAGTTAGTTTCACATCCTGCATCGCCCATGTTGAACTGAGTGCTCCCTATCATGAACCAATATAACCTAAGTGAGTTTACTTGTGAGTAGCCAGTTCCTCATGATGGATATGAACTTAAGCCAGCTCACAAATAATTCCATGTATTGTCTTCATCTAGCTGACACTGGCCAAGGCTTTAAACCAGACTGCATGCACATGCAGAAGTGCTCAGTGGGTCTAGTAAGATTTCTGTTGTTCCCTGGGTCAAGTTAATTGCTGCCTCAGCAACTCTCAGTTTCCTATCACACATTAGTAAATGACAGGAACGAAGAGCTTCCCTTTGCTTAAAAGCACCATCCTGCCTGGCGTGGTGGCTCAAGCCTATAAACCAAGAGTTCTTCAGGAGGCTGAGATCTGAGGATTACAGTACAAAGCCAGCCTGGGCACTAAAGTCCATGAGACTCTGATCTCCAATTAATCACTAGAAAATGGAAAGTAGGGCTGTGGCTCAAGGAGTAGGGTGGTAAGCCTTAAACTGAAGAGCTTAGGGACAGTGCCCAGGCCCAGAGTTCAAGCCCCATGACTGATAAAAAGTAGTGCCACCTTACTATAAAGAGCAACACCCTTCTTCCCCACAAAGGATAGGAACCAGCACTGTTTGCGTGCCCATCCACCACACCCCAGCTCCAGCCCTGCCTGAGCTGGCACATGATAGAAATCAGTGTGTCGCCACAGCCTGACACAAGGAGCGAAGTGTCCTGGGAATCGGGGTGAAATGTGGGGAAGGAAATGTAACAATGCATTTGCACAGACATGAGTCAGGTCTCATTTCCTTCGCAAATGCTGCTTGGGTTGCTGCTGTAATCACTGTTAATTTTCCACTATTGAGAAGAAGTACATTAGCAGCCCAGTTGTGAGAACAATTTAATCAGTGGGTCATATTCAAAGAGCTTTTCTGACATCCTGCCAGATTTTAAGCGAAGGCTTTTTTTTTTTTTTTTCTTAAGTGTTAGCATTGTTCTGTCAGCAGTAATCACTGAGAGCTTACTGTTGGTGGCTGATCCTAGGCCCATGTGTGCAGGCAGGATGTGAATCGCTGCAGGAATGGTGGTGTCTGGAGGTGCACATCAGAAGTGATTTGATTCTTGTATTGTAGGATTACATGTTGATTTTGATTTGAGACAGTCAGAAGTTGCTTTCATTCATCAGAGGACTAGAACACAGTGACAGTGGTGTTTAAAGATTGGCTGGCAAGTGCTTGAGGACAAATTTACTAGGAAGTGGTCTGTTCTAAAATACAAAACAGGACCGGGAGGTAACTCCATGGCTAAGCACTTGTCTAGCAAGAGCTACATCCTGGGTTCAATCCCCCAGTATCAGAAAGGCCAAGGGCAAACAAACAATAAAAGGTTAAGAAACCAAAATACAAAACGTCATCACTGAAAAATAGAATAAGTGGAAGGAAGGCAGTGGCTCAGGTGCACAGGGATGCAGAAGAGAAAATATCAAAAGCAGCTGCAAATTTCAGAAGACTTTTTCCTGGCGATCAAATGAGTAGGAAGGATATTTAGCCGTAAGAACACATTCTTTGTGAAGATGTCAGGGTTGTTGGAATTGATTTTTTTCTTACATACCTCACTTCCCGTTGCCATGTGAGCTTGTGAGTCCACAAAATTTGTGCTACATGTGTGACATGTGGTAGGTGCTAGGCCTGCAAGTCCTCTGGGGTACCTAGTTAGAGCATACACTATACAAAGACTTTGCCCTTAGCTGCAGGGAAAGTACAGCAGATGTGGATAGAAGGATTTGTGGAGGGCTGTATTTACTTATAGCCTCCTTTCCCAGAACTTACACCCTGAGGAACCCAGTTTGGGAGCCACTGTTTACACAGGCCAAAGACTAAATATTCTTTTGCAATCTAAGTTCAGTATAATCAATTAAAGTCTCCAACTCCCAGTGGGACTCTATTTACACCCAAAGTGTTAGGTTGTCTATCCATCCCAGCAGGCACTGCTACTTCAGCAACACCCCAAGGGACTGTTGACTGAAACAGACTCTTTTCTCCTTGCAGCACATGATTGCAGACACTGTCAGAACCCTGAGACACTGCAGGGCTAACCAGTTTGGTGAGTACATGAAACCAGGTGTGGGATGCGAATCATCTATGTACCAGTGTTGTCAAACCCCAAGTTCTCGGTGGTCATGGGTTTAAACAGGTCATACAACATCACTCTGAGGAATACAGTATCCTGTTCTACACTCTCACTTTTTCTTTTTTCAATGCCTATTGGGGCTGTTCAGGAAGATAAAATGTGGCTGAATGTTACTCCTTTGCAGAAGCATTTTGAATAATCCATTGTGACTGGTCAATCAGCTGCTTCCCCTCCTTCCTGGTTCAGCCCTGCCCTGGAGAATCCAGCTTCGCTTGCCCACCACCCCAGAATTGCTTGGAAGTTAAGCAGGGGTGACTGTGCCCCTTCCCCTCCCCCTCCCCTCCTTCCTCAGGGCCTTCCTGGAATAGGACTCTAGCTTATAAAGCAGCCTTCCCTCGTCTTTTCTTCTCTACAGCTCTAACTTCCTGTCTGCAATTGCCTTTCAGTTAAAAAAGTATTTTTCAGAGCACACTGGTAGGATCCCCACTGAGGAATATTCCAGGCATAATACTGAAGGAGGGAAGGGAAGAAGTGGGCTTTGTTGAATTGGGAAGCTTCCACTGGCAGCAGCGTGGTAAAGGGGGACCATGAACACCAGAGGTGCTGAACTTAAAACTGCACCTCAGGTATCAGCCCACACTGCTGGCCATCGCCCGTGAGAGACCAGCACAGCAATAAAAACAAAAAGCCAAGCTCAGCGATCACAAATCAACCAAAAGTAACTGGCAAATAAAACTTAGTAGCTATCATTACTAAAAAATGTTTTCAGTAATATAGAAATCAATATAAAGCATAAGATAGGGGTTGGAGATGTGGCTTAGTGATAGACTGCTTGCCTAGCATGCATGAAGCCCTGGTTTCGATTCCTCAGTACCACATACACAGAAAAAGCCAGAAGTGATTCTGTGGCTCAAATGGTAGAGTGCTAGCCTTAGCAAAAATAAGCTCAGGAACAATGTGCAGACCCTGAGTTCAAGCCCCAAAACTTGCAAAAAATAAAGTAAAATAAAATAGATAATATAATCCATGTGTCACCTCCCAAGGATGGTGCTACTACTTGATACATAGTCTTCATTTTTTTCTATCTAGTAGTGCTCTTGGCTGACAATAGTAAGCTTCTATATAGGTTATATATTTGTGTTGTGTGTGTATGAGTATTGGGTTTGGAACTCAAGATCTGGACACTGTTCCTAAATTTTTGTGCTCAAGGCTGGCACTCTACCACTTGAGCCAGAGCTCTGCTCTGGCTTTTCAGTGGTTAATTGGAGATAGAGTCTCATGAACTTTCCTGCCTGGGTTAGCTTTAAAATTCAATCCTCAAACTTAGCCTCCTGAGTAGCTAGGATTACAGGCATGAGCCACCGGGGCCTAACCACAGGTCTGTGTTTGAAAGGGAGAATTGTAAATGCCTGACCTAATTTTGTAGATATCCATATCTCTTATCACTTATTTCATCCTTGTAAATGCTGTTGATATATGCCTAAATAATTCAGTAAGTATACAGTACAGTGCAGATGTAAAAAGCAACAGTAGCATTGTCATTGGGCCCATCCAGATGGACGAGCTAATGGATTTGCTGTCAGGGAATTACAAGATTCACAGCTAGTTTATGTATGCTTCAGGTATGAGCAGAAAGGTTAGACTGGCTTGGCTGGACTTGAACCTCTTCACCAAAGGAAAATCTGTGTAACACAGGAGAGATTATTTAAATAGATATCCAAACCAGTTTGTATTCTAATATTTATATACCTTTTTAAAACTAGTCCAAAAACTGGAGTTTATTTTAATGATGTGTATGGGCCCTGCCTCCAATGTTGGTATTTGGGATAAAATGTGGTAATATCAGTGAGGTCAGTTATGAACTCTGGGTGCCATGTAGAGGTAAGTTGTCATGATTAGATGGCATCATTCCACTGCAAGCTAACAACAGATTTCTCTCTATACCCATCATATGCTTCAAACTAAAAACAATGTCTTAATGTCTTCTAGAAAAATTATTATTTTAAAATACTACAGCCTTTTCTTTTATTTGGTCATAGCAAAAACTTTTATTTGCCAGGTGCAATGGCTCCCGCCTGTAACCTTAGTTACTCAAGAGGCTGAGATCTGAGGATCAAGATTCAAAGCCAGCCTGGGAACAAACGAACTTGAGACTCTTATCTCTAACTTCTAGAAAATGAGAAGTGGGGCTTAGCTCAAGGGTAGGGCGGTAGCCTTGAGCTGTAGAGCTCAGGGACAATGCCCAGGCCCAGGAGTAGGGTGGTAGCCTTGAGCTGAAGAGCTCAGGGACAGAGCCCAGATCAAGTTCAAGCCCCATGACCCACAAAAAAACAAAAACAAACAACAACAACAAAAAACCTTTTATATGTGAAAACCAGGAAGCCAGTTGCTATTAAACCCAACAGTTATAAGCCACCCATAGAAGGCAAATGTTAAATTATTTCTTCATAAAACATAGAAAAAAGAATTAAAAGTTTTTTTTTTCAGTAGAAATGAAGCTGTAGTAAAATGTGCAGCATCCTGTGGTCTCCTTCCTTTGGCTCTGTCTGAGCTGCCTATACCTTGGAGAAGCAAGGGGGTGGGAGCCACCCTCCTGTACATCTGCAGACTCGCTGTGGGCTGCTTGGCCCACTTCTCTACCCCCATTCCTGCTGGGCTGCCCATTGCCCATGCACTTACCTCTGGGGTCCCCCCGTTACCCTGATATTTCCTTGCATTTCTGAGTGGGAAGTTCCTTTGTTTGTCCTCCTCAGGGAAGGGTTCATCACATACACACACACACATGCACGTATGTGCATTTGTCTTGAGCCCTCTTTGCCTGTTAACTGTATCTTAGATTCTACTCCATAGCATTTCTTCTCTCTATTTTCTCATTTTTTCCACAAAATAATAACACTAAAGAAGTGTATAGAACCTTAAAACATTTTAAAAAAACCAGCTGTTGCATTCATGTGCTAAACAGACGACACCTGACACCTGACAATCGCACCTGTGATAAACAAGCCAGTGTGCGCCATCTATACAGACAACTGCTATGAAAGGCTGACCAGTGTGAAGGCTCCAACCCCAAGCCCAGCAACTATGGGGCCTGGGTTTTAATTGTGGCTGTGCCACTCCCTTGTGTGAATGCGCCCATTTCCTTGCCATGAAGAGGGATAGTCTGTACTAGTAGTACAGACTAGTGGTATCTTGCCAGAGTGACTGCCCCCATTGCACAGTTTCAGTTGAGCTGAGAGAGCATTTCTCCTGGAAGGACAAGGGTGTCCTGTTGGGGGCTGTGACTAGGGAGGGCCTACCATGAAGACATGGGGCTTGCCTCTCTTAGAGATGGCACCACTGCCTGCATGAGTTTGATTGTTGCTTTTTCCCTCCGATGCATAGGAGGCGATGTGTCTCCAAAGGAGCACCAAGAGCTGAAGTCCTATGTCACCCACCTGTACGTCATTGACAGCCAGCAGGCCCTGTTCGAGCTCTCTCACAGGCTGGAGCCCCGGGCCTGAACCGCCTGCCCAGCCCCTGCTGACTGCAGCTGCAACTGGAGCAAAGGGAAGGGAAGGTCACCACCCAGCACATTGCTTCCTGTGAGGAAAGGAGTGGCTGAGTTTTATCAGTAAACTCTAAGATGTGCCCAGGAAAGGAGACCCAGGCGGGGTCAGGAAGTGACATCAGCCGCCAGACCGGGAAAGGCCCCTCCACTGAGCTGTCAGAGCTGAAGGAACAGACCAAAAGCATCCAGAGAGTGGAGAAGTGTGGTGTCCCGCCATTGTGTTGTAGATCCAGTCCATGTTTCAACTTGAAATGTGCCAGCAGGAAGAGGAGAAAAGATGTCTTGACAGGGTGAATCAGTATTTCAGTCAGAGCATACGCTCAGAAGCCAGGAGTTCTACTCTGCCTGGTGTCAGACTCCTCCACAAGCTGCCAGGGTTTGAGAACATCTGATGACCGTGTGTATTTGTAAGTGGGCATCTTTTTTTTTCTGGGCACAGTATGGTTTTCAGAAAAGCACAGTGCCTGATGTACTGGGTACTCAATTACTGTTGAGGGGAGAGAGTCACAAAAGACAGCATCCTTTTCCTGAGGAAGCCCTAGCATCTCCACATCACAGGCAGCTTCCTGCAGTCTGGCACGTACACAGCCAACAGGAGAGGTTAAGCTAAGGAGAACACAGCACAGCGATTTTCCATCTTTTGGTAAATGTTCTTAGGAACACTCAAATGTCTGATGTGTGTTTGAGCCTGTAGTCCACCCACTCGCCAAACCAGAGCCTTGCAATAATTCCCAGAATGGCATAGTTTCCTGAATCCTTTTTACTATCCCATTTTTGCCACTTGAGCCTCTTACAGCAAGTAAGACCTCTTGTTCTCAAGGACTAGTTAGAGGATTTCCCTCAACCCTCAAAGAAACAAAAAGGCCGTGGACTAAAATGAGCCAGTTCTCTCTGCTAACTTACACATGTTGCTTTGCTGAGTTCTCAGGGCCCTGCTTCACATATTTGGTCCATGTCAAAAACGTGGGACACATGTGTGCTTCTCGCCACTTCTGTCTATTCATCTCATGGGCTCCTGCACGTTCCTGCCTCTTCTGTCTCGCCAACTCCTCATCCATCCTCATTACTGAGCTCAGTTTCCCAGCCTTTCTGACACCTTCACAGCAGTACTATTTCCTGGGCTCAGGATCAACAGTAAACTTGAGATTCTGTAGGAGAGAAACAAACAGACATACTGTGGTAGGACCTTCAAAGAGATTCAGCCTGGCCCAGTATGTAAAACGAGTCCCAAAAATTTACAAGGTTTTATAAAAATGTTTCATCCATGGCTAGTCTACTTGTAAAGAAAAAAGCCCTTCATGCTCCTCCCATTAGAGGACCCTAGAGCCATAGAGCCACAGAAATCAGACTTTGTGATGGCTGAGCAGGCACTTGCATCCCTCCTCTTAGCAATGACAGCATCTGTTTGTGTCTGTTCTCCAAGTTGGCAACCAGAGTTTAGCCAGCATAACTATGTAAGGGCATTTCAACACATCTGTTTTGTTTTGTTTTTGTTTTATTACATTAGATCTATATTACATCAAATAGAACATTACCTACAGAGGACTAGTTTTGAGTGGAGATCTATTTCAGCCAACATTTGTTGCTTAGATTCCAATTCAGATATATACACTTGACTAAACATGGCCATCCATATATTGTGTCTAAGCACGTTTTGCATGGCCCATTTAGAGCTTCCCACTTAGCATGAGTGGAAATGGCAGGATAAGGAGTACTTACCTAGTCTTTCTTCCCCAGCAAAAGGAAAATGTGATTTTGTTTGGTTTAGTTTTGCTTTTTTAATCTTTGTCTTCTGATTGTCAAAATCTCTACATCTTTCTGAAATTCAACAATTGTTTTTCTAGAGATTATTTTTTCCAGGCAGCAAAATCAGAAATTTTAGATGCTCTAAGGAGTCTTACCTATGATAAAATTGTAGGAACCTGCATTTGTACTACAGAAAGCTGTTTCTAAGGAGTCTGAGCTGACAGTGAATGGGTGGCATAGGACGAGAACATTCCTGTGGGAGGGGAGAGGCCCTTACCCTCTACAAGTACGCACCAAGGCCTCTTCAGACCTGGTTCTCTTCCAACTAGAAGGGTGGATAGGCTGCGAGGTGTGAAAGCTCTTTTCTCTGTCTCCTTGGACTTTCGTGATTGCATAAAATCTCCATTCACTTCAAAACTCTCCTAACATGGCACCTTCACCAGCAGGCAGTCACCGGGCACCTCAGGGAAGTGTTCGTTGTTACAGCGCAACCCAGCCACAGCCCTGGGCTCTCTGAATTTGTGAGCATTGCAGTAAATGAACCAGCCTTCTTAGAAGCTAGTGCAGGACAGCAGAACACAGGTTCCTATAGGCAAAATCATAACCCTCCCAATTTTTTCAGATAAATTATAGAGATACTTGTAGATGTTCCATAAACTACATTGCGTATTTGCTGCCACAATCTTAGTTGCCCAATGCTTTCAGTGAACCATGATTACACTCACATTTTTCTAGTATCTTTACTTATACATGGAATCAACTCACTCTCTGAGAACAGGACCCTACAGAAGGTAGAGCATGGCACACGCCCTGACTTCAAAGGCATGAGGATAAACGCAACAGCCTCAGAGTTGGGGTGAGGAGGGCTGGGGAAGACTGCACCCTAGAGCCAGCCTTTCGTACACAGACCTGCAGTTTTGCCAAGGTCACCTCTACGCTGCAGATACTGAACTGCCTGTGCGACCCTCTGAGCTTCTCCAAAACAGGGCACAAACATTGACATTTGGAAGAGCAATCCGCCATGGTCATTTAACACAGGATTTCTTCTCGCTGCTGCAAAGATATGTCCATAAAATTTCAGCTTGCTCACCTCTGAGCGGGCCAGTTTCACTTCAGATTGTAGAGGAGAAAAAGGTTTTTTTAATTGCCAAAAAAAAAAGGTGGATGAAAATGTACTACTGTGTAAAGCAAAGCTGTATATATGAGACGTTTTCTAGCAGAGTAATATTTATTTGCATAGCCTATTTATTGTATTCGTATCACACTGTTATTAAATACTGGGATGAAATTGATGACCAGAAGCAAGTAATCTTGCCTTTTAATGTACCATTACTTAGGGCTGCTGTGACATTGTCAGCTTGCATTAATACTTAGATGATAGAAAACCCGCCATTGTGGGGGTCTACCTAACTTCTCAGGGACTACACCTGTAGTTTTCCACCATTATCTGAGCTGGTAAATATGATACGTCCGTTGAATTACCAGAATTGCCATTAACAGTGTTTCCTTTGTCATCTCTTGGCTTTCTGCCTCTGTATATATGACTGGGCTGTGTATTTATCAAAGCTAGGAAGCAATAATTTATATGTAAAAAATGGACAAGCAATATAAGGTTAAAACTTATATAAGTAAGCATTACCTTATCTTGTATTTTAAAGTGTTTTTTTTTAACTGCTTTTCCAAATATAAGACTATGTTAAAGATACTGTTCCTGCCTCGTCCCTTCTTGCTTGGCTTCTAGAATATTAAGGTCATTTGCACACTGGAAGAGCTGCACGTGGATGATGGGGTTTCTCAGACAGACCCAGGAAGCTGGCATGGTAGCATTTCAGAGCCTGCCATCTGCACCTGTGCTCGTGGCCATCGTCCTCACCACATTCTACCTCCATCAGGCCTGGAGAGAAATGCCAGTGCTGTGGCAGTGCCCTGAAGCCAGGGTAGAAGCCTCAATGCTGAGGAACCCACCAAGCGGGAGCCGTGGCTATGTGTGCATTGTGGTGGCACCGAGCCAGCATTCAGAATGTCCTCCATCTCTCCCTGTAGACCTTCCTACATCCTGCCAGTCCCAGTCAAGCTGGCTTTGGGCATGTGATACTCCCTCCTACAAGGAGATCTGCCTCACTCTGTTAGGTTCTGGAGTGGCCATTGTCTTGTTCTCTTCAGGGGGAATGGGGCCACGTGCTGAGACTCGTTGCAAGGCAGCCCATGTCTACCCCATGCTTTTCCACATCCAGGTGTCACTATCAGCCTGGGACTTGGAGCTAAGGCCACATGGAGCAGAGCTTTGGTTTGGGAAGGGAGCATTGCTTGAGAGAAGAATGTAATGTCGGCGTGAGATGCCACTGAGATCTGGCAGTGGCTTGTTGCTTCACAGAATGTAGCCTTGGCTGATTGGGTGTCTCCCAGGACGTTTCTTTCTTTGTGAGCTGCCCTTTCCATCCATGTGCTGGGGAGCACATCGGCTCCATGACTATACATAGCGCCTGACTGCTAAGGCGCTTGTCTGTGGGGGAAAAGGTGACAATGACTGGACACCAGTTTTCTGGGCCTCTCAATGCCTAGGAATCGGCCCTTCTGTGAGGGGAAGGGAAACAGGAAGAGCAGAGCAGAGAAAAACTTACCAAAGAAATCACCATGGTCCTGCTCCCATTTTTGTTAAATTTTATTTTCTTGTCGGGGTAATGTATACAGGGGTTACAGTTACATTCACCAGGTAGTAGGTGCATTACTTTTGGAACATTGACACCTCTTCTTATGTTTTTGTCTCCCTTTCCCTCACTCAATCCTCCCCTCCAATCATCTTGTTTTCCTCCTTTCCCTTCCCTATTTCAAATAAACAAATAACACCAGATACAGTAACCACATGAGATTAACCATAAGGGGAAAAAAGAGAAAAGAAATAACTGCACATAGTATATTGAGACCAACAATTACAAAGATAAACCTCTTGTTTGCATATTCTAGAGTTCATTTTGTTTAGTCTCATTGTAGAGACTATATGTACATAGTTTTTGAGCTATTGTGATCCTCTGAGGAGAGTATTAGACGTATACTAATTATTACAAATGAGGGAAACCATGGAGCCTATGTTCCTTTGGGTTTGGCTTACTTCATTTAATACGATTTTTTCCAAGACTTTCCATTTCTTTAGGAATGGAGCGATGTCATTCTTTCTGATGGCAGCATAGAATTCCATTGTGTATAAGTACCTGCTCTGTGGGTGTTGACCTCCCAAGCTCCTCCCAAAATTGAGAGCCACACAGAGGAAGGAAGACCAGGAAGCCTGAGGCGCTTGCTTTGTGAGAGACGGAAGAGAAAGGGCAATGCCTACTGCTAAGGATGTGCCCAGATTCTCTCTAGTGCCAGTTGAGACAGGCAGTCCCGGGAAGGTGAAGCCTGAGGTTGACCTCAGCTTACCTGACAATGGCCCTTGAGGTGGTGGGCCAGATGCCCCAGCGGCACAATGGGGACATGAGCCTCCACCCTGGGTCTTGTCCTGTTACATCATCTTGATCCCTAACTTGTGAGGCAAATGTGATAACCACTACAGTATGGAAACAACTTTGATTCCTAACTTGTATATTGGTTTTTCAGACACTTCTTTAAAGAAAGGAGATTCTTCAAGTTTTGGGTTTGCCACTATCGTGTAGGGAAGATCCTCAGGCAGGGTGTGGGGCCGTCATCCATTTAAGTCCAAACCTCAGAATTCATCTGGATTCCCCCACCCTCCTGCTCTGCATCTGACCACCGCTATCTTCCCTCCCCACTCACCGGCATGGGCACAAGCCCTTGCTGTGTAATACTGAATCGCCTTTGGCACAGTCTTCTTCCCTTCATGTACTTGCCTCCATGTTGCCATCACAACAACTAGAAAGTGGCATTCTCCAAAAATCTCATGGTGTTTTTCAGCTCAAAAACCTC
Source organism: Megascapheus bottae (assembly GCF_031878675.1). Classification (NCBI taxonomy): domain Eukaryota; kingdom Metazoa; phylum Chordata; class Mammalia; order Rodentia; family Geomyidae; genus Megascapheus; species Megascapheus bottae. The sequence continues at coordinate 19,000,866 of NC_143513.1, read as the reverse complement.
CCTTATTGCTTCTTGGGCTTCAGAACCAGCCTCAATTGCCAAGGCTCCATGTAGTAGCCTCTACTCTGTTCCTGAGCAGGTTAAAGAAATCAGGCAGATAGGAAACATAGGTTCTGCTATTCATGAGAGTAGCAAACATTAGCTAAAGAATTCTGTATGAGGCTTTCTTGCTTCTCTTAAGGTGTTAGGTATGTGTATGTGTCTCACACCCAAAATTAAAGAGCAAGTTAACAGTGAACTCCAGATCCTCCTACCTCTGCCTCCTGAATGCTAGCATTACCCCAGGCTCAAAGTGTTACATTTTGAAGCCAGACCATTAATACAGCTGTGTGTGTGTGTGTGTGTGTGTGTGTGTGTGTGTGTGTGTGTGTGTGTGTGTGTAAGGGGGAGGGAGGGACAAAGGGGGGGGGAGGATGAGAGTGAGACCTACCAGAAAGAGCCTGGGCCTTTGGAATTGGGTTAAGAACAGTGAGCTTTTTTTTGCCCACCAGAGATGTGCAAACAGACCTGAGACTGAGCCCTGGATGGCTTGAGGACAATTTGGGAGAGCTTGAAGACTCCTCACAACCAGAGGAGACAAGCAAGTAACTGTGGTCATGAGTATGATTTTGTTTTCTGGCCTCTTTTTCTCTTTCTACTATTCCTCCTCCTCCTCCTCTTCCTCCTCCTCCTCCTCCTCCTCCTGCTCTTCCTCCTTTTCTGTGATAGATGAAATAACAGCCCCTGTTCCTGAGTACTCAATTGACTTGGGCCAGGCCGTGGAAGGCAGTGGAGGGGACACAGCTGTGGGAGGAGTCCAGCAAAGACCACCTCACCCTTTCCCTCACCTGTGCTGAGGACAACTACACACTGCAGACTTGCAGTAAACATACAGAGACCCTGCAACCACCATACTGGAACCTACTTCCTCAACATATGGCCCTCCACAATTCCTTCCCTACCTGCCAAACAAGGTCACAAGGTCAGCTCCACCACTGGAGTGTGATCCCACCTGACACTGAGCCCTTGTTTCCCTTAACTGAATTGCACACAGCTCCTACCCCCTCATTACTTGCTGTGGAGGGGGGGGGGGCGGGGAGGACTTCATTGCTAAGACTTGGCCAGTCTTTCTGCTTGCCTTAGCTGGCTTTTGCATGCTGTTTCAGCATGTCCTGTATGGGAGCTGAAACTTAACTCTGATACTTAAGGTTTGTCAGAGGGCTGCTTGCTGCGTAGGGTTTTACAACAGGGAAAATGATGCCAAATCCTGAAGGCACCAGTGAGGCCAGTGTAGAAGATGGGTTCCAAGGTTTGGACATGAATGGATGGTGTAACTAATAATAAATCTCAGTAAAATACAGTGGTGACTTTGCTAGGTTGTGACCGGTGGGATGGAGAATAAATTCTGGATAGATCTGATGTTGTTTGCTGATGGATTGGAAATCGTAAGAGCCAGGTGCTGGTGGCTCATGCCTGTCATCCTAGATACTCAAAAGGCTGAGATATGAGGATCATGGTTCAAAGCCAGAACGTCTGTGAGACACTTATCTCTACAACCACCAACAAACCGGAAGTAGAACTGTAGTTCAAAATGGTGGAGTGAAAAAGCTCAGGACAGTGTACATGGAATCCTGGTTGATAGTAATGAGAAAGGAAGGAAATAAGCTAAGAGAGCGTTCAAAACTCAGATGTGGACACAGTTGTTTGAGATCTCACTGGACATGAGTCGGAACTAACAACTATCTCTTATACCAAGTCTAATGTGGGTCTAGCTACAATGAGCCATCTGCCTCACCCACTTCTGGGATTTTGCTGGGGTCAAGGTTACCCCTTAAGCCACTGTGCTGACTTAAGCTAAAGGACACTTCAAATCGTAGGTCCACACTTTGAGCCATTCCCATGACAGCTGTGTGGAATGACCTCTGTAATTCTACCCAACACAGCAGGTGAGCTGTGCAGCCTTCACGACTGTCACCCTGCACGTCCACGTCCCTTCTGTGGCTCCTTCCCACAAGAAACACAGAAATGTGAATTGCAACTCTGTTATCTGACATGAATCACTGTAGGACCAAAGCACAAGTAACTGGGCTCCTCAAGGCAAAAGCCCCAGAGTGCTCCCAGACTTTCAAGTTCACCTGCATACTACATAGGCTGAGGCAAACACTTTCACTTCTACAGAAACTGAACTCTTGAGAATTTTCATTGTCTTTATAGTTTCCTCCCATCCCCCTCCGAACACTACCGTGAGAAAGAAATTGTTATCTATGAAGTGCTATGAGTAGCACACAAACCCCTTTTGTTGCTTAATTAATAGTTGTTGAGGGAAGGAGGTCGTGGCCATTGGCCAGAAAACTGTGAGACGTTAGTGACATCTGGTGGTCATGTGGTGATCCTGCACAGAGTTTAAGTTGGTGTTGAACTGGATGAGTGGGGCACCTGGATACTGTGTCAACTCAAAGAACTAGCTAGCTAGTGGTTTCACCCTCGCCTCTCCTGGAACATGGCCCCGAGAATGACTGTTCTTTGTGTTCACAATGTAATGGGGTCTTTAAAACTATAGACGTCAAAGAGATGGAAAAGGAGCTGAACTAGAGAATGCTGACACTTGAACGTATCTGGCACCAGATGGTGGGTCGGGTAAGGTAAGGCCTCGATGCTCCTGACCACTGCCACTGGATCTGAGCCCTGCATCCTGTTGCAGCCTTCCCTCTGGCTATTGCTCCCCTGACCTCATCCTGCACTCCAGGAAGCATAGACAGATGCCCATATCATTTGTTCTGCCAGGCCAGGGTCATATTCAACAGATGTCCACCCACCCATCCGGGAGGCTGTGGTACCCAGGACACTCGGAGCTAAAGATGGGGCTACATCTGTGAGCTAGGCCATGAGCCCATCCTCTCCTTCCCCCACCTGCATCCTTCTCTCTCCTGGCTGAAGTGACACTTCCTCGTATCCCAGCTCTCAGAACAGCTCTACACCTGCCTCGGCCCCCTCTCCTACACTGGGCTCCTTCTACCAAGCCTTCTCTGAGTGGCAGCCTCCCTGTGGGGCCTTCCTGCTCCTTCCTCCAGGTTTCAGCTCCCCTCAGGGCACCGGCTGCTTCTGCCATTACTTTTGTTGGTGTTCGCTGTAGCTATCTGTGTGGTCATGAGCAAAGCCATGGTAACTCACTACACTGAGTGAGCAGCAGACTCAGAGCAATGTCACTATCACGAGGCAAGCTCTGCCTTCCAGGAATGAAGCCCCCCACAGAAGGAAGATGAGCAATGACTTGCCCAGTTGGAATGAGGGAGTCCATGAAGAAGGGAGGGCACAGCGAGACCCTGTCAGACCACCCTGGGCTCTAGCGAATGCCTATCTGAGGCAATTGCACCACTTTCCTGAGCATGTATTGCTGAGGTGAATGCAGATTAACCTTCCTGAGCCTGGGTAAGCCACACCTGAAGTCCAAACCAGAGTAGCAAAGGCTGGTGCTAGGAATGGCGTTCTCAGTTCAGAGGAGCCAGGGGTGACATTGGCAAAGCCATGCTCTGAGCAGCACTATCTCTGAGCAAGGGGGCTAAGAATCCTGGTCTGCTCCTCTTCCACCCTCCACCAACACCGCAACAGTCCAGTGAGGGTTCATCACAGCGGCTGTTCAGGTCCTGTGAGGGCTCAGGAGGGTGGCCGGGCCCCACCACTTCCTCCATCATTTCTGAGCATCTGCATGGCGCCTGGCCTTGGTGGCTGGGATTCAGCTTCCACCAGAGTGTGAGTGTGAAAGGGTCAAGGCAGCATCAGACAGACTTTGTTCTCTCCACCTCCTCCCTTTGCCTTGAGTCTCTGTGGCAGATCTGGAGGAAAGGGAGAAAAAGCTCTGTTTGTCCTGGGCCACTCTAGTTGGGTATAGGTGGAGTTTGTGGCCCCACTTCTCATGGAGGGTCAGGCAGGGTCAAGATTCAAGGTCCAGCCAAGGGTACTAGCAGAACCCCATAGGTTAATAAAGACAAAGCATGAGGGGCACCTGAGAGCCAAGCATGGTCCTGGGCATGGAGCTCAGCAGGCTTCTCCAGTGCCTGCCAAGCATGGACACTCTTCCTTCTCTGGCCAGCAGCACCATTTTAGAGACACCAGATTGGTTTGGATCTAAAACCTGACTGTTGTAGGATGCGGTTGAGTGTGAGTGTGGTTAAGGAGGTTGGCAAAAAAAAAAAAAAGACATCTTTCCAGGTAAGGAAGGCGGCACTCCTTGCATTTCTTGCTCTCTTACAAAGCTCTCCTGGTACCATGTGTGCTCCTTTGGGTAGAGTTGTTTTTCTTTTAAGAAAGTCCACTTGGGCCGTGGTGCCTCATTCCTGTAATCCTCCCTATTAAGGAGGCTGAGATAAGAGGGTTTGAGATTTGAAGCCAGCCCAGATTGAGAAATCTACGAGACTTATATTTTCAATTAACCAGCAAAATGCTGGTAGTGGCTCAAGTGGGAGAATGCCAGCCTTGAGTGGAAAAAGCTCAGAGGGTTTCCAGGCACACACACACACACACACACACACACACACACACACACGAGTGAAAGTCCCCAGTTTTAGGGTTTTAGAAATAGTGCAAGTTCTGACAGTGTGGAGCTGTACAGTGTCTTTAGCGAGGCGCTGACATTTGCCCATCTTTTCTTCAGGATAGCTGTGCTTGTAAGGAACAACTTAAAAGATGGTTTTGCTGGATCTGTAAATTGAATGCTGCACGCTAGGCCCAGCTCCATTTTTGTGCATTGTGCTCCCCACTCACTACACCACCATTGCTGCCTGTCTTCTCAGGCCCCTCTCTCAGTCCCAGGTTTGGTTCAGTGTCCATCAGAAGATCTCTGCAGGAAACCGGGCACAAGGCAACTCATTTCTCTTCCTTGCACTTACCTTTCTGTGATTATGCATTACTATAACGCTGAGATGGATCAGGGCTGGGTAAGTTCACTGTGTCATCATCCAAGGAGTAGTTGATCTTATCTATGCTCTTACTCATGCATTTGTTCATCAGGTATTTATTTCTAGGTCCCCTGACAGGTTTGATATGTGCATTGAGTGCCATCTAGTGGTCTGTATGCGCAATAGGCGCAGAGTGCTTCTGCTGTGAGGTGGTTCATGGGGAGTGGAGAGGCAAAATCTTCACTCAGGGATGTTCACCAAATCCAATCCCCATGAGGACTGCATGCCTTAGATTCAAACTACCTCCACTGGGCTTGGAGGCTGTTGGATCTGCAGACAGCTAAAATGGTATTTCAAGAGCACAGTGAGTTGCCCTGTGGCTTAGGAAAACCAAGTGTTGTTTTCTCATCAGTGTAGGATGTTTCCACATTGTTGTGCTTGCCGAAGCATACTGAAGGGATTATAAGATGAAGATACCCTTAGGAAAGCAAGTTTGGGGATTTTTTTTTCCTGCCAGTCCTGGGGCTTGAACTCAGGGCCTGGGCACTGTCCCTGAGCTTCTTTTTCTCAAGACTAGGGCTTTACCACTTTGAGCCACAGCTCCACTTCCGGGATTTTCTGTGTATGTGGTACTGAGGAATTGAACACAGGGCTTCATGCATGCCAGACAAGCATTCCACCACTAAGCCACATTCCCAGCCCAGGAAAGCAAGTTTTAAAATAGTAAGAAAAAAACTTCAGTTTTCAGTATTTGCCCAGGAAGCCTTGCTTTCCTCTCGGTTAGTACTGAATTCAAGATCTGTGAGGCCCAATTACCAGACTCTTGTTAAGTGGCCCTTCTTTGTGGCTAAATTGTGAGGAACTTTTACGGCCACACTTGATCATTGCAGCTCTGTGTGGTCACTTGTGACTCTGTACTCTCACATGGGGCTCTGTCTGCAAGGCCAGAACAGCTGAGGAGAGCTCAAGGCTCATCTGCAGTCCCCCAAGAAGGGATGTCACCCGCTCCCCAAAGCAGCATCCAGGCTCTTTTCCTTTCAATGCATTTAATACTAGTTGCTACTAAAAGTATGGATTCTGTACTCCAGATTCATATATGGAAGCCCCAACTCCCAGCACCGCAGAATATGATCTCACTTGAAAACAGAGTGGCAGCAGATATAATTGTTGAGGGGAGGGTCACACACTAGGGGTGGGGCCCTAGGCCCCAGTTACTGCTGTGTTTATGTATGCAGTACAGGAAGGTAGTATGAAGATCTGGGGAAAGAGGGAGTGTAAAAGAGATTCTTTCACACAACCCTCCTCAGAAGAAGCAAAGCTCAGACACCCTGGACAGTTTGTCTCCAGAATGATGAGATGCTTCCATTGTTGAAATCAATCAGTTTCTAGCAGTGTTCACCACAGCCCCAGGACAGAATTGGGGTAACTCGCTGGTGATCTTTGGTGCTTCTTGGCTGACAGATTGCTGTTCTCCCCAAGGTTGAGAAAATGCAGATTCTGCCAATAGATTTTCCTGTGAGAGTCCAGAAAATCCACTGCGAAGACAAGGTGTATCGAAGCGATGAGGAGCAAACTGGCAGCTCCTTTCACAGCCTCAGAGTGAGATGAAAGGGGTTCTCACAAGCTGGGTTCACAGATGACACTTGATCTGGAATGTCCACAGAGCAATGAAGAAAGTGGTGACGCTCAGTTATTTAAGGGGGAAACACAGTGAGTTTTACTATTTTAGAGAGAGGCAGGAGTTTGAGTACTGCTGCTGTCCAAACATAGCAACCTTGGGAGCAAGGCTGATGGCAGGCAGCAGGGGATTAAACAATATGTACAATGAAGCCAGCAGCATGGCTCACGTGGCACAGTACTTGCATAGCAAATGCAAAGCCCTGAGTTCAAGTCCCAGTAGTGCAAACAACAAAAAAAGGTGCAGTGAAATGAAATCAAGAATGGTGAAGGGCAGCAGACACAGTCAATTTCTGGACTTGAGCTTGTTCTTACACCCAGATCCACTTACCTGAAGGGGAGACAGAGCCCCAGAGAGAAGACACAACAATAGGCAAGAACAAGTGATCATGATTCTGAAGGCTTTCCTCAAAGATCTCAGGCCGATTGGATAGCATAGCTGAGGTCAGGAAAATATGACAGACTCAAGTACAGGGTCCTCACATCATCATGAGACAACGGCTTGCAGTAAGTGGATGAAAGAGACAGGCAGTCCCTGGAGTGGTCGCCCAGCTGTTTTTCACAGTCCATCCACAAGACCTCTAAACCTACCAGGTAATCATTTTTTAGTCTCCAAATAGATGACTGGAAGTGTTGTCTCTGGTACCTGGTAATGAGCACCATGCTGGCATCAGTTCTTTGGCTGTGGTAATAGGGTTATTATACTAGGGAAATTCTGCAGAAACCTTTGAAACTATACTCTGCCCTGGTCAGGACTGCAAATCAAAAACATATAACTGGACTAAGCCTATAAGCCTAGCTATTTAAGAGGAGGAGATCAGGGTCTGAATCCAGCAAAGGCATCTCAACCAATGGCTGAGCATGGGAGCATCAACTTGTTGCCTTAGCAACATGGAAGCACAATGATTGCTTGCATGGTGCATGCCTGTCATTAGCATCTACAAAATGAAGCACCAGTAGGCGGGGCCTGGGACTTGGGATGGAGATAGGTTCACCCTCTTACCACTACCTCAGGTACCACTGGGAGCAAGGTTTCTCATCTCCACAGACCAATGTGCTGACTCCCTACCTCTCACCTCCATTTATTTGTTTGTTTATTTAATTTTTCCAGTCCTGGAGTTTGAACTCAGGGCCTGGACACTGTCCTTGGGCTTTCTCAAGGCTAACACTTCACCACTTGAGCCACAGTGCTACCTCTGGCCTTTTCTGTGTATGTGGTACCCAAGAATTGAACCCAGAGCTCTGGGTATGCTAGATGAGCATGCTACCACTAGGCTATGCTCCCAGCCCTCACCTCCATTTATGGAGCAGTAGTGTGGGGTGGGGTGTGTGTGGGGGGGGGGTATGTGTGGGGTGTGTGGGGTGTGTGTGTGTGTGTGTGTGTGTGTGTGTGTGTTGGTGCTGGAGATTGAGCCCAGGATGTTGTACTTGTAAAGCAAGCATGTTGCCACTGAGCTATTAGACCAAGCCCGTTGTCTTCATGTGGCCAAATGTAGCCAGGGCTGCTCTGCCAATTGAGGAAGACTACCCCTTTATTCCTTCCTCCATTCCTGTACTCTCACACACTCACTCCTCTCCCATGCCATCTTTGCTATTCAGTTCAGTATAGGGGTTCCTGTCATCTCATCATGCTCTTTCCCTTTCATACCATCCAGTCACATGGGGAGCAGCCCTCTTTGTTCCCACTATATATTATGAAGATAAAAACAATAACACAGAGATTACAGATTAGTAAGTAGCAGACAGCTTTCCACCATGCTGTCGCCTCACCAGCGCACCCAAGATGCAGAAGTGTCAGAATTCATCCAATAACTTTCCCATCCAGGCTCTGGCAGAGCATCAGGCCAGGCTCCTGCTCTTTCCAGACTGGCTCCTAACTCTCAAGTCATGTTAATTAGGAAGCTTCATTTTGCCTACAACAATTCTGTGCTGCTTATGTTTAGGATGTCACTCTATTCAGTCTCATTTTCCTTCAGGCAGAGAAAGGACCATGATCTAGGCCTGTGCTCTGCTGTAATAAGGGAAGAAACAGACTACAGTCACATGGCCTCTGAGACCACCTTTGATTCCAATTTCAGGGGCCATGTGAATATTTATAACATTCTTGGGCCATAAAAAATGATCATTGCATCAGACACTGGTGATTCATGCCTGTAATCTTAACTACTCAGGAGGCTGAGATCTTAGGATCAAGGTTCAAAGCCACCCCAGGCAGAAAGGTCCCCATGAGACTCTTATCTACAATTACCCACTCAAAAAAAAAAAAAAAAACCAAACCTGGCAGTGGTGCCATGGTTCAAGTGCTAGAGTGCTAGCTTTGAGCACAAAGAGGCTCAGGGACACCACGTAGGCCCTGAGTTCAAACCCTACAACGGACAATAAAATAAAATAAAATAGCAAAAGGAAAGCTCACTGCTCTGGTAAGTGGGCTACAGGAATTCAGTGAGAAGCATAGAACTCTTCACTGCATATACTGAAGGATTTCAGTGACCTTACACAACTGGGAAGCTAAAGATTCCTCAGCTGCAGTGCCAGGAACTCACAGAACTGAGAAAAGCTGGTTGTTTGTGGTTACAATTCTAGTGGAAGCATGCTAACTGAAACGAGTAAAGAGCCAGGAGCTGGTGGCTTACACTTATAATCCTAGCAGTCAGGTCTCAGGAAGCTGATACTGAAGATCATAGTTAAAACCCAGCCTGAGCAGGAAAGCCCAGGAGACTCTTATCTCCAATTAACCACCAACCCCCCCTCCCCCCCCAAACCCAAAACAACCCCACAAAACTAGAGCTGTAGTTCAAGTGGTAGCCTTGAGTGAAAAATCTAAGGCTCAACAAGATTCAAGGCTGAATCTTGATACAAAACAAAATTAAGGAGAAAAAAAAAACAGTAAATGGAAGAGTGAAAAGGGCTATAGGGAATTTCAGAATCTTCCACGGACTTTGACTTTCCCTCTCCCAGTGTAGTCACGGGGCTGCATTTATTCATTCCAGTAAAGGAGTCTTAGTGGCCAGCAATCTTGGTGGTGGTGAGTCTTGTAGTTGTAGCTGAGAGTTCATATGGAGGACTTTAGTCTGCAGTCCAGAGAAGTCCCAAAGCTACAATGAGGCCCAGTGCTGCCATCATCACTCATAACATAGATGGTCTGATGTGGTCCAAGCCCACCAGGTGAACAAAGATGCTCTTATCGGGCAGGGTAATCCAAGGCTCAGTCCAAGCTCTTCCCAGAGCTGCTCAAGGGCCATCCTCTCATTGGGCAAGGTATCCTGGTGTTCACACACCCTCCTGCCTGTGAGACTCTCATCGGCTCGAGTTGCTCACCCTTGCTGGTCTGGCTCACCGTTTAAATTCTGTGGGAACACTGGTAACTCCCATGGACATGGAGAATTTGAGGACTTTGTTCTCTGCAATGATACCCTGGATCCATTGCTATTCCAGCATGGGTTTGTAGCCTCTGGCTTCATGAAAGGATCGAAACCAGTATTTCAGTACTGTTCTGTTACTATGGCAACATAATTTAACCCTGCATTCAAGGCATCCTTGTTTTGCAGGAAATAAAACTTTCCTTGGCCGTTTTCTCCTACTACCCAATAGGTTTTTCTATGCTCTCCACTTTGGGAGCAAAATCCCATTCTCCTCATTTCCTGTCCCTCTACCTACACCAAAGTTCAGCTTCAGACCTACCTCAGCATACCATATTCATTTAGGAACCTGGTGGAAGGACCGATCCTCTCCTTTCCCTAGGATCCTCCCTCCTCGAATGCACTTGCACTTGGGATTGTAACTATTTTCCCATTCCAGTTACTGTTGCATCAGTAGCAATCAACCATTGTGGAGTTCCTTTCTTGATGGCACCCTTTGCTGTTCACAATGCGCCACCCCATTTCTGTCCTCCAAGGACAGGAATGCTCAGCTGGACCAAGGCTTGGCTGAATTTCCTTTAATGTGCTGATGTGCTCACCAGCACGAGCATGTGAAGAGTTGGGAAGGGGGCTCCTCTTTGCCAAACCAACGTGTCGGCACTGTTTAATTTTGCACATTACAGAATACTTTTTTTTTTTTAACAATCATCCTCTCCTGTGTCATTCTGTTGAATTGCTTTTGTAATGGACATGCTATGTCCTCTACAGTTTCCTCTCATACACAGCCTTGTGTGCATGGAAGGGCTGCAGCAGAAAGAGCTCCACTTGGTTTGCAGAGAACTCTTTCCCAGTCCAAAGTTCCTGAATAGGATCTGAAGCAAATACAGCCCCACTGTGAGCAGCCGTGAGTCACAAGTGCTGAGGAGACACCAGCCTGCACACAAGGTGCTGCAGGGCCAGGCAGCTGGCGCCATCACACGGAGCCCCATGCAGAATGATGCTTGAGGTGGAATGTTTTGTGCATTTCCTAATGAAGTTATTTCATGATTACCTTTTTTAATTTGGCAATGCTAAACACAGAGGGGTTACAGTTACATAAGTCAGGCAAAGCATACAAGTCGTTTTGGAGAATATCCCCCTTACTTGCTCTCTCCCAGTTCCCCCTCCCATTCTTAATACCAGCTTTCCATGTGTGTTTTGTCAATGATGGACAAAAGGACAGTGGAACATAGGTGGAGTGCTTGTACTCTCCGCACCTGTGAATCCCTGAGGTGGGCACTTAGCCCCTGATCCTTCATTCACTGCTACCCCAAACCCCAGATGGCCTTTTCCTCCCTAGCTCTCCCCTACCCAGTGATGCTGCTGCCCTCCTCACCCAGCAGGTGCGTGGATCTGGACATGGGAAGCACTGGGGGACACCTGGACAGGCTGTGCCTGTAGCCCCCTCCCCGTTCTGGCTGTAAGCTTCCAGCAACACAGCACTTTGGGAAGTGATTTGGGAGGACAGAGCCTATGCCCTTTTCCTGTCACTAAGGGTGTGTCCCCTAGGGGGCCACTGTAGTCAGAATTACAATTAAGACCTTCAGTTAGGAACATCAGCTTGGGTTATCTAGGTGGCCCCAACACAGTTACATAGTCCTTGGGAAATTTCTGTTGTCATGAGAACATACCTGAGGCTGGGTAACTTGTAATAAATAAAAAAGAGTTTTTATTTAGCTCACAGCTTGGGTGGTTCAAGGGTCAAGGACCTGGCATTGGAGTCTTCCTTGTTCTGAGGAGCTGTCTTTTTTGCTGCAGCAAAAGACAGGAAATGGGGAAAAGTCAGGCTTGCCCTTTTAAAACAACTGCTTATTGAGAGAAAGACCAAGATTCTATGTCAACTAACCGAATCTCCTCTCAGCTTGTAGAGTGGTGTTCAAGATCCGGTCTCCTTACCCTGGAACCTCTTAAAAGTTCCTCCACCTCCCAGAACTACCACAGTAAGCTCTCTTCCAATGTATAAACTCTTAGTGCAAATACTCCATATCCAGACTATCCAGACTGTAGTGTACTTGCTCTTCTGTGTGTATGGTATTTTCTCTCCGATTTCTTTCAAGAGATTCTCTTTATCTTCGATTTAATGTACTTTGCATAGAATATGGCCAGGAATGAGGGGTTTTTTGGTTTGTTTGTTTGCTTTTGCATATACTGGTGTTCTCTACCTGGATGGGTAGTTTGGTATCTATCATTAGGTTGAGGAAAGTCTCAGGCATTGTTGCTTCAACTGTTTTTCTCCCTTTCTACTATTTTTATTGTGTACGCCTTGCACCTTTATGTTTATCCCACAGTTCTTGGATAGTCTCCTTTATTCCATTTTCCTTTTAAAATCTTCTTTTCCATTTCAATTTTATATTTTTGTTGTTACTTTTTGTGCTAGTACTGAAGCTTGAACTCAGGGCCTGGGCACTGTCCCTTACTCAAGACTGATTATCTACCATTTGAGCCACAGTTCCGTTTCTGGCTTTTTGGTGGCCAGCAGGAAATGAGTATCACAGAATTTCCTGCCCTGGCTGGCTCTGAACCACAATCCTCAAGTCTTAGCCTCCTGAGGAGCTAGGATTACAGGTGTGGGTCACCAAAGCCTGGCTTCATTTCTCTGTTTATATTATACCCATCAGTTTAGCTTTTACATGCTGTCAGCATTGTTGTTTTAAAGTTTCAGTCTAATAATCTGACTCAGTCATAGCTGAACGTGGACCTGAGCCACTTACAATGAGGTTTTTCTATCTTGTAATATATCAGAATGTTTTGTTGTTACAAACTAGACAAGATTGTATCAGGTGAAAGGAAGTGGGAATGCTGTGGTTAGGGTGAGTTTTTTTTATTATCTGATTGCTAGTTTATTTGGCTATTTTACTGTTCACTGTAGTTGTTGACAATGGAAGTTGACTTCTCTGGTTGGATTGTTTGCACCTGGGAAGTGGGGCCCTGAAGGCTTCCCTGCAGATGCAGAGATGATGCACCTGTGCTCTCTTTTCCTTCAGGCTATTTTAGAGGAGATGATGGGAAGGCATTCTAGAGTCCTGTGATTAGCACTCTCTCTTTTAGTGAATCTGTTTTCTGGGCTGTGCTCTTCACAAGTGCTTCCCCACTGAAAAATGAGACAGCATGGCTAGAGAGTTCCGGGGTTGGGTATATAACTTCATCCAGGTTGCTTAGGCTCTGGTAAATAGATTCCCCTGAGAGAGTGTGTGCTGTTTTTGCTTTCCCTGTTAGAGTTGGAGAGCTTTCTTTCTTGGTCCCCATCTCCACTGTGGGTACCTGGATAGAGGTCCCCTCCTCCAAAGCTGTGGCTTGTGAAGTTTTAAGTTCACCCTGGGCTGCCCCAGCAATTCCCTCAGGACTTGAGCTTTTCCGGGCCTGCGCTGGCTTCTAGGACACCTCTTTGTGAAGACTTCACCTCTTGTAAGTTTTATTCTCCTTAAGTGCCTGTCCCTCCAGTTATGGTGGCTGCTGCTTGTTCTGTGACCTCCTTCGTTCCCTGGTGGATCTAAGAAATGTTTATTTTCAACTTGTGGAGCTTATTGACTTATTTATTGTTGCACTGTGCAAATGGGAGAGGCAGTCAAGCTTTGTGTGCCATACTGAAGGCTATAAAACTTTACTTTTCCTACATTTAAATTTTAGTGGGAAACAGTGTGGTTGTGTGTAAGTGTGTAGACTTTGTTAAAAGACGTACCTGTCTCCTCCCAAAGCCCAGAAGTGTTGATGTTTTCCATGGTGCCCTGGAGCTGGTTAGAAAGGCCTTGTCTCAGCACCTCTTGCCAGAGCAGAACCCAGAGCACACGTGTGCTGCATAATGTAACCGGAAAGGCTTTGAATTGACTTCCAATCTGTGAGCATTTTGTTGTTCTCAAGCTGTGCTCTGAGGCCAGGAGTGGGGGAACTCTGCTGGGGTATTTTAGTTTCAGGGAAACTAGAGATTGCAAGGAGTGCTGAGTGATAGGTTTTCAATGCTGCATGCCCCTTGATGAGAAGCTAGAATTCCAGCTGCTATCAAAGATCAGTGTTGTGTGAAAATCGAGATGAAACAGAAAATAAGGTGACTATGCCTTGTCTGCATCCCAAATCGGAGAATTTCACAGGGCGTGTGTATTAAATCTTTGCTGGGTCTTGCTGTAGGTGAAGTCATGTGACACACTAAGAAAACCCCACAACTGAGAAAGTTTAAGGATATCTGGTCTGCCATTTGGTTAATTACTTGTCTCAGACATGATTTTTGAGTAGGTTCAATAAGGTGTCTGTTAGTTCTGTTTGTTTGTCTTTATCCAATCTGCTAGTCACTGTTGTCCATCACCCGCCTTCACTTAAAACCATCAGGCCAAGGTCGGTGGTGTTCAGTCCACTCCAGGCTGTGCTGTGCTCATAAACATCACAATCCATGCCACACTGGGTGAATGCCTATTTCTCTGTAATTCACAACCCAGTCGGCCTGGTTATGCATGTCCACAACCTCCAAAGGAAAGCCGAGAAGGACATGATCAAATCCAGTTCTTTGAGATGAGGAAATGGTGAGAAGCAAGAGATCACATAGGCCACAATGTGAAGTCCTCTGCTTCTGTGAATCTAGGGCCCTTGACTTTCCTTATTAAGTAATACTTCATGTGACTTTAGACCCAGCTCCTAACTGAGCCAAACAGACCAAACCAATGGAGTAATTACAGTTCCTGAGAACACAAAACTAGGTTGTGAAGAATGAACTAGTTGAGTGGCTGTGTTGGAATCTATTAAATTTCTTACCACCTGGTCTCTGTTCAAGTCTCTTACTTGGGCTGTCTCATCACGTGTTGGGTGGAGTTTCTAGATTGCAGGATCATTGCTATGCCTTTGCTCTGGTAAATAACTTTGAATTTAAATTTGTTAGGGTAAATTTAAAATAATTTAAGTTTCTTCCATGTGTGTGCATGCACGTGTGTGTGTGTGTGTGTGTGTGTGTGTGTGTGTGTGTGTGTTTTATTAGATATAAAACCTAGGGCCTGGTTCATGCCGTATATGTATTCTACCATTGCTTTCCCCCCTACCCTCCACCAGGACTTGTCTTTCAACATCCTTAAAAAATGTCTAGGGACATTGGCGAATGGGCACTGGGAAGGAAGTTTTTATGCACACTGCAGCTGGCAGGAGTAACTGCCCTGACTACAGGAGCCAAAGGCCTCATCACATCGCATGCCAGAGGTCAGCTCACAGCTGGTCCAAGAACCACACTGCCAGCTACAGAATAAGTGGGGCCCCCTTCACTTCCCAAACTCGGCTGCAATCAGCAGAAAAGCCTGATGTGGGGTTGTGGCTCAAAGTGGTATAATGCTAGTCTTGAGGGTAAAAGTTCAGGGACAGTATCCAGGCCTTGAGTTCAAGCCCCAAGTATGGAGCATGCACAGGAAAAAAAAAAGCCTCTTGGGTTGTATAATGCTCCCTCCCTGGTAAACCTGACATGGCAGCTGCTCTGGGACACTGCAAGCAAGCTCCATCTCCTCAGTGCTGGGCTGATATGGTGGGGTAGCCATGGCCTCTGCTAGGTAATCACACACCGGGGAAGCTTCAGGACAATCCAGCACTTCACTGTCTCTGCAGAAGTCACTTGTCTGCCATCAGTGGGGTCCCGTTCCACAGTGGCAGTCAGTAACAAGGCTGTGAGGGTGAAGAAAGAGAAATTTGCTCTTCAGCTCCATTGATTTCCATTTCAGCTGATGTAATGACCCTTACATGCACACAGGTCATTTCGGAGGGTGCAGTGGGTCAGCACAGGTGTTGGACATTGGATGGAGAGGGGTGGGACAATCCAGGGAAGGCAGTTGAGTCCCCACAGAGGGCTTTAGCTGAGCAGAGCTACATTAGAGCTGAACACACCATTGCTTCTCATTTGGTTCTTGTCCAGATCTGAGGTGGCCAGCAATGATGACCATCTGTCCACTGCTGCTGGCCTGCAGCTGGGCCAGGCAGGCCTGGCACGCACACCACCACTATCTACACTGTCTCGGTCGGGCAAAGTGTCTTCCTTGGGTTCTTTTCCTGCTTCTCAGGTTCAGCCTCTGCCTGTAGAGGCACAGAGGCTGTGTGTGTACAGGATTGCTTTACTAAACATCTCCAGGAGTGAGCACTATGTATCAGCTCTTGGGTATTTGGTATTGGGTGGCAAGGCAGTAGTGGCAGTCACTCCGGGGGTGCAGGTAAGGAAAAGGGGACTTGCAATTGAATTTGCCTTATTTTTTTTTTTTTTTGGTGCTAGTCCCAGGGCTTGAACTCAGGGCCTGAGTGTAGTCCCTAGTCTTCTTTTGCTCAAGGCTAGCACTCTACTATACTACTGGAACTACAGCATCATTTCTTGTGGTTTATTGATAATAAGAGTCTCACAGAGTTTCCTGACCCCGCAGTCTTCAAACCACAATCCTCAGATCTCCTTCACCTTAGTAGCTAGCATTGCTGATATGAGCCACTGGCACTTAGCTTTTGCTTTGGGTTTTGCGAGGACTGTCTGGTTCCCAGTCGCTTCCTATAGGAAGAACTAATGCTAAGTTGGATTGGCTGCTGCAGTGTGGGGAGGGGTATCAGCATACATGAGGGCCTCTTCACTTGGTCCTGAGACCAAAGTCAAAATGTGGGTGGAGTGAGGAGAAACAAGGTTTGAAGGTGTGGATGAAATGCACAATCACCAGAAAAATGATATCTAAGTGGAGGATTTAGTTCTCACTATTGCATTGTCATCTGACATTGGCTATACAACCAGAAAAATAATTTAGAAAGCAATGCATAATGGGCGCAGTGGTACATGTCTGCTGTCACTGGAGGCAGAAATTAGGACACTGGCATTTTGAAGCTAGCCCGGGCAAAGTTAATGTACACTTCATCTCAACAAATAAGCTGCGTGGTGGTATATGTCTGTAATCCCAGCTGTGTATGAGCTATAGGAATAAGAATCATGAATAAAAAGTGAGCTCAGACCAAAAGTGCAAGGCCCTGTCTGAAAAATACCCTAAAGCAAAGAGGGATAGTGTCTAGTAATTGTGAGGCTCTGAGTTTGATCTCCAGTAAAACCCAAGGAAAATTGGATTGTTTTCATTATTACAAAAATCATTATCATATAAAAATGTTGGAAACAGGGCCGTGAGTTTGGCCTAGTGGTAGAGTGCTTGCCTAGCATGCACAAAGACCCAGGTTCAATTCCTCAGTAACACATATATAGAAAAAAGCTGGAAATGGTGCTGAGGTTCAAGTGGTAGAGCTCTAGTCTTGAGAAAGCCCAAGGACAGCGCTCAGGCCCTGAGTTCAAGTACGAGGACTGGAAGTTGGAAACACATAGAAACAGTGGTAAGTTGGCCAGTCACTTCCTTTCTATCTTTAGTAAAATATGTGTGAATATTTTTATATGAAAAATGTAATGATTTTGTGGTGTATGTGACATTTCTCAGAAACCATGGTGATGTGTTGGTTTACAATACTGCCTGCAATGAGGGAAAAACCATGGATAGAGGGAAGGGAGAGAGGGAGGGAGGGAGGAAGAGAGAGAGAGAGGGCAGGCAGGAGGGAAATGTGCAGAAATGAATGTGGTTAGGAGAAAGATGGAGGAAGGCTTGGTAATTGCTGCCAACCAGAAAGACACAGGAAGCAAAATATTAGGAACTGTAGAAAAACAGATGAAGCTTTTAGAGGGTTTGCTAACTCCCTGCCTGTCTTGACCTTGCTGGCAAGGGAACCATTTGCTTAAATTAAATCTTGCTTACATTATAAGGAGTTGAGCTAATTCCCAATGTCAAGAATTCTTGGAAAGGTGCCATGTACAGAGGGAAGGGAAGGAAAGGGAAGAAACATTCGTCAGCTGTGGATTTCTGGGATTCTTCTGGTATTCACACATTTAATGCAGCAGTCACCCTCTGAAAGCCAGCCACTTTATCATTGGTGACGAGCCAGACCCAGGCCTAAGAAATATCAGCATCTTTAATGGAAGTCTCCTATACAGAGTCTTCTGCAATGAATGCAACTGAAAAAAGGAATAGAATGTAAGTGGCTTTCCCCCTCTTTCTTTTCTTCCTTTTTTCTGTGCCTAACAGCTGTTCCTCAGCTTTTTCATTCAAAGCTGGCACTTGAGCCACACCTCTGCTTCTGTTTTTTTGGCTGGTTAGAGATGAGAATCTCATGGACTTTTAAGCCTAAACTGACTTTGGACCTCAGTCCTGAGATCTAAGCCTCCAGAATAGTTGGGATTACAAGTGTGAGCCACCAGTGGCAAGCTTCTTCTTGTTATTGTAGCTTTTATAATGAGTTTTGATTGGAAATAATGTTGAAAAACAAGCAACCTAAAAGATTAAAAGTTAAAGTATGCCAGGTGCAGAGGTTCATGCCCCACATAGAAATAGAAAGGTTCCTAGTATTAGAACCTGACTTCCTAAGTGTGTCCATTGATGGCACAGTGTTTAAGATGAACTGTTACAAGGAAAGAACATGGCCTTGACATGGGCAGAGACTAAAGAATTAGTCTTCAACATCCAACACAGGAAAGCATGAGGAAAAAAATTGTCCGACCCCTCCACCCCAAGATCTTGGCTTCTTTGCCCCCACAAATTGCTCCGGGGAATCTCCAAGTTCTCTCCCCCACCCCATCTCCAGCTAGCTCCAGTTCTCTATCAAATGACTTCCTTCATGCTTACCCACACCCACCCGTGCCTTTCAGGAACATTAGAGGCTACAGACCAATCTGTTTCTTCAACTTTCATTTGTCACTGAGCGGTAAATTCGGAGTCAGGACAGTCTGAATGGTCACCTGCATGTCTGTCAGCAAGCCTCAGAAGAGCCTGCAGTGTCAGAACACAGCCAGTTACACACCGCTAACTCTCCCATGGACTCATTAACTTGGATCAGTGGCAGGGGGCAGTTCACCTGGAGCCAGGGATGACTTAAGTGTGGGTATATTTAGCTCTTCAAATCCCTGCAGGAACCAGGCACCAGTGGCTCACTCCTATAATTCTATCTACTCAGGAGGCTATGATCTGAGGATCGCAATTGGAAGCCCGCCCAGGTGGGAAGGTCCAGGAGACACTGTACTTCAAGGAAGCACCAGAAACTGGAAGTGGAGCTGTGGCTCAAAGGGATAAAACATGGGCTTTGAAAACAAAAGCCCAGAGACAGCAGCCAGGCACTGAGTTCAAGTCCCATTACTGACCTCCCCCGACCTCCAAAGTACTGGAGATTGCATGTAGGGCTACCTTGTGCTTTCTTGGTAGGTATGTGCCACATGAGTCATATTTCCAGTCCCATTTTGTGTAATGCCTGGGTAGGTGTCGGTTGTCATCTTCCTATTTGTGCTTCTCTGTGATGCTGAGGTTGACAAGCTCATGCCACTGGGCTCGGCCTTCTATTGAGATGGAGTCTTAAAACTTTAGCCTGGGCCAGATTGGGCTGGCTTTGAACCTTGACTTTCAGATCTTAGCCTCCCAAGTACTTAGGATTTCAGGTTAGGATTACAGGTTTATGACAGGAGTAAGACACTGTGCTGTGAAGTCTTTTTGAGACTTAACACAATTGACCAGCCTCCAGAAGCACAACAATAGATTCGCATGCAGTTACAATACATGAATGATGACATGAATGAAAGTAAGCTAGGACCGGAACCTTCTTAACTAGCCTGAAAAATGTTTTCTCTGTTTTTGCTCCATGTTGATGATGGAATAAATAGACCCATTTATTATATATATATATTAAAATATTCAAAACTACTGGGTATTAGTGGCTCCCGTCTGTAATCCTAGCTACTCCTGAGGCTGAGATTAGAAGATAAAGGTTCAAAGCGAGCCTAATCAGCAAATTCTTCAGTTAATCACCAAAAAGCTGGAGGTAGAACTGTGGCTCAATAGCTTGAGGGAAAAAAACAAGCAAACAAACAACTCCCCCCCCCCAAAAAAAAAAACCTGAAGGACAGTGCCTAGACTCTGAGTTCAAAACCTAGGACCAGCACAAGAGGGTGCATTGAATGCACTTAATCTAGAAAACATCACAGCTCAGTAACAGTAGCTGGAGAGCACACATTGGTTTCTTGGTTATTGGGAGAGCTACAGCTTGCCAAAGCTACCTGGTTTCCTGGGAGGAGAGTACTTGGGCTCACTCTAGCCATGAGAAAGATCAAAATTCAACATGATTTTTATTGAGAGTGCATTGCTTTTGCTCCATTGTAAATCAAATCATCCCAAATGGAGGAGTCTGCGCTGTCACTTCCTGTTTTCTGGGAAGATCTCTTCCTTTACTTTCTGAGCCCTGCTAGGATGTCAAAAAGCCAATTATGTATCTGCCAAGTTCTGTCTTACCGTTAACTTTCCAAGGACAGGGGTGTCTTCCGTATAGGGAGATTTCCTCAATGAGGAGGTAGTTGCCAGTACCAGGCAAACAGACCTCAGAACTCTCAAGCAGAGAAAACAATAATTAGAAAGCAGGAAGGCTTTTGTATTCATTGGGTTTTTTTTTTTTTTTTTTGGATTTTCTGTGTGTATGCTGGCACTGGGGATTGAACTCAGGGACTTGTTCTCGCTTGTATTTTTTGTTCTGTTTTTGTTCAACTTGTGCTACCCCTCTATGTCCTGCTCTCTGCTAGTTAAAGATTAGAGTCTCTAGAATGTGTCTGCTTAGGCTTTGAACCTCTATCCTCAGATCTCAGCTTGCTGAGTAGCTAAGATTTCAAGTGTGAGGCACTAGCACACTAACATCTGGCCTTTTTTTTTTTTCAAATTATAAAGTAATTACACTAGCTGTAAAATTAAAGAAAACAGCTCTTAAACTATAGCAATGTGAATGAGGCAGAAAAATATCTGTTCCAAGTGGGCAATTTCTTTCCAGTTATTTTTTGCCAAGGCATGACTTTGTTGCTTCAATCTCTGGTGTATTCTCTATGAATAACTGCCACCATACTCATAGGCCCCAGGGGGAGGCAGGACCTGTCCAGCCCAGTGGGCCCGTATCATCTCTTGTTTCTCCAGGGCTTTTTTTTTTTTTGCCAGTTCTGCGGCTGGAACTCCGGGCCTGAACACCATCCTTGAGGCTTTCTCAAGGCTAGAGTTCTACCACTTGAGCCACAGCACCAGTTCTGACTTTTTCTGTGTATGTGGTACAAGGAACAGAACCAGGATCTTCATGCATACTAGGCAAGCACTCTATCACTAGGCCACACTTCCGGTCCTTTGCAGAGCCTTTCTGAGTAATTCATTTTTCTCTGCCCATTTGTAATTGGTTCCTGGGCCATGTCAGCAAAATTATCTTTCGTGATCTTCTTGTGCTGCATGATAAAGTCTCTGCTCATTTGTTATGTATGATAAAACCATGTTTATCCTAATTTAACCAGTCAACAATGGGTGGGGGGAAACCTGGCCTAGTCTGATAAGTGCATTCCCATGGCCAAGCTAGTTGACCTTGTTCTTGCAAGAGAGGTAGGAGGAAACAAGAGTGAGTACGAGAAACTTGTTTTCATTCTTGCTCACATAACAGGGAAGAGTTTTCTACAGAATTCCCTACAGTCCAAAACTCCTGCACAATGCAGGTGCTTCATATGAGGTATAGACATTTCTGTTAGAATATCTCTGTAGACGGCAAATGAGAGAATGAAAAGGAAGTCTGAATTGTTAATACCTAACAATTCTAGGTATAGAGGAGATGACAGTACCATTAAACACTCTCTCCAGAATGTAACAAGCACCCCCATTCCCAGACAAAGATTAGTTTCCCCATGATCTCTTCAGTCACAGAATGGGGGAAGGTTCCAAGCCTCCTCTCCAGCTCTTTAATGAGATGGTTTAAACACTGTCATACGCTGAATACAGGGCTCACAGTGCAGAGGGCCAAATGGAAGAAAGGTACAAGGCTCCTGAATTCCCTTTTCATGCAGGGAAATTTTTTACATTTCCCACTGTATGTGTTTGTGTGTGTTTGTGTATGGATGGATGGATGGATGGATGGATGGATGCATGGGTGTATGTGTATGTGTCTGTGTATGTGTGCATACCAGTACTAGAACTTGACCTCAGCATCTCAGCACAGTCCCTTATCTTTTTTGTTTCAGGTTAGCACTCTACAACTTAAGCCACACCTCTACTTCGGCTTTTTGTGTAGTTGATAAGTATCTCACTGACGTTCATTCCTGGGCTGGCTAAGAAACTGTGGTCAGCTCTCAGCCTCCTAAGTAGCTAGGATTACAGATATAAGCTATAAGTGCCTGGCTATCTCGCACTTTTTGACATTATTTGTGTGTGTGTGTCTGTGGGATGGGTTGTGGGGCTTGAACTTGGCCTGGGCGCTGTCCCTGAGAGCTCTGGGTATTGTCCCTAAGCTCTTCAGCTTAAGGCTACCACTCTACCCCATGGACCTGGGTGTTGTCCCTGAGCTCTTCAGCTCAAGCTACCACCCTACCCTTGAGCCAAGCCCCACTTCCCATTTTCTAGAGGTTAACTGGAGATAAGAGTCTCAGGTCCTTTTGTATCTGGGCTGGCTTTGAACCTTGATCCTCAGATCTCAGCCTCCTGAGTAGCTAGGATTACAGGTGTGAGCCACCGTGCCTGGATTGACATTTTCTAAGTCTGAGATCAAGTTTCCACTGTCTAGATGATTCCCTGTGGAAAAATTTTAAGTTTATTGGCTTCTATCACTTATTTTAGCTCAGAATATGAACTTTAAAAATTGCTGTTAAAAACAAAAGGCTCACTCTGAAAAATTGTCACTGGAAATGGAAGCTGTGGCCATATGAACACATGTATACCATAGATGTGTACATTTTAGATGTACATATACTGTGTATATATTATATGTAGTTATGCATATTTTTCATATATTTTTATTGTAATTAATAGAAGGGTTACATTATATTCACCAGGTAGAAGATGCATTACTTCACAAACATTGCTACCCTTTCTCATGTCTTGGTCCCCATTTCCCTCCCCCTACCCCCACCCCTCATCTTGTTTTCCTCCCTTCCCTATCCAATTTCAAATAACCAATAAGCATATATACAATATATCAGGTAACAAGGTGAAATACTGTAACCATGTGAGATAACCAAGGGATAGCAAAAGATATGAGAGATAACATAGTACATTAAGGACAACAATCACTCATTATATGGCTTTAGTTTCTATATCCTGGAGATCCTTTCATTTAGTGTCATACTATATGGCTTTATGTATCTAGGTTTTGTTCTATTGTAAATCTCTGAGAGGAGAGCTCAAGGTTTCTACTGATTATGACAAATGAGGGAGACTATTGGGCCTATGTTCCTTTGAGTCTGGCTTACTTCACTTAATAGGATTTTTTCTAAGTCTTTCCAGTTCCTTACAAATGGGGCGATGTCATTCTTTCTGACAGAAGCATAGATTTCCATTGTGTATAAATACCACATTTTGTTGATCCAGTCATCAACTGAGGGGCATCTGGGTTGGTTCCATATCTTTGCTATGGTAAATAGTGCTGCAATGAACATCGTTGTGCTAGTGGCTTTAGTATGTCCTTGTTTCTGGACAATTGGGTAAATGCCAAGTAGAGGAATTGCTGGGTCATAGGGAAGCATATTTTTGGATGCAATAAAATGTTCCCTTGAAATATCAGGTTCTTAACGCAAACCTCCTAATGGTCCTGACCTGAAATGGTCGTTATACCATCACTTGGAACTTGTGCATGTTGCAGTACTGGGTCTTGAACTCCAGTCCCTGGAGCTGTCTCTTAGCTAATTTTTTTCTCAAAGCTGACACTCTACCACTTGAGCCACACCTTCACTGACCATTTTTTTTGCTGGTTAATTGGACATAAGAGTCTAATTTGTCTTTCCAGGGTTAAATTTGAGCTGTGATCTTCAGCTCTTAGCCTCTGAGATCCTTTTTTGGGGGGAGGGGCAGATCATGGGACTTGAACTCTGGGCCTGGGTGCTGTCCCTGAGCTCTTCAGCTCAAGACTAGTTCTCTAACATTTTGAGCCCATAGTGCCACTTTGGGCTTTCTGGTGGTTAATTGGAGATAAAAGTCTCATGTCCAGGCTGATCCTCAGATCTCAGCCTTCTGAGTAGCTAGGATTGCAGGTGTGAGCCACTGGCACCTGTTGGCATTTTTTTTTAATCATCAGAGATTTAAAGTCAGTCGGGGCCTGAGAAACTATTGAAAACACAGTCATCAGCATATTTCCTTTAAGAACTACTAATGAAGTTTATTTTCCCACACACTTAAAACCAAGATAAGCGAAGCTGTACAGTGTGCATTAGCTTTCTAACACAATACTGGCCATGGCAATTTCTGAATTTGTTCCAGGACTTAAATGAGGTATTTCCTTCATAATACCTTGACAGAATCTCATATTTATTGATAATCTATTATTTTTTAATATTAGGGTCATCTAGTCGAGATTACGAGAATTTTTGGCTGGATACCAGTGTCTCGCATCTGTACTCCTAACAACTGAAGAGGCTGAGATCTGAGTGAGTCCTGACATTGGAAACCAAGCCAGGCAGGAGAGTCTGTGAGACTTATCTCCAATTAGCCACCAAAAAGCTAGAAGTGGAGCAATGAGTCAGGTAGCAGAGTGTTAGCTTTGAGCTAAAAACTGTGCCTAGGCCTTGGGTTCAAGTTCCAGGACAAGCATAAAAAACAGTAACAAAAATACTCAACAATAATGAAAAAGTATTTACCTTTAAGACAATGTTGGAAAACTAGACCATGTATGAAGTCATTGTTAAAACATCTCACTTTCTACACTCTGGTCCCCACAGCCCACTGTAAGCTGACAATTCATGTTATACATACCCTACCCAACATCTTGGCTTAGACACACAGCCCACTGTAGGGTAGAGAGGTTGGTTCCCCTCAAAATCATTAGGAGCAATACTGGGAGAGGGAAATGTCACCACCCCATGCCACTAGTTTGTGGAAATAGCAACATTTGAAGTAAGATTGCCACAGAGTGCATATTAATTTTCAATCGTTGTAAAGTTTAAAAAATGTTTTCAGTTGAACTGTCATAAGAGACTATATATAGATAAATCAATGTCAAATGCATGTAATCATGCTCCTTTCTCTGCCCTTCACTCTCCCTTTATTTGGCATATGGGAGTAAGTGGTGGCTGAACCTAACATGGGACTCCTAGACTCTGGGCCTATGCCTAAAAATCTAGTTTCAGCTCTATGCAGTCTGCTTTGTGCTTCCCCAGCCCTTTATCATTAGTGCTGTCAGCCCACTACCTGTGAGCACTAAGATTTACCAAATCTACTCCAATGCCCCTTGTAAATCGGCCCCTATGGTACCTGAGACTAATAGCTAATAATCTCATCATCCACAGGTAGATGGCACTATAACTCTCTAGTGAACAAGGCTCTGTAAGATCTGTTATCTTCTTTGGTCAGTAAGAAAGGATGTCCAGCCATTAGTAGTCATTTGATAAATAAATACCAAGTAGATGTTGACCATGGGTGTAGAGAATTTAAGGGGCTTTTTTTTCCCCTCATGCTACATTGGAGATAGAGACCGGAACTTCAGAGATTCTTAGACTTCTCTGTTCAAAGCAAAGGAAAAAGCTCTGCTTTAAGAGGTTATTTTTTAAAAACTGAGAAGGAAGGGTCATCTAGGTCCCGGGAGCCTCCTTTTTGGTACTGAGACTTGAGCTCAGGACCTCTTGCTTCCAGCTGGTGCTCTACCACTAGAGTCATGGCCTCTAGCCTGGCATTTTGCTGGTTCATTGGGGATGGAGTCTCAAGGACTTTTCTGTCTGGGATGGCTTCAAATCATGACCCTCTTATCTCAGCTGAGTAGCTGGGATTGCAGGTGTGATACTCTGGTGCTCACCATCCTGGGAACGTCTTTAATCTCAAG
This sequence comes from Megascapheus bottae, assembly GCF_031878675.1. Lineage (NCBI taxonomy): Eukaryota > Metazoa > Chordata > Mammalia > Rodentia > Geomyidae > Megascapheus > Megascapheus bottae. Next base: position 18,975,101 of record NC_143513.1, on the reverse strand, counting down.
ATGAAGTGGACAATTGGGTTTGATTCCAGCTTCTCCCCCTCCTCAACCCTCAAGAAAGTTTTAATTTTCAGAGGACCAACACTGAAATAGTTTTTCAGGAGTTTCCAGTATATTTGAGGACACACCAAAGTATTTCTGACCTTAAGTTTTTTTTGGACTAAGAAACTCACATATGACACAGAAGGTCCCCTATATTTATGCCTATATGTGCATCTCATCTCTGTACAAATAGATGCACACAAATACCTTTTATCTGGATAAAGAAAGCACATTCTATTCATAGGAAATAGTTGGGTCAGGCGTTCTGGGCTTTTTGTTTGTGCACCATGGGGTGCCTGATATCTCTGCAGGGGCAGACTCACAGTGTCACGCCAGCCACCTACAGCACGCACTGTGCTAATTAGAGGGTGTCAGGAGACCGGGAGAGAAGGAAGGGGCAATAAAAAAAAAAACACACACACACACAGCATAAAACTTTCCATGAAGATGGAAAACAAAGCGGAGGATTTCTCCTTTATTTTTGGTGGGAATTCTCTGCTTTTGGACTGCACTTACTTCAAAATAGTACTTTCTTGTTCTGTGGTTTGCAGCAAGGAGTTAGATTCTGAGAAATGACTTATTATCCTTTGGATGCTTGCCACCTCCTTATATTCCATTTTTAAAATTATTATAAAGGTGCTGGGCTGGAGATGTGGCTTAGTGGTAGAGTGCTTGACTAGCTTGCATGAAGCCCTGGATTTGATTCCTTGCTACCACATACACAGAAAAAGCCTGGTGTGAGCTGTGTCTCAACTGGCAGAGTGCTAGCCTTGAGCAAAAGAAGCTCAGGGACAATGCCCAGGCCCTGAGTTTGAGCCACAGGACTGGCAAAAATAAATAAAGATGATGTAGAGAGGGCTAAAGTTACATGGGTCCAAAAGAAATGGTCCATGTCATCCCTTCTTAACCCTCCCAGCTTTTCCTCTGGTCCTCACCCATAACCCGTAAGTTGTGTAGTTCATTTTCAACAGTGTCTGGTGAGTGTCGCTACTGCATTTGTTCACACTCTGTTCTTCCATCTTTATGGTAATATTTTGTAATCTTTTCTCTATACTTGGATCACAATGACACTTTACTTTCTACCAGCCCTATTCACTGACAGTACACATGTTCAGAGCCCTCATGAAAGAATTGCGAACTTACCCAGTCCAGCACTCCTGTCCCTTATGGATTGCTTGTAGAGACATACCACCTTCTGATGTGAGGGGAACAAGCCCTCTCAGCCTGGCTGATTATACATCATCATCATCATCATCATCATCATCATCATCATCATCATCATCATCGTATTGTTATTGTTGTTGCTATTATTATTATTGTATGGGATCTTACTATATACCCTATTATTGTTCATATTAGTCTCTAATGCATGTAATCAAGTGATTTCCCATCTCAGCTTTCCAAGAGGCTGGGCTTATAGGTGTGAAACACTACATCTGGCTTCTAAGAACATTATTTTTTGCCAGTCCTGGGCTTGAGCTCAGGGCCTGAGCACTGTCCTTGGACTTTCTCAAGGCTAGAACTCTACCACTTGGGCCTCAGCACCTCTTCCAGGTTTTTTCTATGAATATGGTACTGAGGAATCAAACCCAGGTCTTCGTGCAAGCTAGGCAAGCACTCTACCACTAGGCCAAACTCCAGCCCCTAAGAACATTATTATTAATAAATCGTAATTATTAAAGATTCAGATGGTGCCCACCATAAAGTTGGCTTTTTTATGGAGCTGATTTTATTTTCTCTTTCCCTCCCAGTCTATGGTAAACCTTCTACAACTCTACCTAAATATCATTTGAGTAAGGATCTTAGGAAATTCATCGTGGAATTCCAAGGGTTTTGATATCACATATTCTACATGGCTACTGTGGACTCTGGATAGCACAGTAGATGTCAGCTTGCTTATAATCTTCTGTAGACTGTAGAATCTGTAGACTGGATATACCAGTAGGACCTACCTTGTAGGATTATTGTGAAGTGTAAATGAGTTAATAACTCTGAGATGTTAAAGTATGAAAATCCTTACATCTTGCTGATGCAGTTAGTCCACATCATAAGTTACTCATTACTGCCCCTCCCCTCAACAACTCCAATGTTAACCTAGTTTTGTCCAGACTACACAGCCCAAGAACATGACCCGTGTACATGGTTTTCATTAATAATCATACATTTTATTGATTGCTTTTGTGCAGGTACTAGGGCTTGCACTCAGGGCCTCAGTGCTGTCCCTGAGTTGTTCGCTAAAGAGCATGCTCTACAACTTGAGCCCCAGCTTCACTTCAGCCTTTGGGGTGTTTCATTGACGAGAAGACTTTTCAGCAACCTTTCTTGCCTGGGCTGGCTCTGAACCATGATCTTTAGATTTTAGCCTGCTAAGTAACTAGGAATACAAGTTTGAACCACCAGCAGCCTGCTGAATACTTTTGAAAACTGTGCTTTCTTTGATTTCGTTCTCTTGGCCAGTCCCACTGATTCACTCCTTAGAACTTCTCATCCTTTAAAAGGCAGCTGTTAACATCTAGATTTTCTAACTCCATATAAATTTCCTTATTCTAGTGCTTTATGAACTCTTACCTTTTTCCTTCTCTCCCTCTCTCTCTTCCCTCCCCCTTTTGCTCCCTCCTTTTCCTTTCTTCCCTATTTCTTCCATTCTTTCTGTTCCTCTTTTTCCTTCCTAACATTCACTATGCACCAACTGTTACTAAATGCTAGGACTGTGATAAACCTAAAATATATCTTTTAACTAAAGGAAGTAGGAGGTTGCAGTGAGGAGGGATTCTGAAAAGAAGAGAATCTTGCATGGGTTCTATACTTACAGAAATCAGCCAGGGTACCACTTATCTGGGTAGCAAAACAAGACTACTTGTATTTGTCTTGGAGGGAAGTTGTACTTTTCCTCCTCTTAATAATACCTCTGATATAGAAATATTATTGTTTACAATAATATGTCTCATATAGAAATAATAGTGTTTACAATTTTTTTCAAATTTAATAATGGATCCTAGTTAAGAAATAAAATTTTCAACTCATGTTAAGTAGAGAAAACATAGTACAATTTGTCTTTCATCATCCATATGTCTCTAGAATGAAAATCCAGTCAGCACTCTGTAAAACCCAGGAGTTGAAAAATCAGTATTACTGCATTGGTGTATATTTGTTCTCATTTTAATAGCTTTCCCAATTTCATAAAAGCCATGCCTCTTCCATACTGAGACATCTATATTTACTCAAAGAATAATGTTGAACTACAAATGGTTAAACCCCATTGGTAGACTGGTTTGAGAATTAGAGTCTCAAATGATATGTAAATTGTCTGAGGAATTTGAGTCTCCCACTTGCCAGAAAGAGGCCCATGAATAATATAAAATTATTATGAATGATTTGTAGTGTACACTCACCCAAGGAATGACAATCAGTGCATTATTAGTATATTTTTTATATGCTACCATGGTTATTCCTTCTTTTTGGTCAGTTCTATGCTTTGGGAAACTGACTTGAAATACAGAGGCTTCCTTACTCTCAGAGGTCCAGTTGGGATTGGGACTAGAGCACCATGATTTAGGGTGATTATTTCTCAGCCCCCTCTCTGTCATGGAACCTTTGTCATGGCTTCTACCAGGCTTTTGACATAGCTTCTTCTGACTATGGAGAACCTATCCCTCCCCTGCCTGACGAAGCTTAGGAATAGCCAAGGTTATGTGTCACAGTCGTCTTTATCTCAATGACATCGTTGTAAATAGTCACTGTATCAATCTTTCCTCAAATTCTCAACTCACTGTGTTCCTAGACACTGACTAATTATCCACCATTGTTATATCTGTCTTAACAGAATTTAACCTCTGTGGTCTGAGAGTAGACTTCCCCCAAAACGCCTATTCTAAACTAGAGTCCTGCCAAAGCTGTCAAGGAAGGCCTTGAAGGTGAGAGTAATTTCTCACACTTCTGTGACTCCTGTGGAGACCACTGTTTCTTCTGAGAACTGAACCAGAGCAAAACATTAGTGAATTCCCACACCCATGCTTTCCTGAGAGGTTGAAAAGTCAATGTCACATGTTTCAAGTGGAAAATATTCTTCTAAAGTGAAAATCAGGAAGCTAGTAGTATATGATTCAGAGATGGAAAATGTCATTTTTTTTTAATTGGAGGAGATGGCTACAAAATGGAAGACTCCGTTCTATCCTTAATTACATGGTTGATTCTTCATGGCTCTTAGTCTAATCTGCATAGATGCAAAAATTACACAGCAATCTGTGTAAAAAAAAAGAAAGAAAAAGAATTAAAAGAAAAATGGCAGTAATTAAATGACAAAAAAGATATTCAAATAAAATTAAGGGTTTGACTTAAAGCCATAGGGGGCACCTCCTTTTCGTTTCTTCCTCTGAAGTATTTAAAGGAGAATGAAACAAAGAGAGCATTCTGGAAGAGTCTGAACAAGTGACTAGTGGTCCCATCACCAGGAGAAGCTTGTTGGTCCAAAGTCCCATGTGCCCCAGTATGTCTGCTTTGGCTCTGCCATTATGCTTTTAGGTGATAGACCCAGGACAGAAGCCCAAGGTGCACAAAGAAGAAAAGATGCCAAGGGCTACTTGATAGGTTTGTTCATCATAGTAACTGTTTCAAAGATTCATTCTTGATCTGGACAGAAGTTAGTTTGGTAATAATGAAGAGGGGGGGACATGTTAGATACAGTGAAAAGCATCTATGTGTCCGATCATTTATATACAGAAGATTTCTGCCATCCTTGCCTCATTTGTTAAGATATTAAAATGTGCTGGGCACCAGTGGCTCACATCTGTCATCCTAGCCATTCAGGAGACTGAGATGATGATTGATAGTTTATATATTTAATATGCATGAGGCCTAGGGCCACAAATTCCAGAAAAATACAAAAGTTTAAATAGCTTTTACTATAGCCTGTAGCTTTTAATATGGCCTATCATTTTAATTGTTGTATTTTATTATTTGAAAAAGAAACCTCTTACTAAGCTTACCGCAACCATCCAACAAGTCCAAGTTAGTCGAATTGGGACTCTATTGGGAAACCAGTGTCTGCAGGTGGACTCTTATCTCAAAGACCTGCAGCCCCTCAAATACACTTAACACTGTTAGAAAACTAAGCCATGAGATAAGGGAGGAAAGAAAGCATCTCACTAGCACCAAACAGCAAACCCACAGAGAAATAGTGTCTATAATATCTTTGTTCACTTTTAAATGCTATGTAAATTGTATTATAGCACATTTGTGTTTTGGAGAGTTATTCAGGCGGATACATGTTTATCTTAAGCATTGCATGTTTCTATTATGGGCATAGTAGACCCTTCCCATCTGAGTTTTTGCTTTACCATGGTTTACTTATCCGCACTCAACTATAACCTGAAAATATGAAAAGGAAAATTCCAGAAAAAAATCTCCTAAGTTTTAAATGGCCTTTATCAAAGCACATCATCACAATTGTTCTATTTTATTGGGTTTAAATGTTTTCTCATTGTGTTTAGCTTATAAGTTAAACATTATCACATTAATCTAAATGTTAAAAAAATAGTATAGGGGAGTATAGGGGCCGGGAGTTTGGCCTAGTGATAGAGTGCTGGCCTAGCATGCACGAAGACCTAGGTTCAATTCCTCGGTACCATATACACAGAAAAAGCCAAAAGTGGTGGTGTGGCTCAAGTGGTAGAGCACTAACCTTGAGAAACCCCAAGGACAGTGCTCAGGCCCTGATTCCAAATCCCCAGACTTGCAAAAACAAAACAACAAAACCATAGTATATATGGGGTTCGGTGCCATTGGGTCTTTGGGGCATGCACTATAGATCTCAAAAAGTGTTCCCCACAAGTAAAGTGAGCCTGCTGTGTGCTCCAAGTTCCCTTCTCAATTCCTTAGTCACAGATATGTTCAATATTTCTTTCTGCCATTGCAAACAACATTAAGGTGAGAATCCTTACATTTTTAGTTCCTCTATGAAAGGTAAGGATTTATAATGGGGGAGAGGCAGGGGAAATGTTAGGCCCCATGTCTTGGGTCAAATCATTCCCGGAGGGCTGGACCACTTCCATCCTAGCAGCAGGATCTGACAGTGCACCTCCCCATCCTTGTGAATGTGCCATAGGAGGAAATGCTAAGATTTTATTCATCTAATGGTGTCTCATGGCATCTAATGGTTTAATTTGCATTTTCTTGATTCCTAGTGAGGTTTAAACTTTGCTTTCTCAGTGACCCTGTGATAGTCATTGTTCCTTTTTTTCTTTCTTTTCTCTCTTTCCCTCACACATCTCAATGGCCTCTCCATTCTTGAGCTTTCCCTCTGTCCGTTTTATGTGTCATTTATTTGTCCTGTGGGGGAAATTCAAGGTTCTGTCTACTAAGTAGCAAGCTTTGCACTTGTCACAAATGACACTCTACTCGAGCGTTGACTCTCAGCTTTGTGGGAAGGAGGAAGCAAGCCTGTGCGCTGTACACTGTAGGTGAGAATGGAGATTCTATTAGAGTGCAGGCCAGAGTTCATATAAGAATAACCGGACAGGGAACTGACATGACTGCAGCAAGGGGGTGGGAGGAGGGAGAAAACGGACTAAGTGATGGGTTGTGGTATGGACTCTGTAATAGGTGGCTTCTAATGACTTTCAGGGAAGGGGGTGGAAGGGAGAGAATACCAAGGGATTTGAGAGGTAAAAGCCCACAGCCAGCTGCTCTTGCCACCACCAGAGCCAGTGATGATCGTAGTGATCCCGGTGTCTGTGAGGATGATCACTCTGGCCGCAGGGCTGGAAGGGTGCCAGACGGCTGCTCAGCACCACATGCCATTTGGCTTCAGATGGATGGTTTCTGTTCTAGGCTGACTCCAACCAGTGAATAGCCACATGTAAGGCTTTGCATGTTACCTACTTCACTTCCCCCATTCTGTCTACTTAATGGAGGACGTGTGAGCGATAAAATCTCCTTCACACAGGTAGAGGCAGGTAAAATGAATGCTTGGTACACCTGGCTGGCTACTAAAGGGAAAAACTACTGGGAACATATTCACCACGGTGACCATCTGTTTTAATATCTGAGAAGATAAATCACTGCAACCAAACAAATCACCCTCCCCCATAAAGCATCTTTTTGGTTTCTAGCTATTTCTGGCTTAAGCCTATTTCTGGTAAGCTTGTTTCTCTCAGAGAATGGAGCAGGATCCTATTAATTAACCAAGTGAGGGACTGAATCAAGATAGACTCTTGGGCAGACATTGCTACATTAGAGTGAGAATTAAGAAGCCCCTCCTGGCCTTATGGTGTCAGCTAAGCACAATCTTTCCTTGGAAAGCTGACATCAGTGTTTATCAAGTTTGGGTTGCCTTCTCACTAGCACACATGATCTGATAGTCTCACCTAAATGTAGACTGCCGCAAAGTGCATGAAGTGTCTGGCAGACCTGGTAAGGCTTACTGTGAGCATATGAATAACAATGTTAATAAAGAAATAAACACACTAGTCCTGTAGTATCCAGTCATTCTGAAAAGTTGTTTCCTCCTCTTTCTGTCCCATGCAGGAAAGTTTAATATCATTTACCTTCCTGCGCCCCCAGTACCACTTCTTCCTGTCCTCACAGTAGATGTGGAAAGCAAAGGCTGATGAGGAATTTTCCAGATAGTCTTTTTGGCAATATCAAGTGCCTATTTTCCCTCAGCCAGGCAATGTTGCCAGAGACCAAAAAAAAAAAAAAAAAAAAAAAATCCAATCACTCTCTTGTCCCAGACTGCCAGGAAGCAAATTAGCATATTAGAGGATGTCCCTGACTCCCCCAGCATTTAGGAATAACAGACAAACAAAATCATGGGTTAACATGAAATTCACACAAAGCCGCTATAGAGCTGCCCCTTCCCATCCATCTTTACAATTGTATTACAGGAGTTTTCCTAGGAGTAGATTATTAGGTTTTCAGAAATGAGCTGACAAACGGGGCTAAGCAAACATCTTAGCTTAGGGTGTTATCTGGTTGCAGTGTTGGAAATGTTTCCATCATCACAATCTTAATCAGAACTCACTTTTTCATAGGACTGTGCTCCTCTAATGGTGCCAATTTACTTGTACTTTTCAGGGTTTTTTTTAAAAAATTATCCCACCTTCTTTTCAATCATATTGTGATTTTATTGTTTTTGGAAAACATACCTCAAAAAAAATTCCACTAAGCTATTCATACACACGTGGGTGAGTCCTTGTCCTCTGGGACAGTATAGAAGTAAAGCCAGGAAAACTATGATCAGAAGAGTGTTTATTGCAATGCAAAAGAGAAAGGCTTACCTGAATAGTTGACAGGGAGACTCCAAAACCAGTAGTCTGTTTTGGCTGCTGGTGGGGTCTCTGTATGTCCTCTTCTGGGAACTGAGGGCCAGGTAGGCTTATAATCAGGTGCCTTCAGCTGGGTTTGGCCAAGTCTGCTTGGGTGGAGGATCCCTAAGCTTCTGAGATTGTGATTGGGCCCCTGGAGACTTTCTGGAATGCTGATGAGAGGGTCATGAATGCCTATCGACCGAGTCCCAGCTGGGGAGTGTTGCAGATCAACTGTTTTAACCTTTTCTAGTCACAACTTTCTCCTAATTCCCCTGAGGAACTTTACTCCTTTGGGTAAGAATTAGTGAAGGTGCCAGATGCCAGTGGCTCATGCCTATAATCCTAGCTACTCAGGAGGCTGAGACTTGAGGACTATGGTTTGAAGCCATCCCAAGCAGGAAGTCCATTGGACTCTTACCCCCAATTAGCTATCAAAAAATCTGGAAGTGAAGCTGTGGCTCAAGGAGGATTAAGGAGAGAGAGGGGTGTCTTCAAACTGAATAATACTAAAGACAAGGCTACCCTAATTAAATAAGGTCTTAATGTGATATCTCCAGATTGAACTATTAAAAATGCTCATAACCGAGTCCACTTCATAACCTGGGACTCAGGGACAGCAACTTAATTGACTTACCAAGCAATTTTGATCGTGTTCAAGTTTAAGGAAGAAGAGCTCCTTTGATTTGGTCTCTTGATGACATAGAGCTGAGAATAGGTCATTCCTTCCCTGCCTATGTATGGATTGCTGTTTGGTTTCAGTGAAGAAAGAACAAGTACTTTATTTCTGGTTGCTGAATTCCAAAGGCTTCAACTGAGATGGTTCTGGTTTTCCATGCTAGGATTCCAAAGATCTCAGTGTGACATGTGTCTGGGAGAGTCTAGCTCTCAGACTGGCTCTGTGTCTTTCTGGTCCCTAAAACTCCAGTCCTTTCTTCCTACCACATCGATTATGTTCAAAATCATAAGACATTTTATTTTGTAAAGGCTCTACTTAACAAAATCTCAAATCTGATAGCATGGAGCTTAAAGTTGGATTGGTATGAAATTCTGTAGTTTATAAAATGAATTTTAGGGGCCAGGGGTTTTGTCTAGTGGTTGAGTGCTTGCCAAGCATGCACAAAGACCCGGGTTTGATTTCTCGGTACCACATACATAGAAAAAAACCAGAAGTAGTGCTGAGGCTCAAGTGGTAGAGCTCTAGCCTTGAGAAAGACCCAGGACAGTGCTCAGGCCCTGAGTTCCAGCCCCAGGACTGGCAAAAAAAAAAACAAAAACAACTCATTTTTCTCTAAGGATTTTCATCTTCATTCTTTCCTCTTCTTCCTTCCTTCCTATTGAGTGGCTTATTTCTGCTCTTTGTAAGATAATAAAGACTAAGCTAGGTGTGGTGGCTCACACCTGTAATCCTAGCTACTCAGGAGGCTGAGATCTGAGGATCAAGGTTCAAAGCCAGGTCAGGCACAAAAAGAGCTGAGACTCTTATTTCCAGTTAACCTCTAGAAAATGGGGAAGTGGGGCTTAGCTCTAGGGTAGAGCGGTAGTCTTGAGCTGAAGAGCTCAGGGACAGCGCCCAGGGCCCTCCCTGACCCCCCCCCCCAAAAAAAAGATAATAAAGACTATCATTCCTTATCCAAGAATCTTTGGGACCAGGGATGATTTCAAAATTCATCTTTTTTTTTTTAAAGAACATTGTGGCTAGGTGCTGGTGGCTCACACCTATAATCCTAGATAATCTACGTATTCAGACAGCTGAGATCTGAGGATCACAGTTTGAAGCCAGCCCAGGCAGAAAACTGTAAGACTCTTTATCACTAATAAACCATCAAAAAGCCAGAACTGGAGCTGTGGCTCAAGTGGTAGAGCCCTAGCCTTGAGAAGAAAAAAAAGTTGGGACAGCACCCAGGTTCTGAGTTCAAGTCCCACATTTTAAGAAACAAACAACAAAAACCATTGTATGTATATATACTGTTCTAGAAGGTCTAAAATATAGGCATTTCAAAGATGATGATAGGGACTATAATCATTCTTATGTTGGTGAATTTAAAAAGTTTTGCAGTCTTTCCAGCCTTGTACATCTCAGCATCCTGGCTATGGGACTATGAATGATGTTCTTCTCTTGAGCCCCAAGGCTGTTAGCACCTACTATTATAAAAGGTCTTGAAGCAGAGCCGCAAAATAGTAATATTGAAAGCATATTGTTATACTACATTTAGATGTGTTGGCATTGAAAGAGAATATGAGGCTTTGACTGATTAGTGCCTAGAGCCCATAATTAGAACAGTCACATGTAGTGTTGGGACAATGGTAACCATGTGACGATAAATGAAGCTACACTAGATCCTTCATACTTGTCCTAACTGTAGAGCTCGCTCTTTCTTTCTTTCTTTCTTTCTTTCTTTCTTTCTTTCTTTCTTCCTTCCTTCCTTTCTCTTTCTTTCTTTCTTTCTTTCTTTCTTTTTTCTTTCTTTCCTTCTTTCTTTCTTTCTGGGTCGTGGGACTTGAACTCTGGGCCTGGGTACTGTCCCTGAGCTCTTCAGCTCAAGGCTACTGCCCAACCACTTGAGCTACAGGACCACTTTCCTTGTCTGGTGGTTAATTGGAGATAAGAGTCTTATGGTCTTCAGTGCCTGTGTGTTGGCTTTGAACCGATATTGTCAGATCTCAACCTCCTGAGTAGCTAGGATTATAAGCATGAGCCACCACGCCTGGCCCAAGTGTAGAATATTCCTGATGGATCAAGTCGCAAATGTTTGGGGGGAGCAGGGAATCCACAGTAAAAGGGCTAAGTACTTTTCAAAGATAGTGAAAACTTCAAAAGTTATCAGGGTATTCTTAAATTACATAAGTATTATTGTTGTTTAGGGAAAAGAAAACTAATACAAAGGAGCAAAGAGTAGCAACAATTTGGAAAACAGGAAAGACAAATGTTCCTTTTAAAAGTAATTTTACAAGAGCAAGCCTCTGGTGACTCACACCTGTATTCTTAGCTACTCAGCAGGCTGAGATCTTGAGAACTGTGTTTCAAAGCCAGCCCAGGCAGGAAAGTCTGTAAGACTTTTATCTCCAGTTTGTCACCAGAAAACCAGAAATGGTGCTGTGTCTCATCAAACTGGTACAGCACAAGCCTAGAGCGAAAGAGCTCAGAGACTGAGCACAAGCCCCATAACCAACTCCGGCCCCCATTGCCAAAAAAAAATGTATTTTTACAAATCAGTGAGAAAAGACTTAACCTTTACAAGGAAAGTGGAAAAATAAGCCATAGACACGCAAGAAATGTAACATTTTTTAATGTGGAAGAGTTTTTCCATTTCATATTTTAATTTAGTAGGACTAAGTGTGAAAAAAACTGTTACATTGGTAAGGATTAAACCATATAATAATTTTGATTTTAGGAATTACCCTGTAATTATACTTACACAAATGAAGAGATAAAGATTTTCACCACAGTATTCTTTTCAGTAGGTTAAAAATTGTAAGCAACTTAATTGTGCATCACCAGAGGATAGTTAAAATGTGTTCACAACCCAAAATATTTTCTAAATGTTCAAATAAATGAGATAATTATGTGTGCTGACATCAAGTGTTCTATTGTATTTTTTACTATTATCTGAGTTTATTGAATTCAATTAGTTAAAAAACTAAAATATATTTTATTTTATTTATTTATTTATTTATTTATTTATTTTTTTGCCAGTCCTGGGCTTGAGCTCAGGGCCTGAGCACTGTCCTTGGATTTTTCTCAAGGCCAGAGCTCTACCACTTGAGCCTCAGCACCACTTCCGGCTTTTTTCTATGTATGTGGTACTGAGGAATCGAACCCGGGTCTTCATGCATGCTAGGCAAGCACTTTAACCACTAGGCCAAACTCCCGGCCCCCAAAACTAAAATATATTTTAAAATACAGAAATCCACTGTATTGTGAAGTAATAATGGGTCACATTAGAAATACAACTAGGGAGCCTTTTATCCTTGTGCATCTGTAATATCATTTATTACCTGTTAATGTCTTAAAATCGAAATATTCTAAGTGACTTCAATTATCAATATAAATTACCCACCACTGCTCTCAACATGACCTACTGAAGGATAGTATCTACTAATGGTTTAGTATTTTCCATGTGTGTATATTAATACCTAAATATATAACCGTAGAACCTATGTTTATCACTTATACTTGTATCTTCCGTGGTCAAATACCTGGCAGATACAACGTAAGAGAAGGAGGCATTATTTTAGCTCACAGTATCAGCGGTTCAGTCCAGGGTCACTTTGTCCATGTGCTTGGGCAAACCTTCAAGGCGTGGGAGTGTGTGAGAGGAGGCATTTCTTCATTTCACAGTGGACAAGAAGCAGAGAGCAAGACAGGAAGGAGCCAGGAATGGAAAACCCACAAGGACCCGTCCCTAGTGACTTATTTCCTCCAACCAAGGTCTAATTCCTAAAGTTCCTATCATCTCCCAACACAGAGCCACCAGCTGGGGACTCAGCATTCAAAACATGAGTCTCGGAGCCATTTCCTATTTCACCCACAACAATCCAGCCCTGGTTGCAAAAGAAGGGTAGAATTATGTTCATTTCATAATGCAAAATGTAGTTGATCCATCTCAAGAATACATAGTCTTCATATTTCTGAATGTTTCAAACCCAAAGGTTTTTTTTGTTAGTTTTCTGGGATACAACACAGACTCGTAGCTGTTATGACCCATGTGTCTCAAGACAGCTGAGCTGCTGCAGACACACTGTCTCCATGATACAAGAGATATGTGAACTGAAAACTAGAGGGAATGTAGGGAGGGGTGGGAGGCAGGCAGGCAAGACACTCTGCTATGTCTTGAGTGGAAAGAACCAGTCACAGACAGAACATGAGGTGTGGTCACACCTTGTATGTCTCGGTGAGACTATATACAAGGGTAATATTGGGGTAATACGAGTCACACTTCTATCAGTGGTTTCATCCTGGGAGGGCCAACAGAGTTGGATTTACTCATCGTGAGTATGTATTAATCTATTAATATACATTTGAACACTTAATCTGTGCTCCCTTCTTGCAAAGGTCAAGTTTTGAGTTTGTTTTTGAGGACCTACCACTAAATAAAAATGGAACTGGATCTGTAGGAGGTGATATCTCATAATTTTGCAAGGGAGTATATTTGCGATATTTAGCTATCACTGTTCATTTGCAAGATTTATTTCTTGATTCTTTCCTTCTCTGTCTCTTCCCCTCCCTATAGCCACTCTCTTTTGAGCCCTTTAGCTAATAAATTCAAACTATTCTGCATATTGTCCCTTTCCGAGAATACTGAGCTCACATAAAATAAACTTCATATTTTCTTGGCTAAGAAGCACTTGAGATCACTAGAGTTTGGGATTGGGATTGTTTTGGAATTGGGATTGTAGATTTTGGGACATTTTGGATTTGGGAATACTTGTAATATGCATAATGAGATGTTCTGGGGATACGATCCAAATTAAACATGCAATTCTTTTTTGCTCAATACTAAAAATCACTCCTACCCTTCCCTTTTTCTTTCCTTCTCCCTCTCCCAGTCAGGGGGGCCCAACTCTCCTGGAGGAGAAAGGCTAGTGACTATAAGAATTTTTTTACAGGATTTTTTTTTCTGTCTGTTCTGCCTCTTTTATTTTACCTCCCCACCACCACTACAGTGTAATCTAAAGCATTTTAAGTTTCAGTAGGCAAGTCAGGTTTCTATTAGCGGCCAGTTTGCTGTGTCCAACATCACTGATGAATCCAAAGGAGATGGACTGTAAACAGGAGCCTTTTTTTATCACTGTGATTTGCCTCATCCTTGAAGCCATCCATGGGCTTGACCAAGACTTCTTTGGGGCTCTAAATTTAGCATCTTTATTTGGGAGCTTAACTTTACTCCTGACAAGGCTCTGGGGAGACTCTGCGGTGTGTTTTGGGTTTGCTAATCCAACAGTCATTTCTGAGATCCATACAAATGAGAAAACATACCAATAAGACACGAAACCCTTAATTACTCTAATGTATGTACCAAGGCTCTCCTCCCAGCTCCTCCTCCTGCCCCTTCCAGCCTCCCCCTTCCCCCAATCTTCCTTAACTCCTCTGGGCAGAATCCAGGAGCTGAAGCATCCAGCCCATTGCGGTTGCCTTCAAAGACTCCAGGAAATTTGTTTTACAAGGCTGGTTTTAACTGAGCTACCTGCTGTGCGCCACATTGGTGCTGTTGGTGAAATGAATGATGGCCAAGGCAAGTCTGTGATTTCATTTGTTCAGACCGATTACTCACACGTTTCACACAGTATCATTTGCTTGTCACTTAATGACTGACCAGCCTGCCTGAATCATTAGTGCTGTGGCGCAGTGAAAGGAAGACCTCAGCATAATGAGGATCTGAAGGAAGTGGGGTGCTGTTTTACCTAAAAGAAATGGTGCGCAGAAATCCAGCCCAGCTGCAGGTGTTCCGATGACAATGTGGGAAGCAGTTAGCTTCCAATTTAGCAGAAAATTAAGAGCGGAAAAAAACTGTTATTTGTGCAAGAAGATACTCATGGCAGGCAATCATCCGAGCACAGCATCCACAAGATGAGCATTCAGCTGTCTTTGTCGTGACTTAAAACAATTGGTATCTTGGGCTGCATTCAACACCAGATTGGTGCTTATTATCTGCAGTTTATTCTTTCTTGGGATATTTTGTGTGTTTTTTTTTTTAGATTTTCCCCCCAAAAGTATTTTATGGTTAATTTGCTTGCTTGAATGTAAAGCCATTTGAGCTGAAAAATCTGGATTGTGGCAAATCATTGTGCCAGGGCTCTGAGCTGTATGATACAAGATAATAGGTAATTTTCAAATTCATAATCCATTTTGTTTCCTCTGTGTCCTGTCTGCTGGCTTCTCCACTCTCTGCATTGGAGTCAGTTTTGAAACTGGCCACAGAAGGAAGGTGAGGACAAACTAATTCCTCAAGTCAAGACCACAAATACTTCATATTCACCTTTGGAAAAAAAAAATCAAAGAACCAAATTCTATTTTGTAAAACCTGTATGTCTCTTTAGAAGTAGTTACTGAAATTGTGTGTGTGTGTGTGTGTGTGTGTGTGTGTGTGTGTGTGTCTGGGGATTTAGTTTCACTTGGAATCATTCTTCAGAGCTATGTGTCAATGGGATAATCATCTTGTAAAGATCGATTTTATTATTGAAAACTTCAGTTGTATACGGGGATTTCAATTCACCATGTCATCTTGTGAATATAATGCATCTTGATCAGTGTCATCCCTTTCACATGCTTTCCAACCCTGACCTTGTATAAGCCATGGCACAGTTTTCAGTTTGGTAGTCTTTGGATGGAACTAATGGGTCCTGCTCTGTTCCTTCTACCCTTGGACATGTCAATCAGAGGGAAGTCTAGCCCCAACACCCTCATCCATGTCTAGGACTATGATTGTCTATTTGAAACAGATCTAGACCATGAAATGTACTCCTAATCATGTGAACTCTCTTCTTTCATTCTTTTCTGTTTTCCAGTGTTAAGAGTCCAGGCCTTCGGTCAAATTGTTATGGTGCAGCAAAGACTCTCTTAGGTTTCTTTGGAGATAAGATAAGATGCTCTTGTTTCTGCCCTAAGTTCTACACAGAATAATGGTGGTACTTGACGTCCAGTTCCCCCTGGGACTTGTATGGATAATTATAGCAATATGTTAGACAGATGTTGCAGCTATAAATGGTCATTCTGCCCCAGCTAAACAGAAGAGGCAGCCTCTTGGTAAGATGATATATTTCTCAGTGATCTTTATATTCTTTCAAATGGTCTGCCATTTTTCTCTTTGAAAGCAGGAAAACAACATCCTTGTCACTTTTCTTCGATTTATTGATCACAAGGTAATCATTGCCAGTGCTCTTTCTTTGGCCACTCCTACTAATAACACCAATTAAAACTGTAAAGCTTTCTCTTTCTCCATTTTGCAATACATTTTCCACTTGAATTATAATGCTATTTTATGCACTTTTGTTTAAACCCATGAAGAAAAATGCAAAAGTGACCAATCAGAAACATAAGCAACAAATTAGTAGAGGCAAACATGTAGAAGAAAAACGGTTTTCTGTCCTTAGATCCTGTGTGTGTGTGTGTGTGTGTGTGTGTGTGTGTGTGTGTGTGTGTGTGTGTGTAGATGTATATGTGTGTATGGCTGTGTATGCTGGTACTGGAGTTAGAAATGAGAGCCATGATGCTATCTCTTAGCTTTTCACGCCAGGCTGATCAGCTCTAGCACTTGAGCAACAGCTCAACTTCTGAGATAAAAGTGGGGATAAAAGTCTCACAGACTTTTCTGCCTGGGCTGATTTCAGACTGTGATCCTCAGATCTCAGCCTTCTGAGTAGCTAGGATTAAAGGCATAAGCCAATGGTGCCTGGCTCAGATCCTATTGTATATCCATCTTTCATTACTGTCTTTCGGCCTCCCCATTCCTTCCCAGCTTGCACACACAAATTCCCTTTCATCATAGCTATACTTATGTTTCAAAAATGCTGGCAGACCTAAATTTCCAATTTATGCATTGCTGTCTGTGGAGCAAGTTGGGTTTCCATGCACTCCCCAGCCCATGTGTGCTTTTCATTTCGCTAGTTCCTTGCACAGATAGATATTCTGTTGTCACCAGCTGGCCTGAGAAGAGACTCAGCCACACTCTATTTCCATGTTCACTAATCGTCACTCAGTCTTCTGCTCTGCCAATTTGGTGCATAATATTTTCATTTTCTCTCGATTCATTTCCAATACTCCTGTCAGCTTTCAGCGTCTCCTTCATTAAGCTTCTTCTTGGCATTCATAGCCATCAGTGGATGCAGGATCCTTTGTGAGGCGGGGTGAGAATTGATCTCCTTTCCCCACGCTGGTGGACCTGCCACCACAGGAGAGGATTTACTATGTGTGTGTGTCACCCAGATTGCCAGGAGGACACTGTGTCCCCATTTGTCACCTGGCTTCCATTGCTCACCATGCATGCCAGGCTTGTAAACTTCTTTCTGAAAATGTTGAAAGGATTATCCCCTGCTCATAAAATGCAAAATTTGCTTAACTGCCTTAGATGATTTAAGGCTGTTCTGCATGCTTTTCAAGGAAAAGCTTATTTGAATTACAAAGTAAATTTGCAGGCTGTGGTGGGAGAGAAGAAGAGATGATCACAAACCAGCCAAGTTCTTCAGCAAAGGAGTCTCTGACCAGGGCAAAGAAGTTGCTGTGTCAATTTGTTCCGGTTAAACGAAGTTATTGGCAAAGGTTGGATTTTAATTTTAGGAATCATGATGTCTAATTTTCCAGAAGGCAAAGAAATGTTAATGAGGAATTAAATTTCCAATATTAAAGTCCTAGGTTAAGGTCCATCCAGTTGCTCAAGATGCTTTATATTCATAAACAGACATGCTGAATTGAAATCCCTTTGTATAGCTACTTAATTTTTTTAAACCCAGTTGCAGTTTAACTTTTTTTTAGCTCCCAAGTAGTTATAGACTCTAAATAGAAGATTAAAACTACCCAAAAGAAGGGTGATTCGGAGTGGAGCAACAGCATTGTAACTAAGCACATACAAGCCCTTCTTCTTGTCTGTTATCATTTACCAAAGCCCACGCTGAATTTATTTTTATACCTAACCCACACATAAACCAACTCTAACAAGCTAAATAGGGTGTGTTTATAATGTAGTCCGGCTATCACTATACTTCTATAAAACCACCAGCCGATCAAACACCAGTTACCTAATGAAATCTAGAGCCTTCAAAGAAAACATCCTCTCCAACCGGCAATGAAATAGTCTAGAAGGGGCAGCCATTTTCCAAGGTCAGTCTAGAAATCTCCACCTAACTCCTCTATTTCTCTCTGCAGATTCCCTTGCCGTACTGACTAGGGCTCACTAGTTTTGTGTGCTAAGCATGTGTAATAGTGATTGCACATATTGGATGCTCAGCAAGTGGGTGTCTAAATAACAGTGAAGAGTATAGACCTGTGGCCATTTCTTCCATTTTTTTTTATTCTCAATTGAAAACTCTAAGATCATTTCTTTCAAAGGATGTGATAGATACTTGTTATTATTTACCGAAGCCCATGCTTAACTTATTATTAAGTTAAAAATAAGGAAAACTCAGCCTGGTGCCAGTGGCTCATGCTTATAATCCTAGCTACTCAGGAGGCTGAGATCAGAGGATCACAGTTAGAAGCCAACCCAGGCAGGAATGTTCACAAGACTCTAGTTACTACCAAATAAAGCCAGAAGTGGAGCTGTGGCTCAAGTGGTAGCATGAAAACCTTGAGCAAAAGAGCTCAGGGCCAGTGCCCAGTACCTCCTCCCACCACTCCGCAAAAAGAAAAACTCAGCAAGCCATCTGAAAATGTGAAAATAAAGGAAATCTGTAGCCAAGCACCATTGGAGGCTTATATCTATAATCCTAACTACTCAGGAGTCTGCGATCTGAAGATTGCAGTTTGAAGCCAGACTGGGCAGAAAAGTCCATGAGACTGATCTCCAATTAACCAGCAAAAAGCTAGAAGTAGAGGTGTGGCTCAAATAAGTACAGCACCATCTTGATTGAAAAAGTCAAGTGAGGCCCTGAGTTTAATCTCAAATACTGGCACACACACTTAAGATTAGAAATTTATGAGAACAAGGGTTCTTTGAAGGCATGGAGGAAATGAATGATGGTTATATAGAAAGAAGACAGAAACAAATGAGGGCACTCAACTGAGTGAAATAAATGCCCATCTTCTCCAAGGGTAAGGGAAAGAAGGCTGACTTTGGTACCTGCAAGGGAGGCCTGGCACTAGCAGACTTGTCACACTGGTGAGTCATGAGATGTTCGTTTCTTTTTCTATCCCTGTCCTCATACTTGGGTGTCCAGTGTCCTTAGGCACTCCTTGGCTTGCACTGTGATTCATCAAGTCTTACTGTGGCAGGCAGAAGAGCAGAGAGAAACCTAATGGTGTGTGAAGGGAAAGGAGCTGCAGAGACAGAAGCAGAGAGAACTAACTACTCTGTCTGACATGCTGCAGGTCTCCTCTTGGTCTCACCATCTTTCTTAGTGTCACACTGTAGTACTCTCCCTTTGCCAACTCTTATCAAAATCACCTTGTGTTCACTCCCTTCTACTCTGAGTGGCATTCTGACCATCACCTCACTGCCCTGCCTCCGGTACTGAGATCCAGTGCCCTTCCCACAGTCCTCCCTGTGGTGTCATCAACACACTCGAGGTGGCACACATCAGCCATGGTGCCACCTTTGTGCCCCTCAGTCCTCTTGTGCTGAAGCTATGACTTCACCGTGTCCACTCACTTTTCTTGCCTGGCATCTAATCAGTCTGGTAAAGTGATGTTGACAACTCCTTGTGGAAATCATTTTCCATTATTCTCCATTTTCACTGCCAGTGGCCCAACCAAGTCACTCAGTTTTGAACCTGGGTTATTGCATTAGCCTAAATTCTGGTCTCGCCATCACCTCCTTCTCTGCTTCCTGTGTAACACCACCATTCCAGAAAACATATTCTCCTCTTTTGAAGATGACTGGTGTGAGGAGTCTATTCCTGGCTTATTTTGTTTATTTTTAATTGATGAAATTGTAAATATGTATGTATAATCTATAACATGATATTTTGATATAGGTATACATGGTAGAAGGGTTCAATCAAAGTCTTCACACGTTTCTCTTTGTTTTTTAATAATTAGAACAATTGGGATCCACTGTTTCAGCCATGTCTAACTATTGGTCTTATCTATAAATAATGTGTTGCATAAAAAGATCTGGGCCTGTTCTGATCTTCTGAGTTAAAAGCATAGTCTCTTGGACAGGGAGTTTGGCCTAGTGGTAGAGTGCTTGCCAAGCATACACGAAGACCTGGGTTTGTTTCCTCAATACCACATACATAGAAAAAGCTGGAAGTGGTGTGGTGGCTTAAGTAGCAGAGCTCTAGCCTTGAGAAAGCCAAGAATGGTGCTCAGGCCCTGAGTTCAATCCCAGGACTGACAAAAAAAAAAGTGTCCTACTTAGGAATACTGTGTAGATTTTTTTTTGTAATTTTAATCTATATTTCTCTTAATATGAATCTACATATGCCATATTTGTACTTTAATACTAAGTGTATTCCTCTTTATAATTTGGAATGCAACTGAAATGCCTCAAGACTACTTTGGTTGCCAGGGTCTGATCGCACATGGCTGTAATCCTAGCTATTCAAGGCTTGGACCTGAGGATTTCTATTCAAACCTAGTCTGGGCAGGGATGTCCATGAGACTGTTATCTCCAATAAAACACCAAAAAGCTAGAAGTGTAGTGCTAGAGAACTAGCTTTGAGCACAAAAGCTCAATGACAGCACCCAGACCCTGAGTTCAAGCCCTGGGACTGGCATAAGAAAAAAAGAAAGAAAAACATGTCTTCACTTGCCTCCTGTATCTTATTTTTCCTCAAAGATGAAACATTTTAGAGGAGAGTGTAGTGGCAAATGACTGTAAACTAAAGTATTCCAGAGGTAGGATGTTGTACTCTGAGGCCAGACCCACGTAAGGTTAGCAAGACCTATTTAAAAAAACTAAAAACAAAAGGAATAGGAGCATGGATTAAGTGGTAAGAATATTAACAGGAGGCCCTGAGTTCAATCCCAAGTATTGCAAAAACAGACAATTAAATGTAAATATAAATAATGATAAACTTTATCCACAGAGATGGTTTTTATTAATTATAAGAGTTATATAAAATTGGTTTGCATTCCTCTGATTAGCTGACTGATCCCTGATGGCCAAGTTTCTCTCTTTCCATGTGCTTTATAGAACCTTCATTTATTGAAAACACACTTGATTAAACTGTTTTGGAGAAATTTGCCTAGGGTAAGGGCATTGAGGAAGAAGGCACAATCATTTCCTTTAGCCAAGTGCTTGGCTGGTAGTGATGCCAGGGCGGGTGGGGGAAGAGCGCAGCCACGTGCCACATGCAATTCTGAGAGGAAGAGGCAGCCAGACTGAGTCATGAAGTGTTGTGTCGAATGGACCAGCTCAGGAGAACTCTCTCATATGAGGAAAATGGAAGAACTAGACTACAATAGTCTTAGAACACTCTAGAGGAGTGTTCTAGACCTAGGGAGTGAAAAAAGGTATTTGTTCTATTTTTAGATGCCTATAATCCTGGCTACTCAGGAGGCCGAGATCTGAGCATAGGTCCTGGCATGGAACTCTGTGGGTCTCTTATCCCCAGTTAACCACCAGAAAACCAGAAACTCTATGGTTTTAGTGGTAGAGTGCTAGCCTTGAGCTGAAGAGCTCAGGAACAGTGCCCAGAGTTCAAGCCCCACAACCAAAAAAAAAAAAAAAAAAAAAAAAAAAAAAACCAACCCCCAAACTCCCCAAAGCTATTATTAGCTCAAGTAGCGAAACAAAAGGGGTTTCAGTTCAATAAATTAGATTTTCACTTTTTTTTTTTTTTTTTTTTTTTTTTTTTTGCCAGTCCTGGGCTTGAGCTCGGGGACACTGTCCTTAGACTTTCTCAAGGCTAGAGCTCTACCACTTGAGTCTCAGCACCACTTCTGGCTTTTTTCTATGTATGTGGTACCGAGGAATCAAACCCAGGTCTTTGTGCATGCTAGGCAAGTACTCTACATCTAGGCCAAACTCCTGGCCCTAGTTTCACTTTTTTTAACCTGCATTTATATGTCATAAATACTTTGCTTTTTTTTTGAGGTACTAGAATTTGAACTTGGGTCCTTATTCTTGCTAGGAAGGTGCTTTATCACTTGAGCCATGCCTCTGTCTTTGTTTGCTTTCAGTTTTTTTTGTTGTTTGTTTTTTGATTGTGGCCTTGAACTCAAGGCCTGGGTCCTGTCCCTGAGCATTTTTGCTCAAGGCTAGTGCTCTACCACTGAGAGCACTTATGGTTTCCTGGTGGTTAGTTGAACATTAGAATCTCATGGACTCCCTACCTAGGCTGGCTTTGAATCATGAACCTCAGATCTCAGTATCCTGAGTAACTATGATAACAAATTTTTAAAATTTTTTATTGTCGGGGTAATGTATAGAGGGGTTCAGTTGCAATCACCAGGTAGTCGGTGCATTTCTTCTTACACATTGATAACAAATTTTTGTATCTGAGATAAGCTCATTTAGAAAGGACAACAGTTTCAAGTAAGTAAAAACATCCTTAAGCCAACTAGAGCCACAGAAGAAAAATCTAAGACATAGTTAGACAAAAGTTACAGTGGTGGAATAAGAATGCACTCAGGAAGTAGAAGCAGACAGAGGCTTGTTTCTGGGGCTATGAGGGAAAAGGGGGCTGCCCTGACAGGCCCTTCCCACTTAGTTATGAACATCCTCCCTCCTGCTCAGTACGTGGAGACTGACCACAGCAACCTGTTAACCATCTGTCATAAGAAAAGGAAAACAAAGTGGAAAGTTCTTGCAAAGCCCTAGGCAAGGGCTGGGAGTTTGGCCTAGTGGTAGAGTGCTTGTCTAGCATGTATAAAGACCAGGTTCAATTCCTTGGTACCACATACAGACAAGCCACAGGAAGTTCTGTGACTCAAGTGGTAGAGTGCTCACCTTGAGGAAAAAGCCCAATGACAGTGCTCAGGCCCTGAGTTCAAGCCCCAGGACTGGCAAAAAAAAAAAAAAACCAAAAATCAAAATAAACTGCTAGGCAATATATACACTCACTCCAGGTGTGGGGGGAACAGTGATTATAGCAGATGAGAAAGTTCATCTAGGAATGAGCTATTATTAATATTAATATTATTAATGCATAGGTTGGACAGAAGGACCACAAAGTCTTATGTAACCATCTGATTCCTAACTAAAGTATTCACAATTGTTCGCAGCTTTTAGAAAACTTTGGTTATACATTCAAACCAATGACTTACTGTGAGTAGACCTATAAGTGATAATAAATGAAATGTAATATGTAATGCCATTTATTTTGATAGATTACTAGTTGTTACCCATAAACACTAGTGATAGAAGCTTTAAATAAATTTTTTAAAAAAAAAAGCAGTATCCAGGCATGGTGAAACATGCCTATAATCCTAACTACTCAGGAGGCTGAGGTCTGAGGATCATGGATCAAAGCCAGCCTGGGCATTAAAATGTCCATGAGACTCTTTATCTCCAATTAATCACCAGAAAATGGGGAGTGGCACTGTGGTTCAAAGGTTAGGGTGGTAGCCTTGAGCTGAAGAGCTCAGGGACAGCGTCCAGGCCCAAAGTTCAAGTCCCATGACTGGCAAAAAAAAAAAAAAAGCAGTAGTCAGTTGCTTACAGGATCAATTATTTTTCAACCTAACACTTTGCAATGGGACCAAAAGGACACAAAAAATATTTGCCTTTAGAATTGCCATCAAACATATAGATGTTGCTAAGTACTATATCTCAAAATTTGCTGGGCTGGGCTCCATTTCCAAAATATCCAGCAATAAAGAAGGGCTGGAAGTGAGGTTCAAATGGTAATGTGCCAGCTAGCAAGTGTTATTTCCTGAGTTCAAACCCCACACTAGAAAAGCCAGACGTCATTGGTTCATGCCTGTAATCCTAGCTACTTAGAAGGCTGAGGTCTGAGATTTGAGGTCCAAACAAAGTTAGCCCAGTCAGAAAAGTCTCTGAGACTCTTACCTCCAATAAACTATTTAGAAAAGCCAGAGTGGTGCTGTGGTTCAAGTGACTGAACATTAGTCTTGAACAAAAGAAGCTCAGGAAGAGAGCCTAGGCCCACCAGAGTTCAAGCCCTACTTTCTCCCGTTTTCTTTGCTTTCCAGGGAAATTCTCACAGTGGTGATCACTGTAATGCATATAGGACGTCACATTTGGAATACCGTGCGAGTATTTATCTCTTTGTAGATAATGGCCCGTTATTGTTAGAGAAGGATAGACAAAGGAATAAAAAAACATGCTGCGACTTGGAGGCTTCTGAGACACTCAGAAACTTGTTTGTTATCACAGAGAAAAGACAAAGCAAGGCTTGTTTCCATTAAAAGAAATAATCGTGTATTGGAGAACAATAACGGCAAGTTCATTTGCAGTTCAGTTATGTCTGAACTGATTAACAGTGAGTATAATTTGTAAACTATTACTACTTCCTACCCCTGATAGGTTTTATGATTTCCCACAATTATCTGAAACATATTTTACCCACTTTTGACAGCAATAAAAATACAAAGATCTACAATTTAGATGGGTAAAACAAAAAGCTCTAAAGTAAAACAATTTGACAGATATCTTTGCCAACAGAGAAGGGATTTATGAGACAAGAGAAAAAAAATGATTTGGACCTGGAGATTGAATCATAGTTTCTCTTTAATTAGAGGCTGAATTCTTTCTTAAATAGAAATTCCTATTTCTGATCAATTATCCTTTCCATAAAGGGGGGAGGGAGAATTTTATGTTAACACACTATCAACTTTACTATAAAAATATATAGTTAATTTTTTCAATCCACTGGCTACAAACCTCAGATTATAAAATCAATGATAACAACTCAGAATTTGTAGCCATGTTAATAGTCTTCTTTGTTACCTTTAGTTATGAAAATATGTGACTTTGAAAATTACTGTGTCCCCTTTCAGTTTTCAATTAATAACAGACTTTTTTGCAAAACTTATTTTATTGAATCACAATACTATATTACACTGGGTGTAGGTGGATCATTCCTGTAATCTCAGCAGTTTGGAGGCTGAGGCAGTAAGAACATAGTTTCAAAGTCAGCCTGGGCTACACAAAGAGATAAATAAAACAGTGGAGGGCTATCATTGCACAATTATCCAAATATCATATTAGGAATAGTTATTATCATGTAAAATTTAATTATTTAACTTGTACGTTGTTTCTGCCAAGTAATCAACTCCAAAGCAAGTAATCTAAAAAAGTGATTTAATGATTCCCATGATGCATCAGGAGGCTGGGAGGTCATAATGCTGAACCCAGTCATCCAGCTGCTGAGTTGAATTAGCCAAGACAGAAGCCAGGCTCTTTCTAGATGTGACAGTCCCCTGGGGATATCAGCTTAATCCCCTGAGTTCTCCACAGGCCTCTCACTCCCTGGAAGGTTGATCTGGAAATCCTTGCACAATGGTGAAAACATTTGCCAAAAGGCAAAAGTAGAAGGGCTGCATGAAACCTGCAGTCCTGGGCTTGGATATTGGGACTGCCACCACGTACCTGCTCAAACCAAGTTCTCAGCCAGCTCAGACTCAAGAGGTGGAGAAGCAAACGCTAGGTCCTGATTGAGGGAGCTTCAAAATATTCCCACCATGTTTTCCAATCATCTGTACCCATAAAATATTTGAAACACCAGAAAATTTGGACTCTCCACACCCCCCCCCACTGATAGTTATACAACTTAAGGGGAAAAAAGGCATCTTTTCCTCAAGACATTTTCCTTAAGACTATCAATCTCTAGAAAGTTGTAGTATGTACACAGCAGCATGGGGGCCCGTGTTCTCGCAGTGGTGCCAAACACACATGTGTAAATGTAGTGCTTTGCCTGCTCTGTTTCACTTTGTGGTCATTAAGTTGAGCTAGAATGTCAGGAGATCTAGAAGAGGTGGGGTGGGACAAAAAGCTAAGGAACAGCACCTAGGCCTCATCTCATGAAAGTTTATGCTTCCTATGCTCGTTGAACTTTGAAAATAGCTAGATGACAACTTCTGTTTCCAATCTCTCTGTTGTTCTATTTTTATAAATCATTTCCAAACGTTGCAAGGTTGACTAGCTATGATTATCTCTCCCCCATCACTGCAGCCAGTGGTGTCTGTTTTGTTATACTTGGTGTTTATGCCTCAAGGCATTCAGTCTTAGAACAAACACCTTACAATGACAGTTTTATGAAGCTTTTTTCTTGCTTATTCAAAAGTGATAATAGCTACTATATCACAGGGTCATAGTTAAACAGTAGGTTCTACAAATTAGTCTAACCCTCTCTGTCCCACATAGTTTAGGATGTAGGACCCAACCACACCTAGTGGTTTTTGGTTGACATGGAGTATTGTTAACGTTTTGCTCAGGTTGATTTCCAGCTGTAACCCTCTCTATCTACAACTCCTGAGTAGATTATTAGAACATGGTCTGACTACTTATTTACTGTATTTCAAAGAAATATGTGTGTATATGTACATATCTATAGATAAAGACTTATCTATGTACATATGTGTATATGCAAACATGTGCATATGCTCACATATATGCACACACACAAATATATCCAATTAGTCAAGTGAAATCCATTACGAGTAAGTTCCTAAGTTTTGTACATCATGCCATATTATACCTGCCTGCAAAAAAGGACTAATGGGACTTAAATGACATCTCATTGTTTAATCCATTGGCTAAATTTAGAAAAGCATGGGAAAACGCTTCTGCCAAACTAATCTGAAACTCAACCATCCCTAAAAACAATGTGCTCCATTATGGTTAATGGAATATTTTTTTTGTTGTTTCTTTAAAGAAAAGTCTTTTATTTTTTCCAGTTCTGGGGCCTGAGCACTGTCCTTGGGCTTTTTCAGGGCTAGAGCTCTACCACTTGAGCCACAACACCACTTTCAGCTTTTTTTAATGTATGTGGTACCAAAGAATTGAACCTGGGTCTTCATTAATGCTAGGCAAACACTCTGCCACTAGGCCAAACTCTAGGCCAAGAAAAGTCTTTTAAGTATATAAGATATGGAGCCCTTTTTCCACCAAGGGCCATTTGGCTATTTATAGCATCATTTTAAGGCCATTCAAAGTCATCAATACAGGCAGACAGCTGCTGGTAGCCAATGAGAAGCATCCAGGGCTGACCAGTCATGTACCAAATGATTTTGAGAGCTTTATCTAGCTTATGGGCCAGGTGCTCCCCATCCCTCTATGTTTAACACAGTATGTGTATACACAGCCCAAACAAACCTACGGACATTGTGGCTCACAAATCAAATGATTTTCTCAAATTGTTCTGTGGGAGTTGACTATTTTTAATTCTAAGCATTTGGAGATTTCATGTAAGTATTCAGATTGGGGCTTTTTCATAAAATCAGGGGCAAACTAAACAGTCATTTTAGTCCAGGCCATGTCCTATGGGTTGCCAACATTTTCTGTCTGCTGTAATCACTAAAGTTCAGAACTCCTGGATGACACCATTAAATAAGCCCCTGATAGCAAAATCCAGGCCCAAGAGGCACATTCATTGTTAGGTTTTATGATTACCTTGACTCACCTCATCCATAGTTGCTGGTCTGTATTTAGCCCTGTATTCACATCTGTGTGCTCTTATTACATATCTTTGTATTAAGTACTATTTATTTTCATCTGTTTAGTAATCTCATCGCCGCCAGTATGACTTGAAGGTCTCTGAATCCTTTTATTTGTATCAGATTTTGTTGCTCTATGTTGTTTTGGAGGATGGTTCTTTTCTCCAAGGTTCGGCAAGCTTTGTCTATGAGGGACTATATGGTAAATAATTTTGGCTTTGCTTATCATATTATTTGTAGCCAAACGCTCAGATCTGCCATGGTATAAAAGCTTCCACAAACAAAAAGGTTTGTCAACTCAGCTGGCCAAATAAAATAGCATCAACCACATGGTTTGAACAACAAATTGATTTTCTAACACTTTCAGAGGCTGGATGGCTAAGCTGGAGCTGTGGCAGGGTCAGGTTCTGGTCAGGGCTCTCTTGTATCTTCTTACTGTGTGTTTTCAGGCTTTTCCTCAGTGTCTCTAAAAGGGAGATGAGGAGATGGACAGATTTGAGACTCATCCTCTCCTTACAAGATCCCCCTGCCTAGAACCTCACCAAATCTTAACTCTAAGTCTCCTCTCCAAATTCAGTCGCATAGTGGGGAGAGCCCCCTTTGGGAGTGGAGGTCAATCATTAGGACCACAGCAGTGTGTACAAATGGGCACCAGATATGTCACCAAAGCTTGTCTTCCCAAACCAGAGTGAGGGCTAGATGGGGCTGGTGTGTTGTTTCCCCAACTGGCTCAGGTCTCTCTCTTTTTTATTTTAGTCAGTCGTGGGGCTTGAGCTCTGGGCCTGAGTGCCATCCCTGAGCTCTTCAGCTCAAGGCTAACCCTCTGCCACTTGAACCATAGCGCCACTTCTGGTTTTGTGGTGACTGATTGGAGATGAGAGTCTCATAGAAGTTAGTGCCTGGGCTGACTTTGAACTGTGATCCTCAGAGCCTCCTGAATAGTTACAATTACAGACAAGAGCCACTGGCATCCGCTCTGGCTCAGTTCTTGATTCAGTTTGAAAGTAAAACTTTAAGTTAATTTCTTTCTCTCTCTTCTTGCTATTGAAATCAGTATCTCTCTAGCTGGCCAAATAGAATGTGAGCAAGGAAGATACATTGTGTTTTTACAGTTACAAAGATAGCTCAGCATATAGGGTATATACTGATCAACCTTGGGGAGGAATGGCAAAGATGGAGAAGATGGCTGCTCAAAATCTGTCTGACTGTCTGGCCTCATGGCTCAAACCTGTGCTCCTAGCTCCTTAGGAGGCAAATATCACAGCTCATGCTTCTCAGCCAATCAAGATATAAAAGTTCATGAGAACCCTGCCCCATCTCAACTAATGTCTGAGCATGGTGGCAGGTGTTCACCTCCTCAATTACCAGGGTGGCACGGTGGTTAGGTGCAGTGGTGTGTGCCATGCATCTCAATGACTTAGAGAAGTTCAACTAAGATCAGCGGCCTGGGCATGAAGAAAGACCCTATCTTGACAAGGCCCAACACAAAATGAGGTTGGTGAGGTGGCTCAAGTGGGTAGAGTACCTGCCTTGAAGGTATGAAACTCTGAATGCAAACCCCAGTACCAAAAACAGAAACCCTCAGACACACATACAAATACTTGTATAAAACTGTCTGGTTGGATCAGGACTGGTGGCTCCTGCCTGTAATCCTAGCTACTCAGGAGGCTGAGATCTGAGGATCCCAAATCAAAGCCAGCCCAGGCATTAAAATGTCCGTGAGTGCCTTATCTCTAATTAACCACCAGAAAACTGGAAGTGGTGCTGTGGCTCAAGGGGTAGGGTGGTAGCCTTGTGCTGAATACCTCAGGGACAGCACCCAGGTCCAGAGTTCAAGTCCCACCACCAAAAACAACAACAAAAAAACACCTGTCCCACCTGTCCTGTTGAACTCTCCCATTCAGATGGTTTTCTAACAAAGTATCGAAGGACCTGGGGCTATGGAGTAGGCCAGAGCCTACCATTAACTCCTAAAGAGACGCTGCCCATACACTCTGCAGTCAGCTCATCAGGGCTGTTCCTGCCCTGAAATCTCCATCTCTAAAGCAATGATGTTTGTTACATTTAAAATGAAAACTAGCCAGGCACCAATGGCTCATGACTGCAACCCTAGCTACTCAGGAGGCTGAGATCTGAGGATAATGGTTTGAAGCCAGCACAGGGAAGGAAATGGAATCCTTATTTTCAATTAACCAGCAAAAAACTGGAAGTAGCGATAGTTTAATTGATAGAGTGACGACCATGAGTGAAAATTTCAGGTGAGAGAATGAGACTCTGGGTTCAAATCCTGGTACCAACATGAAAGGAAAGAGGAAGTTGCCAACAAATTAGCTATATAAAGTACCCAAACAGATCTCAGCATAGTATTCCAAAACAGGAGAAAGCAACACCTCACTTAAAAAATAGATCCCAGTGCTTCACATGAGCTCCGATGAGCTGAGAACAGAGTTTCACCCTGCGCAGCCAAGCTGAACCTATGGCAATAAGGCATGGAAAGGAATCATGGCAGTCCAAGGCTGCATGCTCATTTTGAATCTCACTGAAAGCCCTCATTTCCTGTTGTCTTGAAGGCGGAGGCAGCAGCCTACCCCCCCCCCCCCCCCGCCTTGTTTACCATCTAGCCCCACCACGCTGGCAGCAGCATCAACAGTGTCTGTTGTTTTCATGGGAAGGATGTGTTGACATGTACTCCCTAGCTGGGGATGTAAACATGATGCTGACAGCCAGGAGTGCAGGTACCCGCAGCTTACCAGGGGCAGATGTTTAACCTTGACAGGAGCAGTAATTAACAGAACCTCAGAAACCGGGGCCTCCCCAGGAACCAATTAATAATTTGGTGGGGGGAGATGTGATATGCAAATTTCCCCCTACCAACCACTTCAGAGCGACACCTCCATGCTGTTTCGCTCCCCCATCCATGGACTGAGCTGGGGAGTCATTTGTAACACAGCCCTATGGTGGGGGTGTGAACAAACTGTAATTAGGCAAATGAAGTGTGTATTGCACGTACTTCAGATTAATTTCTGGTCACAAGATGTATGTAGATTGGTAGCATCTTTGTTGCCTAAGGAAGGCTTCATCTCCACTGCTCTTCCACCCTTTGCCCCTCTTAATTCTGCTTTGGTTACTCGCCCATTTATTTACTTTATAACAACTGTATATCAACACGCAAACACACAAACATACATATATACACACACACCATGAAGTCTCCTGACTTTTCAAAGCAAAGGACCCTTTAGTGTGCTTCAAATAGTGTGTATAATCGCCAGGATATAGCATAGATTGCTCTTTCAGCTACAGCAGTGATAACATCCGTTTCCTCTCCCACTGAGGCAAAGAGCATAAAATAAGGCCATGTGAAAGGATGCCAGGCACAAGTTAGGACTTCCCCACAGAGCAAATTATTTGGGGAAAGCACATGATTCAATATAATTGTCCCCAGTGAGATCCCCCTACTGTGGGTTTATGTGATACTGAGTCATCCCACTAAGAAAAAGTCTTACAGGAAATGTAGTTAAATCGTCAGCCTCTCTGGTCTTGCTGCTTAGGCAGAAGTATAAGGCATTAGCTCTCCCAGTTTGTTGTCATATCCTGTAGAGCTGTCCAAATTCACATGCTCAAATTTTAGAGAAGCAAAGCAAAATAATTTCTTTACTGTGTAAGGCCCCAACAAGAAAAGAATAAATACAAGCAAAATGTAGGCCTCCACTATAATTTAGTCTGAATGGTTTCTTCATCATGGTTCCAATGCTAAATCTTCATTCACTTGCAATTATGACTCCAAAGAAGCCATGACCTACTTTTCACTCTGGCAAAACTGCTTCGTCTAGAGGGTCCAAGAGAGTCACTGGGACTGAGCAGCCTTAAGCTGGCTGGGCCCATGGGGCAAAATTAGTGTCACCCTGGTGAGCTAGCAGCAGGACGCTCCAGGGCACAGGGAAAGGTGCTAGGAGTGAGGCTGGGTGCTGGTGGGTTCCAGGATGGAGAGTCTTCAGCCTTGGACCTTGGAGTCTGGCTTGGCCTCTCTCTTATGTGGATAGAGGCAAAGGGGTATAAGTTGTGCTAAGAAGGGACTTAGCTGTGGGGAGCAGACTCTATAGCGACTGCATCAAAATACTTAACCACAATGTGAGTCAGGCATGGAGGCAGAATGACAAACCAGAAAACCATCTGAAGAGAAGATCAGGAGAAGAGGAGAATGACCTGAGCATGAGAGACAGCAGTGAGGCCCCCAGAAATAGGGGGGAGAGAGGAGGATCTGGAAACCAATGACTGGGGCTGTCATTAGCGTGAGGTCTGGTAAAGTAGAGGCTTGATGGCTGTTACCTGTGACGAGACTGGAGCTGGGGAACATGGTGGCACTGTTTTAAGCAGACAGAAACTTGAGGGCAAATAGACACCACTGAAATATTCTTTCCCAGGCCAGGAGTTTGGCCTAGTGGTAGAGGGCTTGCCTAACATGCACATAGGCCCAGGTTCGATTCATCATTACCACATACATAGACAAAAGCTGGAAGTGGTACTGTGGCTCGAGTGGTAGAGCTCTAGCCTTGAGAAAGCCTAAGGACAGTGCTCAGGCCCTGAGTTCAAGCCAGGACTGGTAAAAAAAACATATTCTTCCCCAGAAGTTTAGGTATATTCTTTAATTCCACATTTTGGATCTTATCAAGCTTCATTACAGGAAAGGAATCTCTAATTTGTTATACCCTAGTTCAGCCATTCTCAAACACGGTTAGAGCTTATTAAAATTAAAGGTCACTGAAAATCTGTGCCCTGACCACAAAGACGAATCATTCCATGTCAAAATAATCCTAGCGAGGAGTGTCAGTGTGATGCCGGGATGGACGCATGACAGCCAATCCTGCTGCTAAGATTCACTGAACCTGCTTGTGCAAGGGAAACATTGTCTCCAGGAGCTGGTTAGAAACACAAAACCTCGGTTCTCACCCCAGACTTACTCTGTCCAAACCAGTTTCAGCAAGATCTCCTCCTGATGTGTACACACATCCAAACACAGCTCCAGAAGTTAGGAGCCTACTTGTCCTTTTCCAAGGACAGGACCAGAATAGTGGGTATTAGTCACTGGCAGTGGCCAGAAGAAGGACTGGGTGGTGTCAACAGCAGAGATTTCTTATCTCACAGTCCTAGGCTTACAAGTCTGGAACTGGGATGTTGTCAGGGCTGAGCAGACCTGCTCTACACAGCCCGCACATTAGCCCTCCATGGCCATTGTCATGTTAACAAGGTATTCTCCTTGGAGTGTTTTCTTTTTCTTTTTAGAAAGACTATCTGGAGGTTGTAAACCTAAAATTTTATAGTATGCCTAAATCTGATTTCATTAATTATATCTGAAACAAATGAATATCCAAATGAGGTCCCATTCCTGGGTACTAGAGATGAGAATTTTATGTCTGTATGACAGTACTATGGCTTGAACTCGGGGCCTTATAAGAGCTAGGCAGGCACTGTACCCCTTGAGTCACATGCCAGACTGATGGTTTTCATTTTTGTTTCATTGAGGTTTTGTGTTGTTTCAGTATCTAGAGTATATCCTAGCATTGTTTTTTTTCTTTCTGTCTATACATCTTTATATATACATATATATGTATATATGCGTACATATGTATATATATTGCATATAGTGAGTGTATCTGCTCACTTTTTCTCCTATTTGTGTATCCCCCCTTTCTTGTCCCTACCCTCAACAAAATGTGTCTTGGCATCCTGGTATTCTTTTTCATTATTATTTTTTTTGATAGGGTTTTGAACTTATGTCCAGGCAAGCCTAGGCCACAATTCTTTATTCACACTTCCTGTTTAGCTGGGATTGTAGGTGCTTTTTATTGGTTAATAAGAGCGTCTTACAAACTTTGGTTTTGCCCAAGCTGGTCTTGAACAACTATCTTCCCAGCCTCCATCACTCCAATATCTAGGGTTATCAGCATGAATCGCCATGCCTGGCCTAGAACTAGAGCTGCTATATGTTAACTAATGGAGATGGACAGGTGAGATTCTAGTATGTCAAAGCAACATGAATCTCTGCATCCTGGAGGTGTGTAGTAGATTCTGAAACTAAAATAAGGGCTGAGGTCTTTAATCATCCAGAGGGATTCTTGTAAAGCCCATCCAGGATTTCTCAACCTCAGATGAGGGACACTTAGGGCTGGCCAGCTCTGCCACAGGATGTATGTCACAGATTGAGTTCTAAGTTGTGTAGCAGCCCTATCTCATTCGGACAGCCAAGTCAATGTGTATGTAAATGTCTCCAGACATTGCCAGGGCCACCTGGCAGATCCAGGGAAGTCGTCTAGGATGAGAACTGCAGAGCTAACCAACAAAACCAGTCAGTGGTCAGCTCTGACCTAACCAGTCCTGCCTTCCCTCTCCCAATACCTGTGTTCTTATGACTGATTCGCTCATCTCCAAAGTTCCTGCCATGGCTGAAATCACATTTATATAGATCTATGACTCAGCTTTTTCCTTGTTTTTGTAGTGCTCATAATTGTTGTGTACATGAGAATAAAAAATAAAGGACAATATGCTTGGCATTTTTTCCCCCTTATCCTGAGGCTTGAACTCAGCCCAAGGACAGTGCTCAGGCCCTTTCTCAAGGCTAACCCTCCATCAGCTGAGCCACATCACCACTTCTGGCTTTTTTTTCTATGTATGTAGTATAGAGGAATCAAATCTGGGCCTTTGTGCATGCTAGGCAAGCACTCTCCTACTAAGCCAAACTTCCAGCCCTATGCTGGGTACTTCTAAGATCATATACAAAAAGAAGAGCATCCTAAGTTTGTCATGTTGTACCCTAGGTTGGTAATAATATTTGGTAAGACATCCAGAAGTGTGCTTAAGCCCAAGGGAACATGATATGAAAGAAAATTAAATCTATAGCCTTACTCTCATTGAAGTTTCTTAACATTATTGTACATTGTCATGCTTTACAACAAATAAGTGACATGGTTTTCTGAAATGAAAAGAATATACATGTATATTTTGTGTTTGTATATGTGTGCATATACACATATATTATCTATATACTCATATAGGATATATGTGTATGTGTATGCACACACAAACATACCCACACATGTAATAGAGACAGATATTTCTCTGATTCAATTTTGGTTGCCTCAAATGCAGCTGAACATGGGGGGGTGAACAGGAAGGAAAGGAGGGAGGGGGAAGAGAGAGGGGGAGAAGAGAGAGGGGGGAAAAAGAGAGATATTGTACTGGGGCTTGAACTCAGGGCCTCAAGGTTGCTCAGCTTTTCCTTTTCATCTGGCATTCTTCTACTTGAGCCATGCCTCCAATTCTAGCTTTGTGCTACTTAACTGGAGATAGGATAAGATCCGCTCAGATCTGTCTGCTCAGGATCCTCAGATCTCAGCTTCTTCAGTAGCTAGGATTATAGGTGTCAGCCTCTGGCACCCAGCCAGTATGTGATTGTATGGAAAAAAAGAAAAGAAAAAGCTATTATTATAGCAACATCTGTTGGGTATATTTAAATTGTTTTTCACAATCATTGAAGCTTCTCAATAGTATATGCCTAGTAAATGGTCTCAAAAAAGATAATAAAGGAGGTTGAATTTCCCAGCTGGCAGGATTGATGGTTAGGTTAAGAAATTCAATCAAATTGAGAAACTATATACTTGGTATTCTTGTGCGTCTGGTTCTGTGGGCTGATGGCAGGTCAATGATGTGGATCTGTGATACATGGTGTCTATTTGGGACCCTCCTCCATCCAGGCCAGGCAGTGAACTGGCACAGGGATTGGGGAGATAAGATGCTCTAGAGCAAGCCAGTCCCAAGCGCAGCAGGTAGACAAAATACACTATAATGGCTTATTTCATCACTAATGCCCAACCAGCAGGGTTTGAGATTCTGTTGTAGGCATTACAGATCAGCAATGATAGAATTCTGCTGCCTTTGGGGAACTCACTGGTGACTATATGGATTCACGAAGTTCCTGTCAACTGTGCATGGCAGTGCTTGTATCCCAGCTACTTAGGACATGAAAGGGCTTCAGTGTGAGGCCACCATGTATACCATTGTATAGAGAAGTAGGGAACAAATTGTTGGGGATAAGGGAAGGTCAAAGATGATCTTCACAAGAGAGTACTTTCTGTGTATTTGCGTACTGCTGCAGAGGCTTGAATTCAGAGCCCGAGCACTGTCCTTTAGCACTTTGGCCCAAGGCCAGCACTCTACTACTTGAGCCACAGCTAGACTTTCAGCATTTTTGCTGGTTAATTGGAGATAAAGGTTTCATGGCCTTTTCTGCTTGGATTGGCTTTAAACCTCAATCTTCAGATCTCAGCTTCCTGAGTAGCTAGGGTTACAGGCGTGAACTATTGGTGCCTAACAAGAGCTGACTCATACACTGAGCCTTACAAGGTGCTTTTGCACTCAACTAAATGGAATGGTAAAGCAGAGGAAACTGACACAGGAAAGATGCATGCAAAGAAGAGGGCTAGAAACAGCAGCTACGTTCCAGAAGCAAGAAGCTCACAGTTGGGTGGGGCTCTGGCCAGGCAAGACTTAAACCATAGAAAAGTGTCAGATAATGACGGGTTTCTAAGCCCTATAAAAGAGTGTGGGTTTAATTCTACAGGCGGTGGGAAGCCACTAAAAAAGAAGAGAAAAGTAATAAAACACTCCTATTGATTTTAGAAGATGAAACAGCAACGAATTCATGGCCAAGTGCTGCTCTTCAGGATAGTCAGACCTTTCATTTCTATGAAAATGATGGACCACCACAATAGCAATTTTAGGCCCAAATAGCAGAAGTGCACCTTCAGATCAATAAGTAAGAAAGGAAGGAGGGGGAGGGAGAGGGTCCTGGCTGGCATCTTCCACGTTCCCCTTGACAGCCAAGACAGTCCTGAGCTCAGTGATGAGCTGGCAGCAAGAATGAAGTACAAAGTCAAAGGCCAGTGGCTCACACCTGTAATCCTAGCTACTCAGGAGGCTGAGATCTGAGGCTCATGGTTCAAAGGTCAAAATCAACCCAGACAGAACATCCACGAGATTCTCATCTCCAACAAACTACCAAAAAAAAAAAAACCCACCAGAAATAGAACTGTGGCTCAAGTGGTAAAATGCTAGCCTTGAACACAAGCGTCGTAGGGATAGTTCCCAAGTCCCAGGAGCAGAAGAAAGGATTGTGGAGTGCAGGATAGAGAATGCTGTAGATGCCCGTGATGAGGCCACCAATGGGGTAAAGTGATTTGACCCTTCTCTGGGAGGCCCTGCCTCATAGGTGGGAAAACCTTGTCCTGGCTGTCACTGCTTACCTATGGAGGTGTAGCTCCCCTGACTGCAGCTGAGCCTGAAAGGTGGGCATCAGCCAAGGCTTTGTTGTACTAGAATGTTATCACTGACTCTCATCGAAGTTAGGGCTCCAGAGATGAAGCACAGTCAAGTTCCAGAGCAGGTACTACATCAGTCCTAGCTTTGTTGTTCAGCTCCTTCGTAGATGCTATGAGCTCTCTAACATACTTTCAGTAAACCCCTGCCTTTGTGAGGGGGAGAGGGAGGAGCATATTTGTTTTATCTGCTTGCAAGAATAAAATCCCTACCTAATGCAAAGGGTTGCCATGATGCAAGTAACCTGTTGCTATGCTTCTCCTCTGATGGAAGCGACAGCGCCTCTTGTGGCAAGAGTCCCACATTGCAGCCCTTGAACCTTAGCCTAGGCAGGGGTCCAGAGGAATTCCTTCCTCTCCATCCACTATGGATGACACCAGGACATCGGCTTCTACAGAGAGTGCTGTAGTCACAGACATCGATGCAAAGTCCTGGCCAACCTGGCAGAGCCAAGTCAGCTGTCAATAGGATGGCCCAGCTCTCTGCTTATTTCTTTTCTTCCCCTTCCACTTTTTCCCAGGGACTGCCATGTTTCTGCTCATTTCCCCTGTCCCTGACACTTGAACAATAAGAGAAGCAAGATGTAGAACAGAACAGATTAGAAAAGGGGAAAATCTGAGAGAAGTTCTCAACTCGACAGGCTCTGCCCTTTTATATGTAGCCTTTAATACCCATTATGAAATATCATGCCTGCTCATGGCTGGGGAGAGGAAGACACCACCAGCTCCCCTACGAGTAATGTGTTTTGAGTCGTGTGGATTTATGTCCAGCTTCTGATTTCATGTTTCTTTATTTAATATGTATTTCTATGATGTGCAGAACCTAATTAAAATTCTGAGTTAATGGATCTGAACATATATTTCTATAATGTGTAAGACGACTTAATTTAGCATAATTATCAAGATGAACCAATCGAACATTACAAGAAAATTGCAACCTGTCAGAAAACAAGAGGGCTCGCATTACAGCACAGTCCTTACCCTCTGAGCCCCTCCCAGCTCTAGAGAAGCTACACAATGCGCACAAATTGTCACTTCCCGATTTGATGCTACATTGGTGCGTTGATTAATTATTGTGAAGTGAAACAGCTAACAAAGAAGGGTAAATAAAAATAACTTCTTGCATCCCCCCAAAGGGTGTAAATTCTAAACTCCAATGCATGACAGTAAGCAAGAATGATCAACAATGGAGCAGGCTGAATGAATTCACGTACTTCAGCCTTTGAGCCTAGAAACAAGCCTGTGTGCTGGGCTATCCACTTGTGGTTCTGCTCAAGTGCAAAGATGACTTTCTCTGCTACTTCTCCTGGGGATTCAGAAACTTGTTTGTTGTTATCATCAATGGATCCTGGATGCAGGTAGCAGCTGTCTGTGAGCCTTGACCCTTTTCCTCTCCATTTGGTTTGGCTTGGCTTTCTTTTCTCCTAATTGCCTTCTTTCTTTTCTTTTTATAAAACAACTTGTATGCCTACACTGGGACTTGAACTTAGGACCTTATACTCCCATTTGGTGTTTTTGCTCAAGGATGTTTTACCATTTGAGCCACATCTCTACTTCCAGCTTTTTACTGGTTAATTGGGGATTAGAGTCTCTTGGATTTGTCCACTGGGTGTTAGGCTGGCTTCAAACTTCAATCCTCAAATCTCAGTCTCCTGAGTTGCTAGGATTATTGGCATGAACTACTGGTGCCTGACACTTCAAATTTCTTAATATGGACTGAGCAAACTCTGCAGACAAAGATTTCACTATATGTTTCACTAGACTTGCATCTGGACACTTCCTGTCCCAGCCTTCATGTTCAGTCACACCTTGATCTCCACTATCTTAGTATTTTGCCTTACTCGAAACCCCTAACATGCTGGCTTCTATGTCCTTAATTTTTTTTTTGCCAGTCCTGGGCATGAACTCAGGGCCTGAGCACTGTTCCTGGATTTTTTTTTTCTCAAGGATAGGGCTCTACCACTTGAGCCACAGCACCACTTCTGGCTTTTTGCTATATATGTGGTACTGAGGAATCAAACCCGGATCTTCGTGCATGCTAGGCAAGCACTCTACCACTGGGCCAAACTCCCAGCCTTTCTAAGTCCTTATTGAGCTTCAGCTCAGTGCCAGGCACAGAGCCAGCACCTATTAGGGACTTGATGTACATATGTGGGAGGACAGACCACCCTAGTATCGATCTTTCTGCCCATCATCTTCTCTTAATGCTCTTAGCCCAGCTTGGCTCCTCAGAGATCTTGTGCATGGCAGCTTCATCCACTTTTTTCTCTCTATCCTGATTCCTAACATGTTGCAAACCAAAAGAAAGTGTTCGGTAAAACAACCACAAAACAATACCAAATGCCAGACTAGACATCCTAATGAGTTGTGTAACTTGGCCCTTAGGACTTCTGCCTGGGCAGCTAGGCAGCTCCCACCCATCACACAAGAGCTCCATCCCGTATGGTGAGCGTGCACACCCTGGGCCCAGCAGAGAGTGCTCCCTGATAAAGCCCATCGCTCCACCAGAGCCTACTTTAATGGATGTCCAAGAGGCCTTCTCCCTGGATTCTTCTCCCCTATTCATTTTTTCTGTTCTATAGCTTGAACTCAGGGTCTTGGAGCTGTCTCTAAGATTTTTTCTGCTCAAGGCTAGTGCTCTATCACTTTGAGCCACAGCTCCACTTCTGATTTTCTGGTAGTGAATTGGAGATAAGAGTCTCGGGAACTTTCTGGGCCAACTTCAAACCGAGATCCTTAGCCTCCTGAGTAGCTAGGATTACAGGTGTGATCTATCAGCACTCAGCTCCATTATTCTTACAGTCTCTTATTTTGTTGCAGCAAATATCACCACTTTATTTTTATTTTTGTTTTTAATTTCTTTTTGCATTAGAAGGGTCTGAATTCAGGGCTTCACACTTGCTAGATAGACGCTCTACCACTGAGTCATACTTGTTCTACTAATTATTTTTGAGATAATCTCGCTTCCTGGACACATGACCCATATATCTGGCCTGTGATCCACTATTTCAAGCTTCCTGTCACATTTAGGATGACAGGTATGTGTCACTATGGCCATCTATAGGTTGAAAAGGACTGCTCAAACTTTTCTTCCCAGGCTAGCCTAGAACTACAGCCCCTCTGATCTCAGCCTCCCGAATAGCTTGAATTTAACCACCTGTTCCTAACAGGCAACCATCCCTTTCTTCTGATTCTTGGATCTGTGCAAGCAATACAAATTCCCACTATTTCTGGATTCTCTAGTTGTTTAAGTTAGAAAACCCCCCTACAAGCTCTTCTTTTTCTATGGTGTACTTCCCAGCACATAGCTTTGACATGGGATATCGCCATTGTCTCCAGCCCCCAAAGTTGGGTGCCAAGCAGGGATGAGGGTAGGGTAAGGGATAGGAGGTTCATGTGACTCAATTCCTCCTTTTGCCTATTTTTCTTAATTTCCTGAAGCTTTTTGTTTTGTCCAAATATACTGTATTTGTAGCACTCATTTCATTTGTATCCAAGATAGATCCTGGTCAAAACTTCTCTCTTGCTTTCTGGGGTCATACTCGAGTGTCACTCTGAGTATAGTCTCCTTGGCTTGCCCTTTATATGTCCTCTGAGAGCCCCTTCCAAAACTACTCGTTGACTTTCCACTACCCCGCCTTCCTTGCCCTACAAAACTTTTTCTGGGGCTGGGAATTTGTCTAGTAGTAAAGTGCTTGCCTAGCACGCATGAAGACCCTGTAGATCCTCGGTACCACATACACAGAAAAGCCAGAAGTGGTAGATCAAAAGGGCAAGAACAGTGCTTAAGTCCTGAATTCAATCACCAAGACTGGTCAAAAAAAGTTTCCTTCTTCACATCAAAACTTCTACCCAGGCACCAGTTCTCACATAATAATCCCACTCAGGAGGCTGAAAGCTGAGAATCACAGTTTGGAGCCAGTTTGGGTGGACAAGTCCATGAGACATTTATTGCCAATTAACTAGCAAAAAGCTTGAAGTCGAGTTTTGTGGCTCAAACAAAAAAGCTAATCAAGAACACAAGGTCCTGAGTCAAGTCCCAGTACTAGCCTGTGTGCATGCACACACAAAGCACCTTACCATCCTTGTTTGCCCCAAATGACTGATGTCGCCTAGATGCTTGAGGGCACAGAGGGGCTTTTTGTCTTCTTGGCCTAGAAATAACAGGCTGTCAATTCACACTATGCCCATTTAACAGCTTCCGCCTAGTCTGTGCGGTTCAGAGGGCTGTGGACTGTGACTTGGTGCAGATTCAAACCTCCTTGTCATTGAACCATCAGATTTAGCCACTTTTCCAGAAGAACGTGGTGCCAACATTCTTCTTT
This sequence comes from Megascapheus bottae, assembly GCF_031878675.1. Taxonomy (NCBI): domain Eukaryota; kingdom Metazoa; phylum Chordata; class Mammalia; order Rodentia; family Geomyidae; genus Megascapheus; species Megascapheus bottae. The sequence continues at coordinate 18,933,844 of NC_143513.1, read as the reverse complement.
GGCACTGGGCTTAGTGGCCATCTGGTCTTAGAAGCAGTAAGTACCAATTTCACCAAGCCACTCATGCGTCCCCTCAGCCTTCACAGAGCCAGAAGTGGAGCAGGAGAGCAATAGGATAGTGTTACACGCACACAGCGCTACTGTGAGAAACTTAACTTTCACAGTCCAGGATTTGTGACAATATGGAGGAAATACATAGTTTCTAAAACTATACAATTTTCAGTTTGCCTCAAACTATAACAAATAGATTAGAAGAAGGTTCAAAAGTTGGTTTCTATTTGGATTTACTAATGTTGGCATTCAATCACTATTAACTTTTCCTTCGATACAAGTTCTTACAATATGACCCAAGCAGGCCTTGAACTTGTGATCCTCTCTACCATCTGGGATTACAGATATGTAGCACAGTGCTTGGTGAAACCTCCATTAACTGTTTATTCTCCATTAATTCTTTTTTTTTTTTTTGCCAGTCCTGGGCTTGAGCTCAGGGTCTGAGCACTGTCCTTGGACTTTCTCAAGGCTAGAGCTCTACCACTTGAGCCTCAGCACCACTTCCGGCTTTTTTCTATGTATGTGGTACTGAGGAATTGAACCCTGGTCTTCATGCATGCTAGGCAAGCACTTTAACCACTAGGCCAAACTCCCAGCCCCTCACCATTAATTCTTTTGCTAATAGTATACCTATGACCATCTCATGCTCAAGTGATATCTGGACTCCACGGTCCTTCAACCAACGGAGACCTTTGTCCTAGATGGTCATCCATGTCCTTTGAGAGTATCATGGTCATGTGATACTACAGAGCTTGGGTTTTAAGAGGTATAAGGTGAGGAGCTGGACATATAGAAGTGATCACTAAAACCACACGGTATTGTACATGAGGCTACAAGCAAACATAGAGATCACAACAGGGAAATGGAAACACAGAACGTTCATCGGGGTTTGAACATAAAAAGATTGAACTGGTGGGTTACTTTGTGCCAGTCCTGGGGTTTGAACTCAGGTGCCAGGTCCCTGTCCCTGAGCTTCTTTTGCTCTACCACTTGAGCCACAACTCCACTTGTGTTGTTTGTTGTGCTTCAGTGGAGATAAGAGTCTGTAATCCTCAGATATTCAGCCTTCTGAGTAGCTAGGATTCTAGCTGTGAGCCAGTGGTGACTGGCTGAACTTGGCGGGTTATAAAACGATCACCTAAAAGGCCAGGGTCGTGGAGAGTGCCAGAGGTGATGGCGGGTCGAGTCTGCTGGACCACTGCCCAGAATGGGCTCCTATGTGAGGCATACACCTAACGTGGTAATAGGAGCAATAGGCGTAGCCAGTGCGCTTTCATGTGCTGACAAGTTCTTGGCCCTCTGATAATTTGACCCCTTTACAGCTGATTTCCATGGAGCAGTTGTGTTTTTGACAGAAATGTGCCCATCCTGTGTCCTCCTCCTTGCCCCAGAGGTACTCAAGTAAGATAAAAATAGCCTGGGAAAATGATGGATACAGCCAGGAGGCTGAGACCTAGAGGACTGTGCTTCAAAGCCAACCTAGGCAGAAAGGTCTGTGAGACTTAGTGTCCAATTACCTAGCAAAATGCTGGACTGGAGACATGGTTCAAGTAGCAGAATAGCAGCTACAAGCAAGCACACCTGAAGAGTACAAGGTCCTAAATTCAATCCCTGGTCCTCTCTCTCTCTCTCTCTCCCTCCCCCTCCTCCTCCCCCTCCCCCCCTCTCTCCCTCTCCCCTCCCCCTCTCTCAAAACACAAATGGTGAATAGAGGAATCAAGTTCCCCAACACCATGGAAATCCCCAAATCATCCTAGATTGATTATTAGTGATTTCATGAACATTCAGTAGCTGGTAGCTGCTGAAATCAGTATTATTTACTTCATTTATAACATTACAGAAAGTGTATTTGAACTAGAGCAGATCATCTCCTGAGGCTGCTATTTAACCTCCAGCCCACACCCTCCCACTCATCCCACCAGGAGGAGACACCCCAGACAAGCACAGCTAACATGACCATCCCAAGGCACAAGTGTCATGGTTTAGGCAGCATTAAAATGTGCCATAGCCAGAATATGAGACGAAGAGAATGGAACCTCAAAGAGCTAAAAAGATTGTGGGTATGTGGATATGGATCACCTGGTAGAACACTAGTCAGTGAATGCAAGCATCAGATACCAAGCCTGGGTATGGGTCTACAACCTAAAGGAAAGAAAAAACATTTATACAAGTTAAAAGAGGCAAAAAAGAAACCACCACTATAACCAATAGCTTGTTCTGTATTAGCACACTAAGAGTTTATAATAGTGAATCCACAGTAGATATTGCTAAGTGACTTAGTGGATTTTATCATATCTCTGCTTTTAGAAATTAATAAACCTGCTGGGTGCTAATGGTACACACCTGTAATCCTAGCTACTCAGGAGACAGAGATCTGAAGATCATGGTTCAGAGCCAGGCCAGGCACAAAAATCTGAGACTTTTTATCTCCAACTAAACACCAGAAAACTGGAAGTGGTGCTGTGGCTCAAGTGGTAGAATGCTAGCCTTGAGCCAAAGAACTCAAGGTCAGGGCCCAGGCCCAGAGTTCAAGTCCCAATTGAAAAAAAAGTCCAAGCACAGAATGTTTAAAATTTTGCCCCAGATAACACAGCTAGAAAATGCTGTTAGAATTCAAATTCATTTCTGCTTGATTCCAATTCCTGATAATGGCAAAGCAAGCCTCATAAAGAAGCCAAACTTCTCACTCTGAACATACTTTGCTAGACAGGGACCAGACTGGAAAGTCAAGATTCTGAACTTCAGAAGATGCTCTAGAGCTGGAGAGCACTGTGGCCTGTCGTCATAGCTACTCTAGAGTCCATGAGACTCTTATCTCCAATTAACCACCAAAAAACTGGAAGGCCTAACTGACAGAGCACTAACTCTGAGTGAAAAAAATACCCAGGCCCTGAGTGCAAGCCCAAGTACCAGCACATACACACAAGGAATTTGTTATAATACACTCATTTGATTTTTAAATTACTTTTGTGCAGAAGGTAGGAATTGGGACAGTAAAACTTCATCAGATCATGTACTTGTAGTACAACAAACCACTGACTTCAAAATAGAATTTTCTACAGAATAACTCAAGAATCTGGACAAACTGAGCTCACAGCCTATTGTTTGTTGACAAAATCACACCGAAATCTCATATTTCCCTCCCTCCCTCCCTCCCTCCCTCCCTCCCTCCCTTCCTTCCTCCCTCCTTCCCTCCTTCCTTCCTTTCTTTTCCAGTCCTGAAGCATAAACTCAAAGCCTGGATGCTGTTCTCTAGCTTTCTTTCACTCAAGCTAACATTTTACGACTTGAGCCACACCTCTGGTCCAGCTTTTTTGATGGTTAATTAGAAATAAGAGTTTTATGGGCTATCCTGCCTGGGCTGGCTTTGAATCATGATCCTCAGATCTAAGTTCCTTGAGTAACTAGGACTACAGGCTTGAGCCACCAGCACCTGGCTAGCTTTGCTTTTTCAAAATACAGTATTAGTCAAACCCTCAGCCTAATTTTAATTTTGTTCTAAAGTCTAAGTGCCAGTGATTGTATATAGAGATTCCCTCCTTGAATACTTGTTTAACACATCATTTGAAATATGATATAAAAATCAGTTAATAAATTTTTTAATAAAAAAGAAAAAATATATAGTATTAGTGTTACTATGAAAGTGCTATACATAGGTGTTGCCATATTTTTTTTTGGTGCTGGTCTGGGGTTTGAACTCAGTCTCATGCACTTGCTTGGCTTTCTACCACTTGAGCCATTTCTCCCTTCTTGCTGGTTAATTGGAGATGAATCTTTCAAACATTTCCACCTCTGGATCTTGGGTCCTCAGATCTCAGGCTCCTAAGTGGCTAAGATCACAGGTCTCAGCCACCAGCATCCAGTTATGGCTTCAATTTTTTTTTCAAAAAAGATCGCCAGTGTGGTTAATCTGATGATGTTATTTAGTGACTATCTGAAAATGACTTAATATCCCAAGTATTTGGAATACTTAGAAATATTTTTTTTGTCGGTTATGGGGCTTGAACTCTGGGCCTAGGTGTTAAAAATAATTTTTAAGCTGCCAGATTAGACTCCTACTTGTTTGCTATTGGTTCTTAGAGTACATGTTGACATTGGGTGGCCATCCTGCAGGTGATGGAGCCTGCCTCTGAAGTTATAAAAGTGCCATAATAGTGTGGAAAATGCAAATTCCTGTCTCCGTAACTCACCTAGAACTTGATAGATGGAATCATGGAGTGGGGGGTCTTGGTGTGTGGAGGAAAGAGCAACCCCGCTGTGGGAGTTGCTCTTGGCCGTTCTTAAGAGCCAGGTGTTTGGAGTATCCCATCTTTTCTTCCTCTCTACTCCCAAGAGAGTCTATGGAGAAAACTTTTAGAGCCATACATGACATCCTAGTAATTCTTTCTTAAACACAGTATGAAAATGCCATATATATATATATATATATATATATATATATATATATATATATATATTTTGTTTGTTTGTTTGTGGGTCATGGGGCTTGAACTCAGCCTGGGCACTGTCTCTGAGCATTTCAGCTCAAGGCTACCGCCCTACCCTTGAGCCAAGCCCCACTTCCCATTTTCTGGAGGTTAGATGGAGATAAGAGTCTCAGGTCCTTTTGTGCCTGAACCTTGATCCTCAGATCTCAGCCTCCTGAGTAGCTAGGATTACAGGCATGAGTCACCTCACCTGGCTAAAAAGGTTATAGTTTGTGTCCCCAAATTGAATATTGAAATGCAGATAGACCAGCTAAGCTCTTTTTTCTTAAAATACTCGCCATTCATCATTGTGGCAGGACAGATGAAGTTTTTGCTTCATAGATTTTCCCCTATCTAGGTTATTTTTAGAGTACAGAAAATGATTAGTTTTAGAAAGAAAAGAACAGTATATGTGTTTGGGAAGGGTGGGTCAAATACCAACCCTGCTTCAATCCCCATCACAACATGCAGCTTACCTTTATTACTTTATTAGTGATTTAGACCAGGTACAGTGGTTGACACTGTAATCCCAGCAGTAGAGAAATTGCAGCAGTATTGTGAATTGAGGGTGATCCGGAGTTGAATCACCCATCTTAACAAAATAAACAAAACCTCTACCTTGTTAGGAAAATGGAGACAGCTCAAGGAAATCAACACAGATCAATTTTCCTTCATTTTTAACTTTTCAACTGTAAAAAAATCTTCTGAGAGGAATTTGTCAGGGCCCTTCCAATTTACAGAAGGGATTACATATTTAAAAAAATCAAATGTAAGAGATAGATGATGAGATAGCTAGCTAGCTAGCTAGCTTGATTGAATTATAGCATTTTAGACTATTTGGGGCACTATAAGATAATATGAAGCACTTGCCCCATCTATTTTTTTTCTTTTCTCACAATCCATTTTTTAATGAAGAATTTATTAACATTGATTTTTACATCATATTTCAAATGACATGTTTAACAAAAAGTGTTCAAGAAGGGAATTTCTATATACAATCACTGGCATTTAGTTTTTAGAACATAATCAACTTAAGCTAAGGATTTGTATATCATAGATATATATTAATTTATGAAATAAAAACATGTCTATAGTCATAGGTTTTTATGTCTATATAGTTATGTTTATATTTCCAATACCATGTCCAAGGATTGGGTATGCAAATATTGAGTCCTTGCTCTAGTACTCTTTGGATCTAATAGCCACATATTAAGGATACCATGTGCCTTTTGTTCCTTAGGTCTTGACTTGTCTCACTCAACATGATTCGCTCTAGATTCATCCACTTCCCTGCGAATGCCATTATTTTATCTTGTCTGTTGGCTGTGTAGAATTCCATTGTATATATACCACATTTTCTGTATCCATTCATCTGCAGTAGGGCATCTGGATTGTTTCCATTGCCTGGCTATTGTGAATAGTGCAGAGATGAACATAGCTGAGCAGGTGTCCTTATCATATCTTGGGTTATGATGTTCAGGGTACATGCCCAGAAGTGGTATGGCGGGATCATAGGGAAGGTCTATTTTCACACTGCTTTCCAGAAAGGCTGAACTGGTTTACATTCCCACCAGCAGTGTAGTAGGGTTCCTTTTTCTCCACAACCCTGCCAGCAACTGTCATTGTCTGAGTTCAAAATCTTGGCCATTCTTGTTGGGGTAAGGTGGTATCTTAGGGTTGTTTTTATTTGCATTTCCTTTATGACCATCGATGATGAACATTTTCTCATATGCTTTTCTGCCATTTTAATCTCTTCTGATAAGCCTCTCTTTAGTTCCCATGCCCATTTAGTGAATGGTTTGTTGGGTTTGGGGGGAGGGGATTAGTTTCTTGAGTTCCCTGTAGATACTAGATATTATGCATTTGTCAGATGTATTGTTGGTAAATATCTTTTCCCAGTTGGTTGGCTGTCTCTCTACTTTTGCAACTATGTTTTTATCTGTACAGAAACTTTTTATTTTTAGGTAGTCACATGTATTGAGTCTCTCTCCAATCTGTTGTGATCCTGGGATTCTGTTCAGGAATCTTTTGCCTGTGCCTATGAGTTCCAGTGTCTCTCCTACTGCCGCTTGCTGGCCGTGGGGGCTTCCCAGTCCGGGGCCCTCTGCAGCTTTCTCAGCTTGGAGCTGGCTAGGAGTGGTGAGGGAGGGGTCCCCGCATTTGGGATTCTTTGAGGAAGTTGGATGTAAGCTTTATCTGGATTTCTTTTTCGGTTTGAGTCCTTCTCCGTTGCTTCTTGAGTTTGTTGTTGTGGTTTTCTTAAGGTAGTTGGCTCGTGAGGAAGACCAAACCAAGCACAGTCTGCTTTGGATCCTCTCTGATGGTGCTAGAAACAGGCCCTGTGGCAGGCAGCGAGTCTCACCCAGGGCAGTTGTGCTCTGAGCTCCTGCCATAAGCCCCTTCTGGCTCCCTCTGAACTGGCTGTGTGCTCTTGGTTCTGTGCAGCCCGTGGGCCCTGATGAGCTGAGACCCCACCTACCCTGCCTTTTCTCCTGGACTGGTCCATTGTCACTGACAAACAAATCTTGTGGCTTTAGCAAGGACCCTGAAGGTCTACTGGCCTGCAGACAAAAGTGGTTCACATTTCAAATCCAAATAGCTGGGCTGGGGGAGCGGGGGATGAAAGACTTGCTGCCTCCCTGGCCTTGACTTCAGCTTTCTTGTTCTTTCTTACTGTTCCTTTTTCCTTTTTTTGTTGGTCTCAGAGGCAGCTTTCAAAAAGCAGCTGAATTGAGCTCAGGACACAAAAAGAAAAAAGAAAGAAAAAATTGAAAAGATAAGCATCCAGAAATCTGGGAGAAAGGAAACCTCATGAACATAAGCCTGACCTCAGCTGACTCAAATAAGGTGTTCATTACCGAACAATTAGAACCACCTACACAGGACAAAGTGAATTTGTAATCAACAGGTAGTAATAGCAGAACCCCTGGCACAGCCAAGAAATATTAGAGTGGATTATCCACGAAGAGAGGATTAGAAAGAACGAGACCCAGAACCCAGCAAAGGCAACCCCAGCAGGCCAGCTGGCTAATGTTTGGGATAATAATTCCAAACATATTAAAATAAATTGTGAGAAAGAAAAGGCTGAAGGAAATGAAAGCAAGCTTCACACGATACTGTATATTGTGGATAAAACCATGCACATTTGCAATAATCGCTTCCCCCAGAGGTCACAGTAAAGGAGCCACCAGCAGAGAGCAGTAGAATGCAGTCACGAAGCACTCCACATGTTAGCACATTAGTTGTTAGGGGCTGGCTGGGATGGGGAAGACTGAAAATAGGAACCTGCCTACTGGAAACGGCTCTTGGTCCTGTTTTTCTATGGCCGAAACATTATTTCAGCCATAGACAACGGAAAGGTGATAGACAATGTCTCCCATCTTGGATGGGGTCCTCAATTGCCTGAAATGATAGAGTCAGAGAGACATGCTTCTGTTTCCTCTCTTCTGAGGGAGGGTCTCAAAATAAGAATGGTCAAACCCTTTTTCAGTCTTGGCTGTAAGGAAAGGAGAATAGTTGCAAACTGACAAAGGCCAAAATGGACCATAGCCATTTTTATTTCTCTATTCTGAGTTTGTCCCATGGTTTATCTTGAGTGTCCAAGAAAATCTCTCTCTCTCTCTCCCTCCCTCCCTCCCTCTTTTCCCTCCCTCCCCCTCCCCCCTCTCTCCCTGTTGCTCTCCCTCCCTGCCCCCATCTCTTCCCCTCCATACATGTACATGCATACATACATGTACATCTATTTGAAGCTGGCTCATCAGTGTGTAAGGTTGGAAAGATCCAGGGAGAAATGGAGAGAAGATAGAGGAGATACTGAGGAAAATTGCCAGGAACCAGATCATACTCATAACTCTATACTGCCAAAGAATTTGACTATGGCAGTTTTGTGGATAGCAAGGGTGGTGTTCCTGTGTTAATTGTGCTCACATATTGCCTTCCTTCCAGATAATTACTGTGTCCCACATATTTTGGTGTTCTTTCTGTGTGATGGCTGTTTATCTAGTTGGTCTCCATTGAAGCTGATAGACTTTCATGAGTGCATGATGTCATAATGCACTTCTTTCAGAGTTCTTATCAGTCCAAGATTAAATCTACATCCCCATTGTTTATCCTTCCAAAGCTTCAAGGCTCTGTAGTAGGATTTAGCCTAGAAAATAATGGATCTGGATCCATTGAGATAAATTTAAAAATTGAATTATAACCCCAGCTTTGTATAACTACTCAGAAAACTAAGATCTGGAGAACCAAAGTTCAAAGTCAGCTGGAGAAAAGTGCAAGAGATAACATCTCCAATTAAAAAATAAAAAGCCAGAGCCAGGCGTTATGTTATGGCTGTAATCCTACCTACTCTGGAGGCTGAGATCTGAGGATCAAGGTTCAAAGCCAGCTCACCCACGAAAGTACCTGAGACTCTTACCTCCAATTAACTGTAGAATATGGGAAGTGTGGCTTGGCTCAAGGATAGGGCAGTACCCTGAGCTAAAAAGCTCAGGGACAGCATCCAGGGCTAGTTCAAGTCCCATGGCACAGAAAAAGAAAGAAAAGAAAAAAGCCAGGTTGGAGGTATGGCTCAAGTGATAGAATGACATCCAGGAGCCAGAAAGTTGTGTGAGCCTTGTGAACTGAGAAGAGAAAGAAGAAAGGAAGGGAGGGAGAGAGGGAGGGAGGAGGGAGGAAGGAAGGGAGGAAGGAAGGGTGGAAGAGAGGAAGAGAGAAGAGTGGGGAGGAGGTAAAGGGAAGGAAAAGGAAGGAAGGAATAGGAATGGAAAGAGAAGGAAGGAAAAAAGGAAGGAAAGATAATCCCACCAGCTTCATTCAGTTACTAACTTAATACTTCAGAACAGAAGTATTTTGATTTAGTAATTGAACAAAGGATTTGCCCTTATCAAAGCAGTTTATGAATATAAGCATCTTGATCAATGCTATCCCTTTCAACATTCTCACCCATCCTTCCCTCACCTTTTTGATTTTGTAGAATATACATTGATTTCTTGAATACTTCCCCTCTTAAGTCATCTATCCCTTTCCCTTTGACCCTATTCATATACCTGCTTCCTGGCATTAATTCTGTTGAACAACCCTTTTTGCCAGTCCTGGGGCTTGAACTCAGGGCCTGAGCACTGTCCTTGGGCTTTCTCAAGGCTAGAGTTCTACCACTTGAGCCACAGCACCACTTCTGGTTTTTTTCTATGTATATGGTATTGAGGAATCCAACCCAGATTCTAGGCAAACACTCTACCACTAGGCCAAACTCCTGGCTTCAACTTTGCTTTTTTAAGGAATTAGACTATTTAGCATCTACCATAGTTTGGTTAATATGCTTGTATATACTTCCAAACTACCCAATATATGTGCTTATAAATCTATAAGCTACATCTAGCTTCCACATAATGAAAGATGCGTAAGGGAAACATTCATGCTTTGCCTCTCTAGGCCTGCCTTATTTCACCTAACAGGTCTTTCCTTTTCTTTTTTTCAAATTATTTATTTATGGAATGATTATTGAAACAAAATGAAACAACAAAATGCCCTTTCCATGCTCAAGGACCGGCCACAGAGGAGGGAGGTGCCCATAGCTGCTGTATCTCTTTAGGTACAGCCTCTCCAGGTCTGAGACTTCTTCCCTTCTGTAATCTGACTGATCACATTTTCTTCACAGGCCTCCAAAGTCAAGTGCAGACATTCTACTTTGTTTCCACAGTGGTCCCCTGGAAACCACCTTGTGAAATAAAGCATTATCAAGTATTGTATATTTTTAAAATTTTGTATATCTTCTTGTAGCATATTCTCCCATAGGAATGATGTTCTAATGGGGGAGGAGAGTTGAATCTGTAAACAAGGCTTCAGATTCAGTAACTCATTGATGTGCTCTAAAATGTTCTAGAGAAATAGATACACAGCATCTGTCCGACTTTAGCATGTACATGTGCACAGAACTCAGACTAAGCAAGAGCATAAAGGAGAAAGGCATTCTAACAAGTCAATCTCATGTAAGAAAAATGCCCTTGATATTAATAACCTGTGGCAATAGGATTGTTCTTAGAATATAGAATAATTTGGGGAGAAATGAATTTGATGACTCAAAGCTTCCAAAGGTCTCTATGAAAAACAGAGGCATTGAGAATAGCTCAATATTTGTTTCTGCCTTAAAATTAAGCATAGTCTTTTCCCACAGAGCTTTTAGTGTGAATACTTAAGGTGACATGAAGGATTAGGGTCACAGGGTGCAGAGGTCTCATATATTTCTCTTCTGATTTATGATTAGAAGAGATGATTCAACATCACCTCCACCTTACTTCCCTTCTTCTCCAAGGAGGACAATTAGGAAGAAGTGGAAACAACTGGGAAATATTGATCTCCTTATTTCTTCGCTTTTTTCTTAGTAGGAGGCAATTTGGGGTTGATGCTTAGAATAGTCCCTAGGATTCTGCTGTCCATAAGAAGAAACTCAGCAGATACGAGGATGGACAGTGACCTGAACAGAGAGGATTAAAACTTCCCAACAGTGATGATTATTTCTATTAACAGAAGAAACTATCTCAGGGCAAGAGACCTAATAGGATCCTACAATTATAAATAATAAAAGTGTAAATGAGTCCTACAGTATAGTACTTTTTAGCAGAAATATTGTAGCAATTAAACTTCCTTTTGACATATGTGTAAGTGTTCTTTTCTGTTCACAAAGAACAAATGGTTTGGGCCATTTGTATGAAGATATGAAATCCTTCAGTGTTATTTGTGAAATGGTGTGTATATTTTATGCTTAGCAAGGAATTGACTAGAATTTTGTCCTGTGTAAATACATTTATTACAAAACAGTACATTAATAACAATAATTGAGAGTGAATCTTTTTTACTCACTTCATATTTTTTTACACGTTTACAGAGTAAAACAGGAAATAATTTCTCTTCCATACTGTAATTCTGATTTCTTCCAGTAGATGACAGTGTTGTATAAAACAGTCTATCACTGGGGCTTGAATACTGGAGAGAAAAGCACACACACAACTATTTTCAGTGCACAGATTCCTCCCTTCCAAGGACCAAATCATAGGGTGGGAGATAAATGGTATTACCTTTGGAGCTACAATGCAGATAGTAGGTGACATTGATGATCCTTTTACTTATTTAAGTATGTGTGTAGTTGGACATTGCCTGGCTGGAGGCTTTTATCCACATTTAGGGTGCTTGAAAGGTTAGCCCTTTTTCTCCATCCACCTCCAAGTTTAACAACCTCTGATTAAAAAAAAATAAAGCAAGTATCTGAGAGCCTGTGCTACATTTCTGTAGTTTCTTTCTACGATATTCTACTTGGAGTTAGAGATGTGAGTTAAAGAAGTGAATGAATGGTTGGCACGATGTTTTAAAAACATATTTCCTTAGCTTGTTTAAATATTTGGAAGATTAGAATTGCATGATGGAATGGTCAGGATTCTCATCTTGGGATTTTTTTTTTCACTTGCTACTGAGTCTTAAAGTCCCAGGTTCCTTGTCAGGGAGAAATGGGATCATCTAGTTTTAATCCTGTTCTGCCTGTGGACAGAACAGAACTGCCATAAATTATAGTTATTAGTATTAAATGTACATTGCTACAGGGTCAGAGTAATTGGAAAATATTGTTTCGTCTTCCAATGTTGACTTGAAAAAAAAAAGATATTTTGTTCCAGCCTTGAAATAGGATTGAGTTTATTTCTTATAGTATGGAACCTAGACATCACATCAAATTAGTGTCTTGGAGAACAGTCTTTACCAAATGCCAAGAGCTGTTTTACAAAAGGAAGATGCTGACTGCTTACGTACATGAGTTGATGGTAGAGGGGGTATTTACTCAGCATGGCAGTGGTGACTCATGAGTTCATGTCCAAATGGTTCTTATAAATCCAATGACTCAATACACTCATTTCCAGACAGGAAATCTCCAGTTCAGCAATGGGTTCTGCCCTGATGTTTTAAAATAAATTTGAACTGTATGCAAATTTGGCAATTTTGTGTAAGAGAATCCTTGTAAATACCCTTTACTCAACTCCCCTAATATTAACACCTTCCTTAACCATAATAAGTTAGGTAAAGGAATTAAAGAGGTACAAAGCTATTAACTAAACTATTAACCTTGAGACAAGGTTAAAGGAAAACAGCCTTCCCTATCAGGAGTTAATCCCTGGCAGGGTTTAAAAAAAATCTTTAACTGAGCTGATTCAAAACTTTGGCAGAGCAGCAGGATATAAAATTAACCCTCAAAAATCAACTGCCTTCCTGTATGCCAACAAGGAGAAGAGTGAGGCAGAAATTATGAAAGCAACTCCTTTTGCAATAGCCTCAAAGAAAATAAAGTACTTAGGAATTAACTAAGAATGTAAAGTACCTTTATGATGAAAACTTTAAAACCCTTTAAGAGGAAATTAAAGCAGATCTAAGGAAGTGGAAAAACCTCCCATGCTCCTGGATTGGAAGAATTAACATCGTGAAAATGGCAATCTTGCCAAGGGCTATCTACATATTCAATGCGATACCCATCAATATCCCAATGTCATTCTTCAAGGAAATAGAAGAAGCAATCCAACATTTCATATGGACTAATAAAAGACCCCATATAACAAAAACAGTCCTTAGCACAAAGAACAGCACTGGAGGAATATCAATACCAAACTTTAGACTCTATTACAGAGCTATAGTAACCAAAACAGTTGCCTACTGGCACAAGAACAGGTCTGAAGACCGATGGAATAGAACTGAAGACCTAGAAATCAACCCACAGACCTATGGCCACCTAAAAATCTTTGATAAGAGAGCCAAAAAAATAGGATGGAAGAAAGACAGCCTCTTCAACAAGTGATGCTGTCAGAATTGATTAAGCACCTGCAGAAAACAAAAGTTGCACCTTTCTATGTCATCCTGCACCAGGATTAATTACAAATGGATCAAAGATCTTGAGGTAAAACAAGATACCCTGAAAACTTCACAAGAAGGAATCAGAGATACGCTAGGTCTTCTTCGCACAGGTCAAAACTTTCTTAATGAAGACTCAGAAACACAAGTCAAAGTTTGGACAAATGGGATTGCATTAAACTACAGAGCTTCTCTATGGCAAAGGATATAGTTAGTAGGTTAAATAGAAAGCCCACGAGTGGGAGAAGATCTTCTCTAGCCATACAACAGACAAGGCCATCATATCTAAAATATATCTACAGCTAAAAGAATTGAATCTTTCCAAAACAAATCTTCAGAGAAGCAATCATCCCATTAAAAAGTGGGCTAAAGATTTAAAGAGACTTCTCTGAAGTGGAAATAAGAATGGCCTATAGACACATGAAGAAATGCTCCACATCTCTGGCCATAAAAGAAATGCAAATCAAAACAACTTTGAGATTCCACCTCACTCCAGTTAGAATGCCATTATCAAGAAATCTAATAACAACAGATGCTGGCTGGGATGAGGCCAGGAGGGATCACTGCTACATTGGTGGTGGGAATGTAGACTCATTCAACCACTATGGAAAGCAGTATGGCAGTTCCTCAAAAGATTAAACATAGAGCTCCCCTATGACCCAGCAATTCCACTCCTTGGCATTTACCCAAACTTCCAGAAACAGACATACTAAAGCCACCAGCACAATGATGTTCATTGCAGCACTATTTACCACAGCAAAGATACGGAACCAACCCAGATGCCCCTCAGTAGATGATTGGATCAAGAAGATGTGATACTTAAACACAATGGAATTCTATGCAGCCATCAGAAAGAATGACATTGCCCCATTTGTTAGGAATGGAAAGACCTGGAAAAAATCATATTAAGTGAAGTAAGCCAGACCCAAAGTTACATACGCTCAATGTTTTCTCTCATTGGTAATTAGCACGCATCTGGGACTCTCCTAGCAGAGGACTGCAATAGCTCAAAACCTAGGTATATAAGGTCATATAGGATGAGCCTAAATGAAAGGAACTCTAGGATATGAGAACAAGTGTTTCATCTTTCGTAATTGTTGTTCTTACTGTACTATGTTATTTCTCTTTTTTTGTCTTTATGGTTAATCTCATGTTGTTACTGTATCTGACTTTGTTACCTGGTATATTATATATACATTTATTTGTTTATTTGAAATAGGAAAGGGAAGGGGGGAAACAAGATGATTGGGAGGGGGTGTTGGAGGGAAATGGGACAAAAACATGAGAAGGGGTATCAATGTGTGAGAAGTAATGTACCTACTACCTGGCGAATGTAACTCTAACCTCTCTATACATTGCCCTGATAATAAAAAACCAGAATCTTTGTTAAGCTTTGCTATAGTTGTTAATTTTGTGTACTTTGATGTACATATTGCTTGATGTTTTATTTGTTTCCCTTTAATAATTTGACCTATTGAGAATGAGTTAACTACTGAAGTGGAAATTTCAGATCCTTTCCATGCCTGGCTACCATTGGCAAACAACTGCCTCCAAGATAACCAGGGTGTGCTTTCAATCCATCACTGCCATATGAGGAATAGATTGAAAGACCTCTACAACTGAAACCATCACTTCAGTTAAGAAGACCCCATTCCAGCCATGACTGTTTCAGACAACTTGCAGAGCTTTAGCTATCACAAGCACCTGTGAACACTAGGGGACATGTATTTGCTCATCCTGTAGATTTTCTATCTCAGAACAGGAAAGAAGTACCTTCCCAGTGACTCAACACCAAGGCTTATGATTGGTGCCTTATAGAGCCTGAATAGTCTTATGCAAAATTTGTGACTGGTAGAACTAGAATCTGTGATTGGTGCAAATTGCAATCCTCCTTGCATGTCATACCCACTTCTGACCAAGCTACGCTACATAAATCCCCAGGCAGAGCTGTACGGGCAGTCCCACTGGTTTGGTTGCATACAGGAGTGCATCTTTTCCCCACAGCCCCACCAGCGGAACAAGAGATTGTACTTTTCAGTACCTGGGACTCTGATAGGTAGGAATGGTCTCTCAGTATTGTATTAATTTACATTTCTCTCTGAGTGAATTTGAATATTGTTTTGTTGATAGTGATTTTTATATCTGTTTTGTGTGGTGGGGCTGTCTATTAATATCATCCCCTTATTATTTTGGTAGACTTTTACTGTTCTTATTGTAGTATTTTTACCATGCGGGTTTTATTTCTCGGGATCAGAGTATGAACCCAGCCTTTGTGCTCCTTTAGCTTGCTTGCCCTGCTGGAACTCAACCACTTGATGCACCACTCCTACTGAGCTTTTTACCAGTTATTTTGGAGTTGGAGTCTAGTGGACTTTTCGGCCTGGGCTGGTCTCCAGATCACAGCCTCTTGAATGGCAAGGATCACAGGAGGGCCGCCAGTACATCACTCAGATTAAATATACATATAATATACATAATATATATATATATAAAGAATTTCAAGCTTAGACTTTTTTCTTTCTTTTTTGCTGGTCTTGGGGCTTAAACTCAGGGCGTGGGCCACTGTCCCTAAGTCCCTAAACTTTTGTATCCAAGGCTAATGCTCTACCACTTGAGCCACAGCTCTACTTTTGGCTTTTGGGGTGATTAATTGGAAATAAGAGTCTCACTGAAATTTTTTTGGTCAGTCATGGGGCTTGAACTCAGGTCCTAGAGACTGTCCTTGAGCTTTCTCAAGGTTAGTGCTCTACTACTTGATTCACAGCACCACTTCCAGCCTTTTCTGTGTATGTGGCGCCAAGGAATCAAACCCAGGGCTTCATGCATACTAGTCAAGCACCGGATCACTAGGACACACTTCTGTCCCTTATGGACTTTCTTACCTGGACTGGCTTTGAACCATGATCCTCAGATCTTAGCTTCCTAGTAGCTAGGATTATAGGCATTAGCCACCAGTGCCCTGTAACTTTTTGACATATAGGCTTTCCATTTCGTGTCATAGTTTTAAAAGTTTCTGTATACAAAGTTCAATGAAAAAAGTATGCAACCTTAGTGTGTTTATGGTTTCAGTGTGTGTGTGTGTGTGTGTGTGTGTGTGTGTGTGTGTGTGTGTGTGTGTGTGTGTGTTCGTTCCAGTACTGGGGCTTGAACTCAGGACCTTGTGCTCTTGTGGCCTTTTACTCAAGTCTAGAGCTCTCCCGCTTGAACCACACTTCCACTTGTGGGTTTTTACTACTTAATTGGAGATAAAACTCTCAGATTTGTTTGCCTAGCTAGCTTGAGACCAGGATCCTCAGATCTCATCCTCTTGAGTAGTGAAATTATAGGTGTGAGCCACTGACACCTCATTATACTTATATCCCTTAAAGCTTTAGAGTTTAGTATATTTTATGACATATGAATCTAATTTAATCTTTTATTTCAAATGACTTTCTAGTCATCACTACCATTCAACAAAATCTCCATAATTTTAACATTAAGACACAATAAGTATTAGATACTATCTGCAAGTACTTGTCTTTTTATGGTCTCCCATTCTCTCCTTCTGGTTCGCTTTCCCTCTGGTATGCTTTCTTTTGTTCAGTGTTTTTCTAGGTGTTATTTTGTGTTTGCTTTTCCATATGATGTTCAGTATCAACTTGCCTACTTCCAGAAAAACTCATATTTTTTATTGGTATCATATTACCTGTGTACATTAACTTAGGGAGAACTTAGAATTTTCTTTTCTCTCTCTCCTTTCCTTCCTTCCCCTCCCTCTCACACTCCCTCCTCCTCCCTTTCTTTTTTCTTTCTCTATCTCACCTTTCTCTTTGTCTCTCTCCCTTCCTTCCTTCCTTCCTTCCTTCCTTTCTTTCTTTCTTTCTTTCTTTCTTTCTTTCTTTCTTTCTTTCTTTCTTTCTTTCTTTCATCAGTTGTAGGGCATGAACTTAGAGCTTCAGTGCTGTCCTAGTGCTCTTTTTGCTCAAGGCTAGTGCTCTACTAATTCCAGTTTTCTGGTGGTTTATTGAAGATAAGAGTCACAGATTTTTCTTTCCCTGGCTGACTTTGAACCACGATTCTCAGATCTCTTCCTCCTGAGTAGCTAGGACTACAGGCATGAGCTCCCAGGTCCGTCCTTCCTTCCTTCCTTCCTTCCTTCCTTCCTTCCTTCCTTCCTTCCTTCCTTCCTTCCTTCCTTTTATTTTTTCCTTTTATGTTCCTCACCTTGTTTTAATTATTTGCTTTTATTTTATTTGTAAAGATAATGTACAGAGGGATTACAGTTATATAAGTCAGGTCATGAGTACATTTTTTTAAATGAATTTTATTTATTGTTTCTATGGTACCCAGGAATTGAACCTAGAGCCTCATGAATACTAGGTAATCACTCTACCACTTGCCCACATTCCAAACCCATGAATACATTTCTTTTTGAATAGTGTTACCCCTCCCTCATTTTCTGTTTTTCCCCTCTTGATCCCCTTCCACCCAAAACTGTATAGTTCATTTCTGACATAGTGTCTGATATCACTGCTGAATTAGTTCACCCTTTGTCCCACCATTTCAGTGCTTCTCCTTCCCCTCCCCAAATCAGATAAATTTATATACAAAACAATAGATACAGAGATCAAAAACAACGACCAAAGGGAATAAACCAAAGAAAAGGAAAAAGATAATCAGAAACAGTACAATAAAAAAACCTCTTGTTTCCATTGCTCCAAGTTCATTTTGATAAGCACCATTTTAGATGATCTTACACACTTATCTATAGAGCCCTTGCAATCCTCTCCTAAGAATATCCTCCTCAGATCTCACTGTGTGAATGTTTGGAGTGCTGTTTATTTAGTCATGACCAAGTGTGATTATTTGATGTTTATCATCCATTGGGTTTCCTTGTAGATTTACAGACATATTCTAGTGATTATAAATGAGTGAAATCATGCAGCCTATGTTTCTTTGGGTCTGGCTCACTTTACTTCATATGATTTTTTCCAAGTCTTTCCATTCTGGCTATCTTTCCTTATTTTCCATTTACTAACTAGTATTTTAATATAAAATGTAATTGACAAAGTAATACATACATATTAATGAAACTTAACATTTAATGAAAACAACATTTTTGGGTTTTATCTTTTTTTTTTCTTTCTTTCTTTGTTAGTCATGGGTCTTGGACTACGGGCCTTGAGCTTTTTGAGCTTTCTGCTAAAGGCTAGCACTCTACTCCTTTGAGCCCCAGCTCCACTTTCAGTTTTTGTGGTGCTTAACTGGTGAAAAGAGTTTCATAGACTTTCTTGCCAAGGCTGGCTTTGAACTGTTATCCTCAGATCTCAGGTTCTTGAGTAGCTAGGGTTATAGATGTGAGCCATCAGCATCTGGAAAAATTTTTCTTTTTAAAAAGTCATAGGACTTAGTCATACACTTTACATTCACACAACTGAACACACATATATAAAGGCTGTCTTACTCCCTTTCTAGTCTTCTGAGTTTTAAAAACCTTGAGGGGATGTTGAATTTTGGTTGGCTTTTCCAGATGTATGGAAAGCATGTGATTTCCCCCACGCATCTTAAATCTGAAAACTTACTGTATGAGATTAATAGAATTTCTAATATTAATCTCTATTCTCGAGGGAGGTTTTGACATTTGAAACTTAAATGTAAGTTCAAGTTTATGCTTGAAATACAATAGTGTGATTTAATTTTAAATGTACTAAGTGAAATATTGTTCCTAAAAATGGATCCAAAAGTATGCTTTAATCATAAACATATTAAAACACCCCCAGGATTCTTTGTTACTGTGTTATATAAATGAAAGTCTAAATAGGCAAAAAATACTTGAATGGGAGAGTAATTTTTTTAAAAAATTTTACCATTGTGATCAATGAATACAGGATCCAGCAAATGCTAGGCAAAGCTCTACCATATGAACCATGCTTCCAGCCCTTTTGTTTTTACTTAGTTTTTGAAGTAGGGTTTAGTGACCACCCTTTCCCAGGCTGTCCTTGAAGTCCCAACCTCCTGCCTCTACCGCTAAGGAGCACTATCATGCCTGGCTTTGGAAGAGTAATGTGGAGGGTTAGTGAATAATTAAGGACCATGAAAAATAAACACATACATAAATAAAAGAATAGAGACATACTTGCATATGTTTGTGTAAGGTTTAAAAGCCTGCAACTTGCAGCTCATCATTTAGAATTTTACTTTTCATTTTGTCTGTAGGAACATCCTATATAAATAAAACACATTGGTAGTAGGTGGCCTAAAGTAAATATTTTTAATCTCTATATTTAAAAACTGTATGATTTGGAAGCATCTCTTCTGTATGTATAAGTGAATGGTAGAGCCCATCAGGCTCTCATAAGAGCTAAGGAAAAAATAACAAAGGCTAGCTGGGCACCAGTGCTCACACCTATAATTTTAGCTACTCCGGGTTGAGATCTGAGGATGATAGTTCAAAGCCAGTGCTCATGGGCAAGGCAGTGAGACTCATCTCTCCAATTAAACACTGAACAGGTCAGAAGTGGAGCTGTGGCTCAAGTGGTAGAGCATTAACCTTGAGCATAAAGCTCAGGCATAATGCACCCACACACAGAGTGGGGTGTTGATTGGTGGGAGGAGACCCTAAGATGAATTGCTTAGGTAGTCTCAGTAAAGAATTAGCAGCAGTGGCTGAGATGGCCTTCATATAGAATGAAAGTGTTCCACTGGATTGGATAACTGACTGAGATACCCAGGGGCTTAGACCTTCTTCCATGTTTCTGAGTCACTCTTCCTTTCTTCTAAAGGCTAAAATGGAAAAAAAAAAACAGAGGATTCTTATTGGGTGTCCTAAAACTTCAACTTAGCTTAATGCTGTCCTTGAGCTCCTGTAGGCTTAATTGTATGGCGTCTGCTTAGTCTCATGTTTTATGTACTGGTTGGGTAATTACTGACTAATTTTGGTAATGGCCACTTAATCCTACGAATCCCCTTAATGGACTGAAGCAGGTATAGGAAAACCCCTAAATAAAAGAGTTATGGCATGGATTTGTAAGAAGTCCTGAGTCACTATGTTATCTAAGTATTCACCTTTCTGGACAAAGTGGCATTTGATCTCAGGATACTTAGTAGCCCTTCTTGGTTGCTGGCACAAAGAATGCTTGTCTCTGAGGTAAGAATCATATGAGAGGGAACACAAGAGTGGCTTGTCCACTGGTGTTGTGTTCTCCACTAGTGACCCATACAGAATAAAGGAAGACATGATATAATTGTCAGTATTAATAAGATGGCCTACAGAATTTCAGAAAAATACATGGGACTTCCAGTGTATCCCTGTGCTTGTTCTTCCCGTTGCAAAGATGAGCAAATACTGACTGGTGTAGCCTCAAGGCTCAGAAAGGCACTACAAAAATCTGCATTTAGGGCAATGTTGTATAATAATACACAGAGGTTAGGAAGTACTGGCTGGGGAAGATCTTGTAAAACTCTCCATCCTCTTCCATTTGACATAGAAGGGTATTGGAATTTGGGCTTGGGATCTTGTGCCTATTTGGCTGACATTCTACTATTTGAGCCATATTTGCAGTCCTGCTTTTTAGCTGATTATTTTGGAGATGGACACTCATGGAGTTTTCTGCCTGTGCTGACTTGGAACTAAAACATTCCAGATCCTCCTGAGTAGCTAGGATTTCATAAGCCAAAGGTGTCTGGTTTTATTTGCCTTTTAAAAAAAAATAATAGTTCTCAGAAGTTGTTCGCTCAGGTATCAAGGCTGGAAGAGAGCCCTAAGTTCTATTATTTTATTTGACTAAAGTGGCCTAGTGCTCTTCTAGCCTTTCTATAAATGCAGTTTTAAAACTTCTGTGATCCTCAAAGTTCCCAGAGTGAATTCCTGAGAATTGTTTACACATTTCTACAGCTTTTTGTTTTTATTTTATTTTACATTGCTGAATTTTGTTCCATTTGAATCCTAGGTCTCCTAATTCTCAGAAGTTCTCCATTTTAGCACCTAGTCTAGTGAAATCTCCAACAGGTTGTATACAATCTGCCAAATGAAACCGGCTTTCTGCCTTTCTAAAGCCTAATGTAGATCAAGAAGCCAATAGTCAAAATTTTCAGTGGTGTTTTTGTCTATGGAGTTATTGTTTGCTTCAGGATCTCCTGTGCCTCTGGGCTTTTATCTTCTTTTTTTTTTTTTTTTGCCAGTCCTAGGGCTTGAATTCATGGCCTGAGCACTGTCCTTGGGCTTTCTCAAGGCTAGAGCTCTACCACTTGAGCCACAGCACCACTTCCAGCTTTTTCTATGTTTGTGGTATGGAGGAATTGAACCCAGGGCTTTCATGCATGCTAGACAAGTACTGTACTACTAGGCCAAACTCTCGGCCCTGGGCTTGAAAGGAGATGAAACGATATTTTCCTCTGATTAGAATTTTGTTAAAATTCTTGGAGTTTGCTAAAGAGAGTGGAAGGAGAAGGTGATAAAGGCAAAGGAAGTTCATATTCTTATGGAGGAGAGAAGGAAGGGTGGATAGGATGGGAGCAGGAGGCTGAAAAAGTTAGGTTCTTCAGAAATCATCTTCACAATGTCTATAATTTTCTTACTCATTTCCTATCCTCCAATGTTGTTTTTGTATACTCTGGTACACTCTCTCCAAACTCATTAATTTTTTGTGTATTAATAGTTCCATCACGTTTTCTCTTTCGTGCTTCAAATTCCAGTTCTAATAATTCATAGGCTGTCCATTCATCATGTTTGATTTTATTGTCCAAGACTTCTGAATTTACCACAGGAAAGAACCAAATCAGGAATATGAAATGCTCCCATGGAATGAAATGCAAAGCTCAGTTACCTTTAGTTAAATTTCCCTATTTTTCCAAATAGTTGTGTGTTGAATTACCATAATTATCAAACATAAAGCCAGCTGGAGTGCCAGATGGTGGCTTTTTTCAAACACTTCCTTCTTCCTTGACTTTCTGTGTCCTCTTTCAGTGAAGATATCTTTACTCTGAGAAACTGAATCCCATGTTAACCAGAGAGTTTGTGTTTTGAGGAGACTTATGTGCTGCTTATGGGAGTATCTCCCTTGAATTTTGCCCCATGATCAATTCTTCCTTCTGTCCCTGTAATTCCCTGGGGCTCTTCTTCCCCTCTAGAAGAATCTGCAAAAGATTCCAAATTCCTCTAAGAGCATGAAAATGAAAAATGGAAAAGGTTTTCCACTTTGTTGACGATGTGTGATTTGAGCTTCACAGGTTGTATAGCTAATGGGTAATTCCCTCATGCCATGTCACATGCCATGCACTTATTAGCACAATGGCTGGTAAAGAGTAGAATGTCAGTAGTGTCAGAGAGTAATGGAGCTATCAGAGGCAAGGACTGCACAGTGGATAGCATGGCCCGAGTGAGGTTGTAAACAACCTGGTACGGCTGTTTAGAATAGCCAGAGTAAACATGGAATAACTGTAAATCTACCTTATTAGCTGTGAGACCTTGAACACATAAGTAGCCATACTAGGGACTTGTTGGGTGGCTAAGAGGGCAGATATAAAAATCTATCACGCTAGCTGCCTGGTCCTTCCTCTAAGCACTTCTTGGTGACTTTTGGACATAAAGGAAGAGCCTTGGGTAGTTGGGATGGAATGACGGGGAGATGGGATGGAATATTGCACAGCCATGTGCTGACCTGGTATTGATACCTGATATCAATATCTCTGGGCATTTCCTTGTCTGGATAGGCTACTTATTTATTCATTCAGGAAGGCCACCAGGCTGAGACAGAGTGAGAAAGCAGTAATAGGACATTAGACTTCCCAGGAGAGAGGCATAGAGGTGACCTGCCCAGGGTTACTGAGAGACCATGGGGTTGAAACCAATAAGATGCCTAACTCGTGCTCCGAAAGATAAGATGTGTCTTCATGCCCTGTGATCTACAAAGTACTAGCAAGACCCTAGAACTTAAGCTCTGCATAACCCATGTGGGTTTTCAATAGAAACCGGCAGGAGAGAATGACATGATCAGCTTCAGGTGGAGCTAACATGGCCCCTGAACAATGAACCTGTGAGCCAGAAGAGACTAAGGAGACATTGCCAGAGGATGCAAGGTTATGTGAGGATGGTCTCACTGTGCTGCAGCATTTGCGTGTATTCATTCATGATAACTAAAGGGAGTAGACCACTGGTGTGTGAGGGTTAATCTAGTGCCCCCTCCCAAGGAGATGTGAGGATGGACTCAAGCATCTAATAACTCTATCAGGAGACCTGCCTGTACAGAAAATGTGGAACCTGGGAAAGGCTGGGAGAAGCATCAGATTTCCATAGGCCCAACCCCAAGTTCACGAGAGAGGAAAAGAAAAAAAAAGACAGTAGTAGGATATACATGGCTTAGAGATCTTCACCCATGGTCATTGATACTAGGAACTCTAACCAGAGCTACCTGATGAGGATTCCCACAGCTTCTAGGAATGAGCCTGCCTATGGCCTGTGTCACATAGAAGATGGAGGGAGGAAATGACTTCACTTTCTTATGTCAGCAGAAAGGCCTAAAAAGCATTACTGCACTGAAGGTAGTGACCCATGGAGCAATATTCTGTGTATATAACCCACACAGCCTCATCAATTACAGAAAGTTTACCTTACCTTTGAGTCCAAATACATGTGATTCTTTTTCTTGATGAAAATATCCTCGTTATGGTCTGTACTAGAGATGTGTGAGATATTATCAGGGAGAAGCTTAGTGAGGTATGCCCGATTTCTTTTATTCCTTTCAATTTATTATCAGGCTATGATTATAATAAAATTAAGAATTGTAGAAAATTGTGAAACACTTAACTTTCAAACATAAGACCACTTATTTATTTATTTATTTATTTATTTATTTATTTTTGCCAGTCTTGGGGCCTCAACGCCAGGCCTGGGCACTGTCCTAGGACACTTGGCTCAAGACTAGCATTCTGGCATTTGAGCCACAGCACCATTTCTGCCTTTTTACGTGTATGCAAAACCCAGGAATCGATCCCATAGCTTTGTGCATGCTAGGTAAGCACTCTACCACTAGGCTATGCTCCCAGCCCAAAGATGACTTGTCTTAAGAACTCAAGTAAAGTTGGAAATAGGAAGATTACATACCAGATCAGCCAGGACAAAAAGTTACACGTATTTCAAAAAACAAGCCAAGTGTGATGTTTTACAATCTTGGCTACTCAGGAGACAAAGTTTAGGAGGATTGTGGGTTGAGGCTGGGTTCCATGAAAGTGTGAAAAACAAAGTAAAAGTGAAAGACACTCAGAAAAATTATTAAATGGTAGAGCCTAGGGCCTGAGCTCAATCCCCAGTACTGGGAGGAAGAATAGCTTTACTTATACAGAAGCATCTTCGTGTAAGAAAAAGACTTAAAAAAAGTGTAACACTACAAGAGCAAAGACCTAAATGAGTTTGTGTTGTGTCTCAGAAACAAGATACAGCCGAGGTCTAACTTGTCAGTGGATTAAAATAACTACTGTTGAGCTCAGCACACTGGCACTTTGTGGAATTGGGTCTTGCTGGAAACCTTACACACAAACAGCTGCTACTTCTTCATCTTCATCTTCCTCCTCCTCCTCTTCCTCCTCTTCCCTCTCTTCTCCTCCTCCTTGTTTTTTGTTATTTTTTTACAAGCCCTGAGGCTTGAATTCAGGGCCTAGACTCTGTCCTTGAACTTTTTCAAGGCTAGCACTTTACCACTTGAGCCACAGCACTACTTCTGGCTTTTTCTGTATATAAGAAAGACCCCGTATAGCAAAAAAAAAGCTTCTTAGCAGAAGGAACAGCGCAGGAGGAATTTCAATACCAAACTTGAGACTCTATTACAGAGCTATAATTATCAAAACAGCTTGGTACTGGCACAGGAACAGGCCTGAAGACCAATGGAATAGAACTGAAGACCCAGATATTAAACCACAGACCTATGGCAGCCTAATCTTTGACAAGGGAGCCAAAAAAATAGAATGGAAGAAAAACAGCCTCTTCAACAAGTGGTGCTGGCAGAACTGGATAAGCACCTGCAGAAAACTAAAGTTGGATCCTTCTTTGTCACCCTGCACTAGAATTAACTCCAAATGGATCAAAGACCTCGAGGTAAAAGCTGACACACTGAAAACTTTACAAGAAGGAATAGGAGATACACTAGGCCTCCTTGGCACAGGTCGAAACTTCCTTAATAAGGACCAAGAATCACAACAAATCCAAGAAAGGCTGGATAAGTGGGACCGCATTAAACTGCAGAGCTTTTGTATGGCAAAGGACATAGCTAGTAAATTAATTAGGAAGCCTACAGAATGGGAGAAGATCTTCACTAACTACACAACGGATAAAGGCCTCATATCTAAAATATATCAACAGCTCAAAAAATTGAATCACCCCAAAACTAATCTCCAAAGAAACAACCATCCCATTAAAAGATGGGCCAAAGACTTAAAGAGAGTCTTCTCAGAAGAAGAAACAAAAATGGCCTATAGACACATGAAGAAATGCTCCACATCTCTAGTCATAAAAGAAATGCAAATCAAAACAACTCTAAGATTCCACCTCACTCCAGTTAGAATGGCCAGGAGCAAGAAAACTAGTAACAACAGATGTTGGAGGGGATGTGGCCAGGTGGGATCACTACTACACTGCTGGTGGGAGTGCAAACTCGTTCAACCACTATGGAAAGCAGTATGGCAGTTCCTCAAAAGACTAAACTTAGAGCTCCCCTATGACCCAGCAATTCCACTACTAGGCATTTACCCAATTGTCCAGAAACAAGGACAGACTAAATCCACTAGCACAATGATGTTCATTGCAGCACTATTTACCATAGCAAAGATATGGAACCAACCCAGATGTCCCTCAGTTGATGAGTGGATCAACAAGATGTGGTATTTGTACACAATGGAATTCTATGCTGCGGTCAGAAAGAAGGAAATCTCTCCATTTGTTAGGAAATGGAAAGACTTAGAAAAAATCATATTAAGTGAAGTAAGCCAGACTCAAAGGAACTTAGGCTCAATGGTTTCCCTCATTTGTCATAATCAGTAGAAACCTTGGGCTCTCCTAGCAGAGATTTGCAATAGAGCAAAACCTTGATACATAAGGCCATATAGTATGACACTAAATGTATGGACCTCAGGATATAGAAACAAAAGCCATATAATGAGTGATTGTTGTTCTGAAGGTACTATGTTATCTCTCATCTCTTTTGCTATCCCTTGATTATCTCATATTGTTACAGTATCTTACTTTGTTATCTGATATATTGGATATATTTGTATTTGGTTATTTGAAATCAGATAGGGAAGGGGGTAAAGCAAGATGAGGGGTGGGGGTGTGGGGAGGAAAATGGGGACCAAGACATGAGAAAGGGTATCAATGTATGTGACTTAATGTACCTTCTATCTGGCAAATATAATGTAACCCTTCTATTAATTACAATAAAAAACATATAAAAAAAAAAGAATAAAACCCAGGGCCAGGAGTTTGGCCTAGTGGTAGAGTGCTTGCCTAGCAAGCACAAAGACCCAGGTTCAATTCCTTAGTACCACATACATAGAAAAAAAGCCGGAAGTGGTGCTGAGGCTCAAGTGGTAGAGCTCTAGCCTTGAGAAAGTCCAAGGACAGTGCTCAGCCCCTGATAGTGCCTGGACTGGCAAAAAAAAAAAAAAAAAGAATCAAACCCAGGGCTTCATGCATGCTAGATAAGTACTCTACCTCTAGGCCATACTCCTGGTCCCCACAAACAGCTTTTTAATGAAAGGGGAAAACTGAAGGAAAAAACAGAAGTGGGGTTTCTCTTTCAATTGAGAGCAGCATAAAGAAAGTCAGGACACAGTAATACCACATTTGTCTTCTGGTGTGGTGAACCTGTTGAGCATGCTTTTCTCTGTTGTGCAGAAGTTACTACCTTCGTAACTGACTCTTTCACTAAGATGATGTTGAATTGCTATCTTGTTGTTTAAGTCTCAGTCAGAATAGTGTTTTGAATATGGTTTGTATTCCCCTGACTCCTGTCATATTCCCATTATGAAATAGTAGAGAACGGGACCAGGATGGACCTTAAAAGGAAAAAAAATGAAGGTTTTGCTCTTGGGAATGGGTTAATTCATTCATATAATTAGTAAGTAAATAGATTGATGATTTAATGGGCTACTTTGAGGGTAGAACTGTTACAAAACCAGTTTAGCTGTTTTCCATGACCTGCTTCTCTGTATCTGATGCCTTGTGCCACCTTGTGAATCTGCCCTCATCAGATGTGGTCTCTAAACCTTGGACAAGAGCCATGAATCCAAATAAGTCTCTTCTCACTAGAAGCCACCCAGCCTGTAGGACTGTGTTTATTAGCCACAGAAAACAATGTCATTGTGATGTATTTATGTAGTTTGCAGTCATTTCCATAAACTGTATATTTACTGTCACAATGGCATAGAATGGCATTCAGGAATACTTCTCTTCATTTTGCTAGATTAGCTATTCAAGATGCACAAATACCAGGAAATGCAGTATAGGGATGTATCAGACAGTTAATTAATAAAATAATTGGTTTTCTCTCATGCCTTTTATAATGTCTCTGGTTGCTGGAGCCAGAGGTCATATTTTAATATACACATATAAACATAGACTCTTCTTACAGTAATTGAAGTATGTTGATAAGGGAGGAGAATCAGGGTTTGAAACTGGTAGAGCAGAAACTAGTCTCTGGAAAATATTTCTTCCCTCCCTCCCTCCCTCCCTCCCTCCCTCCCTCCCTCCCTCCCTCCCTCCCTCCCTCCCTCGCTTCCTTCCTTCCTTCCTTCCTTCCTTCCTTCCTTCCTTCCTTCCTTCCTTTCTTTCTTGCCAGTCCTGGGCTTAAGCTCAGGGCCTGAGCACTGTCCTTGGACTTCCTCAAGGCTAGAGCTCTACCACTTGAGCCTCAGCACCACTTCCAGCTTTTTTCTATGTATGTGGTACCGAGGAATTTAATGATCAGCTGTGTCCATTGTATACAGGACCAGGTTGACAGCCATAACTGGTTATATGGAAGATTTCATTGGTTATGATGAATCATCACATGAATGCCAAATACAAGGAGAACACAGACAGCGAGTTGGCTTATGAACAACTTTTATTCAAAAAGTATTTAGGATCAGTCACTGAACCAACTTTTATTTTTATTATCTTTAAGTGGATGTGTACAGGGGTTTCTCTTCAACATATGATGTAAGAGTGTAATACATCTTGATCAGTGTCATTTCCTGTATCATTCTCTCCCATCTCTCCAAGCCCCACCCATCCCCTCCAATTTCACATATGCATTTTGATATTATGGCTGCATTCACCTACCCTCCCTCACACCATTTGTCTGCTTCCCTACTAGCTCACCTCTGGACAATGCATGTTTCAGATTCTTAGGTGCCAAAAATTTCTAATTCTGTTCTACTGTTCGTATATTAAACACAGTATAGTTTTCCCCCAATTCAGTTACACATTCTATTAACTGAAGCATGTTTTTGGTATCAAGTTGTGAAGCTTAAACTTCTCTAACCTGTCAATGTAATGCAAAACAATTTCATGCTAAAGCAAGACTGATTTATCTTTTTGCTCCCACTAAAGAAAATTGTTTATTTGCATATTCCAAATGAAAAGGCAATTAAAAAGTACTGCATTCCCTTAAATACCAGGAAATGCATAATAGAAATGCCAAACAATTACATGTTTTTTGACTGTATTTTGTGATGCCTGTATTATCTGTATGCTTTGAAAATTTGTAATCTTGGTAGTATTTTTCATCCTGGGTATTCACTTTTATAACTATAGTAATATATGTGTGTGTATTTGTTTAAAAAAGCCTCCCAATCCCCATTGAATGAACTTGAAGTGCCACAGTCAGGTATGCCCCTGTAATATTTTTAAAAGATTACAATATAAACAAATTCCTATTCTATGTTTCTATTCTCAGTTCCCCAGAGCCATCCATACTTTGTTTAGCTGTGATTCTCCTAGTGATTTTTAATAACCTAAAAGAATCTGATTCTATTAATATTCACTTATTTATTTAATTTTAGGCATTATCTAATGGCTTTCTCCTTGGCAGCTTAAAATATAATCCTCCTAACAGCACTTCTCTCTCACCTCGCTCAGTCTTCTATTATTTTTTAGTTACATGAATAATCTGTACTTATGTCATAACTCTGAAAATATCATACACTGCAGAGGCAAGATTTATACCATAACCATAGTTTCTTTGTAATACAGTTTTATATTTCTGCTGAGCTTCACAATTGTCTCATCCCTTCAGGGGGGATCTGCTAGCCTCTGTGCACCCCAAAACACTCCATTTGGCCATTTATAGTTTCAAATTTCCTCTTTCCTAGTGGTCCAATCTGCAGTATTGTAGAGAATATATTTAACACATAGAAAGTAAATCATGCTTGTATAGAATTATGGGTTTATTTTTGTTAGTGCTAGGGCTTGAACTCAGGGCCTCATGTTTTTGCTTAGGTTTTCCACTCAAGTCTAATGCCCTATTTCTTGAACCACAGTTCCACTTCTGACTTTTTGGTGGTTAATTGGAGAGAAGAATCTTATGGACTGAGTTGGCTTTGAATCTGGATCTTTTGTTTTCAGCCTTCACAGTACCTAGGATTCCAGGTGTGAGTCAACAGTACCCAGATTATTTTTTTTATTTCCACTAAATTTCTAGTTTTGCTCTGCTTAATTATAGATAATAGTTATTTTCTCTCTTTGGAAGTATTTATCCATTTTCTATTATATCTATACTAAGAAAAATTGCATTTGATTTGGATACTGTGATTTATTCTTTCTGTAAACTTTCCAGATCTCCTCTTTCTATCTTATGTTCTCAAATTTCTGGATAATTTGGAATTTCATCATGGAGATATTTATCACTTGTTATTCTAGCTGATTAGTGGATTCTTTGAATCTGCATAATGCCCTTTATTTCTAGATTGACGCGCTCATTCACTCAATCTACTTACCTACTGACCTACCTATATCTACTTACCTACTACCTCTGTCTGCTCTCTCAGGCTAGTTACATGCCTACCTACCTTTATTTTTCCCTCTACTCTCTCATTGTGAAATTCCCAAAGTCAAATATTGAAAACTCTTGTATTAATTCTGCATCTCATTTAGCTTTTCTGTCAGTTTCCATCTCTTTTCTTTTTTTTTTTCCTCTTTTCTTTTTGTTTACACTTCTGGAAAATTTCCTGACTCTTCAAAACCTTCATTGCATATTTTATTTTGTCTACCATATTCTTGAATTCCTTTACATTTTTTTTCATGGCACCCTACTGTGTATGGCTGAGGATACCAAAAAAAGTTTAAAAAAATGTTCTTTCTAGTATATGAGTTATTTCTTTAATTGTGAAGTTATTTTCCCTGTTGATTTATTAGAATTTTTCTTCACTTTGGAGCATCTCTTGAAACGTCTAGTGTTCCTTGGTTTATGCCTGCGAGATGATGCTTGGACGTTTTTGGTGGCATGGACTTGAGTTGTTGGCCAATAGGTTTCACTTTAGAACAACAGAAGAGAGCACTGAGAATTTCATTTGAGGTCTCTTAGATGTCACTATGTGGGGCTTTCCTCCCTGGCTGTGCAGCCTCTTCTCTGAAAATGAAACTGCTCCTCTTTGTGCTAGTGGACTTAGTATGCCCTTGTTTCTGGACAATTGGGTAAATGTTAAGTAGTGGAATTGCTGGGTCATAGGGGAGCTCTATGTTTAGTCTTTTGAGGAACTGCCATACTGCTTTCCATAGTGGTTGAACGAGTTTGCACTCCCACCAACAGTGTAGTAGTGATCCCTCCTGGCCACATCCCCTCCAGCATCTGTTGTTATTAGTTTTCCTGATCCTGGCCATTCTAACTGGAGTGAGGTGGAATCTTAGAGTTGTTTTGATTTGCATTTCTTTTATGACCAGAAATGTTGAGCATTTTTATTTCTATAGGGCATTTTTATTTCTTCTTCAGAGAAGACTCTCTTTAAGTCTTAACAATATTTATTAATAATCTTTCCTTCCTCTAATCTTAAATATCAATGTTTTAATATACTATATTAAAAGTATACACATCTTCATCCATTATTTCCCTGTCATAATGATGTACTAATTATTATATGTAACATGTTTTGATATTTGATATGGCATATCTCTTTTTTCTCTTATAGAATTACCTTTTTTTTTTTCTTCAGGGATCTAGGGATTGAACCAAGGCTTTGAACCTGCTTAGCATATGCTCTGCCACTTGAGCTCCTAGTTCCCCTAGCCAATTGGGTTTTATTTTTGCTTTCTGAGATAAGGTATCTCTTAACTTTACCTGGGCCTGCCTTGAACTCTTAGTCCTTCTGTAGGGGAAGAGAACTCCATGGCCATATTTTCTAGGTCCCAGCTGGGCGTAAAGTTAAACTGAAGAAAAGCAGACATTTACTTAATATAAGTTTTAAGTGGCATGGGAACCCTCATGAAGAATTAAGACAGAGAATTAAAATTGTGAAATGTAATAAGGCAAAAGGGATTGTGCCAGGACAGTTAATTGGTGAAGGATGACTATAACCAGGTTTGTTTGTAGAGATTGCCCTTAGCTTCAGCTTCCCGTCATTGTTGATTAGGCTGCCATTATGAACATGACACCTCAACATGTTCACAAGTATACTTTTAGCTCAACAACCAAGTCACTTTATAGCTAGCCTGCTTTCAGTACACAGATCTTTAAATGTTTTTTTGTTTGTCTGTTTGTTTGTTTTTTTTTGCCAGTCCTGGGCTTGAGCTCAGGGCCTGAGCACCATCCTTGGACTTTCTCAAGGCTAGAGCTCTACCACTTGAGCCTCAGCACCACTTCCGGCTTTTTTCTATGTATGTGGTACTGAGGACTTGAACCCGGGTCTTAGTGCACGGTAGGCAAGCACTCTACCACTAGACCAGGCTCCCAGCCCCTGTTTTTTGTTTTTTGTTTTTATACATCTCTTCCTTCTCTAGCTTGGTCATTTTGTCTAGCTTTGGTCATTTTCCTCTCCTGTGGGAGGAAATTCAAGAACACCTTTTCAGCCCCAGGCAAGATCATCTCCTTATCTTACTGATCCCCAGAGGAAAGGAACATACCCCAAAGCAAGAGATCCAACTCCTTTTACTTTCAGCACCTGAGGAAATAAGCAGAGGAAAGGTTAACTTCTGGCATGCCTCAGCTCATGGGTCCCCTACTCCAGGCTCTAGGGCTTTCCCTTTAAACCTGTTCTCCTTACGCATGGGACAGTTTTGCCCTCCTCATTTTGCTCCTGTTTTTTTGTTTGTTTGTTTTGTCAATTAGTATAGAATCAAGAAGACTGAGTTTTCAATACTGGTGTAGAAAAGATCTCTTTCATACGAAAACTTCATTGCCTGCTTTTAAAAAACAGAATGAAGAATGAGATGAATGGAGGAATTGGGGGGAGGGAAATGGGGACAAAAACACGAGATGAGGTATCAATGAATGTGAAGTAATGCACCTTCTATCTGGTGAATATAACTGTAATCCCTCTATTAATTAAAATAAAAATATGAAAAAATGAAAAATCAAAAACAGAATGAATATCATAGTGATATTTGTACATCTTTTTTTTCTTCTCTCTTTCGTACTGAGACTTTGGGACCCCAGGATCTCAGCTTTTTTTGCACAAGGCTGGCACTTGAGCCACAGCTTCACTTCGGTTTTGTTTTGTTTTTTCTGTTTTGTTTTTCTGACTAATTGGAGCCTTCTGTGTAGGATTACAGGCATGGGCCACTACTGTCCAGTGTACATGCTATTTCTTTAAGCACCTTAAATTTAAAATTGTGGACCTGCCGGAACAGCAAAGTCTTCACTCACTGTTATAGGGCAGCCAAACATACTGGCCTTGTCCTTTGAGAGCCTGGCTGGCATATAGCCAATTTGGGATACAATAATAAAATGCTACATGCTTGGGCTTAAACAAAACAGGTTTATTCTCTAACTGTTCTGGAGGTTGAAGTCCAAGATGAGGGCGTTGGCCATTTGGTTTCTGAAGAGGACTCGCTCTCCATGGCTTGTAGTCATATAGCTCCTTCCTGTTTCCTTATGGGGTGAAGAGAGCTACAGAAGGAGACAGGCAGGCAGCCAGATGCAAGGTTCTCACCATTGTCACTTCATTTACTCTCCATAAGTCCCTAAATAGGAACCCTGTCTCCAGAGATCATCACACTGAGGGTTAGGATTTCAAAGGATGAAGTTTGGGGAGGAAGGGACAAATTTTGTTAGCATCTAACAAAAAATGTTTGTGCAGTTGGCCCCATCCAGAACTGCTGAATCTAAATTGATTTTTGTGCTCAACTGGGGCTTGAACTCAGGGTCTGGGAGCTGTTCCTGTGTGTTTTTTGCTCAACAATAGCACTCTAACACTGAACTGCAGCTCCATTTCTGGCTTTTTGGTGGTAAATTGGAGATAAGAGTTCCATGGACTTCCCTGCTCAGGCTGGCTTTGAACTGTGTTCCTTAGCCTCTGAATAGCTAGGAGCCACTGATGTCTGAATTGAGTTAAGGGATTTTATGCCATGAGCTGTGCTTTGGTCTGTTGTCCTTGTTAGAATTAGGTGTTTGGATGATGACTTTTTAGTGGTTTGCATTGATTCTGATTGGTTGTAAATTTCCTATTCAGATGCTATCTGCAAATGCTCAACGGTTGTAGGAAGACTTGGACAGAGTTCAAAGACTTAACATCAAAAGCAGAGTTCATAAAAAGGAAATTCATAAACTGATGTTAGCTATGTGAAATAAAATGTGAAGAACATTAAATATATATACACATACACATATATATGTATATATAAGTTAAAGACTAAGAGAAAATATTCGTAAACCGTCTATCTGACTGAGGAGAAACTAATATCTGGAATATATAAAGAATTCTCATAACACAGAGTAAAAAAAGAAATCCAATTCAAAATTGGGCTGGGATCTGTGGGACCTGTAATTCTAGCTACTCAGAAGGTTGAGATTTAAAGATTGTTGTTGGAAGTCAGGCCTGGATAAGGAAGTCCATGCAACTCTCATCCAACAAAAAGCTGAAAGTGGAGCTGGACCTTAAGTGGTAGAATACTAGATTTGAGGAAAAGAGCTCAGGGACAGAGCCCATGCATTGAGTGTCCCAGGACTGGCACTGAAAAGAAAAAAAAAGAAAGAGAATAGGAGGGAAGGAAAGAAAGAAAAGAAAAAGTCAAAAGTCAAAATAATACTTGGACTCAGTTTTGGTTGGGAAGAGGACAAAAAGGGAAACAATTGGTATAAAGATGTGGCTTGCAACAAACAGGTACTCAACTTTTTTCCATATATTTTTTATTGTAATTAATAGAAGGTTATATTACATTCGCTAGATGGAAGGTGCAACAAACAGGTACTCTATTTTTATGACAGTTGTAACCTCTGGTGTCTAAGTTTAGAGACCTACAGGCTATAGAAAGCCTGCAGAAATAGGAAGCAAGGCGTCAAAGCTTCTGTTGCTTGAGGGCAGGGAAGAGGCCCAAGACCCAGTTCTCAACAAAAGTGTTTTGCTAGCCCTGAAGTTCTAGTTGAGATCTCTGAAAAAAGAAATCTACATACTGTACTTTCAAGCAGTTCTAGTTTTGCAAAAACTTCAACACATTTTAAAAACTCATTTTAAGACAAAGGGAAGCGAAGCTGGAGCTGGGGTTGCCTTCTTGGCCCACGGAAAGAATCTTATGCCCCACCTCTCACCCCAGCTCCTGCCACACAAATGCCCAGCATACCAGGGTTTGTGGGATACAATCCATACAGTCATCTCGCCTACAACAACTACAGGCTGGGAGGGAACCCGGGCACCAAAAGCTGGGGCATGGCATCCTCTGGTATTACGATTCCAAAACCCCCAAAGCCACCAGATAAACCATTGATGCCCTACATGAGATACAGCAGAAAGGTCTGGGACCAAGTAAAAGCTTCCAACCCCGACCTAAAGTTGCGGGAGATTGGCAAGATTATTGGTGGCATGTGGCGAGATCTCACTGATGAAGAGAAACAAGAATATTTAGACGAATACAAAGCAGAAAAGATAGAGTACAATGGATCTATGAAGCCCTATCACAATTCCCCTGCATACCTTGCCTACATCAATGCAAAAAGCCGTGCAGAAGCTGCATTAGATGAAGAAAGTTGACAGACAGTCTTGCATGCAGAAAGGGGAACCTTTCATGAACACTGAGCCTGCTGAAGACACGGATGATTATGGTGATGGCTTCTCAATGAAGCATACAGCCACTGCCCGTTTCCAGAGGCACCACCACCTCATCAGCGAGATCTTCAGTGAGTGTGGGGTGCCAGATGTCCCCTCAGTTGTCACCACAGCCACAAGGCAGGTCCTTAACCGACAGGTGCAGTCCTTAATGGTACATCAGCGCAAACTAGAAACTGAGCTTTAAACAGGAATGACACCAGGAAAAGAAGAGGAAGTTCCTGGAAAGCACAGACTCCATTCATAACGAGCTGAAAAGGTTGTGTGGTCTGAAGGTAGAAGTGGATATGGAGAAGATTGTGGCTGAAATTGCCCAGGCAGAGGAACAGGCCCGCAAACAGCAGGAGGAGAGGGAGAAGGAGGCTGTGGAGCAGGCTGAGCCTGGCCAGAGTGGCATGGCTCCCGAGGAAGAGCCAGCAGCCAGCAAAGCCGAGAAGAAGGACGATGAGAGCATTCCAGTGGAGACAGAGGAGCACGCCTCAAAGAAACAACAGAGAGCCAACAGAACGGTGAAGAAGGCACATCCACTGCTGAGTACAAGGAGAGCTGGCAGGAGGGGGTAGACAGCATGGCCAAGGAAGCAACACTGACTCCGAGAGCCACAGCCCTACAGTGGACGAGCCGCCCACAGACCCCATCCCAGAGGACAAGAAAAAAGAATAGATGTTGCCTTGTTGTATGTGTTGCAAAAAACTTTTTTAAATGAAAAAAAAAAACCACCTCATTTTGAAAGCTGAAACTACTTGTGGCTCATCTCTGTGATCCTAGCTACCCATGAGACTGAGATAGCTGAGGATTACAGTGCAAAGCCAGCCTGAGAACAGTGGAAGAGACTTATGTCCAGTTAACTCCCCAAATGCTGGAAATAGAGCTGTGGCTCATGAGACAGACTGCTAGTCTTGAGTGTAAAAGCTCAAGGACACAATTCCTAAATCCTGAATTCAAGCCCCAGTGCTAGCGAAAACAAAACAAAAAACAGGCAAATTCACTTTAAGCCAGGCATTTTGATACTAATGCCTACAATGTTGGTGGCTGCACAGGAGGCTGAGATGTGAGGATCAAAACCAACCTAAGCAGAAAAATCTCTGTGAGATGTTTATCCCCAATAACCACCAGGGAGCTCCAAGAGGAGACATGGCTCAAGTAGTAGAGCACCAGCCTTGACTGAAGAAAGTTAAAGCACATTGCCTAGAACCTGGGTTTAAGCTCGAGTTCTGGTGTCCACGCCCACTTATTCTAGCCTATAACTTCTTTTGAACTTGTATAGATATGTTTAGTTTGCCTTTCATCATTTTTTTTTCTTTGGGAGAAAGGGTAGAAGGCAAAAGACACATGAATGTTGTCAAGTAAATGGCTTGCTCATACTGCTGTTTCTTTCTGTCTTCATTTCCTTTTTAGTTTTGCTGTTCGTACTGTTTTCTCTTCTCTCCAAACATGGCTTAACAGTCTGTGCAGATCATTCCAGGCTGCGATGACCAGACAGCAAGGCTTTTCCCAAAGGTAGAATGTTATACGGTATTACTACTATTATCACTTTGATATACTGTTGTTTTGGGGGGTTACTTGTATTAAGAATGATATATTTACTGGGACCGATGGCTCATACATATAATCTTAGCTACTCAGGAAGCTGAGATACAAGGATCAAGGTTCAAAGCCAGCCGTGCACTGAAGTATGAAACACTTTCATCTCCAATTAATCACTAGAAAATGGGAATTGGGGCTGTGGTTCAAGGGGTAGGGCAGTAGTCTTGAGCTGAAGAGCTCAGGGACAGCATCCAAGCCCCATGAGCACAGGAAAAAAATGATATATTTCTACTTTGACTTTGACATGACCTAAATTTCCTATGGAATTCCAAAATCCACCTCTCTTTACCTACAAAACTCTATTGTTCCTTTTCGGGTCCCTCCAGATACCTGGAAACTCTGGAATACAAAGTACTGGATTTAGTGTTTCCAGACAAAGAGGAAAGACGGAGAGGCCAGGAGCGCATATGTAGCTTTGCTTTAAGAGCAAAAACAACAAAAAGAGACTGAAAGTAACATCATTCCATTTCAGTTTCCTTGGTCAGAGTCTGGAAAAAAATTGACTTCTTGTTTACAATAGCAGTTTAGGAATTTGACTCTGTAACAAATCATATTTATCTTCCTCTTGCTCATAGGAATTGCCTGGATTTAAAGATCAGAAATGGCCAAGTTCTATTGTTATGAGCTCCATGTGGAAATTATGGTTATCACTTTCATAGCATAGTCTCAAGATTGTGCCTTAGTTATTGTTTTCTTCAAATAGTTGTACAAAAGGATAGTTCTCTACCACTTGCGCCATAGCACCACTTGTGGTTTTTGAGTGTTTTATTGAAGATACGAGTCTCTTC
This sequence comes from Megascapheus bottae, assembly GCF_031878675.1. Taxonomy (NCBI): domain Eukaryota; kingdom Metazoa; phylum Chordata; class Mammalia; order Rodentia; family Geomyidae; genus Megascapheus; species Megascapheus bottae. Next base: position 18,895,869 of record NC_143513.1, on the reverse strand, counting down.
GGGAGAGAGACTTTTCTGCCCAGGATGGCTTCAAACTGCGATCCTCAGATCTCAGCGTCCTGAGTAGCTAGGATTACAGATGCCTGGCTGTGCAATGCATTTTTTTTTGCCAGTCTTGAGCTTGAACTCAGGGCCGGAGCACTGTGCTTGTGCTTTCTCAAGGCTAGAGCTCTACCAATTGGGCTGCAGCACAATGTCTGGCTTTTTTCTATGTATGTGGTACTGAGGACTTGAACTAGGGTCTTTATGCATGCTAGGCAAGCACTCTACCACTAGGCCAAACGACTAGGTCAAACTCCTGGTCCTGTGCAATGCATTTTTTTAACAAAGGTGTTCCTGTGCTGGTATTGGAGCTTGAATCCCAGGCCAGGGCACTGCCTCTTAGCCATTTTCTCTGCTACTTTAGCTCCACTTCTGCTTGTTTTTGGTGGTTAATTGAAGATAAGAATGTCATGGATTTTCCTTTCCAGGTTGCTTTCAATACATGATCCTCAGCTCTAAGTCTTCTGATTACAGCAATGAGCCATCTCACTTAGCCAAACAATGCATCTTGATTAGAGTAGTACCAGAAATTTCTTGATGCTGGACGGGAGTTAGCAACATCAAGAAACTCATTTAGACTCTAAAGCTATGAAGGACTCCATGGAAAATGAATAGGTCAGAGCTGAAAGCTCTGATATGATGGTGAGATGATTAAGGAGAAAGTTTCTCACTTTCATCTAGAATATGTGTGGATTTTAGAAGGAGAGATGGAGTGTCTGTGGCATGGGAGAAAGACTCAAATATCAGAATGCAAAAAGTAGCCTGTAAATAGAGATGAACACTTCTGATTCTAGCAGAGAGAATCAGAGCCACAGACACATTAAATAAATACAATGGGATGGTAGTCCATAAAGAACTCAGTTCTTATTTCTTCTCATTAAAGTCTGTGGGGTTTTTTTTTCTCCTCACTCATAAGCTATGAAGGCAAAAAAGTGAGAGGGGATAGCATACAATGGGTATATTTGAGCTGTAACCTGGCTCTCCTGGGTCAATTTGAGTATATTCTATAAACCCCCATTTTTATAGTTTCTTTAATTGAAAATTGTAGGTGTAAGACACAATACAACTGGGTGCCAGTGGCTCACATCTGTGACCCTAGCTACTCAGGAAGCTGAGAACTGAGGAACAAGGTGTGAAGCTGGCCCAGGCAGAAAAGTCTATGAGACCCTTATTGTCGATTAACCAGAAAAAGCGAGAAGTGGAATGATGACTCAAGTGGTAAAGCATTATCCTTGAGAGAAAAAGCTGAAAAAAACCCCTAAGTCCTGAATTCAAGCTTTAATACAGCACATATATATGTCTGTATATACACATATATATGTATATATACATACACAGGGTTGTACCCAGAGGATTTCTGACTCAGTAGATCTGGTTGTTGGGGCGAGAATTTGAATTTCCTACCAGAGCCCAAGAGTTGCCATGGTAGATCTCAGGACTACATTTTGAAATGAGAGCAATGGTTTTCAACCATTTTTTGCTAGAATCATCTAGAAGCTTAAAGGAATAAACACACCCCTTACTGTTCCAAGCCTATGGATTTTCTGCTCTCAAAAGTGATCCAGACTTACTTAGAAAAAGCCAGAAGTGGTGCTGAGGCTCAAGTGGTAGAGTTCTAGACTTGAGAAAATCCAGGGGCAGTCCTCAGGCCCTAAGCTTAAGCCCAGGACTGGCAAAAAAGAAAAAAAAAAGTGATCCAGACTTAATCCCTGCCTTATACTCAGTCATTACGATTAAGTATGGGCAAGAATGCGATGATCTGCACATTTCCCCAAGTTCTGAGGAAAGGTTTCATGCCTTTGTCCTCCCTAACGTATAGAACTACTACAAGATATTTTATTTCTAGAGCCAGATTTTCCGAGGAAATTTACATTTCAGATTCCAAATTTTCCATTGTATGACCGGAGACTTGCTTGTCAAACTGTCCATCAAGACTTTGTAAATAGTTGAAACAGACCATAACCAAAGTATTAAAGTTTTCAGGAAATGAATGTGATAAATATTGCTATTTTGAGATTCTTTCTTGAAATATTCATTGGTTAATTTAGCTTTGACAAAGTAGAAATTAAAAACTGCATTAAAAATACTGTGCATCTTTCAAACTGGTGAAATGTTTTGTGACTATAGTTTTGACATATAGCTGCGTGCTAATGGCTCACATTTCTTGTAATACTACTTAAATGGCCGTGATCTGGAGGATTGAGGTTGCAGTCAGATTATGTAGAAAAATCTGAGAGATTTTTTTTTGTTTGTTTTGGGTTTTTTTGTTTTTTACTTTTTCAGTCCTGGGGCTTAAACTCAGGACCTAAGCACTGTCCCTGAGATTTCTCAAGGCTAGTACTCTACCACTTGAGCCACAGCACCATTTCCAGCCTTTTCTGTGTATGTGGTACTGAGTAATCAAACCCAGGGCTTCATGCATGCTAGACAAGCACTTGACTACTAGGTCACATTCCCAGCCCCTAAAAGTTATTCTTAATAAATATACCTATTGAAATTTTATAGTTAAATATGTTATCTATAAAATTCATCATTAAATAAAACTCATAGTTCTTTAAAAATTATATCTTGCAGTATTTTTGTTGGTACCACTTATTAGAAATAGCCATTATAATTTTCTTAGAATACCAAGAATAATAGAATAATCTACTTTGTTTTATCCATTCTTTGTTGGTGTCATTTAAAATAACACTTATGTTCTGGGAAAAATTAAAAATAGCATATCGTATGTTGCAAAAGCTTATGACATATGGATTCCATTAATCCTGTTTGGAGTTTATATTGCATTGCTAAGATATCCCAAATGCTGTGCAAATATTATTTTACTTAATTCTATAACACTAATTTTGAGGAGACATGATATCTCCTATTTATAGAATTAAATAGGCTTTAGGTATGGTTCAAATGGTAGAACATATTACCAGTATTGAGTGAAAAAGCAAGGCATGATGCCCAGGAACTGAGTTTAAGCTCCTACATACCTGGAAGAAGGAAGAAAAAGAAAGGAGGAAAGGAAAAGAAAGAGAAACAAAAGAACAAAGGAAGAAAAAAAGTCTATTTCACACTGGGGACTTGGGATATTTTGCAGCTGTCTGTTTGCATAAATCTCTGTTGTTCATCTCTTCTTGGTTGAAGATAGGAATAATAAAGTTGCTTAAACATTTACTCAGGCATGATAAGAAAACATCTGGAAATGTTTCCTCTTTACTTTCTCCTTTAGTTTCAACCCATGTCATATATGGGTTCAGTATTCAAACCCTGGGACTAGTTAAGACTAGCAGAACATTGTCTAATTGAAGGAAATGTTTTGTCCAGACTTAGTGGTTCATGCTTATAAGCCTAGCACTCCAGAGGTTGATGCAGAAAAATGCCACATCTGAAGCCAGCTTGGGCTGGCCTCAGTGAGACCCTAACCCAAAGGAAAGAAAAACACAGGGTTGCTTTATTCTTATTGGATAATACAAACTAGAATCTTAGCTACACAGATGCATGAGTGCATGCTCACACATATAACTTATTTTTTTGTTTGGTGGTAGGACTTGAATCCAGACCCTGGACACTTCCTGAGCTTTTTTGCTCAAGGCTAGCACTCTACCACTTTGAGTTACAGCTCCCATCCAGTTTTTGGTGGTTAATGGGATATAAGAATCTCACCGATTTTCCTACTGGAGCTGGCTTCAAACTGTAATTCTCAGATCTCAGCTTTCTGAGTAGCTACAATTACAGGCTTGTGCCACTTGTGCCCAGTTTATTTTGAGATTTTTCTATGTTTGATCCATTTATGTTTTAAAGTTTCCTCTCATAAAATAATCTCAACATTTCGCCAGATTCTTAGTGTTCACATTTTATATTCTAGCTTTTTAAATTTTTTTAATGTACATTCAGCTTGCTTTAAGCCCTGTGCTGAATTAACATGTGCATGAATTCCCTCATTTATTTTTTTTTCTGTTTCTTTTGGTGGTTCATACTGGTATTTAAACTCAGGGCCTTCTACTTGTATGCTAGTGCTTTTACTTTTCTTCTGTGTGTGTATGTGCTTAGACATGGGTTTGAACTCGGGACCTCATGTTCTAGCTTGATTTACTGGTGAAGGTGACTTGTAACTCTGTCTCTTGAGCCACATCTCCACTTCTGACTTTTTGCTGGTTAATTGGAGAAAAGGGTCTCAGATGTTTCTGCCATGGCTGGCTTCAAACCTCAACTTCACCTCTCAGTCTTCAGAGTAGGCAGGCCTAGTAATAGGCATGTGCCATTGGCTCACTGGTGAAATTAGTTTTTCAGGACTTCATTTTCCATCCTCCCTGGAGATAGTCTTCCATAGGCCCCGCCCATTTATCCCCCCCCCTTCCTGAGCTTTAAATCCTACATGATCCCTGCAAAATTGTCTATCTTAATTAATACTCTATATACCACTTACTTTTCCCCCTGTGGGCATATATTATTCTTTCAAATTTACGTTTCTACGCACCACATTTTTACATTTGCCATTACTAATTAGCAGGAATCAAATTGCTATTAATTACATCGACTGTCAATCCAATTAGTAAAATGACATAATTATCATTCTTATTACATTTGTATTACTACCATATTTATTTCTATCATGTGCACTACATTTCTCTCTTGTGGGTGACTGTCTTGCAGATCATAAACTCCAACAAGGGACAGTCCAGAGTTTGGTTGGGCCTTGTGTTCCCAGGCCTACCTAACCCAGAGGCTGGTATCTGGCGCGAGTGGAAGTCCAGCATGCAGCTCTGGCATGCAGCTGCACAGCGTGCCACAACCCGTTCAAGTGTCCAGGGAAAGAAGGCTGCAACACGCCTTGGTAAAGACTCCTGGGTTGCCCTGCAACGTTTCGGGGCGACGGCAGGCCCGCCTCTCTGCAAGAAAAACAACACAAAAAGTTCTGCGGGCGCCCTTAAAATCCTTTCTGGGAGCGGAGGTCCTGAGGGCAGCGGAGGCGGCTCACGCTCCAGGGCTGGAGCCAGAGCCAGCCCAGTGCGCACGGGGCGCCGAGCGCGCACGGGGCGTGCCAGCTGCAGCCCGGGCCGGCCCGGCCCCTTCTCATTTCTCCCGCGCGAACCCCGGCCGGACGGCTCCACTCCCTCCCTCCGCTGCAGGGGGGAGCCCGGCACGGGCACGTGGGCTGCCGCCTCGGGCCGAACGCGAAGTATACCCTCGTGTAGTGTCGCCAGCAAAGCCAAGGGTGGAGGGTCCACAAGATGGGCTGGCGACCGAGGCTTTGAAGCTGGGTGAGGCGGCACGGGACGCGCGGTGCGTCGGGATCCCCCCCAGATCCGGGTGCCGAGTGCGCCCCTCCCCCGGCCCGCCCGAGCTGCAGGCGGAGCGCGCTGGCCGCGCGTCTTCGGTGCGGCGCGCCCGTGGCGAGCCCGGCAACCGTGGCCGCATGCTAGGAGGAGGCTGGATCCCTGTTAGGAAGATGGAGCTGGCGACTCGCTCCCAGGTGAGGGTCTCGTGGTTTTCTGCAGCCCAGCCGCCCCCCACAACTCGTTTCCTTTGTGCCCTGGCGGTGGATCGGCAACGTGGCCCTCGGCCGCTGCTCGCTGGTCTGGGAACTTTCGAGCGGGTGTGGCCCGCAGGTGCGCGCCGCGACGCCTGCGGGGGTCCGCCGAGGTGGGTCTCCGGCCCCGGGCCCCGGGTGTCGACTTGGTTGCTGTAAGGTGGGAGCAGGAGTTTGCAGCTCCTCGGAGACGGGGATGGGGGGGAAGGAGCGTGGGGGAGGGGCTGGCGCCCCCCCCCCCCCCTCCAGCAGGATTGGCACGGAAAGAAGGAAATTAAAGAAGTCGCAAGCAGAGCAGCCTAGCTGGGCGAATGCAGTTTAAAAGGAATTGCTTTTGTGTGTGTGTCCTAGGACCTTTTAAGACATGTTTTCAGGGAATTTGTTACTACCTGTGGGAGATGGTAGCCACCTGGGGCCAAGTTAAAAACCACACACAGGCCAGATCCCAAACCTTGCACGCTCAAGTTACGCACTCCAGTTACGCACCGTGTGCCGAACTAGGCTCTGAAACATGTCAACACCCACTTACCACTTAAGAGTAACACCCCCCCCCATCATGCAATGAACAGTGGCGGTGCAAATGTTACTTTTTTTTTAAATTTCCTGTTTGAAAGTTTTCCCAAACTCTGTTCTCTGCTTTTTCATTAACTTTGTTTTAAAGTAAAACTGACACACACACATCTTTTAGAGGTAAGCAGTAGAAACTTAAAAAAAAAAAAAAGTAAAAACACTTAAAAAGGGGAAGGAAGCAGCCGTCCTGTCGCTGGGAGAGGCACCCAGATGATTTGTGTGAGGTTGTTGTTTTAGTTCTTGTGCTTTGGTGGGAGCAGGGGATGCAAGCTTCCACCCCACCTTCTGTGGGGCACCTTTGTTCTCCACCTGGGCGCGTGGGCCGGAACCGGAGGCGTGCCAGCCTTGCCTAGCCTGGGCGCTGTCATTTACTTAACTTTGGGCACAGATTACACGACTGAGCCAAGAGGGGTGTTTTGACTCGTCAGTGGTTTCTGAAAGCCTTCTTAAAACAAGCAGAGTATTGCGCAAGCTTAAGGATTAAATTAGTTTTATATTTTGTGTGTGCGTGTGTGTATCTGTGTATTAACCACACAGCAAAGCTCAATTTTGACTTTGTAGCAGTTTTAACTTTTCTAGGACTTATAACACCTTTGGAAGGCGATTTGAGCTCCCATTTGAGCTCCTGGTGAATTTCATCAGAAAATGTGTCTTGATGTTTCACTCCAGAAGTTTGTTCTGCTGCAAAGTTCTTTGCTGCAGAGTTCTTTGCACGGTGACCCCTTGTCTTCATAATTCATGCACTGAAAAGTCAGTGCCCCAGAATGTGCAGTTGGAAGCCAACGTTTTACTATCAAATAAGCTATTTTTTTAAATAAGCAGTTTTAATATGTTAAATATATACCACCTGGGGGTAATCCACAAATTATACCCAGCATATAGCAATTAGTACAAATTACTATATGTAAGATGATCAGGTGATTCCCCCCTTTATAAAGACCTCCAAATTGGTAGCACAAATTAAGATGAGATTTTTCCAGTGGCAGTGTTCCTGGTTCATCATCATTTGAATATGAGCAGATCATAATCTGTTTAAATTAGTGAAGAGTGGTGGTTCTCTGGGGTGGGCTGGCGACTGTGGAGAAGTACACTTAAATGAACATTTCAGTCCCAGCTAGAAACTGAATTTCATGTGGTTCTACCCTGTCCTCCAACTTTATGAATAAAGCAGTGTGAGGCATTCCTGAAGCATTACTACACATGCACACTGGCTCTCCTCTGTAGGCTGGGTGCTTTCATCTCATACATGCTGTAAATAGAACTTCCATCCCTTGGGAAGCACAGAGCTCTAAGGTGTTCAGCAAAGCAAAAGCAAAGCTATCCAGATGTGTCAGGAGCAATGAATGAGTGTGGATGGGGAGGTAACTTAGGCATGCTCAGAACCTCTTTTACAAGTACCTGCTTTTCTGTGACCTGAGCAATGTTGGCAGATGTCATGTCTTCTGGCAGTGTGATGACCACAGCACAGGGCTGTGGTTCTTGTGGCACTGACCACCATGTCTTTGTACTCTTCAGAGTGACAGGCATAATGCTAGTGAAGGTAAAAGGGTGAGCCTTTTAAAAGCCTCATAGTGCCCCTCCCAGCTTCTTGGCTGCAGGGGAGAAACTGGTAGGCCCCAGAGTCTCTTGTTTGCATTTTCACTTTCACTTGGCTCCAGGGTACAGGTTGGATCTTTAGAAAAAGACAGGATGCTGAATGTTCTCATGCATATGCATGGAGTGTGTTGGGGAAAGGGGTAAAGGAATTTTTCTGGGGTTGATCTCAGCTACCATAGTTCAGTCATCTGATTGGGCAGCTTACAGTGTGACTTGCGGAAGATCAGTGATTTGCCACTTTACGCAGTCCATATTTAAATACTCCCTAGCTCTTTCGTGTGTGTGTGTGTGTGTGTGTGTGTGTGTGTGTGTGTGTGTGTGTTTTCCCCGATGGTCTTATCCACAGAAGAGTGGAATTCTGAGGAATATAGCAATTCTGATCTGATCATGGATCCAGGACAGAAAACCTGAGCTATTCTATGACTTTCAAACTATGAATATTAGAGTATGTTTCTGTAACAGACCCATGATACTATTGGAATAGAATGTAAAGAGTGCTTTAGTTTTCTCTTACTCCTTAGTACTTGGGCAGTTTAGAATTGTTACTTCTAAGATCTAATTTTCTATGTAAAAAGACTCGGCTTTATTCACTCAAATGAAATTGATAGAGGGTCTTTGGGATAGAATAAGAAAATATCAGGGCATGCATTTATTTTTGGTAGTGAGGCTTGAACTCAGGGCTTCATGCTTGTACTTGGGTTTTTCAGTCAAGGCTGGAGCTCTGCCACACCTTCAGCTTCTGGTGTTTCGCTGGTTAGAGGTATGTCTCATGGCGTGTTCTGCTTGCACTGGCTTCCATCTGCCAATTCTCACATCTCAGTATTCCCGAGTAGCTAAGATCATGGGTGTGAGCCTCAGTCCCCTGGCCTCTTTAAAATTTTGTTTATGAATATTCATGGTTGATGAATACCTTGAAACGACAGATCAGAGACATATTCAGTAAGTGTAGTTGGGGTTAACATGCACAATTTTCTTTGTTGGTGGTAAATGCTGTAACCAGCATGCAGTACCAAGATTGATCTCACTGTGCTAGAGCCAGAGTTGATGTTTCCTGACAGCCTGCCTTCCAAACTACGGGAGGACTTGCCCACTAGGTTTAGCTGTTAGACATTCATTAAGCATCTAGTATATGCCCTCAGGCATTGCTGGTTTAGTAGGAGAACAAAGACCAGAGGACTATTCCCTTTCCACCTTTTCTACCATCACATGCCTGAACTTCCTGACCTCTTCTGTCTTGCTTGACCAGAACTCTGCTGGGGGGCTCTTGGTCGGTTGCCTTGAGTTTGGAGAAGACTTTCAGAGTCATCTTCCCTCTCACCTAAGAAACGGAAATCACTAATTCTTTGTCAAAGTCTGGATGATTAAGTCCTTAAAGCTCTAAGACTTTAATTAGGTTGAATTGCATTTTAAGGCTACAGAGTTACTTGCTTAACTTTGCTAGGCTCTGGCCAAGCTGCCAAACTTACAGGCATGAGATACTGCTCTGCCTGGCTAATTCTGCTTTCTTTACTACTGTCAATACTAATTTTCTAGGTGCCACAAAGGCCTTTACAGTTCACATTTTAATACCTGTGTAATGTTTCATTGAACACGAGTATTTTATGCATTAACTTCCTGTGTTTAAAATTCTCTTTCCCCTCAGCACTGTAGTTTGAATTCAGAGCTTTAGCTTTAAGCTTGCTAGGCAGTTATCCTGTCACCACACCATGCCCCCAGCCTTTTGTTGTTGTTATTATTAATGTCCTGTCACAGAAGCAGCACATAGCTTGTAGTTCATGTCAACACAAGCCTGTTCAGTTACCACTGGCTTAAACATACTTTTTTTTTTTGTAATGTATTTAATACCTACTAAAGAGATGTGTCTGACTTTAGTGGTGGGGAACCTGTGACACAGACACATACACACATAATATTAAGAGTTGTACACAAAGGGGTTTAAGTTCAACCCATCAATTTATGCACATGATGTGTCTTGGTCAGTAACATCACAGCCAGCAGGTTTTGCTGAGGAAGGATTTCAGGCCTGTGAAAATGATCCTTTGACATGACTGTCTTCTAGAACTTGAGCAGCTCAGGGAATGGTTGATTTGAAGGAAAGTGATGTGTGCTCTTGGAGATCTGTTCTGTCTTACTAGAAAGACCAAAATACCCCACATGGGAGAGTGCCTGGGACTGGCAGGCTGGCTTGAGCATAAGAATCTGTGCACTCAGAAAGTAGGGGTGTCTGCCTACACCCAAAAGGTGAGTGGCTTACCTTTTGTCTAGTTTTTGTGTCTAGGTAGAGAGCATTGCTGTATGTGTATTTACTTTGCACTTTGGATCTCCTGAGGTCAGACAGAAGATTGAATCATTAGGAACTTGTTTTTAAGAGAGAGAGAGAGAGAGAGAGAGAGAGAGAGAGAGAGAGAGAGAGAGAGAGAGAGAGAGAGAGAGAGAGAGAGAGAGAGTGTGTGTGTTTAAGGCTGGTATTCTACCTCATTGAGCCACAGCACCATTTTCAGCTTTTTTGATGTTAATTGAAGATAAGAATCTCATGGAGTTTTTTTGTTTGTTTTGGGCTGGGCTGGCTTTGAACTGCGATCCTTGAATCTCAGTCTTCTGAGTAGCTGGGGTTATCAGGGCTTCCTGATACAGGGGCTGGTGACCAGGCCCAATCTGGTCACTCAGCTGTGTACTTAAGAAGATAAGGCCAGGTACTGCTGGCTCACCCCTGTAATCCTGACTACTCAGGCTGAGATCTGAGGTTCAAAGTCAGCCTGGGCAGGAAAATCCACAAGACCCTTATCTCCAGTTAATTAGCAAAAAGCCAGAAATGGAGGTGTGGATCAGGTGGTAGAGTACCAGACTTGAGTGAGAAAAAAAATACAAGGGCAAGAGCAAGGTCCCTGGTTCAAGACCCATGACCAAATAAACCAAAAACCCAAACCAGAAACAACTCTTGTGCTCCTGTGCTGTAGTTTGTAAAACCTTAAAAAGTAGCATGTGTGGTCCTGAAGTAGAAAGAACATTTGAAGGCAAGGCTGCGAGGTGTTCAGGGATTGTACAACCAGCTGATTGTACAGATTTCATTGGGGACCCCTCCATAGTTCTCCCCAACTCTTTTGCCTAACTCCTGGAACAACAGAATTGTTTGGACAGCCCTGACCCCCCAATACTTAAAGCTCTACACCAAGAGCTGGAGAGGGTCTGGCATTTGTGAGTAAGACTCTCTCCCTTAATCCCTTATTGGGAGGCTCCTCAGCCTCAGGGTACTGACTGGTGACCCCCAGATCATGTGCAGGTCATGTGACAATTATTCAGCTGACGGGTATAGGCCTGGGATATGAGATTAAACAGTTGTTAATACCAAGGTATTAGTGGTTCATACTTGTATTTCTACCTACTTAGATGGTTGAGATCTGAACAATAGAGACTAGAAGCCAGCCCAGTTCCAGTTCATTTGAAAAAAGCCAGGCTGGAGCAATAGCTAAGGTGGTTAAGCACCAGCTGTGAGAGCTTGAAGCTCAGAAGTGAAGCTCTTGTATGTAGCACTAAAAATAAAATGAGATGAGCTTATTTTAGGGCTTTTAAAGCAGGTGGAGATATAAGAGTTACAGTAGGTTGAACAAGAATGTCTTATAGCTGAGCTACTTAAAAATTTTCTGTTGAACTAATGTGGAAGCCAGTTCACGCCTGCCCCAGAGGGAGGGGTGTGTGTGTGTGTGTGTTTGTGTGTGTATGAAGCAGCACTATACTGCCTACTAAGGAATCTTTCTGTCTCATAAATCTCCAGTTTTACTTTGCACAGTCATGCCTACTCCGAATTCTATTCCAGGATGCATTCCCACTGGTTTTACTTCAAGAGTGACATTTAAAGAACTCTGGGAAATAATCCCCTGCTGGTCCACTGTGGTCTCAGTGCTCTCTGCGTGGTCACTGAGCCTCCCTGGCTGGAGCAGATCAGAACTGCCATGAGTAAAATTCAGAAGTCATATTTTTAGGGTTAATAGTTCCTTAAGTATTAAGCTAGTTTGAGTATGCCTGCAAGCCCAGTGCAGGAGGATCATGAGTTTGAGCTACTTAGTAAGATACTATCTCAAAAGAGATGTCTGCTGCTCTTGCTCTGCTTTTCCTTGGCCTTGGTGCAAAAAGGAAAGTTAAGAGAAGTCTGGTATATATAATGTAGTTTAGTTTGCTCATAGCTTTTTTTCATCTTCCCTTCCGTTCTGTCCTCACAAGGGACAGTAGGTGGTTTGTTGTTTGTTTTCTTTAGGGAAGTTTACTTTTTCATAGAGTAGTTAAAGCCTCTGGGGGCCTCCTCCAGCCTTTGCTGAACATGCATGTTACCTCTTAAAAGAAGCTTCTACTCTTTCCCTACTCTGCCAGCTGCCAGCATTCCACCAGAGAGGGCTGCCATCCCCCGTGGCCTTCCTTGAACTAAATGGTTGTCACTAAGCCCCCAGCAGAATATGTGCTTTCCCACGAGTGTCACTCACTGGCACAGTGCCAGGAGCCAGTGGAGCCCACAGCTTGAGCAGAGCTCCCCTCCTCCCCTGAAAAAAAGTGTCTGGGGCTCACTTTCCATGGTCTCAGTTTGCACAGTGCCCGCCCTGCCTGTTCTGTCCTGACTTGGGACCCTGACCTCTGAGACCTGTGCCCCACCTGAGACTTCTTTCTGTACCCTCCTTCACCCAGCCGACTACCTCCTACAACTGTGTACCCAGGGCTAGGGCCTCCTCTCCTGAAAGCCTTCAGAACTGTTTCCTATGGCTGGTCTCATGCCCCAAGGACTTCTTGGAATGTTGATATTGGCTCAGGAGGATCTCGTGCTACTGTGCGTGACTCTCTTCTTTATCACATCTGGATCTTGGTACCCAGCACCTAATAGTGGCTACCTAACAAACACCTGTGGAATGGATGTAGGACAGAATAGGCTTGGAATGATCGGAATATGTTAACAGCTAAAGTTTTCTCTGTGTCTGTGTTCACACCTGGAATCATCCCTACTTGGGAGACTGAGACTTAAATGACTGTCACAGTTCAGAAGATAAAAGAGTTTCACAGATTTGTCTGCCAGCCTGAGCAGACAAATCTGTGAAACACTATCTCTGAGTAACCAGCAAAATGCTAGACTGGAGTCATGGCTCAAGTAGTAGAACTTCAGCTCTGAGTCAGAAGGCTGAGCCAAGAGCTCAAGGCCCTGAGTTCAGGCCTTGGTATCAGCACAAATGAGAAATGCTAACATTTCATGTGGTGTCTCCCAGAGAGCTTGCATCCCACTCAAGGTCTCATATTAGTGTTGGTTCTTTCCAGCCCCTTCACTCAGGCAAGGCCAAGCTGTTCAGCTTGCTTCAGTTACGAAGTCCAAGAACTGGGCAGGGCAGATATGGCTGGTGATAGGAAATGGTGCAATATGAACATGAAGGAGAGTTTTGCGTTTTCCTCTAGACTACTTCTTTCTGTTGCTGATAGATGGATCCCAATAGTCACATTTCAGCTCTGGACTGGCTCTGAGGGTGGCATTGTGTGTGCTGGGGTCACAATGGGGAGGGTGATGAGATGTGGGGGCACTTCTTTTTGGTGGTTGGAATGATAGGTGGTGAGGGAATTGCTCTGGATTTACACTTGGTACATTAGGCTCAAGCCATGCCTAAAGCCCCTTTTTGCTCTGGTTTTGAGAGAGCATCTTTCTTGCATTTTGCCCAAGCTGGGTAGGATGACAGGCTTGCAACACTGCCCAACCTTTACTATTGAAAGTCTTTTTCTGCCTAGATTGGTCTTGAACTCTGATCCTCCTGGTCTCCACCTCCTGAGTAACTGGTTAATTGCTATGTCCTGGCTGAATTTCATCTCTTTCTAAGGCGAAATAATACTTCCTTATAGTATGCACATGGCAATTAAAACACATTCATGGGCTGATACTTTAATTTTTCCATATAGAAGGAGTGAACATTGATATGTAAATGTCTGCTTGAGAGTCTCACTTGTTAACTGGAACTCCTTTTTGGAGGAAGTTAATTCACATCCTTCGATCATTGTGTACTTGTTTGCTTCACCCCCCTTCCTCCCTTCACCCCTCCCTTCCTCCCTTCCTCTTCCCAACTCTCTTCTCCCCTCCTCTCCTGTCTCCACTCTGGTGCTAAGGTTTGAACTCAAGTCCTTGCACTTGCTCAGCTTCTTTGGCTGGCACTTTACAACTTAGCCATGTCTCTCACCCGTCTTCTTTTGCTGGTTAATTTTCTGCTTCAAACTGTGATCTTCCAGATCTCACCCTCCTGACTAGACAGGATTACAAATGTAAGTGACCAGTTTGCTAATTCCTCCTCCTCCTCCTTCTCCTCCTTGTCCTTCTCCTCCTTTTAAATTTACTTTTATATTATCTTCAAGTAGTTGTACAAAGGAGTTGCCATTTACTTAAGTAGTTTATGAATACAGTGCATCTTCATCAGTGTTACCCCATTCAACAATCTCATTCTCCTTCAACTCACCACTTTCCTTTTCTTAATTTTGTGTTATATGCAGAATTTCACTGTATTCTCCTCTCTGTTTTCTACCTTTCTTCCTTTGGCCACACTCCCTCTTGCATGTAACCTTTTCTGGTGCTTATTGGGTTTTGACCTAGCCTTTCTAGAAAATTACACTATTTGACCTCTCTATAGAGTCTTTTCTACTTAACTTATTTGTAACCACTTACCACCCAGTGTGTTTACTTGTAGATTTGTGGGTGCATTCTATCTACCACAAATGAGGGAAACCATGCAGCCTTTGTTTCTTTGGGTCTGGCTTACTTCACTTAATGTAATTTTTTCCAAGTCTTTGCTTTTCCTTGTGAATGGTACAATGTCATTCTTTCTGATGGATGAATAGAATTCAATTGTAAATATAGGTACATTATACCACATTTTCTTATCCATTTCTTGAGATTGTAGTTGTTGTATTTATTTATGCTGGACATTAATTCCTTACTCAGATAAGAGTGAAAATAGTTTCTCCTGTTTTGTAGGCTGCCTTTTCTACTGCCTAGTATATTTCGTACAAAAGATTTAAGGATGTCTTTCTGGTTTATTGATTTGGTGGTACTGGGGTTTGAACTCAGTCCTTCATACTTGGGGGTCACATTCCTTGCTTGCTCTGGCTGTTTTTGAGATAGAAGCTTACTTTTTGCCCAGGTTGACCTGGATCGCAATTCTCCTACTTATACTTCCCACTTTGGCTGGAATATCAGGCACACACCAGTGTACCTAGATTTTTATTGATTGTGGTGGTAGGCTCATGAACTTTTTTTTTGCCCATACTGGCCTCACACTGCAATCCTCTCAATCTCTACAACCCAAATAAATAGCTAGTATATCAGGTGCGAGTCACCTGCCCAAGGGCAGGTGTTCAATTCTGATGAAGTCCTGTTGACCTGTTTCTTTGCCATATCTAGTTAATCATTGTTAAATTCATCATCATGAAGCTTTTTCACCTGTTTTCTTCTGATGTTAATGTTCTCACTTTGTATCCTGCCTCGTTATGCAATCTCCAGTAGTCTACATATATGATAGTCCATTGTCTAACAGGTACAAGTTCCCCCCGCCCCCCCTCTGCCCCCACTTCCTAGCATTTGAATAGAAGTGGCAGACTGGCCTAGAGCTTCAGTTTGCACACCACTGTCCGTGATGTTAGTTACAGATTTATGTTAACACAATTTTCTGTGTACTGTTGATGATTTTGTTGTATTAAGTCATGGAAGGGAACTGGAATTTTGTCAGCATCTCTTTTTTCTCTGTCATTTGAGATGATTGTCTCATGTATTCATTACGTATGTACTCATGTATTTATGTCTCAGTACTGGGGCTTGTACTCAAGGCTTCCTGCTCTAACTTTTTCACTAAAGGCTGGTGCTCCACCACTTGAGCCACATTTCCACTTCCAGCTTTTTGATGGTTAATTGGAAATAAGAAACTCATGGACTTTTTTGCTCAGGTTGGCATTGACCTGAAATAATGATATCTTAGTCTCTTGAGTCGTCGGAATTCCAAGCATGAGCCACGACACATGGCTTCTGTATTAGGTCTTGTCAACAGTACGAGATCAACAAATACCTATTGCTCATGGGCCAGTTAGTTGATTTGTGGAAGAAATGAGTAACTATGCTTGTGGAAGGTAGCAGAAGACATGAAAGTTACCTGTAGATAAAGGGGAGGCTGAAGCAGGATTTCCTGTGTAAACAAGGCTTGCTTTCAGGCACTAAGATGGTGTTCCTAAAAGGTTTGCTATTCTTCCTATAAGCTTCCAAAACAGGCAATAAGGAAAACACCATAGTGTGCACTGTCTTTTATTGCAGAGTGTGTAAAACAAAGTTTGTTTCCATGTGAAATAATACTTTCAATATTCAGGGGGTAAGAAATAGTTCTTGCAGCTTTACCAATGTCATTACTAACAACAACAACAAAAACCCTTAAAAATCCTATGGTTTTCCTTTGAAAGTGGCTTGTAACCATATAATGAATGATTGTTGTCCTTAATGTACTATGTTATCTCTCATCTCTTTTGCTGTTCCTTGGTTATCTCATATTGTTACAGTATCTCACTTTGTTATCTGATATATTAGATTTATTTGTATTTGGTTATTTGAAATTGGATAGGGAAGGGGGGAAAACCAAGCCGGGGGTGGGGGGTGGAGGGGAGGGTAATGGGGACCAAGACATGTGAAAGGGTATCAATATATGTGAATTAATGCACCTTCTATCTGGCAAATATCATGTAACCCTTCTATTAATTACAATAAAAAATAAATAAAAACAAATCATAACACTGCTAGAAATAAATGATTTTCTATGGCCTTCAGTGAGGCCATAGAAAATTAAAAAAAAATAAAAAAGTGGCTTGTAAGCTACTCTGTGTGGAAGCTCACATCCCTAGTCCTACCCACTTGTCAGGTGGACATGAGGAGGAGAGTTTTCCAGGAAGCCCTGGCAGAATGTTAAGCAGCATCATGTCAGCCAGCCAGCTGTGGTGGTGTGCATGCATCTCAGCTATACAGGAGGCCTGCATGGGAAAATTGCAGTCCTGCCTAGTTTGGCGGAAAGCTGAAGCCCTTCTCTGAAAAAGAGCCAAAGGAAAAAAGTAGATCAAATGGTAGAGCACCTCCCTAGAAAACAGTAGGCCTTAACAACGCCAGTAGTGCAAAAAAAAAAAAATAGAAACTCACAAAATAATTAATAGATAACAAATATACTCCTTCTGGCTAGAAGGTAGCGTTTTGTTAATCCAGGAAGGATACATTTAGATATCACTGACATAGAAAGGCTTTAATTAAAGGATCATGCTTAATTTTACAATATAAAAATTTAAATTACCAGTGGTTCACTAATTTATTTGCAAAGGTAAATACTTGATTGGAAGCCAGCTGGCAGTTAGAGGTATCTTTTTATAGTTTTTTTTTAGTTTCTTAAAACTGGCTGTTAAAGTATGGCGCTGGCAAAGGTCACAGATAGGAAGACACCTAAAGCAGGCTCTGGCTTAGTTGGAAGACTGAGAAGGCTCACCCTCAGAAAGAGAGGCAGGACCCATTTGAACTACAGCTGAGCTGTGCAGAGCAAGGCTGGCCTCCTATGGCTTAATTCGATGATATAGAAGGGGAGGATAGGGAGGGACACACAGCACTGATATCGGAATGATTTCTATGCATGAACGACAGGGCAGATAAACGGATATGCTTGAACAGTATTACAAGTACATTTTTAAGAAACAAACTGATTACCAGTAGAGAAACTTGGCATTTCATGCCTCCTTGTGTTGAGAAGCCATTACCACTTGCACAGAATTGCTGCCCCAAATGTTTAACCTGAATTGAATCCTGATAAAACAATAAGCTCAGAGGCCAAATAGTTCTACAAGGCAGCTGTTGTGGGTCATTTAATAAGTCAGTGTTGGGGAAAACAGTACAAAGGTTTCCTCATGAAAACAATCCAAAAAAGCAAGGCATTGGTGGCTCAGGCTTGTAATCCTAGCTAAACCCAGGCTGAGATCTGATGGTTATAGTTTAAAGCCAGCCTGACAAGGAAGTACATGACACTTTTATCTCTGAAAAGCCAGAAGTTGAGTTGTGCCTCAACTGGAAAGCATTAGCCTTGACTGAAAAACTAAGGGACAGTGCCCAGACTCCAAGAGTTCAAGCCCTTATACCAGCAAGAAAAACAAAAGAATCCGAGCAATGCCTAAGCCTTGTTTAGGCCGCTCCTCTTTGGCCCTTGAAATTGTAGAATATATTTTGGGGATCAGTTTTAGACATTAAAATGAAATGTTCATAGTAGTGGTAATAATGTTAACTATTTTAGTTATGGTATTAGGAAACTTCATCCTCATCAAATGCATTCTCGGTTATTTTAAGGTGAATTTAACATGTGAATTAGCCTGTGGATTTAGATTCTTTAAACAATGTGGATACATGTACATTAGATTGGCACATTTTCAACTGCTGTTTGCTGAGAGGAAACACAGTCAATAGCAATTGGTTCAGGGTTCAGAAATAAAATTTTCTGGAAATAGAGAAAGAAAGCCAATGTGCTAGCAGGCGGTGCTGTTTGAAGAATCTCTGTGTTTCTGGACCTTTTTTTTTTTTTTAACCTTTTGTGGGTAGGAATGTAAGTTGCTGGCAGACACCTATTTCTCAGATGAAAGGCACCCTGTGAGAGTAATTGCCCCTGATGGCATTTACATTCTCTTTGGAACTGATTCTATAATCACTGAAATTGATTTTTCTATATAGCGTAGGTAAGAACTGTCCACGTCTGCATCATCGTGACAACAGAAATCAAGAAGGGCAATGAGAAGTGTCGGGAGATCTAGTGACATTGATAAGATCTTGTTTTACATGAATGCCATTTAAGGATGAATCTGTCTACTGTCAGGAAATAGAGCTCACTGGCTTTAGAGCAATGGGTGCCTTTTGGATGGGTAGACAAGAGATCAAATAGCCTTCTTTGTGGTCATGGCTTTTAGTCATTTGCTATAAAGTAAGACATATATCTGAAGTTGAAATACACCTTCCACTCTTTAAATCTTCCACTCTTTTTTTTCTTTTTTTCTTTTCTTCTGAGCTGTCAGCTGAAACACTGAGGGTTGCTGGGGCTTTGTGGGCAGTGGTGATAGTCATAGAATGCTAATCTGTGTTTCTCTGTTAGGGAATGTCCCCTCAGCCATTTCAGCAGCCCGTGTTTTACTCTTCTGCATCCTCAACAGATCCCTAAAGAAGTGGCTGACATCTTCAACGCCCCCAGTGATGATGAAGACTTCATGGGTTTCCGAGACGATGTTCCCATGGAAACACTGTCATCCGAGGAGAGCTGTGATAGTTTCAACTCTCTGGACTCCGGGAAACAGGTAGGCAGCTCCCTTTCTGCCCAGGTGTGTTCATCTTGAAGCCCTGTATCTTCACTGGGTGCTCTTCTTATTTCTAATGTGGTCCGAGAAAGGTAGTATCAGTTAGTTGGCATGCCATGTATTTTTGAAGCATATACCTTCTGGTTTTCAGAAAGAGTCAAATATTCCCATTTCCTATTTTAATCCTGGCCATATACAGATAAATGCTTTTAAATAAGGGGACCTCACACGATCAAATCAATTTTCTTGGCTCCCTCCAGGCTGTCACCTGTGGGGAAGCTGCATTCACAGTCTTCCCACGCAGTGGCAGGAAGGACCAGCCCAGCTATGCATCCCCACAGCGCCCTGAGCACAAAATGTGCTGTTACTAGGAGACAATTGCCTTGCTGTGGTCCTGCAGGGAGCTTCTAGCTGTACCTCACTCCTGCAGTTGCTGGGAAGAGCATTATTCTTTCTTTAATTACTTTGCTCAGGAGCAACATAAGTTAAGAGTTCTCTGCGAGTTATGTACCTGTGGGTTCATATTGTGTCAGTGGCATTTTCTTTCTTTCTTTTTTTTTTTTTTTGGTGAAACCTAATTGCCTCCTTCTCCCTTCCATTGTGGCCTCTCCTTGAAGGCTGTAGGTACAATGTTAGTGAGGTGTGCCAGGGAGCCTGCTGGTTTACTTAGGTGACTGTGTATGTCTGTCCTCTGAGAAGTCAGATCTACGTGGTCTCTGTGGTCCTTGTCTTATTTGGTGTTTTCACCGCGTTTGGCCACCTCTTTCCACTCCCAAGTATCCTACATGCAGACTTACATGTTGTCCTTAGTTTCCCACTTTGAGATCTCATAGAATGTCCTGTTGGCAGCTGTTGCTGTGATCTTAGTGTGCCCCGCTGGTCTGTGGTGTATTCATGGAACATGGTTCCACGACCACCAGTGAGGAATACCTGAGTGCTCAGGATAAAGCTTAGTGTGCTGTGCTGTGGATGTTTCATTCATTGTTTCCATAATTTCACCCAACTTCTGCTAAAGACATGCTGCCAGGGTTTCAGTCAGTAGGTCTCAAATATTCACCTGAAGGCCTCCATTGAGCACATTCCCTTTTACTATACTTTCAGGGCATCCCCTGCATTTGGGGGGCATACTATATATTCACAAAATGAAGATCAGGGAAGTACTTAGAGCAGCACGCAGTGCTTTAAACACAACCAGTCACAACTGGGGAACTGACTGTGAGCTCATCCGTGCCAAGTGGATTGGCAATTTTTGTTTTTATAATTACTTCTGCTTTTTGGTGGCGCTGGGATTTGAACTCGGGGCCTTGCACACGCTAGGAAGGCACATTCCATTCATTATTTTTGCATGAGCCTACCTGAACCATGATCTTCCTTATTTAGAGTTCTGGATGGCTGGGATGACAGGCATGAAGCACTATGCCCAGGTGTGTATTGGTTAATATAGATGGGGTCTCAAGAACTTTTTTTGCCTAGGCTGGCCTCGATCTAGGATCGTCCCAATGTCCACAACCCAAGTAGCTAGGATTATTAGCCTGAGCTGCCATGCTTCGATTGCTTGCTATTTATTATTGTTTGGCTGCTCTTGGTCAGTAGATCCTCAAATGAGGCAGAATTACTGTTTCAGTGTAAGGTACAGCTAAATCATGTGATTAATGCCATCAGGAATAATCACCAAAGATATCCAGGCTGCCCACTACCCCATGCGAATGGCCCAAAGATGAGAACATACCAGAGGTGGGACTTGGCCATTCCAAATCTTGACCTGTCCTCTTCAAGCTCTGGGAGCTGCTTTGGATATTTACTTAAATGTACACACAGGCATCCTTGCCTAAATCAGCCCTCAGGGACTGTCTAGGCTCTGGGAACCCGTCCCCTGACTGCACTCACACACTCATTGGGTTCCTCAGCAGCCAGCTTTGCACCACTTATTCTCAAAATGAGCAGCCTGGCCTGCTGTTTGACCCCACACGTTTGTGATCCATTTAACCAGCCAACAGAAGCGTCTTGAGATTGCACACAGAGTGTGTCATTGACTCTGGTCCCCTTAAGTACAATTTGAATGTCACCAAAGAAACTTCCCTTCTGCCTGGGTATTTATTTTTCTCAAGCAGCTGCACCACAGCTATCAACAAAGGAACAAAGTAATTTAGTGCCGAGGAAACGTACTCCAATTACCCATAATAAGTCATAGGAGACATTTTTAAGTTTAAAGAATGCTAGCTGTAGGCATATTTTTTCTGACTGTTTATTTTTCCACTCGTCTGTTACATCTACTTTTCCCCCCCTTGGAGATGTCAGAGTTGGAAGAAAGGTATAATTAGTCAGGGAAAGGCAGGAGGAAATGGGATTGCAAGCACATGTGGATCGGTCATTGCTGCATCCTGGGTGAGAAGAAACTGGGACACAATTGAGTCCTGCTAGATGACCGCGCCTTTAGGAGGCCACGGGAAGTCTCTCTTGAGGTTGGTCAGTTTTAAAAATTTCTCTTCTTTTTGCCAGGCATGCTAGCCAGGCAGTTTCTGCCCTCTGTCTAGGTTTTGCAGAACACCGAATTCCAGTAACATATCATACCACCAGCATGCCGGCAGTCACTAAGACCACAACATTAAGCTTTAGAAAATGTGTGTGTGCATATGTGAGAAAGGGTGTGTGTGTGGGGGGGTAAGGTGCTTATTGTGGTAACATGCTTTAAACAGTATTTGTCATCTTACCCATTTTAAGGGCATGGTTCAGTGTAGAACACTCCCATCATCTCTGGCAGGCTTGTCATTGAGCAGTATTTCTCCACTGTGTGTTCCCTTGTAACTTCTGTTCTGTTTCTTGTCTCTGTAATGTGTGGTAGTTGTTTTGTTTGATTGTTGTGATTGGCTCTTGTTGTCTAGTCTAGGCTGGCCTTAAACTTGAGATCCTCCTGTCTTACCCTCGTAAGTACTAGATTACAGCCAGCACTAGTACATCTGGCTTACAAGGGTATTTATGGTTTTCTTTTCTTTTGTGCCAATCCCAGGGCAGGAATTGAGACCCTAGATGCTGTCCTTGAGATGTTTTGCTCAAGGGTAGCACAGCTCTACCTCCAGCTGTTTGCTGATTAACTGGAGATGAGTCTCACAGACTTTTTTGGGGGCTGGGGGAGAGGGGGAGTTGGTCATGGGACTTGAACTCTGGGCTTGGTGTTGTCTCTGAGCTCTTCAGCTCAAGGCTACCATTCTACCCCTTGAGCCACGGCGCCACTTCTGGTTTTCTGGTGATTAATTGGAGATAAGAGTCTCATGGGCTACATTTGTAGTGCCTGGGTTTTGCTTTGAACCGGGATCCTCATCTCTCAGCCTCCTAAGTAGCTAGGATTATAGGTGTGAGTCACTGTGCTGGGCTTTCACAGACTTTCCTGACTGAGATGGTTTAAACCATAATTTTTATATCTCAACCTTCTGTAAAGCCAGTGAGCTACTGGTACTGATATATATATATATATTTTTTTTTAATGTGTATATTTGTGGTTTTTTCCCATAATATCACACCCTCCCTCATTCTCTCCCAGTTTTTCCCTCCTCTCCCCACCCACAAGTTGTAGTTGTATAGTTCATTTTTACATGTGTATTTTTAATTCAGCAGGATGTGCAAAGTTTCCATTCCAAATACCTCACTGAAGAGCTGAGGAGGATTTTTTTTGAGGACACCGACTCTGACACTGAGGACTTTGAAGGGTTTACACAGAGTGAGCTGAGCACAGGCGGTACCTCAGAAGCCACGGTAATAACAGCAGCATGAAATCTTGGGTCACAGAATTGTTAGTCTTGTTTCTGAGCAGTAGTTTTACTTCACTCCTCTGAAGGCTGAGGATCTCACGATTCAAAGCCAGCCCAGGCAGAAAAGTCTGTGAGATTCTAATCTCCACCTAACAACCAAAAAGTTGGAGGTAGAGCTCTGGCTCTTGCTGTGGCTAGAGTACTAGCCTTGAGCAAAAAAGTTCAGAAACAGTACCCAGACCCTGAGTTTGAGCCCTTGGACTGGAATCAAAACAGCTCCCCCTCAAAAAAACCAAAGCAAAGAAAAAAGTTTCACTTTTTCTTCTATTTATCATCCAAACTGATTAACCTAATATAAAAGTCACTATACCAGGATCAATCCCTGGTCCACCATTCAGTTCTCTCAGCGACAATCTCTATCTTCCCTTTGTCTTTGGGGGACACAGCCAAGGTGGCTTTCAGGTCCTGGCAGAATAGTTTATTTCAGGTGTCTTGAGCCTCTGCAACCTTGATTTCTAGTGGTGTGGTTACTGGCTTTGAACTGGGTCTCAGCCTCCTGAGTAGCTAGGATTACAGGTGTTAGCTGATGTTACTATGTTACTTCTTTAAAAGTCTAGTAGTCACCTGTGAATCTGTCTTTTTGTAAATAGTTTATATTCTCTTGGTTCAGGTTCTGTGTGTTTGAAATTTTATCCATTCTTGGTTCCCCATTTCAGTGGTATCTATTGTAAATACCTGTCTTTTCATAGGTTGATAAGGTGTTGTCAATCATGTTTATTTTTTGCAAAGAATCAACTCTTAGATGCATTGCTGGTTTTTAGTCTCCTTTTCATTAATTTCTTTCCTGATATTATTTTTATCTACTGATTGAGTTTGGCTTGTTGGGGTTTTTTTTTTGTGTGTGTACATGTATGTGTGTGTACATGCATGTGCATGTGTGTGCTGGGGTTTGAACTCAGGGCCTGGGCACTGTCCCTAAGCTTTTGTGCTCAAGCACAAAAATGCTAAGCTTTTTGTACTCTATCACTTGAGCTACAGCTCTACTTCCAGCTTTATTTTTTTGCTGGGGGGGTGGGGGGTGGAGGTGGGGAGTGTCAGTTGTGGGACTTGAACTCTGGGCCTGAGCATTGTCCCTGAGTTCTTCAGCTCATGGCTAGCACTCTACCACTTGAGCCACAGCGCCCCTTCCGATTTTCTGGTGGCTAATTGGAGATAAGAGTCTCATGGACTTTTCATTCCTGGGCTGGCTTTGAACCTTGATCCTCAGATCTTAGCTTCCAGAGTAGCTGTGAATACAGACATGAGCCACTCGTACCCGACACTACTTCCAGCTTTGAGATTACTAATTGGAGATGAGTCTCACAAACTTTTCTTCCTGGGCTAGTTTTGAACTGTGATCATCAGATCTCAGATCTCAGCTTCTTGAGTAGTGAGGATTACAGATGTGAGTGATGGGTATCCAACTGTTCTTTTTTTTTTTTTTTTTTTTTTTTTTTTAAGAGCCTGAGCTACATCATATTTTTCTGTTTAAAACTTCCTGTTAGCACTGCATTCATTGTATCTTGGAGATTCTAGCCAGTTGTATTTTCATTTTCACTTGTTTCTAGAAAAAGTTTCTAGTTTTTTTTTTTTAAATTATACTAAGATTTGATTTCAGGACCTGGTACTTGGAAAGCTCTGTGTGTGTGTGTGTGTGTGTGTGTGTGTGTGTGTGTTAATGCCTTGAAAGACAGGGTCTTGCATTTTGTTTTTTGATCCTGGGCTATCCTACCCTGCAGTCTTCCTATTGATGACAAGCTGGCCTGCCTCTGCTCAGCTTATTGGAGTCTCATTAACTCTACCCTGGGCTGGCCTTGAACCAAGGTGCTGCTGATCTCCACCTCCTATGTCACTAGGATTTCAAGTGTGAGCCTCTGTGTGCCAGGCTTGATTGTAGAAATGCTACATTCTCATATTCCAATTTCTTTTTTTAATATATATTTTATTGTAAGGGTTACATTATATTCACCAGATAGAAGGTGCATTACTTCACAAACATTGATACCTTTTTCATGTTTTGGTCCCCATCTCCCTCCCCCAACCCCGCCCCTCATCTTGTTTTCCCCCCTTCCCTATCCTATTTCAAATAAACAAATAAACATATATACAGTATATCAGATAACAAGGTGAGATACTGTAATAATATGAGATAACCAAGGGACAGCAGAAGAGATGAGAAATAATATAGTATATTAAAGACAACAATCACTCATTATATGGCCTTTGTTTCTATATCCTGGAGAACCTTCCATTTAGAGTCATCCTATATGGCCTTAAATATCTAGGTTTTGCTCTATTGTGAATCTCTGCTAGGAAAGCCCAAGGTTTCTACTGATTATGACAAATAAGGGAAACCATTGAGCCTATGTTCCTTTGAGTCTGGCTTACTTGACTTTGATTTTTTCCAGGTCTTTCTATTTCCTTACAAATGGGGCAATACCATTCTTTTTTTCCATATATTTTTATTGTAATTAAAGAAGGGTTACATTATATTCACCAGATAGAAAGTGCATTATTTCACATACATTGATACCCTTTCTCATGTCTTGGTCCCCATTTCCTTCCCCTCACCCCTGCCCCTCATCTTGTTTTCCTCCCTTCCCTATCCAGTTTCAAATAACCAATCAAGCATATAAGGAACAGCAAAAGAGATGAGACATAACATAGTACATTAAGGACAACAATTATTCATTATATGGCTTTTGTTTCTATATCCTGGAGGTCCTTTCATTTACCATCATACTATATGGCCTTATGTATCTAGATTTTGTTCTATTGTAAATCTCTGCTAGGAGATCCTGAGGTTTCTACTGATTATGACAAATGAGGGAAACTATTGAGCTTATGTTCCTTTGAGTCTGGCTTACTTCACTTAATATGATTTTTTTCTGTCTTTCCATTTCCTTACAAGTGGGGCGATGTCATTCTTTCTGACAACAACATAGAATTCCATTGTGTATAAACAATGTCATTCTTTCTGATGGCACTATAGAATTCCATTGTGTGTAAATATTACATCTTCTTGATCCAATTATCAACTGAGGAGCATCTGGATTGGTTCTATATCTTTGCTATGGTAAATAGTGCTGCAGTGAACATCGTTGTGCTAGTGGATTAATATGTCCTTGTTTCTGGAAGTTTGGGTAAATGCCAAGGAGTGGAATTGCTGGGTCATAGGGGAGTTCTATGTAACTGCCATACTGCTTTCCATAATGGTTGAATGAGTAGCCAGCATCTGTTATTACTGGATTTCTTGATAATGGCCATTCTAACTAGAGAGAGGTAGAGTCTCAGAGTTGTTTTGATTTGCATTTCTTTTATAGCCAGAGATGTCGAGCATTTCTTCATGTGTTTATAGGCCATTCTTGTTTCATCTTCAGAGAAGACTCCCTTTAAGTCTTTAGCCCACCTTTTAATGGGATGGTTGTTTCTTTGGGATTAGGTTTGGAGTGGTTTGATTTTTTTTGAGCTGTTGATGTATTTTAGATATGAGTCACATTCCAATTTCTTCTATGACTTACTGATCATTCAAGCTTAGTCTTTCTCCACTTGTTTTTATAATTTATATAGTTTCTCGTGCTCATGATGTCTAATTTTATTCCATTATGATCTGAGAGGATACCAGAATCTGATTTTTTTATACATGGTTTATACTTGGTTTATTGCCTAAAATGTGGGTATTCTTGG
Source organism: Megascapheus bottae (assembly GCF_031878675.1). Taxonomy (NCBI): domain Eukaryota; kingdom Metazoa; phylum Chordata; class Mammalia; order Rodentia; family Geomyidae; genus Megascapheus; species Megascapheus bottae. The sequence continues at coordinate 18,869,319 of NC_143513.1, read as the reverse complement.
GGTTGCTGAGAAGAAAAGTTATTCCACAGCTGTTGGTGGTGGGATCATTGCATAGATGTGGTTTTTTTTTTTTTTGGTCCTATTATGCCAGAGGTATTTGTTTCATAAAATTTCACTGCATCAATATTTGGTGTGTGTATTTATTTCCAGCCCATCTTCTTTCAGTCTTTTCCCTATAATACTTTGAAGTGACCTTCTTTATCCCTTCTGATTAATTTTGGCTGGTAGTTTTAAGACAGCGGGAACTGTCTTGTTTGTGTCAGATTCTATTTGCTTTTTATCATTTGCTTTTTATCTTTGTACTTCTCAAAACATGAAATGTTTTGTTACTGAAGACAATTACTTGGAGTCAAGGCATAATCAGATCTTACTCTATAATCCACTCAGTTTCTATCTTTTTTTCAGAGTTAAAATCATTTACATATATATATTTTATGGCACTAAAGAAAAGCCATCTTTTCTATCAAAGTAGGTTGCTTTCTTTCTGCCAATTTTCTGAAAATCCTTGTTCAGAAAAGTTCCTACTTTGCTCAGGTGGCTTGCTTGTCTCCTGCTGATTAAATTTTAGTTACATTCTATTCTGCTTCTGTTAAGACACCTATTGAAAGGTCATTAAATTTTAGTTACATTCTACTCCTGTTCCTGTCAGAACATCCTATTATAAACTCATTAAGTTTCAGTTACATCCTATTTCCATTCCTGTTATGACATCCTATTTTTGTTAATTAAGCCACACTCTCTATTTTTTTTAAGAAAAAATGCTTTTAGGTTCTTCACACTAGCCAGTTGTGAGCAGATTGTGAACTGGAGCTTGGCCCCAGTAGCAGATGGGTGGGGCCTGCTGCATTAGGGATAAAAGGTTGCAGCACCCCCACCCCTCTGCTCTTGTGTGGTTTCATGCTGGGACTTCCCCTGATAGAATAGCTTATCCTTTTACACAGAGGTATTTTGCCTTGCTGAGACAATTCTTTGTTTTTGTGTCTGCAATTATGACTACAGCGTTACATGCAAGTAACAGTACTAGCATTTGAATTGAGGACCTCATGCCTGCTAGGCAGAGACTGTGCCACTTGAGCCATGCTCCAAGTCCCCCTCCCCTATTCCCCACCCCAGGTTCACACTTCTGCTTGAAGCTAATCTTAGACCATAATCTCTCTCTCTGCATCTACCTCCCATGTTACGTCACATCTTAATTTCGAAATAGAATGTTAAATTTTTTCCCAGGCTCCCTTGAACTGACAATCCTCTGATGTCTGCCTCTTATGTAAGGAGAATTATATGCATCCTCAGTTATGCCCAGCCCACATTTAGGGTTAGTATTGAAAGTTGTTTCTTCTCCCTTTGTCATTTTAGGAGTTTGTTGGTTGAGTTAATAAACAAAAGAGAATCAAACATTATCTAGCCAGCTAAGATGTATAATTTTCTGAGTTCTGCAGCTTGGTGTATTTCGCTTCCTTTTCTGGGTACAGTATTTCTGTATTTTCTGCAGTACTGGCTTAGGGGTCATACTTGCTTTAGTTTATACTTATCATGAAAGATCTTTGTTTCTCCTACGATTTTAAAAGATAATTTGGTTGGTTGTATTAATTTGGGCTGACAGTTATTTTGCTTTAAGGCTTAAAATACATCAGCCTTTAGCGTTTCTGCTGAAAAGTTCAGCTATTCTGGAGTCTTCTCTTTGTTAGAGGCTTGTCGTCTTTTACAGCTTTTTCAGTATTCTTGCTTTGCACTGAACTCTTGGTTCTTTTCTGGTCCTGTCTGTTTGGGTTCCAAATGCATCCTGTGTTTGGATATACATTTCTTTCTCTTAAGTTTGGGCAATTATCTTCTGTAATTGAATAAGTTTTCTGTGCTTTCAGCCTGTTACTTCCTTATACCTTATGGATTCGTATTCCTTATATATTCATAATTTTTGTCCGTTTATCCAAAATCTTCATTTGTACTTATCTTTTTCTTCTTTTATTAAAGCCATTTGAGTGTCATACTTTCTTCACTTTTCTTTAGTCTCTGAGATTCTATTCTATTGTACTGATGCTGTCTTTCAATGAGTTTTGTTTATTGAGCTTTTCATTTTCCATATTTTTGTTTTTCAGAGTCTGTCTTCGTTAGATTTTTTTTGTCCAAGTCTTGAACTGAGGTTTTTCCTATGTTTATCTGAGTCATCTTTGAGTTTATTGATATGTGCGTGTGTATCTGTGTGTCTGTGCTGGTATTGAACGGAGGGCCTGGGAGCCTGTCCCTTTGCTTTTTTGCTTAAGACTGGTGCTCTACCACTTGAGCTTCTAGCTTTCTGGTGGTTAGTTGGAGGTAAAAGTCTTTAGGACTTTTCTGCCTATCTTCAAACTGTGACTCTCAGATCTCAGCTTCTTGAGTAGCTAGGATTACAGGTATGAGCCACCGTCTGTGCCCATCTCATTGATCGCTTTTACGAATAGGTTTGTAAAAACTCTTTGGCATTTCAAACATTTCCTTATCTTTAGATTCAGTTATTGAATTAAAGACTTTGGGGGGAGTCATGTTGCCTTTTGCATATTCCTTATGTTTCTGTGTTGTGCTTTGCTGTTAGAAAAATGTCCCTTCTGGTTTCATGTGGGGTCATAATGAACAGATGGGCTTAGCCTCTAACAAACTATTCACCCCAAAACAAAACCAGGCTCCCTGGCTTGAGATGGAACCTTGTTTTCAGGTTCTTGGAGCAGCCCAGTGTCAAACGATAGGTGTCCTCTTGAGATGGTGCTGGACTGTCCGGGATCAATGATGCTTTTCTTTTCAATGCTAGCTTGCCACATAGGGATCATTGTCACCAAATCCTCAGGGTGGATCTAATGGTTTCTCACGCAGCTAGTCACCTGGGCCACGGGCTTTAGCCCTGGAGCTTGAGTTGGGACTGCTTCCAGTTTTTCTCTGGAGTGTCTTTTTTTTTTTTTTTTGCCAATCCTGGGGCTTGAACTCAGGGCCTGAGCATTGTCCTTGGGCTTTCCTCAAGGCTAGTACTCTACCACTTGAGCTACAGCACCACTTCTGGCTTTATGGATGTAGTACCAAGGAATCAAACCCAGGTCTTCATGCATGCTAGGCAAGCACTCTACCACTAAGCTACTAAGCAAAACTCCCGGCCTGGAATGTCTTTTTTTTTTTTTTTTTTAATGGTTTCTCTGTGCTTTTTAACTGTCCTATGAACAACTCTTGTGATTGCCATCATTTGTTCTTCTCTGTCACCTCATCTCTTACTCCTGGAATCACATAGAAAGAAACCTGCTATAAAGTGCCATCTGACTCCAGGAACAGTGTATTCTTATTTGTTTATGTGGTAAGGTGTGTGATGGCACACCAGGGCTGGCTTTCAGCTGCTTTCCCCCTACCCCTCACCCCAGATGAATCCAACTCATTTTGGTGAGGAGTTTTGGTGAGGAGGAAGCCAAGTCTTTAGGTGGGTTCGGCCTGCTGCTTCTGCCCTTGTCAGCACTCTGAATAGTTGCCAGGGTGAGTTTTCTCACTTGTGATCCACTAAGGAAGCCACTGAGGTGTCGTTGATGGGACACATTGAAGTCTGTCTTTCTTGTTTCTTATAGATTGTCTTGAATCTCAAGCACCTCATCACCCTGTTACAGTCCCCTCCCAACAGTTCTCACTTGTATAACCAAAGTCTTCACATTGAGACTTGTACAATATGGAGTTTAAAAAACTGCAGCGTGTTGGTGGCTCACACCTATAATCCTAGCAATTTGGGAAGTTGAGATCTGAGGGTTGCACTTCAAAGGCAGCCTGGGTAGGAATGTCTTTGAGACTTTCATCTTCAATTAACCACCAAAAAGTCAGAAATGGAGCTATGTCTCAAGTGGTCTTGAACAAATGAAGCCCAGGAAAAGCACCCAGGCCCTAAGTTCAAGTCTCAGGACTGGCTTATACTCTCTCTCTCTCGCGCGCTCTCTCTCTCTCTCTCTCTCTCTCTCTCTCTCTCTCTCTCTCTCTCTCTCTCTCTCTCTCTCTCTCTCTCTCGCGCTCTCTCTCTCTCTCGCGCTCTCTCTCTCTCTCGCGCTCTCTCTCTCACACACACACACACACACACACACACACACACACACACACGCGCGCACGCGCGCGTTCATGCGCATGCGCAAAAATGTGGGATGAGATTTTCTTGTGCTGTCAGACAAGATAGTACCAGTCAGACAAGACTGGTACTCTATGACTGCTTGTAGCACTATCTGAGTAGAGAGGGAGCCTGCCTCTAGACTGAAGGCACACTGGGTTGAGGACATCTCTCTCACCTCATTGGCAAGTCCTCTGCCTACACCATGGTTACTGGGTGAAGACAGCTCTCCTGCCACGAGCCCTATTTCGGATGCTTGAGATGTTGTGCTGGGATTCGCTCCTTGTCCCTGGCTTGTCTGGAAGTCACTCTGTCATTCACACACTCTCTTGACTACTCTTTCCACTGGGCTTCGATGTGCCAGAAGCTTGCCCACTTCCCACTGTGGAAGAGCCCAGTGTTGCCACTGCGTTGCTCACATCACAGCAGGACTGGTGTGTGGTTCAGTGCTGGATCATCTGAGCTTTGAATTTAATAGCATGCCTTTGTAGGTTTAAATAAAGCTCTTCTCGTGGATAACTAGTAATAGCAAGTAGAAGTTTTTCACTATCTTCTTCCAAACAAATAAAACCAAAATGTGTGTGTGTGTGTGTGTGTGTGTGTGTGTGTGTGTGTGTGTGTGTGTGTGTGTTTGGCCCCACAGCACACCACTGAGCTCTATAATCTCCCAGCCCCCACAGTAGTTTCCATGTTGGTTTTGATTTGGGTTTTAGGTTGTTTTGTTTTGCTTTCTGTTAGATGTTTGTAGACCACAGGTTTGTCCTTTTTCTTCCTTTGCTAGCTCATGCCATCAGTTATGAGTGAGAAGAAAACCTCTCAGGCAAGAGAGGAAGAGAATGAAGCCATCCCTGCAAGAAGGAGGTCTCAAAGAAGCAGCCTTGGTCTTCGAGTGGCCTTCCAGTTTCCCACCAAGAAGTTGGCAAAAAAGTCAGAGAAAAATGGCTCTTCTGAGCTGTCATTTGCAAGCCCTCACTTACAGGACAGTAAACACATCCTCGGAAGAAACAGAAACTGTAGAGCAGCACAGGAAAGGGGCGATTCTGCCTCGGAGTCCGAGGATGACTTGAGGGATGAGAGCCAGGAGAGCTCGGAGGCCCTGCAGAAGAGGACCATGAACATCAAGGAGAACAAGGCCATGGTAAGTAAGACCTTGCAGGCTGTGCGTGCCAGGATCAGGCAGGCCCTCATTGCAGCTCAATCCCCACAGCTTCTCTCACGAAGGAGTCCTGAGGGGGCTCTGTTTCCCTTTTCTAGAACCCAAGGCAGTTATTACACAATTAGCTCTGGTTTGGAATAGAAAGACTCTAGGACCATTTCTAACCCCTTACCAAGAGGTAGGAACCGACAGGAATTACTGAATGTCAGGTTCAGTTGGAAGTCAGCCACAATTAGGGGGAGGACCCGGCTGGACAGCTGCACTCAGGCAGAAAGTAATGAAGAGGAAATTCTCTGTTGGTTTTCACTAAACAAAATAGCCATAGGCAAAGCAGGATGGTGGCTTTTGTCTGGAAGCTGCTCTTCTGTGAATACACTGTGTGAAGGATGGGGAAAGATTGAGGAATTGAAGCAACCTCAGTGGTTTTAATTCACTTAAAAAAGTTCTTATTAGAACAAATGCAAGAAGGTGAAATCTTTAACTTTTTTAAATATTTTTTATTGGAATTAATAGAGGGGTTGCAGTTATATTCGCCAGATAGAAGGTGTATTACTTTACACACAGTGATACCCCTCCTGATATTTTTGTCCCCATAACTTTTTTTTAATAAGTGGTCAGTAACTTCAGAATTTTAAAAGTTTCTACCAGTGGGAATCACTTTGTTCATTTTGAGGCATTAAATTTTTTTTTTCCTTTTAAGAAAATATGTGGTATTACTGTGTTGGGGGTCATGTATTACCATGTGGTTGGTGGAAGTTTTTTTTTTTTTTTGGCCAGTCCTGGGCTTAAGCTCAGGGCCTGAGCACTGTCCTTGGACTTTCTCAAGGCTAGAACTCTACCACTTGAGCCTCAGCACCACTTCTGGCTTTTTCTAAGTATGTGGTACCAAGGAATCGAACCCGGGTCTTTGTGCATGCTAGGCAAGCACTCTACCACTAGGCCCAACTCCCGGCCCAAAAGGAAGTTTTTTAAAGTGTATTTTTGGTGTGTCAGTACTGAGACCTCTTCTCTTGCTTGCTCACAACTGACACCCTATCACTTGAGCCATGCCTCCAGTCTGGTCTTTTGCTTGCTAACTGGAGATAGTCTCCTAGACTTTTCTGCCCAGACTGACTTCAAACGTTGGTCCTCTGATTTCAGCCTCTTGAGTAGCTAGGAGTATAGGAACTATATCTATCTACATCCTTTCTAGTAAGAACTATTTGTTTCAGTACTATCCATATATTTATATAAATCTAACACGTAATATAATTTGAAAAGAAACCCAATTATTTTCTCTGATTGGCATGTTAGTGCTAGTTGCTTGGTATGACTAGGTATTCATTTCAAAATTCAGAAATTTTTAAACCTTCTTTTATCAGAGTTCTGTTACTTAGAATCATCTAGTTAAGTCTTTTGTTGAACATGCTGAAAATGGGAGACCCAGGTATGTAAATCTATTTATGGGTATCACTGCTAAATTGGTGGCTGAGTCAGGAACTGAGCCTCCCGATCTTGGACTTGGACATTTCAGAATTGTCTTCATTGTATCATTTTGCTGCTGTGGACATGGCTCAAACATAAATTTGGCTCAGATGCATGGCACCAGATTTCTCACTACTAAAGAGAAAATCTTTTACTTGTTACTTGTGAGAACTGTCAAAGATTGATGCAAGCGCTTGAGTAGAAAACCAGAAGTCTTCTGGCAAGGGTGTGGTGTGTAGATGTGATAACAAATGATTGACGTGAGATCTTTTCTTGTGTTCCAAACCCAGCTCGCTCAGTTATTGGCAGAATTGAACTCAATGCCAGATTTGTTCCCAGTGCGAACCCCGGCCTCAGCTTCTGTAAGTAGAACTCCCTCTAATTATTCAGACCAATCCAGATACCTAACTGAATGGTCACCAGACTCTTTTAAGTCCCCAGTTACAGATGTCTGTATACTTGGTTTCAGAAGAAGAAAACAGTGCGGCGGGCCTTCTCAGAGGGACAGATCACACGGCGTATGAACCCAACCCGGAGTGCACGGCCCCCGGAGAAATTTGCCCTGGAAAACTTCACCCTCTCCACTACTAAATTTGCAGAAGAATTTTATACTTTCAGAAGAAGGAAGACAATTAGTGGGGTATTTTCTCACTGAAATATATTATCCTTGGTCTACATGCAGTAGTGCTCAAATGGGGACCGGCATGCTGGTTACAGGTACAGGGTTTTGGATTTGGGAGGCCTGTAAGTGTTGAGAACATGTATGTCCACCAGGTTCTCAAGGTATGATTGTAATACCCTGGGTAGTACATTTTGAGATAGTCCCTGAGCTGCGCCGAGGGGATATGGCTCTGTAGTAAAACCTTGTTCAAGCATGGAGGATGCCCTGGCTTTGATTCCATACCACTAAGGCACAGAACTAGAGGCCTCTAACATCCCTAGCTGGCTTTGATGATCTGCAGCATGGGAAGTACAGGATTTCCCTGTCTTCTTGGACTTAGTAGCGGGCAGTTCATGTGCTATCAGTCATTGGGGAGTCTTCACACTGTAGGTTTGGGCCATTGTGTAGTTCACTTCTATTTTTACAGAATTACCAGAACCCCAGAGCCCATACTCCTCCTTTATAGTTGTGTTCCTTCTATGAAGGAAAGCTTCCTGTAGGACAAATTCTCAATACGTGTCTCCGTCAGCACTAAAGGAAGTGGTGTTAATGATGCTAGGTCTCTTGAGAAGTTGAGATTGTCAGACTGTTGTAAACAGCCCAACATGGATCTAATTCCAAGTTCTGGTGTTCATTTTGCAGGGAAAATGCCAGAAGTACAGACAACGCCGTCGCCTGTCTTCTTATCGCCCAGTGGAAGATATCACTGAGGACGACTTGGAAAATGTTGCCATAACTGTTCGAGATAAAATCTATGATAAAGTTCTGGTAAGATACGTTATGAATAATTTGCATGATTGTGACTCTTTAGTGTGCGTCCCAGACATTGGTATTTGAAAGCCTCATGGTCTTTATACTCAGTTGGGGCCTTCCTACTTAATCCTAAATTGGGGGAAAAGATAAGAAAGCCCCAACAGAGTTTAAAGAGTAACAATACCCAGAACAGTGCAGTGACTCTATGAAGAGAGAGGGCTCTGTGAGCATGCATGCATGCCTATAGTCTGGGGGTAGATAGGAGACAAACTTTTTTCTGTATGTACCAGTCCTGGGCTTGAACTCAGGGCCTGACCACTGTCCTTGGGATTTCTCAAGGCTAGAGTTCTACCACTTGGGCCTTAGCACTATTTCCGGCTTTTTCTTTGTATGTGGTACTGAGGAATTGAACCTGGGTCTTTGTGCATGCTAGGCAAGCACTCGGCCAAACTGAAAAAGTGTGCTGGAGGAGTAACAAGAGTGAGGAAAAGGGAGAATTTCTGATAGGAATTGAGTTAAGATTGAGATGCTTGTTATTCCCCCCCCCCCAAAAAAAAAAACAGAACCGCAAAACCTCCCTCTGAACCACCATTTAGAAATTAACAGACATTTTAAAGTCCGGAGGACATAAACTGAAGGCATTCTTGCAGTCCCCAGTCTGGAGTGGGTGGTGCTTGGGGTTGTCAGTGGGGTTCTGCTGTCTCTGGCTCAGATTTTCTCCTGGTTGCTCCTCCATCAGTGTGTAGCTTTCATTCCTTTTGCACTTCCTACTCAGTCTTATCTGCCCCAATGTACCTTTCTGGTGTAAAACCAAAGGGCTTCCACTGGAGGGCGTCATATTTTATCCTAGGCCACAGGTGGTTCTGGGTAAGAGAAGTAGGGGCTGCCTTGTGCACTTGGTAATGTAGTAATGGCAGTCCCCGGTGCCCCAGGGAAACACGTGCCATCAGTGCCGGCAGAAGACCATTGACACCAAGACGGTGTGTCGGAACCAGGACTGCTGTGGTGTGCGAGGACAGTTCTGTGGGCCGTGTCTGCGCAACCGCTACGGGGAGGACGTGCGAGAGGCGCTGCTAGACCCGGTAGGAACACGGGTCTGTTGGGTTGATAAAGGGGATGAGCATCTATCACTGAGGGAAGAGACAGATAGGGTAGCGTCTGTGCTGTCAACCTCTCCTGCAGCAGTTATAGGGAAGGATCCATGTACTGTCCCCCAGTTTACGACATGTAATCCATAGTAAGTGATTTAACAGTGCACACCGGGATCAGAGCTGGAATTTACACCTCCATCATATCTTGAGATTCCAAAGCCATTGAGGAAGGGGGCTACCATAAAAGTGTAAAAGCTCTTGAGCTTCTTAATAGAGGCTCTGATCACCCAAAATAGTCAACTTCTTTTTTGTGTAACATGGGGTTGGCAGCTTTGCAGTTGAGAAGGAAGGTCACTCCTGCATGTGCTAACCCCTCGTAGGCTGTGGGTCCCCTGGGGTGTATGATTAGAACCTGTGGGAGACATGTGTGCCCACATTTGTTGTGTAGGATTGGATGTGCCCTCCCTGCCGTGGGATCTGCAATTGCAGTTACTGTCGGAGGCGAGATGGCCGCTGTGCCACGGGGATTCTCATTCACCTGGCAAAGTTCTACGGTTATAATAACGTTAAAGAGTATTTGGAGAGGTAAGTCTCTATCAGCTTAATAGAAGCACCCTGTGCTTTTTTATACAAACTTGATCCTTGAGATCATCTATTTTGTGTCTTTTTCCATTGGAGAAGCTCAGGTCAGTTTAATTTCCTTAGGAAATTTATCTTTTTATGGTAAAATGCATCTGGAGGGAATAGATAATGCAGGCTGAGACTCTAAGCAAGGCTAGGCAGCTGTAGCAATACTGAGAGAGGGAAGGGGCAGGAAATCACTTCTGTAGTCACAGAATGACTGACTGGGAGAAATTCTGCCGTGGTCTGAGAGCAGACTTTGTGGTTCGAGAAGGAATCAGGATATGGGGTGTATATTCTGAAAATGGAATTCTCACAGCTTCCTAGCTTAGAGAACCCTGCTCTATGTTTGCCTCTTTGCTTACTTACTAAAAACACTTCTCATCTTTTCCCCAGCTTACAAAAGCAGCTGGTAGAAGACAATTGAGAGGAAAAAAGAACCAGTCAACTCACCAGAGTACTTCAAGGAATGCAGACCATTGATGCCTAAGATTTCTTACACTTGTGTTTTTTTTACAGAAGGTTATTTGAGATCTTACTGTTTCTAAATACTATCTTTAAAAAATGTTTATATGCTTAAAAAGATTTCTCAGGAAAATAGAAGAGGAATCTATATGTACATGCTGTACAGACCTCCGTTGCCGTATCTGTCAGTGACTCAAAAGCACAATTTAAATGAGGTGAAGTTAAAAGTTCAGGTAAGTTACAGAGGAAATCTGTATATGCAGTTCTTACCTTTGACACTGTATTCTCTTATTCTACCAGCCAAAATAGGCATCATTACTTTGCCTTATTCTGAATAACCGAGTTGAAACCATAGTTTATCCTCCTGTGGACCATTGGAAATTTATTCTGAATGTTCCCCTGCATTACAAAGTGCAATTAACCACAGAATGTGAGTTACTGTTAAAACCTATGAGAAGTGAACTGTCAAAGTTTCAGACACTGGAGAATTCGGCATGCCTGCTGCTGTTAAAGGAATTTAAGGGTTAATTTAAAGACGGATAGCTATAAGGATTAGTTCCCTTCCCCCGAGGTTGTATTGCTCTTGAGGTTATGAATGTGTTCAAAATGTGAGATACTGTACTACATTGAGTCATGACATCAGCAAGGTATGAAGGAATGCTAAGAATCATTGAGCACAAATATGGCCAGGTTCTAAGAGTTTTCTCTATATTTGCTACTCCTAACTTCTTAAAGATGCTGTCAAAAAAGAGTACATATGGTAAGGAAAGTTACATGAGCTGGAATGTTGTATACCTTTCCATAGAAGAGACTACTGTGCATAGGAACAGTGCAGTCCAGCTGAGGCGGAAGGATGCATGTTCCAGCAATCACGCTTCAAGCAACAGCGCCACGCCTGCCAGCACCCATTTAGCACCTTTCTCTTTGCTCTTCAGTCTGAAAGTCCAGACATAGGTAGAGCCTCTTGTTTTGGTTTTGTACACAGGGCATTCGTAGGTGTGTCTGGTTTCTTGTCTGTCCATGGGTATGGCTCTGGCAAAGATGACCGGCATTGTAGACCTCAACTCCTTCAGGCGGGCTTCAACAATGGTTCCTGCCTGGGTGTCCCATCTGGCACCTGGGGTGAAATTACAAGGCATGTTGGTACCAATGTCCTAATTGTTGAATGCAATAAATGTACTAGTTTTGTCATGTCTTTACCTGGTAGTGGTATTGTGACCTAGCGGACCATGACTGAGGTTGGAGAGAGATTAACTTGGTGCTCTAGGCATAGATATTTCCCTGGCTGAAATCATTTGGAAAAAAACAAGTTCTATAAAAATTCAGGCACTCTTCTTTGACTAGGAGACCAAAGGTCTGTGTGGGTAGACAAATACCTGAGACTTGTTTCCAGTTAGCGCGGTAGAGCTGTGACTCAAGGGGGACTGCCAACCATTGGTAAAAATGCCTACAGTTTGAAGTACTGACTTCAAGCTCTAACATATATACAAAAGAGACATCTCCATTGCTTTCTCATTAAAACACACACTCGTTATACTTGGTATTTTTAAAGAGATATCTTGGCAAGGACTAGATGCCCTAACGAATCATTACATAACCAAACAATTTGCATTCTCGAATCTCCTCAGAGAGACACAAATGAGAACGTTGTTCCCCTCAAAGGCTTGGAGACGTTCACTGGAAAATGTTAGCCCAGACCTGCTGATAGGAGTAAATCTTGGGTTGATTTCTTAATCAGTACAGGTCTGCAGGTATCCCAGGACACTAACAGATTCTCCAACTGTAGTATGTGAAGAACCTGGCTCACACAAACCCACATCTTGGCATGTCAGTTGCTCAAAGGAAAGAGGAAGAAGCAAGAGGAGCGCTAGCATAAGGTGAGCGGATCCCGAGGGGCAAGCGTCATTGTCCCAGTGTCACCTAGGAGCCCTCAGGCCGTGTACCTTCCATGACGAGCCCGTGGAGGTATGCGCCTTCCCGTGGTGGATGGCCATAATCTTCCTTCGTTTTTTTGGTCACATCAATAGTCAGGCACATTCTGTCAAGTGGCCACTCGTTTTTTCGAGCCATGGTTTGCATGATTGCTTTGGGGGGGAAAATGAGGAGGACTGAGAAAGTTGTATGTATATATACATTCCTATGAGCTGCTGGTAAACTAACGCTTGTAGGTCCACCTCACCTTTCAGTCTAGGGGTACTGCAACAGTTACAGCCAGTTGTCTGCTTTTTCTTGCAGTACCTTGGTAGAGTGGAAAAGTGGACAGACTATGGGGCCTTGCCATAGGTGAACCTCATCCCTGCACTGTTTTCCTGCCCCCTCTCAGAAGAGATAGACACCTGAGGATGAGCAAGCAGGACTCCTGTCAGGATGTAGCCCTGTCAGTATTCAGGTTTCAACCTCACCTGTTAAGAAGGACTGAGGGTTAAAGAAGCCAGAAAGCCAGACGACAGCTGGGAGAGCAAGATCTTGTGTCCAAGTTTCAAGTTCTCGGCAGCGCAAGAGGAGGTCATTAAACCTAGTTAACAGAACGTGGGAAGAAATAAGTATATTTGTTGAGGAAAGGAATGTCTTCTAATAAGACTTTGGAGAAAGTAGGGATGGCTTGAGTTTGTAGGGAAGCACAGCACTGATTAAGATGTTGTCCATTCAAAGGACTAGCGTGTTCCCTGCTGGTATTTTCCTTATAGTTGTTAACCATCAGGACAGGACACTGGAGATTTGAGGAAAAACTACTCAGAGTAAGCACCGGTCATCACCATGTGAACTGAGCTAACAAGGACCACCTTGAGGTCCAGGATGCTGCGATGGTCCTTGAGAAACTGCTGCTTGTGCACATTCTCTCATCCAGCTTTCACAACTGGGTAAAGATAAAACACCCAGTTTCAGGGAAGCTGGCTCGAGGAGGCTCTGGTAAAATTTGCAAATAGGAGAAATCTTGAAGTGTAGGTTTAAGGCTAAGACGACAGGGATGGAGCACATGGTTAGATACCAGCTGGCATTAGGCTACTGCTGAGGTTTTCTGACACCATTGGTTCAGTTACAAAGGAAATGGGTGAATGGGGGACTCCTTCACCCCATGTCAGAAATGGCTGCCTAAGATGTTTTACCCAAGGCAAGGAAAAAATACAGATGAAAATATTTACCTTCAAGATTGGCACATCCCAGGGAAAGTTTCTACTAGCTTACAACATAGGCCTATATTCTGGCTAGCATTGCATTCTTTAAAATAGCTGATTCTAAAAAACATACCTTAGGATAAAAAGGAACAGTGTGTGCTCTAGACAAAGATAACCACCAAAATCTAAGATTTCAACAAGGGTGGGACAATATCTGGCTGCAGTGCCTCCTTGGTGTGAGATAATCTGCAGTCATCGCATATGTGATCTGAGGAAAAGTTAAGGAAGTGAAAAAAAGTAAAATAGAAGCTGAAATGATACAAGATTTGAGTTTTCCAAAGAGATTCAAATTTATCAGTGGATATATATCACAGAATAATACTATAACCTGCCTTGCAATATGGGCTCTAAGGGTACCTTCCACTTATAAAGTCTGCAACTTTGACACAGCAAAATTTGACAGTATACAGTGATGCTGGCCCAACTGTGTGAATTTGTTTTTATAACCAGCCAAAGTTTTCAGGTGTAAAAATGGCAGGCTATATGACATGAAACACTACCAGCACATCCAACAAACAGGTGAATATTGGGAAGAGAAAGAAAATCTGAAGTCAGTAACTAAAGCTAACCAGCAATGGACACGAAGCACAGTTGACACATCATGTTAAAAATTCCAAGAACACAGGGAAGTCGCAGGGGAAAGATGCCCTCTCCTCTCTGTAGTATATATTTTGGTGAAACGCAAGGCTGAGCAAGGAATCTATTGTTAAAGGAAAATAATTACTGACTATAAATTAGAAGTATTGTGATGTATTATTTCCAGTAGCAAACAGTTGAGAGGCAGAATTTCCCCAAACTAATGTTTTTGTTTTGGAAGCAACAAACCAGAGAGGGAAACACAAATGAAATTGGTATATGAGCACATAATAGGCAGAATTTAAGTCTTGCTCTTTACTTTTTTACCCCCCCCCCAAGCAATGTACCCATGAGACTCAAATAAAATTACTGGTCGATAATTGGGTAGATCTTTGGGGTTTTATGCGACCCCTTGGAGTGCCTATCTGCACTGATGCTAATTAAAGATGTGGCAGCAGAGGCAACAGCTTACCACTGTGCAAGGCCGTATGTAGATGGGTAAGCCAGTTTGTTCCATGTGTCCGGCACTCTGTTGTAACTCAGTGCAGACTGCTGGGCTTCCACGTCAGGAGATAATGTCAGCTCCCCCTTGCGTGGAGAAAAAGGGTCTTTAAGTACCTTTCAATGTTAGTAATGCTCCCTCTGGTTCCATTCTAAATGTACCTTCAAGCCGAGGTCTAACTGTTGAAGTGACACACGGATTTCCCGAATGAGAATATTCATCCTTTCACATTCTTGGAAGCAAACGAGAACGTACGGGCTTCTGTTTGAAGTTTTTTGCATTATTTCTACCATGTTGAATTCTTCTGGAATTTTCTCCAAAATGTCATCCAAGATGTTCTTAACCTTAAATCATTAAACACACACAGATTTCTTTCAGTTTTGCTCACAGTAATGATATGCTGTACCCTTTGAAATTATGTAAGCTACAACATTCAGAGATGCCTGTGACTGCATCTGAAAGATACCTGCTCTAGAGGTATGAATGCTAGTCACCTCTCTGTTAGCCCCTACTGTCGTGAGACAGGGCCACTATTTATTTGTGGTTTATTTGCTGTTAATGCTTAAGGTGATAGAAGAATGATTACCAATGACATGTCATCTGTACCTAAATAAATGATCACAGGAAGTAAGAGGACCATCATTTGGCTACTGTATTCTGGTAAGTGAAAAAGAAATTACTTAAGAAATGCTGTGAGTCAAAGACGCTCTTTAACAATGAGCTAATGCTGGTACCCGATTTCTTTCCAACCAGCTACCCTGAAATTCTTAGGGCAATTTAGAACACTACGGTGACTGTTGCCCAGAAGAAATAAAACATTTATGCTGGAAGATAATAAGCACATAGTATTCTTTTGCGTATTCTGTTGCTATGGTTTCAGTAAGCTGGGAAAGCCTGTGGATATGTAGGAAGGACAAATGTTTGAAAAACACAGCCTAAGGTGGATATGTTGGCACTCTTACCATCTCAGCTCTTGGGTTGTTGAAGGATTTGAAGTTTGAGGACAGCCCAGGCTTCATAACCTCTCATCCCTCCCTGCCCCCAATATTAGATAAAACAGTCTAGCCACAAAAGCCTGCTTCCCCTCTTCCTGCTTTGTCCAATTACTACTAATACTCCTGACATTGTGCTTGTAAACTATAGCATTCTGGTGGGCAGTTTATCAGACCTTGAAACTTTAGTACCATTTATAATAGTGGTAGACATGTGTAGTAGTTGGGTAACCAACCTTGGAGTCAGCCAGGATTTGTTTTCCTTCATTGATCTTTTTTAGCTGTCTGGCCTTGGCAAGTCAACTAAGCTCATCTCTGAAACTGATCTGGTACAACCCAGATCTGGCAGATTCAGTGGCATTTCTGTAAAGTCTTGTTGCCTTGATTACTTACAGTCTACCAGGCTCTCTTGGGGTAATTAGGCATCTTTGCTTTATCTCTTTCTGCCTTTCCTTGCTCAATGACCAGCTTGCTTAGTAATATAAAGATAGAAGTGCAAAACCAGACTGAGAAGTTTGCCATCTACCTTTCTGCTTCTATTTCAGGACATCATTTGGCTAGCTCCTGGGACTGCAGCATAATTACAAATAATGTTTAGCAAGCTCTATTTGAACAGCCTGAATCTTTGCCAATCAAATCCTGATTAATAATTTTGAGTGCAATAAGGGCTAATTTATTTGGAGAAAACCAGCTATTCAGACTTAATTACTGAGAAACAAGGTTTTAATCTGAAGGTAAAAAAATCATTTCTCATTCAAGAGGACTAAAAATCTTTTTTTTTTTTAAAGAATGCCAGTCTCCCAAGGTAATGTACAAAAAGTACCACAACGAAATGGTAGAACCAGAACCATTTTAGGAGATGGAAAGCTGAGCTACATACTTGCAATTCATTTATCTAACCAAGGATACATACCTTGAATACTTGTTACAAATCCTTAAGAAAAGGACAACTCAATTAAAATACAGAACAATCAAGCTAGGCACCAGTGGCTCATGCCTGTAATCTTAGCTACTCAAGTGGCTAGAACCCAGGGGGCTATGGTTCAAGGCCATCCTAGGCCAAAATATGCCATCTGTAGTTTACCACATCAGCCATATTTCAGTCTGGCACTATGCTGGTAGAGTACTAGTCACAAGCAAGAAAACCAAGTGACAGTGTGAAGCCTTGAGTTCAAGTCTAGGTGTATATACAGCACAAACAAAAAGTATCCAGTGAGACTATCCAGTGCTGTGTGCCTGTGAAAAGGTGTCAGTGCTGTTCCTCAGCAGATGACTGCAGATTTAAAACTATTACAAAATCTCAAGGAGGTAGAAAACCATGAACTCCCAGGTTGTTGGCAGGCATGGAGATGATAACAACTATTTGAGGAAGTTGGGCAGTCCTGTTAAACAGGACACTCTGTGAGCTGCCAATTGCTCTTCACTGTTAAAGAGAAATGACTTTTCAGAGCCTTTGAGAGTTGGCATTCGTTGATAAAAGACCATATATGGCTATGAGATGTTTACAAAAGTAAGACTTATGGGGTCATAGAATACTAAAACCAAAATGAACCCTGGGGGCCGAATACTGTGGAGTTCAAGTAGGCTGATGTGAGGACAGATTATCTTTTCTGCGTGGTTAGGGGTGAGCATCCTTATCACCTCTGGGGCATGGAGCTGTGTGTGCTGGTAGTGAGCAGGCATATCCTTATGGACTATTGAAAAGGTTCTTAATTTGACCTAGGTGTTGGTCATGAGTGTTCATGTGAAAAGCCATTGAGTTGCTCAGTTAAGATACGTGTGCTTCAACGTACATATAGTTTTGACTTCAGTTTACAAACAGAAGGACCCTCTACCTTTTCGTCTGTAGACTGTCCCAGTTCCTCGCTGCTGACCGCATTCCTGGGCTGCATCTCGAGCAAAGTTCGGAAGAGGGCATTGGAAGTCACTGTCAGGAACTCTATTTCAGCATTGGGGTGGAGGCCGTACAGGGCTGGACTTTCAGGAGGCAGCATCTCTTCTATGTACTGGTGGTAGCCTGAGTAGTCCAGGTAGGGAGCAGCTGCAAATCCTGGTGCCAGCATCAGTTCATCCTCAATCTTCGGCCAGAAGGAAAGGTCAGTTAGGCTGTGGAACTGTGAGTTTTACTGTACCACCTGCTTCATTAAGGCTGAAGGAGAGAGGTAGTTACTCCATATAAAAGGACACTTACAAAAAAGGCAGTATGAGCTGTAGTATCAATCAGATCTAAACATTAGATCTTCAACATGTAACCACAGAATTCATGGACATGAATCTCTGCCATAAACAGGGTCAAATGCTTATAATTTTCTAGTCAATAGTATTATCCCAGTTCCCAGGGAAATCATTTTCCCAGTGTGCTGAACCACAAGCTCTTCATGAGGGAATGCTATTTTTGATATTAATATAGCTATTTTCTTCCTAGATTGTCTTAGTTTTAAGGTGAGATTTTACTGTACATGGTATACCAAATCTCATCACTCTCATATGGGGACTGAGTTTCCTTCATTTCGCTCAGTAATATGCACTGATCACTTGGCATGCTATGACACACCTTGTAAGTATAAAAAACTTCTTAGGATCAAATTCTTAAGCAACTTGGAGCAAAGAGGATACAATAAGGGTGTTTTCCACATATTCAGGCACACATCTCAGTAATGTTGGTTCTTTCCACCATCCCTCCCCCCCCCCCCCCAATCCTGGGGTTTGAACTCAGGGCCTGGATCCTATCTCTGAGCTTCTTTCTCTCAAGGCTAGAAGAGCTAGCACAAAGAACAGCTGCACTTCTCCATTTTTTGTTAATTTGTTGGGGATAAGAGTCTTACAGACTTTGCCTGTCTGGCATCAAACCATGATCAAATATCAGTCTTCTGAGAAGCTGGATTGCAGGCATGAGCCACCACCTGGCAGTTCCCTCAAACATGAAAGCCAGATTTGCCTAGCAAGCCTTTGATTTTAACATAGCATTATTGATAAATGAGTTAACATTTCTATTTGTATAGCAGGTGTGTTTTCCAGTTTCTACTCCATTTTGCCAGAAACAAGTCTTGACCAAATGCATGTGGGACTGGCCTAATGTACAATATCCCTGGACGAGGTTCTAGTCATTATTCGCATGCTGATCACTTCACAGTTATATTTCAATGTCAGTGGACCTCCCAGTGGCCTACTGTAAATTCCTATTCGATGTCCAACAACTAACATTTGAAAAAAATATTGGTTGATACAGAGACTTGCATTCCCCTCTTAATAGTAAAGATTTCAACCCACTCACAGACCTTGGTGAACCCTGACTGTGATGACCCTCTTACTAACATGGGCCAGATGACCAAAACAGAGCTGTATGAGAGAAGTATATTCACTTCTTGAATGTAAATTAGCCAAAATGAAAACATGCAAAAATGTAAATAGCAAAACTCAATTATAATAAGCATACCTAAATAGAATGTTGTTCTCTTCAAATAAGATCTTGTCCTCTGTCCGGTGAAAGAACATTTAAAAGCTGCAACTAACCAGGTGCTGGTGGATCATGCCGATAATCCAAGCTACTGATATCTGAGTATCATGGTTTGAAGCCAGACTAGGCAGGGAAATCTATACGACTCATTTCTAATTAGCTATCCAAAAAAGCCAGAAGTGGTGCGATGGCTCAAGTGGTAGAACACTAGCCTTGCACAGAAAAGCTCAAGGATACTGCTTACAGCCTGAGGTAAAGTCTTGGGACACAAAGGAGTGCACGCACACATGTGGTGGCTAATAGATCTTGCAAAGGAAAGAGGCAAAGTAATTATCCAAAACTTGAGCCACTTAGAAATATTAAAATGCCACTGGCTGTTTGAGTGCATCTTCAGGAATGCTTAGGGTACTAACGGGCTTGTACCCTTTGGAAAGAAATTAAGCAGTCTGTTTGTAAACCTGAAGTGGGCGTCTATGTGCTAAGTGATGAGCCAAGTGAAGGAAAACAGCAAACTAAGATTGGGTGTAGGCTTCACATGAAGGCAGATCAGGCTCACTTCCCATTCTTAGTATTCTGTGTCTTTAAGAAATAACTTTTCATCACCAAAGTATTCATAATACTAACTAGTTATGACTACATATTTCAGAACAACTGCAAACTGCTACATTCTGAGCAGGTTTTTACAATTACTAAGCTGGGTCTTCTGTCCTTAGTGGAGGTATGGTTGTTTTAAGTACATCTTGTTTTTCTGGAAGGGAGATCAAAAGCTGAAAAGTATCTTACTGTAAATTCCTGCTTTAATGTCAAGTTGGTTCATAAAGAGATGTGCTATAGAGATACTCTATCACCAAAATAGCTGCTAGCATATGATAATTTTTAGGAAATAAGATTACCTGATACTCTATTTTCAGAAAGATTTATTTTTGCCAATCCAGGAATTGAACTCAGGGTCTGGGCACTATCCTTGGGCTTTCTCAAGGCTGGTGTTCTACCACTTGTACCACAGCGCCATTTCTAGCTTTTTTTCTGTTTATGTGGTACCCTGGAATCAAACCCAGGGCTTCATGCATGTTAGGCAAGCACTCTCTTACTACACCACACTAGGCCTCACTCCCAACCAGAAATAATTTTTTGATTATATTCCTTAGCATTTCCAAGTACATGTGTCAGGTGAGAAAATACTTAGTCTTGAACTTTGTCCAAAGACTCTTTGAGGCACATTGCCATTAGAGAATTCTTACGAGTACAAACTCTAAGCGGTTCATGCTTCCTTCTTACAAAAAGATACCATTAAACTGGGTGCTGGTGGCTGAGATTTAAAGATCATGATTCAGAGTCAGCCTAGACAGGAAAATCTGTGAGACTCCAACTAACAGCTAAAGCTGGAAGTGAGACTGTGGTTCAAGTGGCAGAGCCTTGAGCAAAAAAGCAAAGGGGCAATGCCCAGGTCCTGAGCTCCAGTCCCAGTAATAACATCAAAACAAAACAAAACCCCACAAAACAACCTTGATATTACTGAAAAGTGTTTTATATAAGGACACAACTTTTAATTGCCAACTAATCAGTTGTATTTGATCATGACCGGGGCAGCCAATAATAATTTGCAAATACATTAACAATGTAAGAAGGGACAAAAAGATTTCCTGGATATGCTGAAGCATTAGATCACTTTGTTATAATATAGACATCATAGGGAGGAGACATTTGCCAGAGAAGAAAAAAAGATCTGCAGCTTCTGACCGTGGAGTCAGTCTATTAATTTCCCTTGGTGAGACAAGGATGCAAATAAGACATTTTGATCCTGAAAAATCTCACCTAATCTGTACAGAAGTTCTGTAAAGGGCTGACACATACCAGTGAAAGCCCTCAGGTCTCACCACCTGCATTTTACAATTATGGGAGTTCAGACTTCTGAAAGTTAATGGACTGTGATTTGGCACCAGTAATACTCCCGGCAGCCACAGGCCAGAGCCATGGGGTGAACATCTACAGGAGAGTTCCTCTCTGTCCCTGACCTCCACCATCATTCACAGAAGTCAGCTTCTGTGGAAGTTGATCCTAACACCGATTATCTTTTCCCTCTCCATAGTAACTTGCTCCCGGATCTCTTCTGAGGACTAACTTCCAATTATGTTAAATTTGAAGTATCTTTCTGATGCTTGAAGTCCTGCTCATTAGTACTGAAGACGACGAGGACATTCACAAGCACAAGAAATGCCTTTAAAAAAATGATCACAGAGTAAGAATGTCTAGTTTCCTTCTGTACTGTCTTCTAACACATGATAACATTATTTCTCAAAAGGAATGAGAAGAGGGTATCAAATCTATATAGTGAACCTGAGATGAAGTTTTCAGAGAAATGATGATAAACAAAGTTGCCCAAAACTCCTAAAAGAATGCCCAGCATTGCTATAAACACAGTTTCCCCCAACTGAGAATAGGAATATTAAGGGGGTGTTGGGTGCTGCTTTGGTTTGTTCTTCAAAAGCTTAAGGATTAGTCGTTACCCAGTAGTTAGCTCTGAGGAGAAGGCTGAGTCAAGAAGTAGCCATATATCTAAATACTACTTGTGAGCCAGTGACCAGGAGGAGATGTAGCTATCACTCTAAACTATTTCAGTACAAGAAATAAGACCTAGGGTGATTTGACTAAAAAGAGCCCAAATTGCGAATAGTTTCTACAGACAATGGGAGAAAACAAGAAATGGGAAAAGCACAGTGATAAAATATCAACACTCCCTCAGATGGAAGAACTATGTCTCAGATGACAAAAATTTTCTTAAAATATTTCACTTTGCTGGGTGCCAGTGGCTCATGCCTATAACCATAGCTACTCAGGAGGCTGAGATCTCAAGTGTCTCATTCAAAACTGGCCAGGGAAGGAAAGTCCATCATACTATCTCCAGTTAGCAAGCAAAAAACCTGAAGTGGAGCTGTAGTTCAAGCCCTGATACCCGCTTACATACATACACATGCACATAGTGCTTGTGTACGTACATGTACACACATACACAACGGGACTGGGTTGGGTGTGATTTAACATGTTTATATAGTAGACTGATTTAATGAAGCTAAAAGTCTACATCTCAGTACTTCCATCGTATCTTCTTGAATATGTATTTTGGACCTAGTGCCTTAGTGTTATTGTACAAACTTGAAAATATTTCAGGACTTCTGTGATATGCAAAAGAAAAAATAATGAAATGAGCCCTAGACAGAAATCACAACACTAACCATGCCCATACTCATTGAATAGCCCAGGGCCAATCGCCAGGCCTCTGCATTTCAGTCTGCTGTATGGAGAACAGCTTGTATTCCGCATGGCTCACGGAAACATCATCTACGTTGAGTGAGTCAGTTGACAAGACAGTGACTAGACCTTGTCACATCTCATATGTGCAGAAATCACCTCAAGGACTCTAATGAAAGTACAAATTCTGATTCTCGGACAGGGCCTGAGAATCTGCATTTCTAACAAGTTGCCCAAATGTTTATGCAGACAGACCAGAATACACTCATATACACCAACAGTTTTCAAAAACACTTTGAGTGACCTAAACAGTAAAAACTAATTATAAACATTCCTACCCAAATTTTGTCAACGGAATTAGTTTTTACAGTGACTCACCAAAGATGGATTCATGAATTCCTCTAAATATACCTGGCACAGTTTTCTATCCCAGGCATCTGTGATGTGGCCCCCATACATGATCTCACCAAAGAGGTAACGGAGGTCCTCCCAGGGCACCTGGGGGAAAACACCAGCAAATGAGAATGTTGAGCATCAGGCCTTTCCAGCATTACCCTATTTTTAGTGTCACGTTCATGTGAGCTTTTATTATGTGACTTAGGAAAATAGTAGTCAGACAATTTAAATTTGAGATGGATTTAAAAATTCTATCGCTTTCTAAAAGTTTGGGCAAACACACTGGCTGATGCAGGGACTTGGTTTATGGTCTATTAGAGTTAGAATGACTAGTCTAAGTATCATTGCTAATGTATCTCGTTTAACTCAAGACCTCACTGCATCTCCTTTTTGGTCAGCTTCACAGAGTTTGGAGTCCCCTTTTGCTACCCTTCAGCTTCCTCTGGGTTTGCAAAACATGCCATTTTGTGATGAAGCCTTTCAAGGCAGGAACCTTTATACCCGTGGGGGCAGCCTATTGCTTCCCAATAGTTCAAGTAAAAATGTAATTATAGCCTTCACTCAAGGTTTGATGTAACTGAACAAGTAAAATTGCTTCATCCATTCAAAAGTACTTGCTGCAAGTCTCAGTTTTAGCAAATGGATCTCAAATATAAAAGAATAACTAGACTGCATCGTGCTCTTAAGCACCTGATAGGCTGCCTTCCATTTAGTTGACCTGGATGGGAAACAGATTTTTCATTCTATTTTCTCATTGCATTGGGTTAGTATCTGCATTGCATTTCAGGACCCAACATGAATTTCCCTGAAGATTTCAATCAGGTAGCTAACTTCCATTCAGTAATTATTTCTTTCTCCTAATCTTGCTCTTCATGTTTTACAGACACTTTCTGGAAATAGAATATTTTGTACGACCAAAGTTTATGCATTCCAAATCTTGCTAACTTGCTTTGGGATGGATAGAAAATGACTAGTATTAAGACACCTGAGACAAATGAGTGTATGTTTAAAACCTAAGGTTTTAGCCAGGCATCAATGGCTCAGGCTTTTAGTCCAAGCTACTGAGGTACCTGAGATTTCAGGATCACAATTTGATGCCAGCCTGAGCAAGAAAATCCAGAAGATTCTTATCTCCAATAAATTACCAAAAAAGCCAGAAATGGAGCTGTGGCTCAAATGGTAGAACATTACACTTGAGCAAAAGCTCAGGGACAATGCCTAGGCCCTGAATTCAAACCATTGGACTGGCACAAAAAAACAATAAAACAAGCCTAGGGCTTTGTGGACCTTAGAATCCACTGAGAGAAGCAGCAGGCCCCATCACAATTTAACAGATGTCAACGTCTCCCTTTCTCGTTCACTACTACCTTAATTATGTGCAGGACTCAGCTGGAGGAGGACTATAGTCCTGGGCTTGGTTTTTGGGAACCAGTTACAAAAGAATTGAAAGGAAGTATTAAATCACCTATTTCTTCTATGCAGAACTATTCAAATAATTTTATGTGCAGAACTTCAAACAAAATATGCTGTAATCAACAGAACAGCATTGTTAGAGTGGCTAAAACAAGAGTGTAGAGTTTTAATTTGTAAATTTAAAAAATCATAAGTAGAGAATACTGATGAGCATACAATTTAAAGTTTGTTCCTCGGGAGACCATACTGTTATTGTGCACCACAAAATCTACTCTTATGGGTGTCAGCTACCCACTGAAGCCTGGGGAAACACTAGAATATCAGCTACCAAAAAATCATTAATCAACCACATGTTAGTAAAAACATGGATCTGGGATTTTAAAGGCCCTCTATAGAAAGTATGGCCTAAAGCACAACACTTAGTTGTTCTGACAAACAGATGTAACTTGATGAGGGATTGTGAGGATTAAGCCAGAAAATCCTTAGGAACCAATGATTCTTCCTTTCCAGAATCCACTTGTAGGGTTGATAAAAGAGTTTACCGAACTGGTGTTGATGAAGCATTCCTATCCCCATCTGTAAAACACAATCTAGCTATGAAACAAAATCATTCATCTCCTTTTAACGTCAAATCAGGGAGGACATTACTGAGAAAGTCACAACAAGGTGGCATCCTTAATACATAATAATGACATATGCAGGAAATGCACCATTATTTATACATGTGACGCACTGTAAATTGCTTCCATCATCAGAACTAATTGTAGTGATTATTAATGCAGTGTTATGAACTGTCAGAATTGCTGTATGTAATTACATTTGTGCAAATGCTTCATTACCTGCCTAATGAATCTGGCATATATGCACATGTAAACCACTGTTTTGTTAACATAATGAAGGACATTTTTTTTTTTGCACTAAGCTGTTGATGTAGGGCTGGTTTGACCTAACTTATGAAGTTCAACCATACACTTCTGGCAAATCTTTGATCTAGTTTACTTGCAAACTTGCCAGCAGATGTGTGTGGAGGAGTGTCAGCTATTTTGAACAGTAGCTTCCACTGAAAAGTTGTGGTCTATCTTAATAGCACATGAAGACCGACAGATTCAGAATGCCCGACCACTTGCACTTACACTAGGGTTTGCTTCTAAGTAGTTGTACAGGACTTTCACACAGATGGAAAGGTCCCCAGTATTGAAAGGATAGCTTCGGCTCCAGCCCTGAGGGCCAAACCTCAGTCTACCAGCAACGCAGGCATGGAAGTAGCACAGAGAAAAGAGGATGCTTTTAAATTCTTGTTCTTTGGAGCACATCTCAAGTGTATCCTGAGAGAAAAGACAAGAAAGCTTTGGTTATGCGTCTGAATGGTTCTCAGGGCCAAGGATCTGAATTTTCCCATTTTGGGAAGTATTTCAGGGGCAGTAGTTGTAAGCAAAGCTGTATATCTAAGACAAGACAATAGAACTTTATAGGTAGCATTGGTCATTTTGGTGATGTAAAAGGAATACTTTTATTTAGCTTTTTTTGTTGTTCTGATTCGGACACAGTCTTGCTATATAGACGAGGCCAAACTCAAATTTGTGATCTTCCTGAGTGCTAGGGTTACAGGTACACATCATTAAGTTTAGCTAGTAAACTTCATTTAAATTAGTACCAGGAATAAAACCCAGCCTTGTGTATGTTAGGATAGGATAGTGCTATATCACTAAGCTATAACTTTAGCATTTGTTATTCCCTTTTCTTTTTTTGTTAGGTGTGGAGCTTGAACTCAGGGCGTAGGCACTATCTCTTGAGTTTTTGTGCTCAAGACTAGTGCTCTAACACTTGAGGCACAGCTCCAGTTCCACTTTTCTGGTGGTTGGTTGGAGAAAAGGGCCTGCTCAAGCTGGCTTCAAATTTCAACCCTCAGATGTCAGCCTCCTGAGGAGCCAGGAGTACAGTTATCTGCCACCAGCACCTGGCTTCATGTGTTCTTCATGCTTCTAAGTACACTAGAAAAAGGACATCTTTTCCTTTCAGGATTTAAATTTTCAAGTTCACTGTTGACACAGGAGGAGATTCAGGGGAAAACCAAGTTAACATCTGAATTCTGTAGGCATTCCTAAGTGTGCACTGGAGGAAGAGGTCGATGGGTAAATGGGCAGGGCCCAAGGATTTTTATCCATTAAGCCTGGTGAGAAAGAGTTTCTAGGAGGAGCCAAGGACTAGCATCTCCTGTGTGTCTTCCTAATGTTTCATATGAGTGCATGTCTACTGAAGCAGCTGAGTTTACATTCATGTTCTCATTCACATGCTTGTATGCCAAAGACAATCTCAAAAAATGTACTTCTAGGGGCCGGGAGTTTGGCCTAGTGGTAGAGTGCTTGCTTAGCATGCACAAATACCCGGGTTCGATTCCTCGGTACCACATACATAGAAAAAAAGCTGGAAGTGGTGCTGAGGCTCAAGTGGTAGAGCTCTAGGCTTGAGAAAGTCCAAGGACAGTGCTCAGGCCCTGAGCCCAAGACTGGCAAAAAAAAAAAAAAAGTGTACTTCTAAACTGAAACCTCAAGCACACAAAATGCCAGAATGGCTTAATAAATTTCCCTATTTCACATATGCACGAAGCAGAAATCTACTCATAAGGTGATTATCTGTAGATGAACATTGTAGTAATGCCTTCCTTCGTATTTCTTTACATAGATTGGTCAGAAGCACCCGATACTTTGCCCTATATTGTGTGTGTGTGTGCAGGTGTTTAGTGCCAGTCCTGGGGCTTGAACTCAGGGCCTGGGCACTATCCATGAACTTTTTGCTGAAGGCTGGTGAGCCACTGCTCCACTTCTAGGTTTTTCTAGTATTTTTATTAGAGATAAAAGTCTCATAGACTTTCCTGTCTGGGCTAGTTTTGAACCATGATTGCTAGATCTCCGTCTCCTGAGTAGCTAGGATTACAGATGTGAGTCATCAGTGCCTGACTGCTGTATATTGTTACAATGAGTTTTCATTTACAGAGTTCTTTAGGAGGCACAAGGGTACCACTGAGCTCAAAGAGGTGTTGGTGGACAACTTTTTATAACAAAATGTTTCCTTATATTTCTGTCATTTAATGATCAGACTGACTTAAGTCTTCCAGAATGCTCCAGGGAATAACAAACTAATATGGAACACGCTTCACTCATTTGGAACATACATGCCAAAACTTGGAGGTAAATTCTCATTTGAAGGAAAAGATATGATAGCATTATGATTAAGTTTGATAAGCAAGATGTAAGAGGTATGCTTTATATACAGCAGTCCCCCACAACTTGCGGATTCACTGTCTACACTTTATTACCTGTGGTCACAGTTGGAGAAATATTGGATAGGAAACTCCAGAAATAATGAGCTCTTGAATTTTAATTAACTTGATATAATATATTGCTACTGTTGTTCTATTTTTATTACTATCTTAAATGTGCAATTTATCAAATCACATCATAGGTATTTATACCAGACAATACAGTATCTATTGGGTTGTGTTACAATTGGTTTCATGTGTCTATGGAGGGGTCTTGGAACATACACCCCTTGTGTAAGGTAGGACCACTGTATGAACTTAAAGAAAACATTTCACAGAGAATACTTAAGTATTAATCTTAATACTTAAAACTAGAAAGATGTATTCCTCAAAGTTCTTTAAAGTCTTCCCAGTAAGAACATCCAGCAACTCATTTAAATGCTTTTTTCAGATAGCAGCTGAAAGAATTGATACTTCATTAACAAATTGGAAACTCCTCCTCCTCCTCTTCCCTTTCCCTCTCTTCTCTCCTCCCTCTCCCCCTTTTCTTCCTCATCTTCCTCTGTTTAAACTCAGGTCCTCGTGAATCACACACTCTAACCACACTTGTGGCACTTTTTTTGTCTTACTTTTAGGAAAGGGCCATGCAGTATTGGCAGAGACTGGCCTCAAACTACAATCCTTCCATAGAGCTCCAAGTAGAGGCATGAGCCACTGTGCCTGACCCACAACAGTTTTTGTTTGTATTTTTTAATGTTTAGTCAGTCCTGGGGTTTGAACTCATGGCCTGGGTGCTGTCCCTGAACTCTTTTTGCTCAAGGCTAGCATTCTACCACCTTGAACCATAGCACCACTTCTAGTTTTCTAGTGGTTAACTTGAGATCAGAATGTCCCAGACTTCCCTGCCTGAGCTGGCTGAGTCATCATCATTGCTAACAGTTGTTTTTAGTTAGGGAATTCCTACTCTGAATGAATGTGAATTTTATGTCACTATGTGCAACCAATCTTGGAATGGTCTATTCTTAGGGAGAATTTCAAAAGTTTTATCAGGTCCTCAGTGGTGTCCTCATGAGTAAATCTGAAGGATGACTGGGCAGAGTTTGCTTATGAGATGCTCATTTTCATGGATATAGACAACTTTTAGAGGAATGGATATGGTATAAATAAAGTTCTTCCTTTGTATTTTGGGAAATTACGAGAAAAAAATAAATGGTCATGGTACATTAAAAAGGCATTTTGCAAATATTGAAAACAGCCCATGAATTTTAGGGCGCCTGTAGTTTACATAGTCTTCTATGTACATAGGCTATAAATTACTTGAATACTTAAGTGATTAAACATGCTTTTGAACACTGTATTCTTGAAGTGGACAATTACTGTAATTCTCTCCAGCTACTCTGCTCAAAAGTGAAGCGTGCACTTCATTGAGAATGGTAACATTTTACTAGAGCTGTGGCTTAAGTAGTGGAGTGCTTGACGAGCAAATATGACGATCCGAGACCAAACTCCAGTAGACAAAGGAGAGGGAGACAAAGATACAGAAAAAGGTAGGGAGAGGAGAGAAAAAGTGAAAGTGATAAACTACTAGAGGACTTAATGGTTATTACCATATCATATGTATTTCTGGGGCCTGAACTTAAGTTCTGGGTACTGTCCCTAAGGTTTTTTTTTTCTTAAGTCTAAGCTCTACCTCTTGATCTGCAGTTCCATTTGCAGTTTTTAATAGTTTATTGGAGATAAAAGTCTCAGGGTCTTTCGTGCAAGGGCTAGTTTTGAACCATGATACTCACTTCTCAGCCTTTTGAGCAGTTAGTATTATACATGTGAGTCACCTGTGCCTCACTTCTTTCTATTGTCTTCAAAAGAGTGTGATTTACTAAAGATTTGCAAGAAATTAGAAGGAAGAGGAACTCATATCAATAGCAACAAAAGAAACTGAAAGACTTGACTATGATACAAATAGTCATGTTAATTTAGTCAAGACAATAATGTATTTGGCTATCATTAATGTGTGTATATATATGTATTGATTTAATTTTGTAAGGAAATGAAACTGTTAGAAGATATCATGGATATAACTCGAAACAAGGGGCTGTTAGTAATATCAAAACCAAATTTCAGGTCTGGCTTAAGCAGAACACCTGCTTAGCAAGTGCAGGGCCACAAATGGAACTCCCAGTAGCGAAAACAACCACAACAAAACAGATCTAAACTGTCACACTGAAACTTTGTCCAGGCCATTGTCATCATTACTATGGCCATCAAGAATAACAAAGGTTTTGGTCTCCTCTTTCTGTGCTAAGAGATTCCCATGTATCTTCCTGAACCAGATTCCTCAAAAGTGACCTCATCCCTTCACTATTCCTGGGGCTATAGTATTTTTAGTTTTAGTGTGAAACACATTTGTCATTATAACATGGAATCACAGGCAACTGACTGAAATACAAACATACATGCACATGTGTACATGTTTGTGTATATACTCCAAAGTGTCACCCTTCTAAGTGAGATGTGTGAGTTGATGATGGTCTCCACGGTCTTGTGAGAAGAGGTCTGTTACTGTCCCTTTGGGCTGTTCTGCTTTCTTACCTGATCAAAGTTGTCCAAGGCAGCGTGCAGATTGGCCAGCATACCTGTGGGAGGCTCATTGGTGATCTTAATGGAATTTTCCAGGAGTCCTTGAGGGATGATGTGTTCATTTGGGGCAGGGGCAGGCTCGGCACTCATGAACACCCTGTAATCTCTGTGGCTTCCTTGGCTGAATTTTTCAAGGAGTTTCTCCAAGCTTCCCAGCCACTTGGCTACTAAGTGGACATTCTAAAAGACAAGCATGGCGTATGATTCTTGTAATATCATAGTATACAACTGGAGTTACAGTATTAGAACACTTCCCTGTACACAGATGTGTTGAAAACCCAGAGAACTATGACTTGAGTTTTCTTTTATGAGCAACCAGAGAAATGAGAAAAATCCAAACCAGAACGGACCATGAATAGATTACATACTCCAAATCTCCCAGTGCACATACCTACTTCAAACACCCACCAGTCTTCTGAGATGGAGTTGTCTACATATTTACCTTGGTTACAGGTCAAACCCCATTACTAAAACATTAATGGGTTAGTTTAATAAAATATAAAATTTAAGAGACAAATACATTCCATGTTGCTAATGGGAACCTCTTTCACTCAAAAGAGTATGAGAGAAAAAAAAGGCTAGCTCAAAAAGAACAACCTGTGGCTGAGAGTTTGGCCTACTGGTAGAGTGCTTGCCTAGCATGTACAAAGACCCAGGTTCGATTCCTCAGTACCACATACATAGAAAAAAAGCCAGAATTGGTGCTGTGGCTCAAGTGGTAGAGCTCTAGCCTTGAGAAAGCCCAAGGACAGTGCTCGGACCCTGAGCTCAAGCCCAGGACTGGCAAAAATAAATAAATAAATAAAATAAAAAAAAGAACCACCACACACAGTTGAGATGCTCTGTGAATCTCTAACATTGCATTTCCTTAAATCTAGAGCTGTCATAGCCCTCTCCACACACTACAACTGTCAACCACTATTGCTCTTCACTTTCCAGTTTTATGGTTCACAAGTTTGTGTTTCTAATACTGAACATCCATAAGGTAGAGTTTAGTGATTAGTTCTGGGAGAAAGGGATAAAGAATGTGGCTCACATGCTTTCTAGCTTTGGATAAAATTATATGTACATATCATATAGATAGATAATATATCTGGATATAATTATTACGACACTAAAGAAATGTAATTATCAAAGTGGAGGTGTGACTCACATGGTAGAATGAGAGCTTCAAGTTCAATACTTAATCTTCAAACCCAAATACTAGCACATGTATACACATGGATGTGCGCGCACACACATAAACAATGTTTATGAGGAATATAATTACATCCAATAAAAATATTTAAAATGGTAACATCTACAAATACAGAGGATGACACCAGATAAGAAAGGGACTGGTGGGCAGTGAGTTTGGCCTAGTGGTAGAGTGCTTGCCTAGCATGCACGAAGACCCGGGTTCAATTCCTAGGTACCAGAAGTGGTGCTGAGGCTCAAGTGGTAAAGCTCTAGCCTTGAGAAAGTCCAATGACAGTGCTCAGACCCTGAACTCAAACCCAGGACTGGGCAAAAAAAAAAAAAAAAAGGGACTGGTAAAATAGGTATTCTTTGAAATGGGGCTTTGTGTCACAAAATGATCTATGATCAGTTTATATTATCAAGCTTTTATTCCAACAGCTAATTCTGACCCTGGGTAGATGTCATGGGCTGATTCTGTTCGCTCTAAAACTCACATACTGGATGCCCGATACCTCAGAATATCATAATGTGAAGGATTCTTAAATGAAGTAAATAGGGTGAAAATGGCCATTACCCAGTATAATTGGTTTCCTTATAAGAACAGAAGAGCCAGCTAGGGAAACACAAGAAAAAACGTGCAGATACAGAGATGTTGACACCCCCTAATTAGGGACAGAAGACTCCGAAGAAACCAAGCCTACTGTTATCTTAATCTCAGACTTCGCCTCAAATTGATCAGGCCACCCATTGGGGGTTTGGTTTGACAAAGTCCTTACCAATTCAGTAGGTGAAGGTAGGTGTGGTTTCTTCTCCATTTGACCTTGCTGCTAGGTTACAAGGAAAATACTTCCCATACCTCGTATGTAAAAGGAACGAATAACAAAAACCCGCAAAAAACCTGTTTTACAAATTATTTTTATATTTCCTAACTCTCTGTCTTATGGGTCAGTCACAACAAACACTGCAACACATGAAAAATGTATTGAAAAACTAAAAGTCCAGACTGCAACTTTGAATTCAAGGACAGAAAAGCACCAGGTGAGCTGTCATGGACCCTAAGCACAAGCTGGCACCCAGGTTGGGTACCATTCTGAAGGGTACTAGCTTTGGGTCCTTTTGCTTATTTTTCCAAGGACATAGAAGTGTGTACCTTTTTAAACTAGTCTGCATATCTTCAAAAAAATAAAACACTTGTTGAGCCTATGAAATATGATTCTTTAATATTTGCTAGGTTCACTCACAAACTCTTTTTTTGCATATGGAGATAAGTCACCAGTCTATCTCATTTATATCTATTTTTTTGGAGTGTGGACTTCAGTAATATGCAAGCTAAACATTCCTAGAGATGTTGTCTGTTTACTGAAATTGGCCACCCCAAGCCTGGGTAGAAACTAATGGGCATATTTATACCTTTCCTTTCCTCTCCCCATATAATAAAAACTGCAAACCAGAGAATGAGTTCCTGTCATGTAGGTCTACTCCTTCTTCCAAATCTTGCTTGTCTTTTTGCTACTAAAGGGATACTCAAAGTGTGTGGGATAGCTGAAGGACTGCCGTAGCTTCCCTCCTCCAATTATTGTTTGTGGTTAGAGGAGGTGGAAGGAGAGAGAGGACAGCTAAGCAGTTATAGTCCAGGTTATGGGTTTGCCGGCAAGAACAAAAATCAAAGGACTGGAGTAGACACAAAACACACAAGCAAGTGCTTGTCATACAAAGGTCTTTCGAGATATTTTGCTTCACTTTATTTTTTTAATGCTATAACTTAGAAGGGTAAAATAAATAAAATCAAGAGGAAAACTTTCTGTGAGTAACATTGTTTGGAGATGGGTTCTGTATTCCTTCTACTGTTCTCTCTAGTCTGAGCTGGTGGGCACCTGAGAATTTTCAACTAACGCTTTTCTTTTAGTGGGGAGACCTTGGGGTTAACACAGAGTTGGCCAATCTTGTTTTCTGTTATTGTCTGATTCTAAGCCTCCAATGGGAACTCCCTGTCTCAAGTTCTGAAGGAAGATGTGTTTGTAAGGAGGCCTCATCTGAGCAGAGGCCCTTATCCTCAACGGCCATGTTATGTGGACACAGCCGGCCTCCACTCATGGCAGATTCTGCAGGACTCCGGTTTTATTTAAAACAGAAACGTAAGATATATCAAACAGATTCTGGAGACATAAGCCTGTGCATAAACACAGGTGTACCAGCCTGGATGCAGGGCCTATCACCACAGGCCATGCTCTATCGCTGCATAGGGTAGTGCTAGAGCCAGGGTAATAAGTCCTTGCTTTTCAGACTTAATGAAGGAATAGCTCAGCCACACCCAGCACTCTGTGGGGTGGAGATTTCTCCCCTTTATATGATGAATGGCAACCTTAGCCTCAACCTCAGTGGTAATCATGAGAGTCCTGACACCAGATAAGCCATGAATTATCTCCTCAAAAGAACCATTGGGTTGACTGTGCCACAAATCAAGTGGCCATAACTAGACCTGTTCACATCTGGAGGAGCTTACTATATGAGTTGCTGCAGCTTCCTCACACTTCCGTACCTGCATACCTCTGGACTCGGCTAGAATCCTCCACCAGAGAGGCTGCAGAAGACAACACCAGACTGCAGAATCATGGGTCTGTATATTGTCAGCCTTGGTAGGGATAAAGTTATCTCTTAATGCCTGCACCCCCCCCCCCGCTCTTTTAGTGTCGGTCCTGGAGCTCAACTAGGGCTTGAGCACTGTCCCTGAGATTCTTTTACTTGAAGGTAGCACTCTACCACTTGAACCACAGCACCACTTCCAGATTTTTCTGAGTTTACTGGAGATGAGACTCTCAGAAACTTTCCAACCCTGGCTGGCTTTGGACTATGATCCTCAGATCTCAGCCTCCTGAGTAACTAGGATTACAAGTACAAGCCAAAAATGCCCAGCTTAACATCCTTAGTTAATAAGTAAACAAGGTTACATGTAACTCATGGGCAGAGTTGGAGTTGTATACCATGCTGTACTATCTACATAGAGAGGTAGATTGATGACAGATACAGTTCTAGATGTAGCTTGAAATGGCATTAATTCTAATCTTCCATTAACGGCTTTATTCATGCCAATACTGGGACTTCAGTGCAGGGCTTTGCGTTCTCACTTGACATTTTTGCTCAAGGTTGATATTCTACATACTTAAGCCACACTTCCATTTCTGGCCATTTAATATCTAATTAGAGATAAAAGAGTTTCATGGACTTTTCTGTATGGACTGGCTTTTTGAACCATAACTTTCAAATCTCTTCATCTTGAGTAGCTAAGATTATGGATATGAGCCACCAACACCCAGACTGACTTTGCTAACTTTAAAACAACATGCAACTTCAACATGACTCTAATAATATGACTCCACAAGCTTCTGTGTCCTCAAGTAGTGTAACTGAGTTCCAGATGTCTGTGAGCCAGTACAGCAATAGGATGCTTCCTGATATTTTACATTAGACAGTCATCAATCCAGAGAGGATAGTCATCTTATCCTCCTTACAGGGTAACGGTGGGCAGGTCAACATGTGCCATATATGACCAGGAACCCCCCACTGAGAGGGCAGCTCATCTTTGCCCACCCACTGCCTTCATACCCATTGTCTCTCATGAGAATGAAGTGCTCACCTGAAGCAGGACCCAGTGCCCTCCTTTGGAAGCCTTCTCCAGAGCCATTTCTGCCACCATCTCCTGACCCTGTCCTAGCGACACGTTGTGGAATTTTCCTGACTCAATCGTAAACCCAAGTCTTTTACCTGTAAGAGGACAAACCCCACGAAAAGCAAATGTCAACCAAGAAGAAGGGTAGAGTGTTTTGTGAGGTTCCTTTGTGCTCACAGCAGTTATCTTCTAGGTCACTTGCCCAGAGAAGCCAAACTAAGCAATAGTGGTTTCTCAAGGCAGCATTTTGAGCCCTCCCCAGTTACCACCTCCTTGCAAGCCTTCAGCAAAGCCTGCAGAAATCTCTTCCCCTGGTTTTATAATAATGAAGCTTTTGACATTTTGATAGATGGCAGCATTGTTAGGGAGCTTTCTACACTCCTGCAGGAGTAGCAAAGTACTGCCCAAATAAAAAGGAGCAACAGGTGGTAGCCATCACGTCATTTCTTGAACAGATCAGTTCGCTGGGTAAATGCACAAGCTCTCACCTAGCAAGGCTGCATTTATATGGAGCACATTCGGGTTGGGGCTACATTAACCTGGCATTCCTGGTGTAGGCCGTAGGGAATAGTAATCCAGAGCACAAAGCGATAGGGCCTTGCACAATTGAACAGACTTGCTCTAATGACCATTATTTAGTCACAGGGGGGCACAAGATTACACGAGCATGGAGAAAATTGCCCTCTGGCCCTCATATTGTCAAAAGGTAGAAAACAGCAACAAAGGAAATGTGCATTATGCCAACTAGACGACTGCTCTTTTAGAGCATTTCGTCAGACTACAGTGTTATTAGTCTCACATTTTCCACACATCCAACATTCAACAAATAATAATAATAATAAGCAACAAAAAGATAGCTATGAGCAGAAGGGAAGGCTAAACAGTGACGGGTAAAAGGGAGGAAGGGCAGACCAGCAAGTCTGCTGGCCACTCACCAAGCATCTCCAGCTCTTTAAGAGCATCTACGCCTGGAGACAGGATGAAGAATATGGGGGTGGCTGTGTTGCTCTCTTCAAATGCTTTACACAAGTCCAATCTGGTCCTCTCTACATACCTGGCACCAAGTTTTTCCTCCACAAAATTTCTAGAAAAAGAATATAAAAAAAGAAAAGAAGAGGATCATGGATTTTTGACCTTGGAAAGTCTCAACACCTGGATAAGTACTGGCAGGAAGTGTATCAATGAAATAAAAAAAACTGATGATCAGAAGACTACATTCCCTTTTGGGGGGTTTACCGAGATTCCTCTCCATTCAGAGTAACATTAGCTGCCTGCGTATGGCTGCGCACCCCCCTCAAATCCCCTGCCAGAGTCTCCCTATTACTTATTAACAGTTCATTAGATTTGCCACAGTGCAATTTTCCAGCCTGCTGGGCTTCTCATGAATATACAAATGCTTTTTGGGGTGTTTCTAGCACAAGGAAGCTCAATTAAGCAGGGATTATTCTCCAGCAGTATCAGATTTAGCAGAAAGTAAGTACCAGTGAGCAGAATTAACTTGTAAAGTAGGGTTTGGCAGAGGCCTCAGCAAAGGAGAAATTGGCTGCACAAGACAAAGCGAAAGGAAAAACTAGATGCACATGAGTAGTACTGAAGGGAGAGGAACACAATAAGGAAGGAAGTTGAGAAGCCTTTGGCCAGTGTATTCAAATGAGAATGAGATGGATGTGAATTAAGCTGCTTATTACCATTTGGAAGCCAAAAGGACAAAGCAAAAGGACAAAAGGACCAAGATCTAGACAGGGACTTCTGCTTTGGAATTTCATGGGTTGTGAAGTTACAGGATTTTTTTATTTTTTTTGACATGCATAACCATCAGAGCCAAGGTACTACAAATGATGGAAAGCACATTGGGCTAATAAATGTTTCTGGCTCTCTAAACTCTGCTTACATCCATAACTATCTCTATCATTTCAGAATTGAAGCTTCTCAGGAAGAATATTCTAAGTCTGCCTGGAGACCAACAAGTTTTTAACAGTAGTGATGGATATTGTTGAATAACTTCTCATCACTGGCATCAAGGCCTCCACTAGACCCTCACCCCTCATCTGCCAGGACCAAGTTTCCTCCATGTTAAGTTGTCCTGCCCGCGCCTTCCCCCCCCCCCCCAGCTTGCTTACCTGAGAGCATATGTCATCCTGTCAGGGCGCGCTGCCCTCAAAATCAGCAGCTTCTGTATTAAACTTTTCTTCTTCCATTCTTGTGGTAGTTTTTCTTTTTCTGGACACTCAGATTCCACCCACTTCCTCCATTGCTTGGCAGATCCCTCCACATCCCGGTCTAGGCCCCGAAATTCCTCCAGAAGGGCCACTGCCTGTAACAGAGGAGGGACACAGGATGGAACTGTGTGAGCAGTTATTTACAGCTCATGTGTGAAAGACAGAATCCTAAGACAATAAACTGTGCTAGATAGCCTTCATTTTCTTCTCTGGATCCTACCTTGTACCCTTTTCCTGACCTTCTTAGAGGGAGATCTCTAAGGGAGCTGAAGGCTAACTAAGATACTCTGTTCTCTGACCTGGTTCAATTTTGCTAATTGGAAAGCTCTGGTCAAAACTAGTCTGGAGGGAGTAAAGGAGGAAGATGGGGGTATTTCCTCCCCAATTCCTTTCCTGAGTGCAGGGGAGTGTTTTGGTAGTGATTGTGTCTCAGCTACAGGCCACAGTTTCTCTGGGTTAGTTCCCTCCCACAGCCTCACTTCCCTGTAGTTCCACAACCTCCTCCTCTCCCTTCCCCACTCCCTCCCTGTCTCTGCTCCCTTTTTTGTCCAGACTATAGAGTGCAGCCTGTGTTAACCTCTCTTCCCACCTCCAACATGCCATTTACTTCCTGATGGGGCCCAGTCAGAAACAGTTGAAATGGTCATCTAAAGTGGTCATCTAATTAAAAACTATATTTAAAACAAGCTAAATGTACTATAAAAAATAAGATACAACATATCTGTTCAGTGAATGGAAATGTTTTCTTCTTAGAACAAAGAATCAAGACAAAGGTTTCCATATACTGGACATCTCCAAGGAAGACAAAAACCTGGAAGAATAAACTCTTAGCAACAAGATCTTCTGACAGAAAAGTAAGGATTAAAACTCGACTTCATTTCCTCTCCGCAACATCCTGCTTTGCTTAACTAGTTACAGTAAAAGTAAACTACTGCATTGTTTAATTTTCAGCACTATTTAGAAAAAGTAGAGAAATATATGAAAGAACACAAATGAGATTTTAAATAAATTGAAAACATTTCATTTAAATTGATTGTTATCAAAGGTCCTAACACTGCCCATATTGCTTAATGATTTCTCTATCCACACAATGGTTAGAACTCCTATCTCTCAATAGGAAATTAACCAGTTGAATACACAAAGATTAATAAAACAATATCACATTATATAGTTTGTTTCTGTAACTGTAATGGTACATATCATCAGTATTTTTTAAACTATCTTCCTATGCCAAAGCGGTTATAAAAACCCTTTGAAGCTGGGTGCTGTGGCTCATATTTGTAATTCTAGCTACTCAGGAGATTGAGTTCTCAGGGTCACTGTTTGAAGCCAGCCCAGGAAGAAAAGTTCATGAGACATGTATCTTCAATTAATCACTAGAAAATCAGAAGTAGCTTTGTGGATCAAATTGGTAGAGTACTAGCCTTAAGCAAAAAGACTCAGGAACAGTCAGTGCCCAGGCCCTGAGTTCAAGTCGTACAATCACAAAACAACAACAACAAAAACAAACCACCCCCTCCCCCCAACATTCAGAAACTGAGAAGACATTACTGTACCTTGATAGCACTCCATGACTGAGTAGTTAAGAAGTCGACAGGACTTGGGAAAGTGTGGTTAACAGGGAATTGAAGTAGGAAATCCAGTTCAAGGGGGTCAATCTCTTTGTTTCTCAACAAAATCTTGAGAGCACCCAAAATTGAAAAGGATGATTTAGTTTACATAAAACCACAACAGAGGAAGCAGTCACCATTGAACAACATGATCAAATAGGCAGAGTGAAAAATGATGAGAATTCCAGCACATATCCATTCTACAGCTGAAATAGAGAATCTTACAGTATGTCCTTGATCTGAAAACCACAATGAGAAATTTAATAGGAAAGGCAAATAACTCCAGTCATAGCACCTATGGCTACATGCAGCATTATGTTTGGATGGGGATCCTTGTTTAATCTTCTGTGAGCAGATAAAATGTGCCTTAAAACTTGTGATACAAAAGACAACAGCTGCTGGGCACTGGTGGCTCAAGCCTATAACCCCAGCTACTCAGGAGTCTGAGACTTGAGGATCACAGTTTGTACCTATGCAGGGAAGTCAGTGTGAATCTTATCACCAAGTAGCCACTGAAAGTCTTGAAACGGAAGTATCTCTCACATTGTAGAATGCTAGCCTTGGGTGAAAAAGTGGAGTCAAATCCCAGACTGAGTTAAAATCCCAGTAGTTTTATGTGTGTGCACAAGCACATGTGGGCTAGACAGAGGGCAGAACCCAAATCATGATTTTATTGCAGGTATTGTAGCCAGTGAATTGCAAGATAATGAAAGATCTTTCTTATATGATTATCTGGAAGAAATCAGAAATTGTCTAATACATCTGGCTATGCAAACA
Organism: Megascapheus bottae; assembly: GCF_031878675.1. Lineage (NCBI taxonomy): Eukaryota > Metazoa > Chordata > Mammalia > Rodentia > Geomyidae > Megascapheus > Megascapheus bottae. The sequence continues at coordinate 18,829,906 of NC_143513.1, read as the reverse complement.
CATAATTAACTGGAATACATTTAAGACAGTGTGATTATAGAACTGATAATCAGTTGACAGTACATTTGGAGGACACAAAAAGAAATAATTCTAACTTCTACATACAAACTAGAACACTGCACATAGTCAAACACATGAAATGTTTGAGTTAAATGCTATCTAAAAAGTTTTAGATTATCAGTGGTGATGTGCAATTAGCAGGGCTTTATTTTAGTGGCTAATGGATCTTATTTAAATTTAATTTCAGTAAATAAGAAATCATACATATAGATCTGAAGATTTCGTTTACATAGATGATCAAGTATGAGATAGACTACAATTTCTCTATGGGTTCCAAGGGAACTTTTAAATAGATGTGCTTGTCATGAGTTACCATGCTTGGCCTTTTCTTGTTAGGGGAAATATGCAGAAAGACAAGTATTTCATTTTGTTATGCCTTACTGCTGTCCATCACACATTCTACAATGCTTATACTCACATACTCATAGAGAGGCTAATGGAATCTATAAATACCAAAAGCATTAAAAGAGAAGATGTAACATACCGTTGTACACAGCTAGTGTTCACAAGATGTTTTTCTTGAGCAAAGCCCTTTGTAAGAATCAAGATATGTAAGACCCAAACTTTTCCTGTAGGCTTTACATGGTAGAAAAGGCTGTATAGTAAGCTCTCCTGGATTTATTTAGTCAGTTATGGGTTTGAATTCAGGGCCTGGTTGCTGGCCTTGAGCTCTTTTAGCTCGAATCTAGCACTCTACCCCTTCTGGTTTTCTGGTGGCTAGTTGAAAGGTAAGAGTCTCACAGACTCTCCTGTACAGGCTGTCCTTAAACTGTGATCCTCAGCCTCTTAAGTAGCTACGATTACAGGCAAGAGCCACAGCACCCAGCTAGAACCTTTAACCAAATCTTTCGGTGGCTGGGAGTTTAGCCTGATGGTAGAGTGCTTGCCTAGGATGCCAAAGATCCAGGTTCGATTCCTCACTACCCCATACATAGAAAAAAGCCAGAAGTGGTGCTGTGGCTCATGTGGTAAAGCTCTGGCCTTGAGAAAAATACAAAGATGGTGCTCAAGCCCTGAGGCCAAGCCTAGGACTAGTTAGAAACAACAACAAAAACCAAAACAAACAAAAAACCCAAAACCCCCAAATCTTTCGTCTAAGTCCATATAAAGAACTTGTATAAAAGCAGGCCACACTGAAGATGTGCACATGAAGCCATTATGGTGTTCTCTTTGCCCATGCATGACTTTATAAATAGGTTATTGTATTTTTAATCGATAAATATGCACAGAGCAAAATGTGATGCATTGATATGTGTTTACATTGGTGAGTAGTCAAATCAAGTTAATTAACCTATACATCACCTCATATACTAATCTTTAGTATATTTTAGCTACTTGAAATGTATATGTTTTAAGTACTGGAGCTCATACTTAGTGCCCTGCCCTTACTCACCTCCTTGTGGCTGGTGTTCTACCACCCAAACCAACATTTTGTTGGTTAATGGAGATGGAATGTCACAGACTTTGCTGCTCTGCCTGGCTTTTAACTGCGATCTCCTAGGTCTCACCTTTCTGAGTAGCTAAGATTACAAGTGAGTCGCCAGTTCCTCCATTCTTATTAACTATATGCAATGGAACACTATGCAGCCTTTAATAAGAAAGGAATTCTGTCATTAGCCACAACATGGATAAACCTATTCTTTTTTTAAGAAGGACTCTGAGAAATTCAATAGGATCATTATCATTCAGATCTGGACTTACAACCCTGAATCCATAGAACCATTTTATTAGGATCTGGAGGACTCTTTACAAGAACTGAGAAGACGTTTCTTTGGGAGATGACTGTGGCGGTTGCTTAATGTGAACACCCATCTAGACCAAAGCATACGATGTAGGCAAAGGCTTCCCTCATGAAACGGCACACTCTTCTCACGCCACCAAGGCTTCCAAGGAGATGTCTTTGCTTTAGCAGAAGTACATGTTGAACAGAGGCATCTGCTTCTGAGATGCTTCTAAGGGCCTGATCTCCTTACCTGGAAAGCCATCTGGGACAAAAAGGTGAGCTTGTCTTTCTCAAATAGTGCCTGGCTGGTGTAAAGGAAGACGGCATGCGTGATGCTCTCCATCAGGACAGAGATGCGTCCCTGTGAGTCCTCTACCTTGTCAGCCTGCTCTATCGCTCTGTGGAACAGCATGTTGAAAGCCTGGGAAATGGAGGTGATCAGAAAAGGGTAGACAATTGGTACTTGGAGGTTAGCCTCAGGCACACGAAGATCTCCATGGGAGAAGGAAGAAGGTAGGGTTTTTATGAAGATTACACGAGTTCCTGGCACTGAGGAAATACTTGCTGCTGGCTTGTTGCTATGATGGTTGATATGGACAGCATTCTAGAAAATCTACTCACATTTCCTTCCTAGAAACTGGAAGAGATGATTCTTCTTCCTTCCACGCTTGTATTTTAAAAGGAAGTTTTAAACATGTTAACGATAAATACACAAGCATAAATCTACCTTATGTGTATAGTTTGAACAGTGTTTGAAATATTCCTGTTCTTATACAACTGATTTCCAGATCTTTCCATCGTGCAAATGGCAACTCTTTTCCTTAAACAATCTCCCACAGCCCTCTGGCATCCATCACTGCCCCTTCCATGTGTACGAGTTCGAGTACTCAGTGGACTACATGAATGGAGTCCTATATGATTTGTCTTCTTGTGACTGGCTTATTTCAATTAGATAATGGTCTCAAGGTCCAACCATATTGTAGCGTAGTTCAGGTCTTACATCTACAAATTGGAACTCTAGGGAATCTTCTTCAAAATCTGGAACTGTTCATGTAATAAAGGAAAATTATAGGCTTTACTGGGATAAAGTGGAAAAAATGACTTAAAATCACTTAACCATTTTTCTTCAGCAAAGAAATGTAATGAATCTATTTCTAGGAGTACTACATTCTCATAGAAGCCTCAAGGAACAGTCCTTTACACTAAACAAATCTTAAGAGCATTAAGAACCAATACACAAATATAACGTGATGCAATAATACAGACAGTCGACCCTATGGCCTCACTAAAATCTCCTAGAGATTGCCGCCCTGTACCTACTGTTGACTAGACACTCAGGACTTCTTCCTGCATACAGTCATTGCTCAGAAATAAACGAATTTCCAGGAACAAGTGGAAACTTCTTTGTTTTCTGTTCCCCATAGCTTATTTACTATTACCTTCAAAGAGAACTGATAGATGGGATTGATTTTTCTGAGGTCATTAATGACAAAATAAAGCAGAGATGCTCTGGCTGCCACTGGTCGGTAACATTCTCGGGCCTCGTTGATTTTCCTTTCATTTTCTCTTGCCTCCATTACCTATAGAAGGGGAAAACAAGGTAAGCAGCTGAGTCTACATACACAACCTAGGAATGAAAAGGCATGTGTGAAATGGGAGTGTGTGTGTGTGTGTGTGTGTGTGTGTGTGTGTCTGTGTGTCTGTGTCTGTGTGTGTCGCACATGTGCTTGCCAGTAGTGAGGCTTGAACTTAAGGTCTTATGCTATCACTCAACTTTTTCCCTCATGGCTGACATTCCACCCTGCCAGCCACATCTCCCCTTCCAGCTCTTGGCTTGTTCACTGGAGATCAGAATCTCCAAGTTTCATGAACTCCAGCTGGCTCTGAACAATAATCTTTAAATCTCAGCTTCCTGAGTAGCTAAGATTATTGGCATGTCCCATTAATGTATGGCAGAAAAGGGTTTGTATTGAAATTTATCTGTTGCTTATATATTTTAAACATTAGCAAAAATTAATCGTACGAAGGGATTTTATTGTGATATTTATTTACAATATACCTATAAAGTTCTTTAATCTAATTCACATTACAAAAGATACTTTCTTAAGTCCTCCTCCTTTTCCTTTTCATACTTTTAGATTCATACTTTTAAATTTAAGTTTCAGTGGGAATGAACATCACTCTTATTGATTTAAGACTGCAGATTTAAACAAACCTGATTGTTTGGGGTTCTCCACTGTTTGTTTCTGAGGAATGTCACCTTCCTGCCTCTCCGTTGTCTTTCAGGGCTTAATAACTCAGCTCTATCACCTCCCAGGGATGGCTCTTAAAAAGTCTACTGGGTCGATTCGATGCCAATAAATTTATTAGGTAATAAGGCATCCAGAAGCAGTCAAGGACAATAATACAACCAATTGCCATGCTTACTAAAAAGCCTTTATGTGAACCCTCTCCTGACTGTCTTATTCTAATGGTACCAAATCATCCATATGCTCACATAGTTCCATTTGTTTTTATGTACCAACCTTTGGGCACACTCACAGAGATAATTAAAGGGAAAACCTACCATTATCAACCAACATATTCATTTTTACTTGAAGGTCAAAAAATGTCTGTTTCTTTCATCTAGGATTATTTATTGCTGGGCTGATAGCTTTATAAGGAACAGTGTTTTTTCCTCAAGAATCTCTCCAGAGTTGATTATTTGTATAGAAAAGAGAAAATGTGCAGCTAAGAAGAAAGTCAATATATGGTTATATATAAAGAAGATAGGAAGCAACCTTTTAAGATACAATTAGAAGTTAACTTTAAAGCCAAGACTTAATTTACTTAATTGCCCTAATCGTTACTATCTGAGGAGCCAACTAGAATTCACTTACTAGGAAAAAAAGTAGTGTAATTTGGGATTCCATTTCCTTGCTTAATTTAAGACACATGTATTGAATGTATGGTGACACAGTTTCTGCTGGGTAATTAATAGATTACTTAGTAATGAGTATATTTTAGAAGGCAAGCGACTTTGAAATAATGAGCATTAAACAGTCAATGGTCACTTGTGAAAGTCCCATGTAATACTCCCACATTTGGCACATCAGGTTTAACAGGAGGCCTACACAATAAAGATCTTTACTTGCTTTTACGAAGTATCACTTTCCTTGGGTTAAATAATACATTTGATAACAGCAAAGGATGACTCCTTACTCCTGCCACTACCAGGCCTGAAATAAAACTTCAGCTTGAAAAATTTCTTTAAAATGTTCAATAGAAGCCTGGCACCAATGGCAAATGCCTGTAATCCTAGCGACTCAGAAAGATGAAATCTGAGTATTTCAGTTCAAAGCCAGCCAGGCAGAAAAGTGTCTGTGAGACTATCTCCAATTAATCACCAGAAAATCAAAAGTGGCACTGTGGCTCAAAGTGGTAGCTGTGGCTCAAAGTAGTAGAGCACTAGCCTTGAGCAAAAGAGTTCAGGGATAGCATCCAGGTGCTGAATTGAAGCCCCGTGACTGACCAAAAAAAAAAAAAAAAAAAAGAAAAAGAAAAAAAAGAAAAAGTGTCCAATGGACTGGGTAACTTTCAAGAAGAGACCTAGGATATAAACATGAGGAACTAAATGCCTTTTGAGATGTTTTGGCACATAAGTTAACAGGCTTCTATATTCTTCAAGTCTTGTGAGTCAAGAGTAATATGAACCTGCCAGAGTCTACCTTGATTGGCCAGATCTCTGTGGCCAAGCTCAACCACCTGCATCATCATCTTAAATCCCACACAGTCCAACTTTGGAGTGGAATTTGTTAAGTGACCCGAACTCCACAACCCCTCAGCCCTCTCAGCATAACTGCCACATTTGAATCCTAGGCTGCTTTCATGCATCACATTCAAATAGCACTGACTCCGCTGGGGTTTCCTGCCCTTTCTTACCTGGCGCTCTATTTCCGCTGCAGTGGCCTTGGTGGTTTCCAATCTCTCCACCAAGTCAGTGTCATCCAGGAAGCTCCCCTCTGCTGCAGAGAGGTACAGCAGCAGGTCATCCTCCAACAGCTTCAGCTCTATCTTAAAGTCATTTTGGTGTTTTGTCAGAACCAGCTGATGTAAACCAAGAAATGAATGAGAAAGAGCTATTACATACATGTTTAAGTGGAGTCTTTAATCCTAAACTCTATGGATTTAGTATAGGTATAACAAAGCACACACCATTGAAACCATAATAATCATATTTTTCAAAAACAAATTCTTTTAAACCATTTAAAAGGCATATCAAGAACTGCTTAGAAAGCCATAATCTGGAGAGTAAACACTTGTCATAATCATTTATATCATGAACCTCTAGGAAGAATTTGTGTAGGAAGAATTTGAAAACTTCTAGCTTCTCTGACATAAGAAAACATGGCACATTCAGTGTTCTACAATGAAAAACAAAAGGCTAAGCAGTAATTCTACCAGAGAACTAAGGTCACAGGGCCAGCTGCCATCCTGAAAACTATACAAGCAAAATAGCACAAGCAATTCCTTTTTTTCCCCCCCTAGGTATGTGGTACCAAGGAACTGAACCTGGGTCTTAGTACATGCTAGGCAAGCACTCTACCACTAGGCCAAACTCCTGACCCCCTGTATAAGCAAAATAGATTCAAACTATTGGAACATACATCATAATTGGCCAGTGGCCGGAGGCAGAGGGAGACAGTCAAAAAAGCCCCACCAGGGTTCTTGCAGTAAAGGCAGGAGAAAATGCACTTAAATAGGGGTAAAGAATTCTTTTGTGATAAACTCAGGGGAAAAGTAACAATTTTAGATAGGGAAACCAGAAAACCTTGAACCTAACATAAACCTGTACACAAGGTAAACTGCTCTGCCAGGGCTGGGACCTAGGGGCGGCCAATTAGATAGCTCAGGCACCTCATCACTGCTGAACTCACCTAGAAGGGGGAGAAAAGGCTAAGGAGCTCCTTTGAAGGTTACAGACTAGAAGCCTAAGTCTACTAAAACATATCCAGGAGAATTAACTACAAGATTACAGAATTCTAAACCTCCAGAACCACAACCACAGAATCTGGTTTAAGTACAGGGGGATCGTGAGAGAGAGCTGCAAGACTCAGATTCTATTTAAGAGGGGAGTTTTAGAGAAATTCAAAATGAAGAGGCAGCTGAGAATAAGGATACTAGAAGACATCAAAGGATATGCCATCTACAGCTATAGGAAACATTTAAACACAACCAACACCAGCCATATGAAGATAAATTTTCACAATGAAACGCTATCTGGGCTCCAACTATCCAATATATTGTGACTGGCTTTCAACAAAAACGCAAAGGACATGCTAAAAGTCTGAAGAAACAATGTAAACTTCAGAACAAGATGCAGGAGCACTGCATCTATAAGCTTTAACTTACTCAGGAAACTAAGATCTGAGAATCTAGATTCTAAGCCAGCCAAGGCAGACAAATCCCTGTGACTCTTATCTATAATTAGCCAAAAAAACTCTGGAAGCAGAGACAGGGATCAAGTGATGAGAATGGCAACTATGATCAAGAAAGCTGAGCCAGTCACAAGAACATGAGGCCCTGACTTTAAGCTCCAGTGCTGGCACAATAAACAAAAGCTGCAAGGATGGCTGGATATAAGAACTGCTGTCAGGAATATCAAAAATAATGAGTTGTCATATACTAAGAGCTCTTCTGAAAAAATAGGCAACACATAAGAACATGAGGGATATACATGAGCAGAGAGATGAGAGCTCAGTGAATCAAAATAGAATACTAGAAATAAAAATGAGCAAATGCTTTTGATGTGCTGGACACGATCATGGAAAGATTTCCAGTGGCAACTTCTTCTCTGAAGAGAAAATAAAGAAAACTTAAAGCAACAAACATGTAAAAGGATTACCAAAACGGGGTGGGAGGGGGAGTTAAAGAAATACTGGGAATAACCACACTAAAATTTTTCAAAATTAGTGATAGATGCTACAGATTTAGGAAGCGTATACAACAGAAACACACATTCAAACTGCAGAAATCCAAAAACAAAGAAACTTTGAAGGAATCCATGTTGATAGAGAAACACCTTACCTATGGACAGAATAAGCATCACTAAATATAAAAGGGAAATTCAAAGTATTTAAAATATTTTGTGTGTGAAGTAACCAAACAAGATTTTTGTCTCCTGTCAAATTATCCTTATAAAGTAAAAAAATAATTTTAGACAAACAAAAATGGAAGAATTTTGACCTGTTTCACCATAAAAGTTTGAAATGATTTGTTTGTAAGGAAGAAATATAAATGAAAATGCTAGATATTTGACTTTTCTTACTTTTAGTTGACCAATTTACTCAAAAGTATGATAGCAACAACATATCCAATAGATTATTTTACGTAAATGACATGAATGACAGTAATGTTGTAAGGATGGGGAGGAGAAAGGCATTAAATAGATCCTGCATTGTCTCTGAAGTAGTTTAGTATATTTGAACATAAACCTAGATTGGTTGTAAGACAACCATTGAAAAAAAATTGTTTTTGGTCAGTTATGGGGTTTGAACTCAGCCTGGGCACTGTCCTTGAGCTCTTCAGCTCAAGGCCAGTGCTCTATCATTTGAGCCATAGTACCACTTCCAGTTTTCTGGTGGTGAATTAGAGATAAGTGTCTTACAGACTTTTGTGTCCAGGGTGGCTTTGAACTGTGATCCTCAGCTCTCAGTCTCCTGAGTAGCTAGGATTATAGGCATGAGCCATTGGTGACTGGTCTGAATTTTTTTAAAAGGCAGGGATTGCTAGAGCACATTAATGATAACACCCAATGAATGTTGACTACAAAACCCAGCAATGATCTCCCCTTTTACTAACATACATAAACTATAAAAAATGCTTCATTGTGATACACACACTCATATATTATATATATATATATACATATATATATATATTTTATGGCCGGACCTAGGGCCTGAACACAGGGCTGGAGCACTGTCCTTGGGCTTTCTCAAGGCCACAGCTCTACCTCTTCAGCCACAACACCATTTCCAGCTTTTTCTATGTATGTGGTACTGAGGAATTGAATCTGGGTCTTAGAGCATGCCAGGCAAGCACTCTACCACTAGGCCAAACTCCTGGCCCTCATTGTGATATTTTCATACATATATATCATTGTTCACATTCATCCTCACTATTCTTTCCAACTATGATAACTGGGGGCCTAAAACCTTGCATAAGTTCAGTGTCATTAATCAAATAGATCTAATGACATATATGTATGTGGAATGCTGGTGGGGTTTTTTTTGTGTGTGGGGGTCATGTGGCTAGAACTTGGCCTGGTCACTGTCCCTGAGCTCTTCAGCTCAAGGCTGCTGCCCTACCCCTGGGCTTGGGTGTTGTCCCTGAGCTCTTCAGCTCAAGGCTACTGCCCTACCCTTGAGCCAAGCCCCACTGCCTGTTTTCTAGAGGTTAATTGTAGATAAGAGTCTCAGGACCTTTTGTGTCCTGGCTGGCTTTGAGCCTTGATCCTGAGATCTCAGTCTCCTGAGAATCTAGGATTATAGGCGTAAGCCACCGTGCTGGCTAGCATGCTGTTTTTTAATCTCAAAATGGAACGTTTTCTCAAGATGGATCAGATAGTGAACCATAAAACATACTTTAGCAAGTTTGAAAGAATCAAAATCATACGCCATGCATCACTACATTAAATGAGTTGTCAACAACATACAAGTGGAAGGCAAAAAGGCCAGAAAAACTAGAAAAACAACTCAAGCATTTTCCCCCATTCCTCTTCTACTCCATCTCTCTTTTCCTTTCTCCCCTTCCAACCTCTTTCCTTCCTCTTCTTTCTCATCTCCATCTCTCACCATCAGTTCAGTCCATGTCCAAAATATACTAATACCCCCTCCTCTTGGCCACCAATTGGAGTGTCCGAGTTGCTTGCTGTTAGGACTAAGCAATACAAGCTGGACAGTATAGAAGTACTGGGTTCCCACAGATCAGCCAAGGTGCACTAGCAAGCCCACATCTCTTTTTCCTTGAAAAAAAAAAAGTCAAAACATAAACCAGTGTACTCATGAAAGAAAATGCTAACGATAGGATGAGGAGAACTCTCCCTCCCAGTTGTCCCAGACCACAGACCAGCTCCTTCTTCAGCCATCATACCTTTGCTCTCCCTGCCCAAATACCAATGACTCTACACAGGACCCAAAGGCCAGCACTACTCTGTAAAGAGTTGTAAGTTTTCCATTTTAGATTCCAAGATACTGGAGGACAAGAATCCTACCGAACCTTGCATGCCTGTGCCTTGCATTATAATTTGTGTAAAGGGGATGAGGAATAACTGTTGGAAGATGATGTAATAACTTTTACCTTAAGTTTCTCCAAATCTGGCCTTTCAATACTGACTACCTCAGCCAGCAGCTGGGCTTCAAGACCATCTTCTGTGACTGTGAAATTGAGGAGGGTTGTCTGAGCTTGTAGTTCTGGCTTGTAATGAGGATTTGCTAGTTTGGTGTGAAGGATCAGGCGGAAGTTCTTGTTAAATTCACATTCTTTATCTCCAATCTTGATATACCTACAGAGGATATAATACAATATGCTTACGAGATGCTTGGAACAGATACTAAGGCTTCATTCTACTCCTATATTCTGATAATATACCTCAGCCAAAAGACAGGAGATGAAGATTCTCACTGTTCTCAGTTTTTTTTTAATACAGGGCTAAAAATGACCTGACCAAGAACCCTCACATGTGAAATGGTGACAGTAACAGCACTCATCTTGTAATGTCACTCCAACATTTAAATACAATCAACCCCACACCAGCAAATGTTAGCTTTTCTTTACTGTGATTAAATGTATACTAAATAAACATTTCCAGTATTTGTTTCCTTGATAGAGGTTTTATTATTTTCATAGCAAAGCACCGCTATTTTTTAAGGATAAAACAGATATGCAAGTTTTGATGTAAATGTATATACATATATACACATGCACACATATACATTAATATGTATTTATATATATACATATATACATGTATAAACTATGTATCTTTAAAAATGCAGTAATGCATTATTACAGTATAATAAATCATTAACATAAACATATGTCATTTAATAGCATAATTTTTCTAAATGTAAAATATTAAAAATACATATATGCTTAACCTCTTTGGCCACTCTTGTATTCTCTTTTCTGCTAGGAACCTGTTATTTGTATTGACTTACAGGAAAAACTTTTCAGTTCAAGCAACAGACAGAAGGACAGACAGAAACCAAAACCATGCATACTGGCACTTAAAGACTTTTTTTTCAGGTAGCCTAAACTTCACAGGCTGAAGAGTCATGTAAGTATTTGTCCTAAATAATGACCTTCTCACTCTTCTGCTTTATCTTAACACCTCATGAACATTCTGGATCCTTCCCTATTACATGTATAGGACTTACTGACTGCAAGGATGCTAACATCAAAATGATGGAATTTTATACAAAGCTCATGTTACCTTTAATGTAAATATACACTTTACATATGTCATGAGAAGAGAAAAAATATTTACTACCTGCCTCACTGATATATAGGTATTTCATTGTTTTTATCAAGTTTGGAAAATTAGGCATAGGCAAAAGAAAAGACACTATGTAAGAGGTTGAGCATTTATTTGCGATAATTAACAAATATTTGGTGCTCTTAAAATAAAATAATGCAACAATGTTCCAGAAAGTTGCTGGGGGGGTAGATGTTACATAATTATATCTTACAGTAGTTACATAGGGTGTCTAAGACTCATTGATCACTCTATTTGTTTAGAGAAATTTTCATGAAATTCCTTTAATGTATAGAGATTATAAAGAAGTCTAATTTTTGACAGTTGCCTATAATCCTACCTTTTTAGAAAATGGAGATCTGAGAATTCCAGTTTGAAGCTAGCCTGTGGAAGACAGATCTTCAAAATACTTATCTTCAACTAACCAGCAAAAATCCAGAAGTGGAGGGATGGCTCAAGTGGCTTAGTGCCAGCTATGAGACACAGTCAGTGGAGAGCACAAAGACCTGAGTTCAAGCCCCCATAACCAACAACTCTGTCACTATGTTGATAAAGCTTTACTAACCTGAGCATGAATTTTTAAAATCTCAGAGGATTGATGAAATTCATCACTATCCCCAGGGGATTGTTCAGGGCCACACATGGACAGCAAAGCCAAGGAAGCCCAGGGGCCTTCAGTTGGTCTCCTGTATCCATGAGTGGGGAATCCACAGATAGAGAGAGCCCATTGTGTACTATAATATGTATGAATCCAAAAAACCTTAGGCCAAGCAAAAGAATTCAGTCACAAAAGACTATACATTCTATCATTCCACTTATCGGAAATGTCCAGCCTAAGAAAATCAATAGTGACAGAAAGTAAATTAGTGGGTACTTAGGATTTTTAATTCTGAAACTGATTATAATGATGGCCATTGAACTTGTGAATATACTACAAACTAATGAACTATGTGCTTTAATTGTATACTTGAAATGGATTGGATGTTATGTGAGTTATATATCAATAGGAACCTTACCAAAAAAAAAAAGAAAGAAAGAAAAAAGAAAACCGTTTAGGACGTCAAATCATTAACATTTGAGCTTCTAGCACTGGGTCAGCTCAGTAATCATGTGAACTGCAGCTTCTTAGACGCTAACACTTATCTCCTGAACACAATGGAATGTGTTACAGCATGGTTCCATTGACAAGAACACTTGTTGTGTGTCTGAATTTTAAGAGCGTCCATGTCATGGGTCTTACATTTAAAGGAGACACCAAAGTGTTCACCTCCATAATGAAGCAAGTATATACACACCTGTGAACACTCTGTGACTTTCTGGCTGTTAGTCCAATTGGAGATTCTCAGAGAGTGCAACATCTGGCAAAATAAAATCTTCCATGGTAAAAGGCTGTTTGCCTTTTCCCTCCCTGGTTTTTTGGTGACCAGATTTAAGATTATATTTCATAAACTTCACGTTCTAATCACTGTTTAAAAAATTAAAACATTACATAGAGGCTCAACCCTCCTAATCCTACATCCTCAGGAGGCTGATATCTGCGTGATTGAAATTTGAAGCTGGCCTAGGAAGAGAAGTGTGCCAGTCTCCATCTCCAGTAACTCAGCAGAAAGTTGCCATGGAGGTGGGGCTCAAGTAGTAGAGTGCCAGTTGTGAGCAAACAGAAGGAGCAAATGCCAAGCCCTGAGTTCAAACTCTGATACTGGCCAAAAGAAAAATAATTAAATTGATGAGCACCAAATCAAGCAAGATTACAGTTTTCATGATTGTTGTGCTGTGATGGGACAGAATTGGGAACTATGGGTAAGAATTTTAAGATAAACATGGTGTGTGTTTATGCTGTGTTCCCTTGTGTACATAAAAATAAAAACCAGCCACTAGCAATGTACCGTATGTTTTGAAGGCATTCGTTGAAAATCTAGATCTTTGTGAGCGCTAACATGATGTCAGAAGTTGAAAATTCTATCCTGACACAATGTGATGTGTCACAGTCAAACATAAGTGCACTAAAAATAAGTGTATTAACATGAGCATGTAAGTGAGGCATATACAAAACAAACTTTCATATTAGACACTTGGGTTGCATCCTCAGCATGACACTCTCTCTCTCTCTCTCTCTCTCTCTCTCTCTCCCTCTCTCTCTCTCTCTCTTTCTCTCTCTCTCTCTCTCTATATATATATGCAAATACTGTAAAATCTTAAAACAGTAAAAATCTGAAATATCTCTGGTTCTACTATTTCAGATGAAAGGTACTCACTCAGCCTTTAAGGAATGTAAGGGTTTAGTGTGGAATTCCTCCAAAGGGGAAGGGCAAACCTCTGTCATAAAAAAAGACTAGAGTAACCATTTCAGGCTCCATGGGCACAGCTTTGTCACCTGTCCTTCTTGTATACAACCCTCTAAGTATCATTCTTAGCCTATTAGTCCTGCCTCGGCAGGTCACTTGTCTGCATCTCTCTTTACAATGTTTTTATCTAAAGTATTTGTACAAATGAGTTTCATTTTCACAAGTCAGACTAGGAGAACTTGGTCCATACCATCCCTTCCATTCTTCTCCCTCATTATCTTTGCGAATTCCATCTAAACCCTTAAATTCCATCGTTAAACTTTTATATATTGTACATTGAATATGGTGACTGTTCACTCTTACCCTTCGTAGCATGTCTCTTGAAGATGGTGGTTCTAGGATAATCTTTTTTCACAGCGTTATTAGCTAATGCTTCCAATCAGCCACCACAGGAAAGTATCTCCCCCTCTCTGAATTCTCAAGCATGCACACACGTGTGCACGCACGCACACACGCCCCCCCCACACACACACAGAGGCCAACTGGCACATGGGGCTCTGACAATATTCCATATGGGTAGGGTGAAGATTTTTTCTTTTTTTTGTCAGTTGTAGGGCTTGAACTCTGGGTCTGGGCGCTGTCCCTGAGCTCTTCAGCTCAAGGCTAGTGCTCTACCGCTTGAGCAACAGTGTCACTTCCTAGGGTAAAGGTTTTAACTGCTTAGATATTTAGCCAAAAATATGACCTATAGCCATGCTCTGTAAGATGCCTAATGTGACTCTGGCTCTGTATCTCCCTTGTATGCATATGTAAGTTCTGAAACTCTAGCAAACCCGAGTTTGAGAGCCGTATGCATTACTTTGACTAATCTATTTCATCTGTGAGGAGACAAGAGTTAAAGACTCATGAAGGTGAGAGCAGAGGAGGAGAGGGGTGGGGTAGGAAAGAGTTCCACTATGGCAAAGAGGAAAAATGTTGATAAAATTGGGTTTTACATCTTGGTCAGAAACATTATGCAATAGCTTTAGATTTCCCAGGAACAATAAATTATCCTCAACTGGGCTGTTTATTATGTATGAAAGACAAAAATTGTACAACGATCCAGTGAGTTTTATCATTGCTGTTAGGTTAATTTTTGGTTAATATCCTATCTGGGAAAATGAAACAAAACTATTAGTACTCTCTCATGATTTCAAGAAAACAAAAACAAAAACAATAGAATTTAACCAGAGGGGTGGAGAAAGCAGAGAGAATTATCTTGTTGTCTCCATAAAAGACAGGAAATGCACACGTCTGAGTATCAAAGGCAGCTACCAGCTCCTGAAATTAAACCAGGAGCAAGAGCAGGAGAGGAAGGATCAAAGACTGGGAAGTCTTCTTCCTTTCTTAAAGCAGGGCTCTTGAGCCACTGCCACCAAGAATGGGGTACACTGGCCCCTGCCATGGAATCACACTGAGCATCAAGTTGTGGCAGCATCTCTAAATCTGGGGGTGGGGAAGGTGTCAGTTGCTCCCAGGGGATCCATATATTCCTCTCCCAATGAGTGAACTCCCCTCCCCTTCTCTGGCTGAGATTTGCTGGTTTAGAGGTGACAGTGATTTTTTGAGACCTTGGAATTGAAACAAAAATTATTTTTCCCAGTACAAACACAATGCTCTAATTGACTAGGACATCAGTAAGTCAAAAACATCCCATCTCACCTAGAGGACTGGTAACTTTACAGCATGCAGCGCCCCTAGAGATGGGTCAGCTGATTCCTTTTCATGGACTCTGAGAATTTATGACTTGTCCAAGATCACAACACTTGAGTGGCAGGGCTGGGACTGGAAGGTGAGTCTCTAGGTTCCTCGTAGGAAGTTCATTTCAGTGCTTTGCAGGACAAGCTGACCTGCTCCAACAGACCTGTATTATCTGAATCAAGCTATTTAACGTCCTATCACAAGATGATATTGAAAGAATATGATGGAGTTGGGGTGAATCTACAGCACCAGAGAAACTGCTGCTAGACTAAGACAATTTTATCATTTTGAGAGCTTGTTTGGAGGTTCTACAGGGGAGTTCAGCCTCTTGTATACCCTTGACCAAACATTGGTGCTCCTCTATCAAGGATGGTTGTCCTCTTCAACCGCGTGTGCAGATTCTGGTGTGTGTGGGGGTGGGGTATGCACATGGAACCATGAAGGAGGAAGAGGGCCAGTCAGATCAGCTGAATCAACCCTGGAAATCACCTGGGTGACACAGATGCCACAGCCAAGTCACCCTCATACCCCAGTTTTAACATTTTATAGCTGGACCAGTCCCCTGTGGTGAAGCTCTGCCCTGTGGAATTGTGGTGAAGATGACCTCATGAGGATCTGTCTATGGCTTGGAAGGAGGAGCTGCAGAAACTGTGGCTGGACTAGGTATAGACCTGCTTGGGCTCCTGACAGGAATCTTTGGAGACTGAGACAAACACATTATTACTGCGGCTACTCCCACCACCACCCCCCATTTCAGGAGAAAGTAGTGACTTACTAAGTAAGCTGTTGCAGAGTGCTAGCTCAGCCAAACTTTTGAATCAGCCTTTCCCCATCCTTGACAACAGAGTATGTGTGCTCTCTGGCCTTGGAGTGTCTGGCCTATCTCTTCAGTTGGACTCCTCTGTCTGCCAGCATCACCCCATCCCTTCTCATTACCATCTTCCATTTTGCATGCTTTGGCAGAGACATCTAGGCCAGAAAGATGGCAGCAGTGAATGGTAGCAGCCAGAACTGTCTTGGAACAGGTGTGTGCCCAGCACGGAGTGTTTATATGACCTGAACTCATGTCTAGAACTCTGTGTGTATGGAATGTGAAGCCCACTTACTGCATATGTTCCAGCAGACCCTTCGCCTCCTGTAGAAGATCACCAGGGATAATAATCCCCACATGGTGAAAAGCAGGGAAGAGAGCTCAAGGAGAATGATATTAAGAAGTTGGCCTTCTTTGGCTCTTGAGGAGTGTTCACCTAAGGAGAACTGAGTTCCAATTCCCTGTGCTGAAGATTTTGCAATTGCTTTTTAAGTACACAATGCATCAACCTATTCATCAAGGTTGCTTCTCTTGTTTGTATACCTGGATGTTCTTTTGAGATTGGCAAGTAAAATTAAAATCATCTGGGAGCCAGGCATCTGAGGCTAATGCCTGTAATCCTAATTACCCAGGAGGCCAAGATCTGAGGATCATGGTTCAAAGTCAGCCTAGGCAGGAAAGTCCATAAGAGTCTTATCTCTAATTAGCCACCAAAAAAGCTGGAAGTGGAGCTGTGGCACAAAAACTTAGGAGCAGCACCAGGTTCTGAGTTTAAGACCTACGGGTGGTGATAGCAACAACAGCAAAGTCATCTTAGAGCTAAGAGAGCAGCACTCAGCAGTTCAAGATACTCAGCTGTCACTTGCACTGAGGGTGTAGAAGGGAGCACTAACTGACCTGGGCTAGGATCAGAAGCATTGTGGAGGGTGGAAGGGGGTTTGATGACAAGCTCAAAGTCTAGACCCACCAATTGCCCAAAGACAGACAACCCTCCAGTTTCTCTAGACCCTTTCGCCATTCATAAACATCCTCTTTCATATATTTTGCATACTCGTGCCTTAGGAGTCATTGGTTTCTTCAGATGTCACGCTTCCATCGGACACACGGGGCATCAACTGGAAACTGTCAAGGAGCATGGGGCTGCCATCTCTCCTCCAGTCCAGCCACAGAATCTTAGAGGTGCCTCATAGAATTTACATCAAACCATTCACTTTGCTTCTGTTTCTGGAGAGAGCCACAATGCATACCACAGCTTGTAATCTAGGATCTAGCAGCTGCTAATTTGGTTTGTGGTTTAAGATATTTTGAGTGAGATATTGATTATAGGGCATCCAATAGATTTGGACTTGAGAAGAAAGCCCTGGTCCTCCAAGAGGGAGCCAGGGAAATGAGACCCACAGGTCAGACAGCAGAAGGCCAAGCAACAAATCAACAATCCACAGTAACCAGCCATGGCAAGCACATAGACATTGTGTGCCCCCAAGTAAAGGGCAGAGTCCCAAGACCACCACCTACTAGGACTCATTTCTCTGCCATAGGTGAAGACAATCTGCATAGATATTCCTTGATGATCATCAACTGTCTCACATCCTCACATAGTCAAGGATTGAACCCCAAACAGCTACTGGGGCTCTTATTTCTTCCTTGGAGGAGGCAAATGTGGGCAGAGCTACCTCAATGACTTCCTACCTGAAATCCTGCAAGGTCAAGCTGTTGCATTTGATGCTGCCAAGCCTGTCAGCAAAAGAGAGTCATTTCACCTGACAAGAGAGGGCATCTACCATGAATCCCAAAGAGGCAGCCCAAACCCTCGGCTTTTAGCTTCAGGAATTAATCCCTCCATTGAGGGCCCAATTATTGGACTCCAGTCTGCAAGGGCCAAATCTGCACTTGATGAAGTTAACTCCCACAGGGCTGCTTCAATAGTGAACAGTGTTTTATACACCTCCAGTGCCCTCGTAGTTGAAGGCCAGGCCATTGAAAATCTGGCTGCCAAGGAATGCTCAGCAGCTAAAGATTAAACCATGCAAAGGCAGGTGTCCTCAAAGCTCACCAAGTCCATGCTGGAGATAAAAAATAAAAAAAGCAGAGGTTCACAAGACTTTGGACTCCACAAAAGCCGAGCTCAACCAGATGGTCCAATTCTACTTGAGACAACAGCTGAGGACAGAAAATGGAGCCAGGCCACCTCAAATACCAAGAAAGGACCTAAAGAAAAGAGTTGCCCATTCGAAGACAGCTATGCTAAGTTCAAACTAGGTTTCATTATTCAGCCTATGAAGCAAAACAGCACAAGGCTATCTGAACTCATGAGGAACATACGAGAAGCTAAACATACCCAATTAGTGGAGGTCACTGCTGTTAAAATCCAGGCTACTAGAACCAAATCAACAGCAGAAAACACTAGAATAGATAAGACCACCTCAAGCATCATGATCACAGATCAAATTGTAAGCCCCACCAAAAGTAGAATGCCACACCACTGGACTCCTAGCAGCCAGGAGTAATTCATCTCAAAATGTTAAGTTTCCCAGGCCCTCAGTGATCACTAACAATGTAGAGTTTGCATCCTCAAGTCCTCTAGAAGAGGGTACAGTCACTGGACTTCTGGCTACTAAAGGAAATTTGATAACCAAAGAGGCTAAATCACTTGGGGATGGCTCAAACAAAATGAGTGCTTGCCAGGGTGAATGGAGATTTCAATGGCAGAGGCCCAGTCTTGGTGCCAATAGCACTCATTTTCATGGGAAAACCTCTGGGCTCTTCTCAATGCCTCACCCTAGTCCTCATGCCTTAGCAGTCAGCTTTGGTGAACAACAACTACGCCCAGGCAAGCATGTGAATTCTAAGAACATACTTCACAATTACTTCATGATTGTCCACTGGCACCAAATACAGGCAACCAAAATTAATTTTGCTGTGAACAGAGAAATTACCAGAACTGTTTAAAGATAACTTAAAAGGGAATTACAGTAGAGACACCAACAAAGATATGCATTTGGGAAACAACAATTCAAATCCGTCAAGAACAGCTTCAAGAGAACAGGAAGCAATGACCTGAACATTTAAGGGCATCATACATCCTTTCTGTAGTATTTACTCACATGTACTGAGGGAACTTGATGAATCACCAAAGGAAGTTCTATTTTAGGTTATGGCAAGATAGAAGGGAGACAGAAGTTGATATCAAAATATGAGACCAATTGTGGGCCCTAAAGAAAACACAAACATTTGAAAAATCCTTCAGTTGGAGGTGACAAACCAGTTAACAACAACCAGCCACACTTGTCAACCAAAGGAGATACTAGATACCAATGTACAGGCGTCACAGGATGAGAAAACCCACAATGATAAGTAAGACTTGCTCAGAAATGGAATGAACTTGGAGACTTGCTATGAAAAGACAACATCTGCAGAGCAAATTGTATAGACCAAACATTAAACAACTAAGAGCTTATCAAATGAGGAAACAGAAGACACAACCAAGAACTGCCAGGGAGGTATGCTATCAAGGTTTTGGAATCAAAATAGACAAGGCAAAACAACATTAGACGACTTTAATGTGGAAGAAACTAGACTAAAAGACTGATACAAAGATAATAGTAATCAAGACTCAAAAGAAGATGCTCAAAGCATCATCAAACTATCTGAAAGATACCTGGTCAAGAAAGGATCTAAAGTATCTTCTATGATTATTTATGAAATAAGACCTGGAACAGATACTCAGACATTCCTCTTTAAAGGGAAAACAGGATGAGGGGATGGGGGAGGGGAAGGGAAATGGGGGCAAAAACATGAGAAGGGGTATCAATGTACATGAAGTGTAACCCTTCCATTAATTACAATAAAAATATCATTTTCTTCAAAAAAATCCTCTTTAAGGAAGTCTTTTGATTTGCAGATAGGGGAAACTTTGTCATGAATAATCATTTTCAAAATTTTCTTAGCAACTGTTTTAGCCACATAACATCGGTTCTATTTTTCAATAAAAGGGCATGGTTTAAGAGTCTAGAATCTAACTCCTAAGCTGCCAGCAACGTCTTAGTCAATGGGAAGTTTGAGAAAATTATATTGAAAGTTTTTCCTTGTTTAAACATTCCTGGGACACATAAAGTTGATTATACTCTCCCATACTAGGAACATTCTGAAACACTGATTCATAGTCCTGGACTACCATTTCCAGTCCCACACGTGACTGTTACAGAGGAAGCCTGGGAATGTGCCCCAGTGTTTCGTGAAGCTCCTGTCTAGGAAAGTATAGTCAATTTTACACGTTTTAGAAATTGTAAGTGATAAATCAAAAATCACTTCTATAATATTTCAGGGAGATCTGAAAGATTACAAAGAGATAATTTTACAAAGGTGTTTTTCAGAGGAGTAGCTTCTTGAATATGTAGGCTAGTGTAATTGTCTTGGAAAAAGTAGATGTTGCTTATCCTCCCAGCTATATCTTTTCAACAGAAGATAGAAGATATACTTTAAAATTAGGATTGTCTAGAGTTTGGTTAATTTAATTATTTGTAAGTACATACTGTACAAGTTTCCCATGTTATTTCTATGTAAAATATGCTGAAATAAAATTAAGCTAACACCAGAATTCTTCAATGTGACTTCAGGTCCAGATTTAAAGGATTTGATAAAATACATATTTTTTTTAACATTTTAAGAAATTGTAAACAGTGAAACTTCAAAAATAATTTTCCAGTAATCTTTATTTGAATATGAAGTGAGTTCATGTAAAACTGGAGAAAGACACTATTTTCTTGAAATGTGGTTTAATTTCAGCATTAACATTTTTTGTATATATTTTGTTATATGTCCAAGAATTTGTAGTTATTACAAATAACTACAAATAGTATGTTTGGGATCATAAAAACTTAGGAGAATTACTCTGGTGATTAGAACCATTTACTATGAGTACCAGAACAAATGTCATTAGTAACTTTTTTAAAGGTCATCCAAAGCCAAACATTTAGAATAAAGACTGACTTATAAGGAACAAATCAGTGTCTTATTAGGATACTTGTAATTCTTTACCAGGCATGTTTGCAGTAGGCCTCTTAAAAGATTTGCAAACTTTAAGATTTAGAGAGATATCTGAAGATCTGTATTATTGTTTTATTAGAGATTCTCGCTTTAACATGAACAATTCAGATAGCTAACATAGTCTTGAAAGACAAGGAATTCCATTGTGAGGGGCTCTTCAGCACCAGTTTGTCAGGTAAAGAGGGAGTAGGTAGGTTTGAAGGTAAGGAAATAATATAGTCCCTCCAGCTAGGGGGAGGGGAAACCACATTCCAGAGAAGAAATCAACTTTCCAACGAACATCTAAAAGCCTTGGAGCATGTCCTGCTGTTTAAAATTAAAAGCTTCTAGGTTAGACTTGTGAGCTCCCACTGCTGTGGCTGAGTGTAGCCAAAAAGCTCAGGTGAGCCAAGCAGCAGAGGGAAACTGTCACTTAGCAACCCCAGCAGGGAGGACTGTGCAAGTTGGTCAAACCGGGTTTGTCAAGAAAGGTTTTGGCTGAAAGCTGCACAGCTGGCAAGACTTTGAGGAAAAGGAAGGAAGGAGCCCTCAATAGAAATGAGTTAATTGTCTTACTGCTTCATACAGTTAATATCACGAATATATCCTTCTAAGATAAAAGTAAATTTCAATTAGGATTAAAGAAAAAGAATTAAGTTGATGTTTCAGAACTCTGTACAGAGAATAGAGAGCTGAGAGAAAAATCACAGCAGACATTTTTCCTTTCCACACATACACACAAAGTACATATTCATTCCAATACATTAAAATACCATCACACGATATCAAACA
The DNA here is from genome assembly GCF_031878675.1 of Megascapheus bottae. Lineage (NCBI taxonomy): Eukaryota > Metazoa > Chordata > Mammalia > Rodentia > Geomyidae > Megascapheus > Megascapheus bottae. Next base: position 18,807,953 of record NC_143513.1, on the reverse strand, counting down.
CAAAAGAACTTCTGAGTCCATTAATCTTTTCTTTTGGTAGCTTGAACTCAGGAACCAAACACTGTCCCTTAGCTTTTCTGCTCAAAGATGGCACTCTGTTACTCAAGTCACACCTCCACTTTTGGCTTTTTTGTGGTTTATTAACCATAAGATTCTCAAATACTTTGTCAGCTACAGACTGAAATCCTCAGATCTCAGCCATCTGATTAGCTAGGTGTATCTGGCACTAGTGCTCAGCTAGGAATTGCCTTTTTTTTTCTTAAAAGAAATGGGGGATCAAAGACCTGGAGGTAAAAGCCGACACACTGAAAACTACAGGAAGGAATAGGAGATACACTAGACCTCCTTGGTGGCACAGGTCGGAACTTTCTTAATAAGGACCAAGAATCACAACAAATCAGAGAAAGGCTGGATAAGTGGGACTACATTAAACTGCAGAGCTTTTGTATGGCAAAGGACATAGATAGTAAACTAATTAGGAAGCCAACAGAGTGGGGGAAGATCTTCACCAACCATACAACAGACAAAGTCCTCATATCTAAAATATATCAACAGCTCAAAAAATTAAATCAATCCAAAACTAATCTCCAAAGTAACAACCATCCCATTAAAAGATGGGCCAAAGACTTAAAGAGAATCTTCTCTGAAGAAGAAACAAAAATGGCCTATAGACACATGAAGAAATGCTCAACATCTCTGGTCATAAAAGAAATGCAAATCAAAACAACTCTAAGATTCCATCTCACTCCAGTTAGAATTGCCAGGATCAAGAAAACTAATAACAACAGATGCTGGAGGGGATGTAGCCAGGAGGGATCACTACTACACTGTTGGTAGGAGTGCAAACTCGTTCAACCACTATGGAAAGCAGTATGGCAGTTCCTCAAAAGACTAAAGATAGAGCTCCCCTATGACCCAGCAATTCCACTACTTGGCATTTACCCAATCATCCAGAAACAAAGACATACTAAATCCACCAGCACAACAATGTTCATTGCAGCACTATTTACCATAGCAAAGATATGGAACCAACCTAGATGTCCCTCAGTTGATGAGTGGATCAACAAGATGTGGTATTTGTACACCATGGAATTCTATGTTGCTGTCAAAAAGAATGACATTGCCCCATTTGTTAGGAAATGGAAAGACTTAGAAAAAATCATTAAGTGAAGTAAGCCAGACTCAAAGGAACTTAGGCTCAATGGTTTCCCTCATTTGTCATAATCAGTAGAAATCTTGGGCTCTCCTAGCAGAGATTTGCAATAGAGCAAAACCTTGATACATGAGGCCATATAGTATGACGCTAAATGAAAGGATCTCTAGGATATAGAAACATAAGCCATATAATGAATCATTGTTGTTCTTAAGGTACTATGTTTTCTCTCATCTCTTTTGCTGTCCCTTGGTTATCTCATATTGTTACAGTATCTCACTTTGTTATCTATTGGATATATTTGTATTTGGTTATTTGAAATTGGATAGGGAAGGGGGGAAAAAGATGAGGGTTGGGGTGGGGGGAAGGGAAATGGGGACCCAGACATGTGAAAGGGTATCAATGTATGGGAATTAATGCACCATCTATCTGGCAAATATCATGTAACCCTTCTATTAATTACAATAATAAATATATGAAAAAAAGAAATGGGAAGGATCTGAAAGCTTTATATCCTGGTATGGTTTTAAATTTACTTGCAGAGAAAGTCAAACATCTCTAACCAAGATCACTGTAAAGCTGAGAAGGCAGTAGCTGAGACACTTTTTTTTTAAACCTGCATTGAATTTAGGAATAGAAAAGCTGTTAGAGCTGAGTGTGATGGCTCACACCTGTAATCCTAGCTACTCTTTAGTGAGCCTCTTATCTCCATTTAACCAATAGAAACCTGGAATTGGCACTGTGGCTCAAGGAGGAAGGCAGTAGCCTTGAACTGAAGAACTCAGGGACAATGCCCAGGCGAGGGGTAGGACGGTAGCCTTGAGCTGAAGAGATCAAGGATAGCACCCAGGCCTGGAGTTCAAGCCACATGACTGAAGAAGAAACAAACAAAGAACAAAAGGTTTGTCTATTCATAAAGTTTTGAGTCTAGAAGGAGAGGCTAGAATGCTGACTTCCATATATGAGAGCATAAATGGTCTTTAGGAATCTGATCCGCAGGGTCGATAAGAGAATTAAACACCTCTGGGGTTCCTTTAAAATCAAGTTTCCAGCTCAAGAGTGTACATTCTACCACACTGTAGGAGTTAACAGGGTCTAGCTTAAAATCTACCTTGGACTTCTATCAGGCAGATCTACAATCAACCATGATACAATCATATGGAACAATTCTAAGAAGAGCAACCTAATAATCATTCATAAAATGGAAGCTGGTTAAGTGAAAGCAATTTCACTTTCAGGAAACTCGGTAACTATAAAATAAATATTTACAAGGTCTTGTCTCCCTTTTACTCTATTAATTCTATAAAAATAAATTTTTATATCAAATGGCTAATATTTATACTAGTCAACTTTCAGTGTGTTTTTAAGGGATGCTAAAGATAACTGCTAGAATAATCAAATGACAGGTAAATGCACAATAGAGTAGAAATCATCCTTCAGAATATTTATATTGTGAGAAACAAGTGAAATTCATGATGCAGTGTGTTCACTCCAGTTAAGATTAAAGTTCAGGGGCTGGAGTTTGGCCTAGTGGTAGAGTGCTTGCCTAGCATACACAAAGACCTGGGTTCGATTCCTTGGTACCACATACATAGAAAAAAGCCAGAAGTGGTGCTAAAGCTCAAGTGGTAGAGCTCTAGCCTTGAGAAAGTCCAAGGACAGTGCTCAGGCTCTGAGCTCAAGCCTAGGACTGGCGCACACACACAAAAAAAGATTAAAGTTCAAAAATCACTTCTATAATATTTGGGGAAGATCTGAAAAGATTACGAAGAGATCATTTTACAAAGGTGCCTTTCAGATGAGCAACTTCTTGAATATGTAGGCTAGTGTAATTGTCTTGGAAAAAGGACATGTTGGTAAGTCTTCCCAGGTATGTTTTCTGTCGATTAATAGAAGATATATTTTATTTAAAATTAGGATTGTCTAGAGTTTGGTGAATTTAATTATTTGTAATTACATAGCTACTATTAGCTGGTTTCCATTTTATGACAGAGGTATCCACTGTGTGGGTCAGGTTCAACTGTATATCTCCTCAAACACAGATTTAATGCACTATTGATGAAACCATTACTCGAACCAAATTAAAGTCTAGGCTGATCTATCGGTCCTCAGGGAACTGTCAGACATGAAAGGAGTAATTAGTATTCATTACCTCATATTCCATAACATCCCAATTATTAATGAACTTCAACTTTTGGACTATGCCATATCTATCACAAGCATTTCTCAGACATTCATTATTAGGAAGAATAAAGTGTTTTTTTTTAAGGCCCCTTAAATAAACAACTGAAGTAAACAAAACCACTATTAGTAGTTGAAAACTTTCCCAGGGAAGTGCATTTCTAGCAGGGACTATCACAGTATGTATTCCACATGTGTTTGAGGAACACAATGGAGGGATTCTAGGAGAATCTACAGCTTTACAATCCTTGTAAGGGGCATGTTCTTCCCTCCTTTCTTCAGTTTAGTACTATCCTATCTTTATAGCATGAAGGAAAATGGGTCTGTAAATAGAGCATTCAACAAGGACAGAAAAATCTAGCAAAATGATCAGTATTAAAGACCAGAATGGAAGGATCCACTGGAAAAGCTGACAAACATGTGAATTCATTTGGGATAGGACCAGGATAGAGTCAACATATCTTTTGAATCTAAGACATTGCAAATGGATATTACCACTTAAAAAAATCATAGCAACATTTCCCCATTAATGTTCTTTTGTATTTTCTCCAATTTTTTTATTTGCTGCATTAAACCAAAAAAAGTCTTATTTCTATCAGATCTAGTCTTATTTTTTTCATATCCTCTTCCAGTTAACATATGTATAACTAAAATTTAAAGTTCTCATTTTAAAAACAAGATAAATGAACAGGAAAATATTTATTTTGCTTTAAGTATACATGATTCCAAACAAAAGCTATGCATTCACTAACATATCACAATTCATTGAAATATTTATGATTTACAAACCAAGCTATTTTTAAACATAAAAAAATCTCATTTGTATTGTCATTCATAAATAGGAATAGAAAGAAGCAAAGAGGAGAGGCTGGTTACACAGAAGAGGTAGTTCACAGAGTGAATATAGAAATCTGTTTAGATTCCAAAATTAGCTGAAGAGTGAAGTTTCAAAACTCTGACTATACAGTACCAATGAGCAGATTCGCTTAGAGACATTTCTGAAAACCATTTGGTCTTTACTTTAAAGCTGATGGTGCAAGTATTCTACCTTTGGCTATTATAGTCCAGAGTATAAACTCTTTTGGGGATTGGGTGTTTAAAAAAATACTGTCATTTTTCATTGTCTAATAAGGAAAATCATCCACTCTTCCCACACTATTCATGTTCTTCCATAAATCACATCAGCATTTACTTGGTAGAAGACTGGGTGATTACCCATGAGCTTTCCCTTTTCCCTACCAATAATATCTAATCAATAACCATGAGCTGATGACATTCACTCCTTAATCTTCTTTTGGTTTGCCCTCCTGTATCTTCCTGTCATTGCATCTGTTTAGGCTCCATCACGTATCGAGTACCTGCAATAATTTGCTGGCTGGGATGCAGGCTGCAGGCCCAAGCTCCTTCTATCAGTACTGTCCATTGTCTCAACAGCGTGACCTTCCCCAAACTCAAATGAGATTGCCTTCTTTTTCGGTATGCTTAAGAATCTTCCCTAGCTTCCCTACTTGGGTTTCTCAATGCAAGTATGGGGATTCTGAACCTCTTTAATGAAAACAATTGCTCTTAACAACTAGTACAACTGATAGAAATTTGGCCCTTGAATGTGCTTGGGGACAGAAGAATCATCCATCAAGAGGGAAAGCCAACCAGAGTTGGCTACAAAAGCCCTGCTTCTCTCTCCCATCTCATCTGTTCTGGTCTGCATACTCCTCATCCAACTGGATTTGCATTGTTTTCTAGCACTTTAGGAGTGTTTCCTGTGTGTTGCTATTTAGTATGAGGGCTCTGTGTTTAGGATTCTCTTGTCCTACTTGTCTACCTCGCAGGTGCCCACTGTTCTTTGGAGACTCCAGTTAACCATAAATGCAATCAAATGTAATTTTTTCCATAAAGCTTTGTCAAGTCTCCATTGTGAAAATGACAATTGTTTCTCATATACACTCCCATCATAACCTCTTATTGTTTAGGAAGTATACGTAAGGGTTTCTTAAGTGCAGTGTCTATTCTTTATCATGCTTAGTGTCTGCAGTACCCCCCCCCCACTCTGCATGACATACAATAGCCCTCAGAGAAGCTTTGATGGATATGATCTATAAGGACTCCTTTAGCACTGGCAGTATTGGGATAAAGATACTAAAATCTGCATGGGAAAGGAAAGCAGGTAAAGCCAGAGATAGAGTATTAGAATTCACCTTCAAGTGGTTCCCACACATGAGGTCAAGTAGCCAGGATTATTGCAATGATAACTTCATGTGATAAAAATATTTTACATAATTGCAGAGCATCTTAAATTTTCTGGGTTTAAAAAAATGCTCAAATGATTTAATAAGGGCTAAAGGATTTAATAGAGTACATAGTCACTGAATAATATTAGATTAATATTTGAGGAGACTGGATGTTCACTGTAAACTTTGTTTCTAAAATCAGAGACTTCTAGACACTTGGATACTTAACTAGATCCACAGTGGGGGAAAAATCATGACTCAAATTTATCATTTTTTTAAAGACTATACAAGTAAGTATAATAATCATTAAATTTATTCACATAAATTTTGCTGTTGAAAGTTGAAGCTAAAGCTCAGAGAATACATATTTCCCTGACAAAAATACCCTTAGGTCTTTATAATAGAGTCAGAACCTTAATAACAAGGATTTCACATTAGTGACATGCAAGATTTTACACTATATTTTTAACACATCAGACACAGCTACAATTATATTTGTGTGAAGAGTATAGTTTGTCAAGCAGCTTATTAGATTGTTCTAAATGTAGGTCTGGGTAAATTTTGGTTTATTAAACAATTATAAGTTGTCAGTCACTCTAAATGGATTTACTTGGGAGTTGAATACTATAGTAATTGGTTAGAGACTTAGAAACTAGTCACCCTTAAGTGGGACATTTCTACTTAAAGTTGACAGGCATAATCTAACGAAGACAAAAGAGTTACCTTGGAGGCAGAGTGGGTGTTAAAGAAGAGTTTGGGGGAAGTTTTAAACATATACCTAGGGGATTGAAAACAAGAAAATAAAAAGGGAAACAAAACAAATAACAAAAGAATAGGAAAAGAAATTGAGTGAAGTTCCATGATTTTTTTCTTTCTTTTTTGTTTGTTTTTGTGGCCTTGGGGCTTAAACTTGGGTGTTGTCCCTGAGCTCTTCAGCTGAAGGCTACCACCCTACCCTTTGAGCCACAGCCCCACTTCCTGTTTTTTAGTGATTAATTGGAGGTAACAGTCTTTCAGTCTTGAGTGCTCAGGCTGGCTTTGAACTATAATCCTCAGATCTCAGCCTCCTGAGAAGCTAGAATTCCAGGCGTGAGCTACAGCACCTGGCTGATTGATTTCTTGACGAAAAGGCCTAGGCTGCTTTTAGAGTGCCACAGTCTGCCTAGCCTTGATGAAAAATTTAAGTGATACATCTGATCACACATTTATAGAAAAATGACTTGATGATTCCTGGGAAATGTCTTCAATGATCCTGGGAGAATGTGTTGGATACTGTAGTGTTCTGGGTGAATGAGCCATTAGGACAGTCACATAGAACTCACAGTGTGTGAGGCATGGCATGTCTAACTATGTTAGTTTGTGGATCATTTCAGGATCCAGTGCTAATCTCCCTCTCTTTCTCTTTTAATACTCATATATACGAGTATTAACCATGTTAGAAAAAATACAACTGGCATATGGTTGTGGATGGTACCATTAGAAAGATGCTGACTAAAAGAGCTAGTAACAATTTAAAATCTACCTTAAAAGTTTTAGTAAATAAGCATTAAGTGATATGCAAATAAAGTTAATAGGCTGTAGACATTTTGAGAATTACTGAAGTTGAAGACAGTAATGTAACAATAAAACAAGAGGCAAATAGTCTCCGTTTAGTAACAAAGTTAAGAACTGTACAAAATAAACCTAAGTCCAAATTTAAGTAGTCTGAGAGTCTGGGTCATGGGTCATAAATCATGTTGAGACTGGCTTGTGCTGAGGATAGCCTGGTCTTGGAATACAGGCATCATGGACTGAAAACTAAGGAATGTCACAAGAAGGTTATAGTGAACCAGCTTGACAATGAGACTGAGAACCAGATGCTGGCGACTGAACCCACTTAGCATGAAATACAGCATATAAATTCAAGAGCACTTACCTTCCTTTTTTAATTGTGTTTCTGCCAAGCAGTGGATCAAGTACTGGATCTATTGTTTCCTCAAGGTTTTCAATTAAGATGATATCACCAAAGGCCAAAGCTATTTCAATGGCATTCAAGAACCTTCAGAGAAGAATGAGACAATCAAATTTAAATAAGCATAGGAAAACTGTTAAGAATTATTTATCAGATTCAATTCTATTTAATGTAGACATTTTAAATTGAAGAAACTTACAGAATATTTTTCTTTAACAATCTAGATTAAACAGAAATGAGAGAGCAATTATTTTGTCAGGGTCTGAGCACTGAGTTCCTTGAGCTTTCTCAAGGATAGAGCTCTACAACTTGACCCACAGCACCACTTCTGGCTTTTTCTATGTATGCGGTACAGAGGAATCAAATCCAGGTCTTCTTGCATGCTAAGTAAGCACTCCACCACTAGGCCATAATTTGGGCCCAAGAAAAAGATTTTTTTTTTTGCCAGTCCTGGGCCTTGAACTCAAGGCCTGGGCACTGTTCTTGGGCTTTCTCAAGGCTATATCTCTATCACTTGAGTCCCAGCACCATTTCTGGCTTTTTTCTATGTATGTGGTACCGAGGAATTGAACCTGGGTCCTCATGCATGCTAGGCAAGCACTCTACCACTAGGCTAAATTCCTGGTCCGGAGAGAAAAAAAAATTAAGACAATTTGCCATCATATTTTCCATATTAATTAGTTGCTTTTTAGTGATAACCAATGGTTGAAATGGTATAAATTGCTCAATACCATAAATTTACACTTATTCAGTTCCCCATCTCTTTGTGAGATAGAGTCTACATAGCCCACAGTGGCCCCACACACTATTTCTGCCATACTGTCTTTTGTGCTGGTATTAGAAGTGTCTACTACATAACTGGCTGCTGATTGCTTTATTACTATTATTATTGTTATATTTTTGTTATTATTTGCAGTACTTGGGGGCTGAAGTCAGGTTCTTGTTCTTTAAAAAAAAATTTTTTTTCTGATCCTGAGGCTTGAACTCTGGGCCTGGGTGCTGTCACTGAACTCATTTTCCTCAAAGCTAGTACTCTACTCTTTGAACCAAAGCACCGCTTTGGGATTTTTCTGTAATGAAGAGATGAGAGTCTCACAGACTTTACTATCTGGCTGGCTTCGAACTGCCATCCTCAGATTGCCTGCTCCTGAATAGCTAGGATTTTAAGTGTGAGAGACACCATTGTCTGAGTTCCTTATTCTTTTTAGGCAAGTGCTCTACATTTCCAGGACTTTCAAGTCATTTATAGCAATGATTCAAATTATATTAAATACTTTATGGTATTTTATCAGCCTTTTAAATCCTTAAGATCAGATATGCAAAATGGTAAGTTGTCATTTCATTCTTACCCTTCAATAAGAGTTTCTCCTTATTTTGCTTTGCAGGTGCAAAGGAAACAGAGTCAAGTGAAATAAAAGCAGGCCCCCAAATTAGCTTACTGAGCATTAAATGAACACCAGCTTTGCATAGAACAGCTCCTTAGTAGAGCTCAGAGGATCTAGTGACAGCGTCTGAGTAGACTCAGTTCTCAAAAGTGATACATGATCATACACACACAGCTACACAGCTTTTGTAATTCTAACAGGATCCTTTGGTCTCACTTGTGAATGTTAAGGTATAGTTTAACTTATCATTCCAAGTATAATTTTTGCCTTTTTACCATGCATTGTGTTTATTTGTAGATTTATAGGCACATTCTAATTGCTACAGATGAGGGAAACCATACAACTTATGTTCCCTTAATATAATTTTTTCTAAGTGATGTATATTGAAATGAACTCCAAGAACTGGAAACAGGAGGTAGGTTATTTTTTTTTTTGCTATTTTGTCTTTTGCTTTTCTCCTTTGTTATTATTTTTTATTTCTGTACTTTTTGTCTTGTATGTAAATTTACCTGACTTGGTGAGGATAAGGGTGAGCACAGAAATGGTGGGACAAAGAGTGAACAAATGCAGCAGTGATCCTCAGTAGATATTATGTTGAACATGAACTGTGCAACTTGTGGGGGAGGGGAATCAGGAGGGAAAAACTGGGAGAAAACAAGGGAATGGGTAACAATGTTCCAAAGGAAATGCACTCATTACCAGACTTATACAACTGTAACACCTCTGTTTATCATCTTTACAGTAAAAATAAATCAATTTTTTAAAAAAGCACTACATTAAACCTAACTAAGAGGTCAGGCATTCAGTGTTGGGATTTGTAGTCCTATTGAAGTTTTGCTACAGACATAGAACATACTCAGGGACATACATGTGAGTTTCAGTGAACCGCTAGGTACAGTTAGCCAATTTTACATTACCATTTATCGAACACTCTAAATAAGGAATGTTCTGTACTTCCATTCTGATCCTTCGAAAATATACCTCTTTTTCCTCTCAGAGGCAATGTTTGTGCAAATCTTCAGTCTGATTTGTTTTTTGTTTTTTTTTCATCTGTTGGATGTGGCCCAACATGAAATGCCTTTTTAGCCAAAGTAGTAAAAAAAAAAAAAAAAAAAGAGAGCATCAAACTGTAAAGTTTTCAAGTGGTCAAGAGCTCTTCATAAATGCCCAGACCATAGACATCAGACCTACTTCCTAACAGCTGAACCCCAAACCAATCCTTTTGGAATTCACATACCCTTTCTGTCCTAAATGCGTGACTTTCAGGTCAGTTCCGTATTTATTCTTGATCCACTTAATCCCCTGTTGCTGAGGGTCTATCATCAGGGGCCAGCGCTCGCAGTGAGTGAGGATGGCGGCATTTTCCGTTGACATTCTGTCGCTGGGCAGCCCTGCGTTATTCCAGGCGGCAATGGTTGCATCATCTGTCAACATGGCAATCGAGTCCAGGCCTTGGGTGATGGGGATGGCAACCTTCAACACCAAAGTCGAAAAGCTGAATGCAATAAACTGGCAATGCAGCAGGGGAGGAAGATACAGCAGGGTAGAAAAGAAAATGAGGCCATAGCCAAGAGAAAGTGATTCGAGGAGAATGCAGCCAACTATCTGCACGCTCCTAGAGGCCAACTGCAACTCATATCATGAAAGACCATTATGACTGGTCGATCCAGTGTTTAGAATCACATCCACTGTGGCATTTAACATCTGGTATATGAACTCCATCAATTTGGCTGTACCTGAAAGGGACTTTGTCCTACACATTTGTAGCTATTTTTTTTTTAACAATGTGAGAGGGAATTTAGGCCCTGGGGAGAATGGCAGGGACCCAGATACTTACTTGTCAGTGGTGCAATCACTCCACATGATAATATTAAACGTAATAGCTTACTCAGGCAAGTCCTCTGTTTCCACAGACCAACATTACAGGGCTGGCTTTCCTGGGGGTAGGGTAATGAGATACATGCAAGCTGCTGGAATCTTATCAGCTCCTCAGCTATGTCAAGGAACTTAGAATATGACCTCTGTTCTCAGAGAGAATTGCCTGAGTCTTGACTGCATTGCAAGATGAGTTTTTGGCAGACAGAGAGAGGGGGGAAAGGAAGAAGAAAGAGGAGAAGAATGAGATAGAGAACAAGAAAAGGGGAAAGAAACTCAGTTTAAAGAGCGGGGTACATTCTTTACAAAAATAGACTGTAAAAAAAAACCCCACAAGTTTGTCAGAAGGAATGCACCAAAGGATTTGTTCATTATTTAGTCCTCAGTTCTGTAATGATTATTCAATGTCTGAACATGGTCTTACAAGGCTGAAATCATCAAGATGAACAAAGAGGCAGCCCTGTGGCAGGGAGGGGCTCAGATGGACCTGGGGGAGGCCCACAGGGGACTAGTTGTAGCACCAAGAGTCTGTAGTAGCAATACAAGTTGGTTGGTTGACCACAGATGTTTAACTGAAAGCTATAATGCATTTTATTTTTATTTTTGTGCCAGTACTGAGAGGGCTTAAACTCAGAGCTAGGTCAATCTTACTAAGCTATTTTACTCAAGGCTCCAGATATTTGCTGGTTAATTGGAGGTAAGAGTCTCACAGACTTTTCTGCCCAGGTTGACTTTGAATCTTGGATCTCCGCCTCTTGAGGAGCTAGGATTAAAGGTGTCAGACACCAGTGACAGTTATAAAGCTATTTTTAAAAATGCATCAGTGGGGGTAGGGGAAGGGAAATGGGGACCAAGACACGAGAAAGGGTATCAGTGTTTGTGAAGTAATGCACCTTCTATCTGGTGAATATAATGTAATCCTTCTATTAATTATAATTAAAAATATATGAAAAAAATTTCATCAGGGCTGAGGATTGTAGCAAAGTGGCAGAGGGCTTTGCTAGAAGGTAACAGGCCTTGGGAGCAATTTCTTGCACCACAAAAATAAATGGACAAATGAACACCTGTTTCTTAATGATATGAACAAGTCCTGATATCATATATTGTCCTTAAGGACACTAGCCATCTGGTTACTTTTAGAAGAAGCGTCCTGTTAGCAAAGGATATATGGTTTTTATTTTCAATTTCTATTTAATACAACTTGAAACAACCAGATCCTTTGCCTACTTTTGACTTTTGAAGCTAAAAGAACCCAAAGAAGGGATCTCTGTACATCTGAAATGCAATAGCCCGAATTGCTTCACTACCTGCTCTACACAGAGCATTGGGGGATCCGAGATGAATGACCCACCTCTACCCATTCTTTTGTCTGGTCAGTGAAACTTAGTTTAGAAAATAAAGCCTATGTCAGGGGCCAGGAGTGTGGCTTAGTGATAGAGTGCTTGCATAGCATGTACAAAGACCAGGGTTCAATTCCTCAGTAACACTAACATGAAAAAACTGGAAGTGGTGTTGGGGCTCAAATTGTAGAGCACTATCTTTGACAAAGCTCAAGGACAATGCCCAGGTCCTGAGTTCAAGCCCTAAGACTAGCAAAAAGCAAAAATTAAAAAAGAAAATAAAGCCCATTTCAATATGAATAAAATTGATTGACACTAAGCAATAGCATCAATGTTAGGACTACTTTAATGTTTTAGAACAAATTCTAGGATAATTTATTTATATTATTATATTCAGTGTTATTCTAGGACTCAATGATATGGAATTATTTCATTTTTGTGTGTATATACTGGTACTGGGGCTTGAACTCACAATCTCACATTCTCACTTGACATTTTCCCTCAAGATTAGCTCTCTACCAACTGAACCACATTTTCAGTTCCTTGAAATTATTTCATCATGAAGACTTCAAATTCCATGTGCCTCTCTTACCCTTTTCATGTGTAATACTATAACAAGCAGCCTTTAGACTCATAGGCTCTTACCCTAGATTCTTTTTACTCTTAGATTCTTTCTATTGTGGGAAGTTATATCTGATAAAATTTGTTGTGGTGACCACCTTAAGTGTATAGTGCAATGCCATTAAATGCACTTATAATGTAAAGCCATCACTGCTTTGGCTTTCCAGAACTTTTTGTTTTTCCATGTGGAAATTGCATGTAATAAACAATAAATTCCCATCTTTTCTTCTGAGCCCTTAGCATATAATTTAGATTCTATGTATTTCTGAGAATACATTAAAGATAGCTGTCTCTTGGAGAATCTTCTAATAGAGTTCCTTCCAAGGTCACCTTAAATATGTCCACGGGTCATCAATAAATGACATGCTTGGTTTCCAGATTTATAAATCACACAGATTGTAGTCACTTGCTAAGTGGTTTGTTTCTAAGCCATTAGAACATGTAGCATGCCTTACTGACAAGGCAAATGCACATTAAAGATGCCTCCTAACAGAGAACACCCTATTTATATATTGGGAAGAAATAATAGCAGAGGCCTCTTAGGGAGACAAACTAGGAACTTGAAGTTAGCATTGTTCAGCACCTTCAGCTCTTACTACCAAACCTATTACATGTTCACCGGGATGGGATACCCGTCTCACATCATCCCAAGCCAAACTGGAAATAGTAGCAAAGTAGCAAATGTGCCATGGGAAACCAAATCTCACAAGGACCAGCAGTTGTTATGGTTTATACAGCACTTTCTGCCAGATATCTTAAGTTACAGAAAATCACCTTCCAGGGGGATTTCACATCTACAATTGGGAGCAATTTTCTTCCTTCAGCTCAGCAATACTGGAAATGTGTGGGAGAAACAGGCTAGTCAACTTTTAGGGCCTGACTCAATTTGACTAGTGGTTATGTACTGAAAAGGAGAGAGATCTCTGATGACAAAGGGTTTCCTGGAATCATGGCCCTGGTAAAACAGAGCCCATGGTTAAGGTGAACACACATTTAGTATATAGTATCAGAAAATTGCCATTTTGCTTTGGCCACATGCTTAGAATGTTGTAACACTGTGGGTATCAATTAGCATTGCTAAGCATCTTCAGTTTCCATATCCATCCAACTACACGCTTACACAGACATGACTCACTCCCTTTTCTAAAATCATTTTTAATTTTATGATCTCTTCCAAGCAAAATAACATCTTCATAAAACACAAGGCTTTTAAAAATCATTAAGTAGGAAAATAGAAAACATTTCATATGCAGCTTTGAAGAAACACAAGTATAATGATGTCATACCAGCAATTAAAGACCAATTTTTAAAAACTACATTTTAAATGAAAAAAAAATGACTGGCAGCATATCTTCACACTATTAGTACTTTCTTCAAAGTGAGGATTCTAACAAGATGATCATATGGAGTTAGAAGTAAATTTCCTTAGTAATTTTGAGAAAATCTGAGGATATTGCATTAATGACTGAGTACAGAAGGCCAGAAAGAAGATGTAGTCAAAGGTGATTCAAAGCCAGAGACAGAGAAAAGGTAATAGAATAATCGACACTTTAGAAACTCATAACACAATAAAAATTGGACAAATTCAGCAGCATGCCTTATCTCCCTACATAAATGTGTATTTCATCATATAAAAACATAAAATAAGGTGTTGGTGGCTTATACCTGTAATCCTAGCTATTACATCCTGAGATGTAATGATCATGGTTCAAAGCCATGAGGAAAATCCACAAGACTTTTATTTCCAATTAAGCAACAAAAAGCCAGACGTGTAGCTATGGCTTAAGTGGTGGTGCCTTGAATAAAACAACTAAAGGATAAGGCTTAGGCCTTGAGTTCAAGTTCCAGTACATAAAATGTTTTTCACATTTACAATACTAAAATAACCAAATATTTGATAATAGTTAGATTAGCTTGTAGAGAATAATGTAAGAGGTAATATCTTTGGAGAACTCTTCAATATAAGAATGAAGTTTAGAACTGGTGTCAGTGGTTCACACCTGTAATCCTAGCTACTCAGGAGGCTGAGATCTGATGATTAGGGTTCAAAGCCGGCCTGGGCAGGAAATCCCATGAGGCTCTTATCTCCAATTAACTACTCACCCCTCCAAAAATAAAAACTACCAAAAATTTCACTACCATAAGTAGAGTTGTAGCTCAAGCGGTAGAGCAGTAACCTTGAACAAAAGCAGCCAGGCCTTGAGCTCAAGCCCTAACCCTCCCCAGAACTGTTCCACTCTGTATGTGGGAGGAAAGCCACACACAAGGAGTTCTTTTTGGTTGTTGTTTTTGGTACATGAGTTGTGGCTTTTGAATTCAGTGCCTGGATGCTATGCCTGAGTTCTTTTGCTCAAGACTAACCCTCTACAACTTTGAGCTACAAGCTCCAGTTCTAGTTTTCTAGTAGCTAACTTATGAAGAAAGTCACATGGATTTTCCTGTCCTGGCAGGCTTTGAACCACAATTCTCAGATCTCAGCCTCCTAAGCCGCTAAGGGTTATAAGCATGAGCCACCAGTGTCCAGCTATACATACATTTAAAATAATTCAGTAAAAATACAATGTCTTATGAGGTGATTAATTATGGGATTTCCCTAATTGTGGGTTTTTCCCTAAAGCATTTAAATTTATTTTATTAGCAAACACTACATGAACATGTATGTATGTTATGAAAATAATCATGGTGAAAATTGCAGCATAATTCTCAAATGTAAAACATTTAAATATAAGAGATCTAAGATATCTTTAAATATTCAGATGACATACATGAGGTAATAAAGGCTAGAACTTAATTTTCTCTGAACAGAATGTGAATGTTGTTCAGAAAACAGGGACCTGGCTGTTAGATGGTATGATTACTTCTTATGGCTCCTTATTACTCCATTAAAACTCAGTTGTTTGAGTACGATCTTAAACTAGATGGTTTCAAGACTCCAAAACTCTGATTTCACTTTCTTATGGTTTGAGTTTTCCAATTTAGAACAAGCTATTTTTATTCCTATATACAAAAGGCCACACACTGAATCCAAAAGTGGTTTTGGAAAATCTTCTACAAGTAATCCATGAGATTAGTATGAGAGCAAAGTCTCATGCTATTGAATAACAATAATCCAAATTAGTTATCTTTGTATAAAATGTATCTTCCAACTATAATTCTGTGTGGTAACCTGCCTATTGAAATCATCATTAATACAAGAAAAAAAATAGCAACAACATGAAACACATGAAGCTACCTGGTATGTCTGTGGCTTTGCTCTTGGCCTTTCACTGAATTGCTTCCACACAATGACAAGGGCGGGTAGCTTAACCTACCGTCTGCTGAAGAAACGGAATCCACTTGCAATCCACCAGTTCCTGGCGATACTGCTTTGTGAAGGGCCCAACATACGACACAAATGCGGCTGTAAGGAGAACATCTCCACAGAGTGTCTTCTCTTGAGTTTCAAAGGACTCGATAGACTGACTCCAGCGAATCTTCTCTGACTGTGACAAAATTACTCACATGAAGTTGGAGAGCAAATATCTGCTGGGTTCAGTACAATTGCATACAGTACAGAGACAGAGTAAGAGACAGAGTAAGCCTGCATGAGGCCTTCTGGAAGACCAGAAGAAGCTTACTAGTATGACTGCTATGAGCTACCATAGGTTCAAAACTCACCATCACCACCAAGTAGTTCTCCCAGTCTCTTCAGTGAGTATGGTATGATATGACCGTGTCCTTCGACATCACCATTTCAGGGGTACCCTAACTTTAATCATCGAGATAGGGCCTTATGTGAAAGCAGACCAATCAATCACTTCTGTCCCTCTGGGAACAGAGGCCAATTGCTTTAACCAAGAAGTGTGTGTGTGTGTTGTATGTACATGGTTATGGTCATGTTGTATAGTGTAGGCTGGTCTCCAACTCACTGTCTTCTTCTCTCAGTGTCTCTAGTTCTGAGATTACAGATGTGACCATTGTTTTTGATCTCGGAGTCTGGAGCTTGTGAGGCAGGTGCTCTGCTGTTTAAGACATGCCCGTTTTGCCCTAGTTTTTTTCATACAGGATCATGGTGACTGTTTTGTCTAAGTCAGCCTCTGACTGGGGTCCTTCTAATCTCTGGGAGGACAGGCAAGAGCCTGACTCGCCTTCAGCTATTGGGATTTGTTACACCAGCCTAGCTGTTGTCTGTTCTGTTCACTTTTCCACAATGGCACTAGTTTGCCCTAGGTTATTATTTTTCTTCACATGTCTATGGGCTGAGAACAGACAAAGGAAATTGACAAACATCATTCATGTTAATTAAAATGTAAAGCCTGAGAATCATCTGTCCCGAATCTATGAAATAATCAGGGAGTGAATGAACCTAGGCTATTTTTCTTATATAATCATTAAATCAGTGGGAAGAAGCTATGAGCTATGTAAAAAGATGAAAATCAGGACCTGAATAGCCTTGAAGACAGTGCACTCAATGCCTATTGAAGTTCTCATAGCTAGTAGGATGGTCATTCAAAATTTGATTTACAGGTTAAGTATGTAGAACCCTTAAATTGGATTTGAATAAAACTACAATAAATATGTATGGATTGACTGAACCCCGGGTAGTCTACTAATTATTTCAAGGCATGCTAAAAAATAATGCTGCATTTTAATAACATGGAAGTTAATATGGCCTAAAAACAGAACCTTGCAGGATTTTGCTTTTCTTATAAAAACAAACAACAGAAAGAAGAAAACATCGATGACGTGTGTCACTAGATTAGAATGCAGGCTGCTTGTGAACCATCACCATATCCAGGACACTGAAATCATAAAATTAGCCTGAGACATGTTTCCTTGCTTTCCTTGTTGCAGACCAGCCCAAGTCAGCAGTATAATTCAACCCCGAGAAGCTCTAGCTCTGTGGTTCATTTTTTTAGGGTATGTGATTCTCTTCCTGGGTCACAGATTATATATCCATTAATCTCTAAGAGAAACCTCTCATTTGCCTACCTTCCATTGCTATTGTTTATTTGTAAATAATAAACAATAACGTGTACCCACCTCATTCTCTAAAACAGCTCTGAAATTTGAAGATTTACTAAACAGACTTATTGGCTATTGAAATCATCAATAATTTCACGATACCACCCACACAACATAAATCATTACTGACATTGGCTAACAAGGGTTTAAGAGTTGGAACATGTCCTGTAATAAATTTCTAGACAGTTAAAAATCACTATAATTTTATTCTAATGCATTATAGATTGCCTGTAATGTCATCCTGGCTGGGGTGACCCATTTCTAATTTTGAACAGCTGTTCAGCTCAGGAGTTAGTTAATGATTAAATATAAATTGCCTGATTTATTAGTCTGAATGGCTCAGCTTCCAGGTCAATGCTATATAGACAAAATCATCAGTCTTGATGCTTTTCAGAAGTTAACTGTCTACTGTTCTAGTCAGAAAGAATTTATCCTTGAAGGAAAAGATGTGACACCTTCAATTAATCCTTCAAAAATATTTTTTCCTAGTTAACAACAAACAGAGATTCTTTTACCCCCCCCACACACCCATTCATTGTACAAACGTGCACAATGAGTTAAGTGAAGCCCTTGGGAATTGTGGTATATTAGAGGAACTGGTAAAGCTGGCTTCCGTTGCAATAAAACTTTAGATTTTTGTAACCTTCTGTAACATTCTAATGGACATTCTATTTATATATCTAGTTATATGACCTTTTCTCAGGTACCTCATATTAGTAAACACTTAAACTTATGTCTCACTGTGCTATGTGGGGGTAGTCGTAAATATTTGCAGTGGTGAAATTTCTTAGCTCAACTTAAAAAGCGAATCTTCAAGGGGATTCTGAATTATTTTTAAGCACGGGGGACTCCAAATCCCCATCCAGCTATCTATCCATTCATCCAATATCTACTAATGCATCTTTATGCACCAAGCAGATGAAGTTCTTTTTCATGAGAAGCTCTGAGGTATGTATGTGCCTGCTACATACATGTGTGTATACCTGTGTGCAAAAAGATGGGGTAAGTTCACTCATCTGTGGAGCCAGGAGAATGCTTTGTGGTAATGGGACTTTTAAGTACTCTTGAAGGAAGGAGAATGAAAAGTAAGCAGATAGCCCATCACATGTGGTATGGTCAGAGCCTCATACTTGCTCTTGGCTGGTGCTCTACCACATGAATCATGCCCCAAGCCTGTTTTTCTTGCCAAATATCTCAGTTAGTGAATTTCTCCGGGACTTTACTGCAGGGCTAGCTTCAAATTGTGATCCTTAGATATCAGCTTCCTGAATAGCTAGAATTAGCACGTCTGAGTATCTGGCACCTGGCCTTGGCTGTTGATTGCATTTTTATTTAGTCAGAACAAATGATAATAAAGCCTGAACAAGATTGTCTGACTATGTCAGAGTTCTAGAGGAAAATATCAACTTACCTCTAGTTCCTTGACAAGTCTATTGGCTAGTTCAATGGTTTTATTAGTCTGGTTCACCTCCTCTTGACACCGGACTTTCTCAGCTGTTGCTTTTTCAAACGAAGCTGTGAGTCTGCTCAGGTTCTGATCCAATTCCTGAATAAGGAGTTGCAATTAACCTGAGTCATTTCTAGTTAAAGTTGAAACACTACGGCCATTGTAAAACATGTTACTTTAAGGAGAATGGAAGAAACACCCTTTTCTCCTTTGCCCTTGGACCATACATACGTCAGGAAAGGAGGACAGTCCACAGGGGCCACCATGGCTGGGTGGCAGCTAGCTCAGTATGTGTTTTTCTTGCCGACATTCTCCCCTGGGACTAAGACTCAAGGGCATCATCTTGGATGCATGGGCCCTTCTGCTTTCTGGTGAGCTTCACACTCCAACACCAGCTCACTCACACCACGGTGCCCCGGGCTACACCTCCAGGCTCTTTCTTCACTTGGCTCAAAAGTGAGGCAATGAAGAAGGCCTCCATCTTTGAGATCTCAGCATTCAGACCTCAGCAATCCAACCCAACATGGCAATACGATTTTCTCTTCTGGGAGTTTGGGAAGGAGATTCAGCTGTTGTCATACTGAGAGGATGAGGATGTGTATATCTGAGAGGGATGGAGGTTCCCTTTGGAAGAGACTACTGACAGCAGAGGAGAGGCTCCTACAAAAACAAACAGTCCTGCTAGAAAATGTCTATGAGAAACTCTTTACTCTCTGGCCATGTGGTACAGGGCCATCCATCAAGTCACCTTTCTTTGGCTTTAGGTATGTTGAAAGGCCTTGCATTACTTGTGGCTTGACTTCTGCAACACCCTCATGACTTTTCCTTTCTAGTCTTTACATGAAGCCATTAATGGACAAAAATATTTCCCCAAAGGTTTTAGCCAAATTGACAGTGAGAGTTTTGGAGGTCATTTTTTTTTGGCCAGTCCTTAGGCTTGAACTCAGGACCTGAGCACTGTCCTTGGGTTTTCCCAAGGCTAGCTCTCTACCACTTGTGCACCACTTCTGGCATTTTCCTATGTATGTGGTACTGGGGACTTGAACCCAGGTCTTTATGCAAGCTAGGCAAGCACTCCTACCACTAGGCTAAACTCCTGGCATTGGAGGTCATTTTTATAAATTAGTTATGTTTACCCTAAACTGTTCCCACCAGTACTTGGGTTCTATCGAACCACAGCAGTGATGTTAGGAGTGTGACTGACCAGACAGTAAGAGATTGTGATCCTGTCACCTATGTGAAGAGTGATGATCAGGAAGGACTAATGGACCTGTAACCTAAAAGTAAGGATGAATTACTATGAGAGATGTTCAAATTATCTGTGTCATAAGGGAAATCTGTTGGAAATATTGATCACTTTACCTCAAAAGTTATTAAAATATCTTTTAAATTATTGTATAATACAATGAAGATGTAACCTAATCCCTTTCTGGTAGTATTCAAGGAGTTGGGGCTTTGAACTCTCCTCCGGAAAGCTGATGCTACCCCACTCTCTCAATACTTAGAGAGACTCTATTAGAAGAGGCCATCTCCTTTTTTGCTGACTTGACAAGTAGACATGTCAGATATAAGCAAGTCTAGTCCAAGCTATCTTCCATAGGAAATCCTGTATTGCTCCATTTGAATACTAGAATGTAGACTACTGCCATGGCCTAAGATGTACCCAATCCCTACTGCTTTCCACACACCTACTGGATAATCTATCTATATGATCTACATATCAGCCAGTCCCAACCTCTGCTCTTGAGCCATGTTTCCCTTTCAAACTTCTGTTCTACCTGTTCGAACACCATGAGGGTTGTCTGGAGCAAGCAACTGGAAATAGGGTTTAGGAAGTACCCCCTGTAGGCTGCACTGATTGATGAAGACTTCAGTCCATTAGGATATACAAGGGGGGATGGCAGAAACTCCTCTAACTAATGTAAGCTGAGAGGAAGTATATAGTATAGTATATTGTACACATAGTCAAGTATGTACTTAGAACACTGGACCAAGATGACAGGTTTATATAAACATACATCAGCATATGACTGACATCGTAGTAAATTCTTTTATATACTATATATATAACTAATACAAAATGCTCATTTAATCCTCACAATTCTATCTAAGCAGGGGTTGTTATTATGTTTTGGGTGGAGGGTCCCTTACTTAAAATGCTTAGGACCAGAAGTGCTTCAGATTTGGGGCTATTTCTATAGACTTTACTGGTTGGGCATTCCTCCTAATTCAAAAATCTGCAATCCAAAATGTTCTAAAATCCAAAAGCTTTGGATTTTGAAGTATTTCGGATTCTGGGTATTTGAATTAGAGGTGCTCAACTTGTACCTAATTCACAAGCAAGTAGACAGAGGCTTTGAGAAGTTACCCTGTTTGCATGGGGTAAAATATTAACAGGACAGTCAGGATGTAGAGCAGTCAAATCTGGCTGCAGGGGCCTCAATTTCAACCATGGTGAGCTACCTTTTTCCCTCTAGTACCAGACTGTGACCACTGCCTCATGTACAGAAACTCCTGATTGCCTTCCCTTTCCTAGCTCAGGGATAAGTGTGTAGCAGCTAAGAAATCCCTGCACAATTACTACACAGGTAGGTGCAGTCATGACAGAGGGGGTTTCTTTCTGTTTGCTAGAGCTCTGAGGGGCCCAGTCTGAAAGTGGGAAGGACTGTGAGGTGCAAGTAAGTGCAGGCATCCCTTTGGGACCCTCTTAAGCATCACAGTTTCACTTACCACAAGCTTCCTCCTGATGGCCTCTAGCTTTTCTGTTGCTGCAGCCAGTTCTAGGTTTGTTTGGGCTAAAGCCTGGCGTTTGGGCTCCACATCACAATAGACCTGGAAATTCAAGTGGGTATTAAATCAGAAAGCAAAGCAGACTTAAAGAGCAAGCAATTCCTAATCCAGGAATCAGTGTGTTGTTGCTTTGGTCTGACACCACCTGGAACAGAGCACACATAGTCTTCCACATTCTCCTAGCTATTCCCCTAGTTACTTACATATTCTGGATATTAGCATTAAAAGGCAATTATATAAAATGTTGTTCAGCAAATACCACACAGTTTGTCATACAATATGACAATAATCCTCACCACTAGAAATTGCCTTGTTCAAGACTTGTATAACTAAAGGTGAGACAATGTATGGGGATATTCTGTGAACTCAGAAAGGAAATGTGGAGGAAACTTGGATGTCAAGAGACATCCCATAACAGGACCCACATTTACTTCCTTCTCTCAGCAACTGGCTGCCTTATGCTTGTGTTATTTAGATGGATGGTTTGAGAATCTGGATGGATCAGTTTTCCTCCTGAGACAGAGATAGGAAATTAGATCTTATTTCCTATCTGATAGCAAAGTAACACATTACCGCCATTACTCTGGCTTAGTTCTATGCTGGAGTTTATATCCACTGAACAGATGAAACAGTACTTGGGCATTTAGGATGCAAGAGGCTAGACATCCACTGTTATCTGTCCACACATCTTCTCTGTGAACCTCTAGGTATTATCTGAAAGAAAAATCAAAAAGCCCTGCTCCTGCGGTTCTAGGATAAAAGCTAGTCTGAGGCCTTAAAATCATTTAGGGGATAATGCCGACTATAACTGGCTTCTTCTGGGTCAGTCTGTGTTCGAGTATGACATCCAGCTCTCCAAGATGATGAGATATTCCTTCAGTTATTGCTTGTACATAGCTCCTTTTATATCTAGTACCCTGCAAAAGACTTTGGGACACAGTTGGTCAGGGAAGAACATTTCAGACATAACTGCCTATATGAAATGATAACCTTTCTTTTATGTGTGGGGATGGGTGGATCTGTGTACTCTGGTCCTGGGGCTTGAACACAAGGCTTGGGTACTGTCTCTGAGCATTTTCTGAGTAGTTTATTGGAGATAAGAGTCTCACGGACTTTTCTGGCCTAGCTGGCTTTGAACTGCAATCCTTAGATCTCAGCCTTTCGAGTAGCTAGGATTACAGGTGTGAGCCACCAATGCCCAGCAAATGATCAATCTACATTAATCCAAGTGCAAAAGTTGGCTCAGCAAACATCTACAGGCAAAAATTGATGTCATTAAAATACCAAAGCACAAATAAGTGTTCATTTTCTCATCCTCCTATACCTATAATAAAGACCATATGATTTTTTTTTGCTTGGAGAGCAGGAAACATTTAATTCAATTTAAAAATGTCTCATTTATTTTACAATTTTTGTGGCTAGAAATTGGTATTTCATGGCCCTGTGCCGGTAGCAGATACAAAGCATCAGTTAAGAGTTGATGATACCTCATAGAATTTAACAGTGTTGAGGATCCAAGCACAAAGGCCAGCTGCTGCAAAAGATTTGCTGCGAATCAGGTTTGGGTTGAACTCGGGGTCTTTCAAATACTGTTCATTCACCACTTTTAGACAGTTCTCTGGAATGTGTTCTTTGTCGTAGTTAATTAAAGCTTGCAAAAAATCGTCGACCTATACAGAAAAAAAAAAAGAAGGAAAAAAAGACTTATTGCCATGAACCCATTTGGGCTGCAGAGAAAATTCCAAGATCAAAAGTGAAAACCAGCTTTCAGGGCTCACAGGACAAAGGCAAAATTGGCAAGCTACACTTATCCTACTGTTTGACTTTTTCAGTCTTTAGAGCAAGAAGTTAGAATTAGCAATGGACACTTTTAAAACCTCTCCTATCCTAGGGTAAAATATTCAGTTCCAGCACAGGAGGGATTCACATTTTGAAGAAAAGAAAAGCAGAAAAGAAAAAAAATGCAAACACGTACAAAAAAAAAGCTCCTTTGCTTCACCTTCTTGTACATTAGTAACTTTTTTCCCAACCTAAAAAAAAATCTATGTAATTTTCTCCCTCCTACACTTAAATGCTTTCATAATTTTGCAAAGAATTAGCAATCTTCTACCTGCTGCTGGCTACTTCTTAGGACAGCCATAACCCTGAGCTCACCACAGTCGTGCTAGCAAAACCTCGTGAATCTGAAACACAGTATTAAATTATAGTCAGCAGCTACAGAGATGGTTTCTTTACACATAGGCATCTTTTGCTGTGAAGCATAGCCACAGAAGGTGTTAGGTTGCACACTACATCTTGCCAGCCTGTCTGATACCTTTCCCATGAAGATTTTAGCTGCTTTCCAACTTCTGTCTTTTGGCACTCGGCCCCGAGGAGCTAGAAGGACCATCACAGCTGCAGTGACATTGGTGACTGCATTTGGAGGGTTGGGGAAGGCTTTCAGCTCAGTGAGGTTCACCTGAAGAAAAGCACAAACACACAAACATATACAAACACACAACAGTCTGTCAGAAGAGTTCTAGCAAAGTGCTACGTTGCCTGACTTGCCCCTCCCACCTCTCAACATCACCCCAATCTCACTCTGGCAATTCCCTGACACCTGGGGAACTTTACCCTGGGACCTCCTGGGGTTCAGTTGTTACAGGATACTTCTCTGGTATTCTGGAAACACCACTACCCTTTTTTGCCTCTTAAAATTGTTTTCTTTACCCAAGCCTATAATCCTAGCTACTCAGAAGGCTGAGATCTAAAGATCACAGTTTGATGTCAGCCCAGGAAGAAAAGAGCCTTTTCATTCCAATTTACTACCAAAAAAGCTGGAGGTGGAGCTGTGATTCAAGTGGAGAGCACTAGCTTTGAGCAAAAAAGCAGCTCAGGGATGTAGACCCTGAGTTCAAGCCCCAGGATTGGCATGCACATGTACATACACGCACATATGCATACACATACAAAATTACCATTTGATAAGCTCTGTATACCAAGGCCAGTGCTAATGACATGTAATCTAATCTACTTGCATTTGAAATAGGCCCTCCCATAAATATAATTTCTTAGTTCTATGTCTCTGAGTTTTGCTTTTTTTCTTTACAAGAAATATCTTCTTCCTTTATACTAAAAGGACTATCAACTGGAGGGACCCAAGTACGCCCAAACTTATTTCCTACATTTAATATATTAGTGCATACAATGATTTATCCAATCATGGAATTAAGAGCTAAACTTTAAGAACCACTTTGGGGATGGCCAGAGTTTGGTCTAGTGGTAGAGTGCTTGCCTAGCATGCACAAAGACTCTGGTTTGATTCCTTGGTGCCACATACATAGAAAAAAGCTGGAAGTGGTGCTGAGGCTCAAGTGGTAGAGTGCTAGCCTTGAGAAAGTCCAAGAACAGTGCTCAGGCCCTGAGCTCAAGCCCAGGACTGGCAAAAAAAAAAACAAAAAAGTTAGTACCTAGAAAAAGTACATGATTTTAAAAGAAAAAACAACCAACTAACTACTTCTTATTGTATTATATGTGCTACATAATACACTCTTTCTTACAGAATTTTATAAAAGGAGACTGGTGCAGTGGCTCACACTTATAATCCTAGCTACTCAGGAGGGTGAGATCTGAGGATCAAGGTTCAAAGCCAGCCTGGGCACAAAAGGACCTGAGACTCTCATCTCCAATTAACCTCTAGAAAATGGGAAGTGGGGCTTGGCTCAAGGGTAGGGTGGTAGCCTTGAGCTGAAGAGCTCAGGGACAGTGCCCAGGCTGAGTTCAAGCCCCATGACCCACAAAAAAAAAGAAAAAAGTTATGAAATGACGGACCCAATTCTGTTCCCTTACCAGAATTTATTTTGTAAATGACTATAAAATATACAAAGAGCATGAAAGAACAAAAGTAAATTTCTCAGACAGGCTAATATTGAGAAGAGGCTGAACAAGATTCTTTAATCACTTTTAAATATACTCAGTTTTGTAGTTTAAGTGACATCAATTTATTTGACAAAAGAGCAATCTATGCAGAGAAAATTTACAAATTTAGACAAAGATGAAGAAAAACTTTCCATAAATCAGAGATTACAAATTACTCTTCTATTATTTTCTAATTTCTTGTACTTCTATGAATGTTCTTACCCTAAAAATTAGTCATATGATAAATTCCATTATACAATCATTTTGTTTTCACTTATTATCAAGCTTTTTCATACTGCTACACAGTACTTAAAAATATCATTTTATGGCTCTAGAATATTGAAATGTGCAAGGATCTATCATGATGTATTTATATTATTTAAAAATGCCTTAAGTTTTATGATGATACTTTAAAACTCTTCTTATAAAACTCTCTTCTTCTGGCCAAAATTATCTTCTAAAAATATACTCAGAAAACAAATTGACTATTTCTCAGAAGAGAAGAATTTAGTTCCTTTCTTCTCTAGAGTCTAGAGATTGGTTACACGCTACTAAGATAACCACCTACCATTTTATTTTTCCTTCTTATACCTTCCTGGGGAACAACAGATTATATCTTTCCTGAGAATCAATACCCAGTGAGATCTCACACTACTAGTAAGAAGCTCAGAGTAAAGGTAGAGATTGTTTTTCTTCTGTTCTTTGGGTTTGGGGTTGGTGTTATTGATATGTTATTGTTGTAGTAACATTTTTGCTTCACAGCAAAATATTTACATTAACTTGTGATGCTACGTTTTATGGAAAACTGGATTGGGGTCAAATCCATATACTAACAATTGGACTGTCATTTGTAAGATTGTAAACTCATCCCATGGTATTGCCTCAATTAAAAATATTTTTATTATCTAAGTCATGGTACAGAGGAGTTACCATTCACAAAGCAGTTTATGAATACAATGTATATTAATCACAGTCACTCCTTTCAACAATCTATGGTATTGCTTATTAGGTATATCAGAATATTCTAGAATGGAAACCAACTTTGAAGTATGATGATGGCCTCAAAGGTTTGGTTCAACTTTGATAATCTATGGATTTTTCTTAAGAAAAATAAACTTCTGGGCTCATGGGCTCTACTGTCTACTTAGTAATGAACTCTAATAACCTCTGAATACTATTTTGAGGAAACCCACAGAGAAATGATCTTTACCCGGTTAAGTGTGTTAAGTGCAGCTTTGGCAGCCACTAGTGCAGGCTCTGCTTTGAGCAAGTCAGCCTCACATTCTCTCTGTTTCTGGGACACTTCAGTCTGAATGGCAGTAACCTAAGGAGAGAGGAAAACATACAATTGTAAACACAAGTTAAATTAGAGGTCTCTTCTACAAAGTACAGAATGATTTTGGATGTAGTGTGGTATTATTCACTAGCCTAAGCTTTGAAGCGGTAAAGAATTGTTGTAAAGACTAATTTTGTTTCAGATACAGTATGTATAAAGCTTTGTCAACACACACAATATTCATGGACAAATCCCCAATCAAATAGATTCCAGTCTCAAAACATTCCAAGGATGACTTTGACTCATTTAACTTTGCAGTACCACTAACAGTAGTTTAAGATTTAGCAGTCAATCCACTGTTTTTCATTTTTCTTTTTCCGAGTGACCCACCTTGGCATTGTCTCTACTAACCAAAGGACAAATATCTAGCATTTGCTAACATTTGTTTAGAAGTGCTATGGGCTAGGCCTTAATTATGAAAAAATTTCTTGTAAACCTAGATACTCAGGAGGCTGAGATCTGAGAATCGGGGTTCAATACCAGCCCAGGCACGAAAGTCTGTGAGACTCTTATCCCTAATTAACCATCAGAAAACCAGAAGCGGCACTGTGGCTCAAAGTGGTAGAGTATTAACCTTAAGCTGAAGAGCTCATAGACAGTGCCCAGGCCCAGACTTCAAGCCTCATGACAAAGAAAAAAGAAGAGAGGGGAGAGAGAAGGGAAAGAGGGGGAGAGAATGTGGAGAGAGTGGAAAGAGAGAGAGACAGAGTGGAGAGAGAGGGGGGAGATTGGAGAGAAAGTGGGAGACTGGGGAGAGAGAGGTGAAACCAAACCACTACCACCAAAAAACAAAATCCTAGCAAATACCTAGAAAGTGAAACAATAACAAAAGACAAAAAAAAAAAAACAACAAAAGCAGATGTGAAGCCCTTTTGCTCAACTTTGATCATGGATTGCATATAATGAAAACAGAATTTTTATGAAGACCAATTACAGGCTTCTCCAAGGACCTGCTAAGAAGCCACTGGTGCATGATCCCACATCTGTCTGTGGCTCATAGGACAAGGGCAGTGACACCCACTGAGCCTTCTTACCATTTGAATGCAGAACAGTCATATTTAAACCAAACCAATAGAATTTTATTCTCCTGCTCTTAGGTTACCTATAACATATGAATGGCATGTGACAGCAGATTTCTAGTCCTAGGCAGAGGTTTGAGTTTTCAAATTGTGGCACTAGGCACCAGAAGCCAGTACCACTGCAGGGATGGTTCCTGAGGTGACAGTAATTGTGGAATGTAATGTGTGAACAAAAGTGCATTTCTTCAGCTAGATTTGGAATGAACAGGTTTAACCATACCATAAAATTAAACACTGTTCACAACAAATTATGTTGTCTAGTACAGCTTTATTAGCAGTAATTGCCCTTTTCCTGATTAACCATTATTTTGCTGTATACTGCCCCTTTTATGAACATAATTGGTTCAGGGTAGATACAGGATCTCCTGCTAACATAGGCATAGCTACTGTTAATGTAAATAAGAAAACCTCGCATGCTTACCAAACCACTCCAAAACTACAACCTTTAAGTGATGCCAGGAGTGAATCATAAAAATTCTAAGACTACATTTTCACATTTTCAGTGTGTTTAAGATGAAAGGAAATGTGTGCCAATGAGTGAGTTACTGGCCAGTACTTATGTATCTTTCATGAGGATACAGTGAATCATGCTATTTCTTGCCATTTTGGATGGCTCCACTTAACAGTCGTTTTACCACATACTTAGGATCATCTCAGGGCCTTGAACTAGGGTATTCTACTACCAGAGTCATGTCTCCAGCCCTTTTTGTGGCTTTGAGATAAGGTCTCACTTTTTGCCCAGTCTAACAGGAATTCTGATCCTCCTATGTCCCATGATAATTAGAAGTCTCACAGATTTGTCTGTCAGAGCTGGCTTTAAACTATCCTCAGATCTTAGATCTAGCTATTAACTCGCTACTATGCTGATCCCTGAGTACCTAGGATTACAAGTATGAATTAATTGCTGGCATGGGTGCAAATCAATGCCTCCCAATCTATTGCATTTTATAATTATGATTATATATATGTGTGTGTATACAAACACATACATATACACTGTCCATACTCCTCTCTGTTTTCAGAATTTATTAAATTCCCAGGATCACCTACAGGTAACAGACTCAAAAGCCAACAATTAACATCCGTTCAAAAGCAAGGAAGTTTAACTTGAGAGAAGACTACACTAGCCCTTCAGTTGATTAGGTGCTACTACTCACCTCACCATTGGGGAGAGAGCACTGGGGGGTGACTACAGGATTCTCAGAATCTTTACAACTTGGAATTGACTTGCAAGCCTTGAAATCATTGTCTACTTGGCTCTAGATTATTTTATCAATTGGAAGCAACTATGTCAGCCTGCTTCTCTGTCAAGAAACATAACAAGACTGTCTCTGTCTAAATCCTACCATTTGTTTAGTTACATTAAATGTGGCCATGTACTTGGTGAGCCATGAAGCATTAGTTTTTATTACTGCTCACCTCTTAAGCCTGGGGAGCCCAATTTAGCACACTGCTAAATTTGAGACACATGCGAATTACAATGTGTAATCTGGTGCTAATTTCTCAATTTCACATGGCTTGGTTACAAACAGAGCATTTTTGCGCTATCACCCAATTTAAAATTGCTCCTTCCACTCAATTTATTTGGTTTTACCAGAGTATTGATCACTAAATCAAAGTTACCTTATTGTTTAATGTGTTACTTGTGTCCTGTCAGGATTTTCCATTGTCATATAAGCTACCCAAATAATCACTGTTTGGTAACTATTCTTAAGAGCATGGTACAGAACCTGACCCCCTCAAATAAATCAAAAGACAATTAAAAAATATGTGCAAGCAATCAATATTTATGATTAGATAAACTGCATGATCAAAATTAGTGTTATTTTTATTGGTACAAAATTACTATGAAAAATAGTGTGTGCCTTTTTATTTTTGAAGCAGCTCTAGAATTAACCAGCAAATGATTTCTAATTTGCCAAAACCATTTTCATTCTCTCATGAAAAAAAGAAGTATCTCTAGAGTACTTATTCAATTTCAAGATCTCTGAAAGGTCAAGACAGGTTATGATACAATAATTCCTAGAACATTACACATTTGTGTAATGTATCAATGTATCCCCTGGGTGGAATCAGCTTAGAAAAATGACAGCACATGAGGCACATAACTACTCAATATGATAATACATGTCTGAAACCCAATGGAAAACTCAGACATTCTAAGCTTGCTGGCCATTACCAAATGTGCCTGGCTTGTCTTTGGCTTCAAATAAAATAGATCCTTTTAAAGAAAATTATTTGGACTTTTTATATTTGGTACATCATTCAAGGTATTAGTTGTATAAAATAATCTATGTGGAAGGTGCATTAGAAAAGAGAAGAAAAACAATATGAGTATATATAAATGGCTGACAACCCTACAAGCGAAACTTACATTTTTCTAGTTTATTAAAATCCAAGGAAAATGGCATCATAGTTACCAATTCAATGGCTATAAGTGACAGTAATTTACATATTTTAATGACTTAACACTCTGATTATCTTTTTCTATAAAATTTGTAAAAATTTACCTCAAATATATGCAGTTATCACTTAACTAAAATTTTATTTTGTAGTTTTATTTTGTAGTTATCTCTGCTTCTTAGGCTATTCTTTTGGAGAAATACAATACACAAAATATATCTCCATTTGCCCCTGAAGTTTTTGGTAAAAGAAGATGTCAAAAGTTGTATTTATTTCAGAATAACTGGAAACCTGAGTCCAAAGAAAGCAAAAGCTATATAAATCTTAAAGGTAATTGTTTCCAACAATAAAACACAATACAGAATGCTTTAGGGCCTGAATCAAGTCAAAAAGAACAAATTTAGCTTAGGACTTAATAATAAACTCCAGTTATATTATTAAAATGCAAAAATTGAAAACCATCTCACAAAGTGTCAGAATAGGCTTTGTTAACAATGGAGTTGTTCAATTTGCCTAAAAACTAGAAACCTTTAGAAACCTCAGAGGCGACTTCCTGACCTTTACTGTATTACAAATAGGCCTGATGTTCAAGATCCACATCCATTATATGCTTGAATGAGCTCAGTATTTATTGTTCTTTCATAGCATTAAAGAGCTAAAAGGTTGGGAAAATGCATAATGTAAAGAAAGGTCAAGTGGTACTCATGGTGTGAAATGCTGTTACATGTGTAACCATAATCATTCTTTAGACTTGACGCTCCCTGGAGAGGAAGTTGTTCAAAATTGTTCACCTACAAAGGTTTATTTTGTGCTAAATATAGCTCAGCACTCTAAATGGTGGAATTAGCCTGACCTTTCTCTCCTCAGCATCGGCAATGGCCTTTTCCCGGCTCACTTTCTCTGTCTGAAGCCCGATCTTGGTGATCAGAGCCTCGGCATCATGATTTTTCAGCTGCAACTCAGCTTCTTGAGAGGCAAGTCTGGCTTTCAGATCTGCCACCTGCAGGAGAAGTCAATACTCGTGAACAACTTGCATGGATTAACAGCAAATAACAGAGACAGTTCGTTACTTTCATGTGGATTCTGGGATCCCTCGTGGTTCAAATGTTTTTACGCGCGCGCGCGCGTGCGTGCGTGCGTGCGTGCGTGTGTGTGTGTGTGTGTGTGTGTGTGTGTGTGTGTATGTACAAGAGCTTGAACTCATGATCTGGGAGCTGCACTTCACTTTTTCCTCAAGGGTAGTGCCCTGCCACTTGAATCACACCTTTACTTACATCATTTTTTAATAGTGATGGTGATAGTTTATTGGATATGTGTCTCTAGGGTTTATCTGCATGGGCTGGCTTTGAACCAGAATCCTCAGGTCTAGCCCACTAAGTAGCTAGGATTACAAGTGAGAGCCACAGTACCTGGTTTCTTTTATTATGGCCTCATATGCAGAAATGCAGCCCTATTTCTCCCCATGTAAGAGCAAATAAACAATGTTATCAGATGGTTTTGTAGGAAATGTGCTGTGTTTGTGTCAGCTCTAAGCAGAAATGTGTGCTTTTTCCACTTATTCTTTGGACTTAGGGAAACACCAGAAAAAGTTAAATGACCCCATCTATCCCTCTCAGGCTCAAGACAGCATGCTGGCTGGTGAGCTGGAAGAACCATAGTTGCTATCACCTAACAGAAAATAGCTAGGAGATTCAGCTAAACTGAAGACAAATGCTCTTAACCTATCTGCAGAAAAATTGGTAACTTAGTGAAATACCTACCACCAGATCCTATGTCTTCCTATCTAGTATGAAATGTTCCTCCTGAGTTTTCTTACTTTCTCTGGCATTTAGTTAAGGCCGATGCAGACAATCCAATATGGAACTTAACACCTACCACAGACAAGCTAAATGTGCTCTGTGGGTATTAGTGAAGTGTGGCCAGAAGCTCAGCATGCACACACAGAAGAGCCTTCCTACTCTTGGCCACCACTGAGCAACCTCACTCCACTTCTGGAGAACACTGGAGGCCTTAGGCTAAAAATCTATTCTGAGCCGACACTGGTGACTGGTGTATATAATCCTAGCTACTCAAAAGGCTAAAATCTGAGGAATGCAGTTCTAAGCCAGATCAGGTAGGAAAATCTTGGAAACTCTTATCTCTAATTAGCCACGAACACACACACACACACACACACACACACACACACACACACACACACACACACGGCTCAAAGTGGAGTTGTAACTCCAGTGGTAGAGCGCTAATCGTGAATGGGAAAGCCAAAAGGCCATAGTACTCAGGTCCCAAGTTCGAGTCCTAGCATTAGCAAAATAAAAAATAAACAACAACAAAAAAACAAACAGAAAACATTCCATCCATTTTTCAGTTTTAATTTCCTTTGAAAACACTCAATTCTGAAGTTTGAGGATTATGTAAACCGAAGAGAAATATAAGATCAGGACAATTAACTCTCCTACTTATTTTTCACAGTAAAAAAATCTCTAAAAATCATATTCATAGATTCAACAAGCAGTTTTAGCCATTTATTTTGACTCAATCAAGACAGCACAGGCGTTTTCTCTTATACAGCTGTGTCCCGGCCCTCTACTTAAATGAGTCTAGAAGTACCACAGACACAGCTATTCAGAGATGACCATAGCTGCTGTGTCCACCACTTGCACATTCTGTTTTCACCTACGCTGTTTAGCCTTTTTATGGACACAGGATAATCTTTCAGAGAACCATTTGCTTCCCTGTTCTCTTTAGCCATTAAAACTAGCTTTATGTGGGGGGGTCAAAAGAATCATCTGAGAGACTACAGGGAACTATGACATTCACCCTCATTTCCATTTCTAAGGTAGCAGTTTGTTATGAAATATCTAGTGACTGAAGCTCTGGAAGAACAGCTGGATTTAGGGAGAAAGGTTACGACAGCCATCTGTGATGACTGATACTTAAGATTACCTGAGTTCATCCTAGCTAGCTACTCAGGATAATGAGATAGGAAGATCGTAGCTTGAAACTAGTCCAAGCAGGACTGTTAGACTCTTATCTCCAATTAATCACCAAGAGGTTAGAACTGGAGCTGTGGCTGGAGTGGTAAAGTATAAGCCTTGATCAAAAATGGTAAAAGATAGCCTTTTGACCCTAAATTCAAGCCTCAGTACAGGCACAAAGGAAAATAAAAAGAGGTGGGAGGGGAGGGAAGGAGGAAGAGAAGAAGGATAGAGAAAGGGAGGGAGGGTGGAAGGGATGGAGAGAAGGAAAGGAAGGGAAAGGGGGCAGAGGGAAGGGGAGAGGAGGAGTAGAGGGAGAGAGGGGGAAAGAAGGGAAGGGAAAGGAAGGAGGAAAGAAGGATGTCATGAACTGAAACATGTTACTACTTCTGGGATGACTGGCGCCATACCACTTGCCTATCACTTCTGTCACTTGGAAAGACAATTGATGAAGTATAGCTAAGGCATTTCCTTGTCAAGGCTGCCTTATCTTTCAGTATAGAGAGCTCAGCTTGGGTGACAACAGAATGAACAGCTTCAGCTTGGCACATCCATTCGAAGGTATATAAATCCCAGCCAAGTGTGATGGATTCCTAGTGATGGATGCCCCATTCCTTTCTCATGGAGGCTCTGCACCTAGGATCCCAGTAGGACTTCTATAATTGTTGTTATGGAAAGGGGTCTTGACTTTAAATGAGAGCAGGATAGGAAGGGGAAACAGAACAGAAGAGAGCAGTGCTATGAAAAAGACGAGCAAGATGTATATAGAAAGAACAGGTCAAGACCTTATTTTGCTCAGGACTGGCACTCTACCACTTAAGCAACAGTTCTACTTCTGGCTTTCTGCTGGTTAATTGGAGATGAGAGTTTCACAGATTTTCCTACCGAGGCTAGCTTTGAACCACAGTCCTTAGATCTCAGCCCCCTACATAGCTAGGATAACAGATATGAGCCATCAGTACAGTTTTCTAGCAACTGTTCTTAAATCCCTTACTACAACTCTCCTAAAAACTCCCTCAGTATGGCTCTCTTTCCCAATCCCAATCTGCTGCTCTATATAGATCCCATTGTTCCAGCGAAGACATAGTCCTGGCTTATGAAGCCAAGTGGACAGAGTGGGGTGGCTCTTCTGTCCCCAGTGGCTGCTGAACCTGTCAGAGTGAAAAAGTGCTCATACTCCAGCCTTACCTTCTAATCTAGGCACAGATCATTACCTTGACCTCTTGGAGGGGCGGGGGCAGGCGGGAATGGCCAATGAAATAGTTCCTTCCAAGGCAGTTGGCAGTAGGATCTCATGATTACACTTAAAGAAGCCCACTAGCATTTCTGGTCTTGATATGATCACCAGTAAGAATTTGTGGGTTAGTGGTATGTTCTGTTTTTGTTTTTTTGGGTTTTTTTTGCTGGTCTAGGGACTTGAATTCAGGGCCTAGACATTGCCCCTTAGCTTTTTTACTTAAAGGCTAGCACTCCGCCACTTTGAGCTATAGCTCTACTTCCAGATTTGTGTGGATTTGTGCTTCTGTGTTTGTGTGATTAATTGAAAATGAAGAATCTCATGGACTTTCCTGCCGAGGATGGCTTTGAACTTCAGCCCTCAGACCTCAGCCTTCCAAGAAGCTAGAAACTCACAGCAGTGGGCCATCAAGGCTGGACCTGAGAATTTGTTTTATTCTAATTTATGGCCTGGTTGACTCAGAGAAAGATTGGACTACTCACAGAAGTCCCAGCAAAGGCCTCCTGGCTCCAAAGATAGCACATGGACAGTAGAATAACACACATCTCGATTTGAGCTGCAAGCTCTTAGGCTTTCAGGTGTTATACTCTCCAAGGCTTGTGTATAATTACAATACAGATACCTACTTTGCATCTGGATTGGGTTTTCAGAATAAAGTGAGATTAACACCTTGTGCTAATTCTTGACTTAAAGGTAAATTGGTGGTAAGGTCCTTCAAAAGGCTGGAAGCTTGGTGGCTTGTGCTTATAATCCTAGCTACTCAGGAGGCTAAGATGTGAGATCTCAGTTTGAAGCAATCTGGGGCAGAAAAGTCTGTGAGTCTCTTATCTCCCATTAACCACCAGAAAAACAAAAACAAAAACAAACCCAGAAATGGTGCTGTGTGTCAATGTGCTAGACCCCTTTCTTTGAGTGGAGAAAGCTCAGAGATAGTGCCCAGACCCTGAGTTCAAGCCCCATGAACAACAACAACAAAATCCTTCAAAATGTGGTTGTGGGGCCTGGTGTTTAAAAAAATGGCATCTGAGAAAACCAGTGGCTACAAGGAGCAAATCTGTATCAAGGTCAAAGAGAAGAACTGTATTTGGGAACCTCACCATGCCATGAGCCAGGTATGAGAGTCTCAGTGGAGATTTGGTGTCAGAGACACAAAAAATCCTAGTGCCATCTTAGGCTGGTGAGCTTCCTGACAGTAAGCCCAAAACCCTGCAGAAGTCACAGGAAGAAGAGGAGGAGACAGGAGGAGGTGATGAACTATGTCTCCTCACACTGCCCTACAAAGGTTCAGGCCAAGAGAAGGGCTTTCCTCAGCCATGAAAGAGTGACTGAACTTTCCTTAGTTTAAGAAGCTATTTTCAGTTATTTCTTGTGCCTAAAACCTGTAAATTTTAATGGTATACATCTAATCAAAACAGGATCAGCACTGCTTCAAAAGGAAACTATTTTTTTCCCTATGGAAGATCAGTGATTTCTCTGTTCCTACCTGTGAGGCAGTGGTTTTTAGTTTCTGGATGCCATTGGCCAGGTGCTCTCTCTTCTGGGTTACTTCTTGTTGTTTCTTCTTTAACAGGTGCTTAAACAGTGATATTTGCTCCAGGAAGCTCTTTGGGGTGGTATAGTTGTGTCTTCTCTCATTCTGGTAATATCTGACACTCATTTCGTTTACACTGGTGTGAACATGTGCCATGAATTCACTAATGGAATCCTTGTGCTGAGGCTGAAATGTAAGGATTATAATGCTCATGAAATCCTCTCAAGGTAAAAATGCAATGTAGAAAATATGAGGTTAAAAAAAAGCCAGCCAAATTATGCAGTATTTTTCACCTGAAAGTCAGAACAAATTATAGACACTAGGAAAACTTACTGCATCCTTCGGAGCTATACAGGAAGATTAAAGAATTACAATAACACATTCAGCTTTCCTGCCTGTCTCCTTGCCAAATAAGACAAAAGATTTTTATGTGATCCATGTACCAATGCCAAAAGCCAACCTACGATACCAACACAGCTCTCCATCACTTATTTTTATCTGTGAACTATGTGAAAAAGAAATGCAGAAATAGAGACAGGGTATTCTGAGGAATACATAATTCTGCTGTAGTTTTTCAAAGTCAACTTTAAACAAAGAGAATCAATAACCGTGCAAAGTCAGGGAAACAGAAAAGCTAACATGGAGAAGCAGAGTTTAATGAGAAGCCACATTAAACAATCTGGGTGGGTAAATATCAAATAACTGTCTCTGGGAGAAAAAAAAATAACACCATTTCTTTTTTCATTTGGAAGTGGAAAAAAAAAACATCCCCCCCATATGACAGAGGCATCTCTTCTACAGGCATCCTGGTGTCTCCTCCATCGTTTCCTCTGTGTCCTCAGTGACTTCTGAAGTAGTTAACTTTTTAATCTGTGAAGTCACATCTCCCTCATTTTAATGATTATTTATTGCATTCTGTACAGGATGAACCAGGTTCAATTAATCAAGGGAAGCCTAAAAATCAATTAATATGAATTAAATGAGCTACACCAACTCTTTGGAAAGTCACACATAATTTACCAAAGTGTTGTCAATAATGCTTAGGCATCTTGGGGAAAATTGTTCACAAGTGCCTGGTGATACAGTTAAGTGGTTCCAGCCTGCACCATCAAAGCTGCAGTGAGCTGCAGCAGGCAGGCCCGTTGCTACTGTTGAAAACACCAATTGCTCTGAGTAACAACCAGCTAGCTCTCCAGCTACGAGTCCCTGAGTGAGCATAAAATCTTGCACTATTTCAGATATTAAAACTCTATCTCAACAGTGTTTGATTTGTTGGAAGTAATGTGCTTTTAAAGTAAAACACAACAGATGAAAGGTATAGATACAAATCTCATTCTCTTCAAGTACCTCTAAAAAGAAAGGGGGTATCAATTCAGTGTATCAACTTTTAAGTAAACTGAATATTTCTGTTCCCTCTATGCAAGTATCAGGATTGAACACAGGACTATGCCTTAGCTCTTTCATTCAAGGCTGGCACTCTTATTACTCCAGCCCTATCTTCACTTCTGATTTTTTGGTATTAATGGGTGTGAAGAGTCTCACAGACTTTCCTACCTGATCTACCTCAATTCTCAGATCTCAGCCTCCTGAATAGCTAGGATTACAGGTTTGAGCATCCAGGTACCTAGCTAGATTTTTTCTATTGAGGAGAGATTCAAGATACATTTTTTTTCCCAAATAGTGGATTCAGAAAAAAAGCATCAAATTTACAAGCAAGTTTCTATCACTTTTATATCAATCATATTCTCTTGGCAACTTTTATAATTAAAGGACACCAGCTAGCTACATTATAAACGTGTAGAAATTTGCTCCTGTCTGTCCTGTCTTGCTTTAATTGAACTGAAAATATGCATAGTTTTCCATAACATAAATATTCCCTCTGCCAAATGTATCCTCTTTACAAAGGGGAGGAAATCCTGGCTCCTGTTCAACTATGATCCTTATGAAGTGGTGGAGGGGTACTGGGCAGCCCTGAATGCTCCGGTTAACAAGAGTTGCATTTGAGAATCTTAAATGGAAAAAGTAGTTTCCGGTGGAGCTGGAGACAACTTGTCTCAATGGGGCAAAATAACTATTGTTACAGGGCTTAACAAAATGGCTCAGCATGGGCCACTCACAGAGCCAGGGAGCAGCTGGTTGTAATTCACACTGTTTTTCAGCAAACTCTAATCGGTCCAGAACAGACCTCTTTGATGACTGGTCTTCCCTGCGTTCTCAATTTGTCACTTTCTCTTATGATAAGGTCAGTAGTGACAGCACTTCCTGACATTAACAGCTGTGGCTTTTAAAAGGGTCATTGTAGAACTACTAATTGCAGTAATTTCATTAGCATAAATTATTTATTCTGCCATTCATTTATCTCCAGTTTTCTTCTGGAGGGTTGTGGGGGGGGGGGAAGACCACCAAGAGGGGGGTTGGTAGCCCTGATGCTGTTTTTTTGTCTTTTTGTTTTGAGAGCCTGGACTGAATCAGTCCCACAAGTTTCACCCCTTCAGTGAAAACCAGTTGGTACCACTTGCCAGTCATGTCTGTGGCCAAATGTGGTGAAGGAAAAAAAAGTGTGCCAGTATGAAATTGTTATCAAGCCACCATTTTCGTACAGAGATGCTTTGGAAAACCAACAATGTATGGGAAGCTATGACTACTTTCTCCCCATTGAAGAACAATTGACTTCCATTCTCTGAGTTGTAAACACAAAAACATCGTCTCTGCTGCATTCTCCAACAATAGCTGTTGCTACTACTGCACCAAATATTCCAAACATCTGCCTTGGGACCATGGATCCAGTGTCTCTAACTGCTGAAAATGACAACTTGTATGAGGTAGCTATTTGAGAGGTAAGCATAAAGGAAGACTGAAATTCAAAGCTATTAAAGGCAGAAAGGTATCAAGTCCCTACCTCAATCAACAAGCCAGATGTGGCAGTCCATTTATATGGGACACATGTAGGTTCCAAACCATGACACTACCCAAAAGATAAAGCAAGAAAGGGTAGATGCATGGTCCAAATGCTAGAAAGCCTAACAAATGCAAGGCTCCAAATGAAAAAACAAAATCCCAGGGCTACCACAATTTTTCCCCCAAATTCATTATGTTGAATTAGAAACAAGCCAATTTACTTAGTGTTTTAAATATACACCTAAAGCCTTTTTCTCAGAGGAGCTTAGGGCAAGTGCTAAAATGCAGAAGTGATCAAATTTATGTCTTATTCACTTGTCTTTATTTAATAAACCATCTCACTACTGTCAGGTTCTAATTAACATATTTTCTTTTACTAGTTCCCAAAGGAGGGAAATTATATTTTATAGCTCAGTAGCTTGACATTTTTAAAGAAATTAACACAGAACTAATTCCTGAGAAAAAATTTTAAGGCTTACTGTAAATGTATGACATTTTAAGTGACAAATTCTTCCAGTTAAACAAAACAAACACACACACACAATGTTTGCTGGACCCAGTGGCACAAGCCTATAATCTTATGAAGCAAGAAAGAGGGATTGCATCTAGTGGCCCAGCTAGGCCTTCAATAAACTTTACCAGTCTTGGGTTCATATTGGCCAAGTAGTGGCAGTTGCTTGTCATTCCAAGCTGCTGGAGAAGCTACTGGAGGAGCAGTGGTGTGCATGAAAGGAAGCCCAAGCATATAATAAGATTCTCTCTGGAAATTAGGGGACAGGCATAAATTGCTCAAGCAGTAGAGCACCTGCTATTGGGTGTGTCAATACCCTGAGTTCAAGCCCCATTTTATAGAGAAAAAAAAAAGACATGCCCATGGAGCAGCCTACCTTTTAACTTTATCTTTCCTGCAAGTCTCAGTTTAAATTTACAGATCCATGAAGTCTCTGTTGCTGGCCTTTGGATGTTGTAAAATCTAAAGTATCAAGATGTTTGGTATGGTGCTAATCCCTAAGTGTTGTTTTTGCCTTCAACCTCTATTATCATTTTTTAAAAATTTCCCAATAGTGAGACGTTTTAAAACTCGTGGCCTCACACGTGCAAGGTAGGGTATCTACCACTTGAGCCCCAGGCCCTCGCTGCTTCTGGTGAGGCCAACATTCTAGAAGCTCCACAGAACTATCAACATGAGAGCAATGATGATGTCTTGTGAGTTTAACAGCCAGCTTAACAGCATACCCAGATTCCTGGGCAGCCAATGAACCTGCTTTTCCCAGGACATCTCTGAAGTTTACAGAGCTGCAGAAACTCTGGAAAACAGCATTCTTCTTGCAACTCTATCTACATTTGATTAACAAGTTCAGAGTGAAAAACAGATGATGGACAGATGTGCATCCACCTTAAGGTGGCTGAGTAATGCCAAGGGTTGTTTACCACTTCTTTTTGTATTCTTCACCTCTTAGAAGAAGCATGTAAGCCTGGATGAGATTTAGGTAGATCTAAGTTAAATTTGATTGCCTTTAATCTTGATATTTCAAAATGGCTTGGCTATGCCTTAGGAAGAAAGTATTTTTTTCACAAACAGAATTTCTAAATCACAAAGTTCTTTCTCTCACTCTTTTGCTTTCAAATTCATATCAAGTCATCTAATTTATATTTCTTTCAAAGAACTGTGCAAAAATACTACTAATATAAAACAGCTATCATTGACAAAATGTTAATCTTTCTTCTGGTTGGCACAATATTTTCAAAAAGAATCTACAGACCAGTGGAGAAAATAAATCTTAAACTCTAGCAATAAAATACCTTGCCTCTTTGGGTGGACATTTCTTGTGATTGGTTTTGGAAAATGATAGCAAATTCTACCAAGCCTGGGCTACCCTCCTACACATTCTAGATTGAAGAGGTGGAGTCTTTTCTTTCAAAATTCAGCTAACATTGGGTACGTGGTTACACTGAAGGGGACATGATTTTAGAGGCCCTACCACTACAGCTGCACTTCCACTTTGGTGATTATTTAGAGGTAAAAGCCTCCTGCACTTTTCTGCCTGGGTTGACTTTGAACTATGATTTCCAGATCTCAGACTCCCGAATACCTAGGAATACAGATGTGAGTTCAATGCTCAACTTGACTTTTTTTCCCCTTGCATGTTCCTAATTGGTAGCCACAAGCTAATCAGAAATATCTTCCACCAGCATTTACAACCCCCATTCCTCGCAATATGCAGAGGGCTGCCAAGGCCTCTCCCTTCCTCCTCCCATCTCCATTTCCAAATCTCCTGTGTGCACCAGTTATGTTGATACTCTTCCAATATAAGTACCCAGACACACCTAAGTTTCAAAGTATTTTGATTTTTTTTTTTTAATTTTGGTCAGCTGTCATTTAGTTGAGTATCAGGTATCAGGAATGTTGCAGTCAGCCTACACACCAGGGGGTGTGTACATGTCAACATACACAAGCTCAATTGCCACTAATGAATCCTTTCTATGTGGCCAAAGGGGGACCATCTTGGACAAATGCCTTACACACTTAACCAGCTTGATCAATAATTAAGACATGCTTAAATTATGCTGATGACTCTCAGTCTTCATGAAGGAACTAATACTAAGAAAGTAATCAAACTAGTACTCATTCAAAAAAATATGTAAAAGCTTTTTTTTGACCTCTCCAAAAAAGATTCCATCTGTTGTTTTTTTTTTCAATATAAGACTACAGATACTTTGCCCTCTGAATTATAATTACACCACCCATGCAACAAATTAGGAAGGTAAGAAAGTTAAATAAGCTCTTTGCACAGAAATGAAATCAGCTGGCTAATTGGTTTCGAGGCAGACTGCAGCCTGTTAGAAAGGGTACTGGGGCCTTTCAAATTCCTCCCTCATATTTGATTAACCTATAGGAGGCGTTCTGATACCGTCTTCACAGACTGTCAGAGCCTGCCAGGGGCCAGCTGGACCTCAGTCATGCAGATCCTGCATCTGCCAGCAGATGTCGATGATCACTGGCAGATCTGAGCTGCTTCTCCCTGCCCGATTCTGCAGAGCCCCTCCCACCTCTCTAGGAGGAAGCCAGCAGAGGCCAGAGACAAGGAACTCACACATTTCTATACCAGATTGAAGCTGAAGCCAACTCACAGCCCTGACTTCCTATGATCTGAGAGGAAAATTTGCAGAAACAGAGTGCATGGATCCATTTTACCTCATTTTTTTTCTTGGCTGATCAAATGAACTGGATGAGCAGCCAAGTGCTGCTTCTCAAAAGATCCACATGCAGCAGAACTGTGAGCCCTTCTCATAACTATCTGGAGACAATCATGCTGACAGCATCGTAGAAGTGTAATGGATGCAGAAATCGCTCTAGAAAGATGTACTCATGTTTAATGACTATTTGTCCTAGTTGATAGACTGTTTTTTCTTTTGGTGCTCGAACTGGGGCTTGAACTCAGGGCCTCATGTTCTTTCTTGTCTATTTTGTTCAAAGCTGGTGCTGTATCACTTGAATCACAGTTCCACTTTCAGCTTTTTTTTTTTTTTGGCATTAATTGGAGATAAGAGTCTCTTAGATTTGTCCTCCTGAGCTAGCTTGGAACTGAGGTCCTCATAGCTCAGCCTCTTGAATAGCTAGGATTATAGGTGTGAGCCACTAATGACTGGCCTGTTTTTTTTTGATTATTAAGGTTGTATGTATCTGCATGTATATATATACATATATTCATTATAGAAATATATCACATATAGTTATGTTTTTATATATTCATATTTACACAAGTAATATGTGTAGAATATATAATACACCTATATTACACATACATGTTATATAATATATAATAGATTATATATTTTACTACTATAGCTTATATAATATATAATATTTGTATATATATGTATAAATATATATGAATTTAGAAGAGAGGTTTTATCTTCCCTTTATTTGTGGCACTGTTTTAAGTGCTCTCCTCAGGAGAAAGGCAGCCCATGGAGTCCCTACCACTACTCTC
This sequence comes from Megascapheus bottae, assembly GCF_031878675.1. NCBI lineage: Eukaryota > Metazoa > Chordata > Mammalia > Rodentia > Geomyidae > Megascapheus > Megascapheus bottae. The sequence continues at coordinate 18,764,624 of NC_143513.1, read as the reverse complement.
TATGGTGAATCTCTTCTTTGCATCTTCCATGTGTAGATGCTGCTACACATTTTCTCCTTGCAACCCAGTGCTTACAGAGATGCACAGACATTTTAGGCCAGAGTGTAGAAGAGAAATTCTTTCTACAAAATTGTATAGATAGAAGTATGCTTGTATGCTTACTTATGTAGCTTCCTTTTGTGTTTAATGTTAGCAGAGGCAAAGGAAAAAAACGATGCAACCAACAATTCAATCTGCATACAAATTAAATACGTAAATATACTTGAACTTCTAGCCTTGAAGATGTCTAAAGACTTTGTTGCCCTACAAGATGTAACAGCTGTGGCTTCTGAGTAAAGGAGATAAACCAGCACCTACTCACACATGTCACCTTTTACATGTCCTGGATTTTCTCTTTAAAACCAGGAGTCTCTTTCAGCAATGTTGAACTTATTCTAGTATCTGTCAGCTTATCCCCCATCCCCAATGGCATGAGAGGACAAAGATCTCTGGGAAGTGTTTACCATCACTACTGCTCTCAAATCTAACCAGAAAAGACTTCACCAAAGGAAACCTTCATATCTGAAAAAATGTAATGGGAAGCTTCCTATTTATAGTACATTCTTTGTCCCTTCCATTCAGATCATGGACATTTCTGGTTTTTATACCACTATTTATTAACATAACAGGAAGCATAAGTTTCAAGAAAAACTGACAAACTTAATCCATGATGTATAAATCCAGAAAATGTGGTTGGGGTAGAGCTGGGATCCAGCACTGGCTAGCATGTATGAGGCCCCGGGTGTCACATCACAACAAATGACACAACCAATGACACCAAAACCCATAAAGTAAATAAGAACACGTCATTCTGGTTTTGAAACTGGTGGGGTTGACTTCCCTGTCAACTGTGTACTAAGAAAACCACAATTACCTACCTTGCTCCATTAGAAATTAAACATGCCATTTCCGTTTGTGTTTTCAGCTGCAGATATAACAGATTTATAGGAAATAACTGTGCAGTGCATTGCAGTGTGAGCACAACCTTCTTCATGTGCTGGAAGAAGACTAGCTATGCTACTGCCAAGCCATTTTATTATCTTAATAAGTATATGTACAAAAACATAAGACAGGGTATCAATGTGTGAGAAGTAATGTACCTACTATCTGGCAAATATAACTGTTAGCCCTCTATACATTACAATAAAAAAATAAGAATGTAAATTTTGAAAGTACCAGCTAGTGAAGACTTTCAGGGACTGTGTGTCTGCATGTATCTTTCTATGTATATGTAAAATGTGTACATGTGTATACATCTGCATATATACATATAGGTGCATGTGCATATGTTTGTGCATGTATGCATGTGTTTGTGTGAGCATATATGTGAGGAAAAAGACACACATACAACTTAGGCTGATGCTACGTACCTCAAGCCCCTCAATTTCTTCAATGAACCTCCTGCTGACTGAGACCAGAGCCTCCTTGGGCCATGCATGAAACCAGTCAATAGTGGTACAGTTCACAAGGGCTGGGAACTTCCTGGCTCTCACTCTGAGTGTGTGACCCACTGGAGAGAAGCACAGGATGACCTGTGGAGACACAAGAGGAGGACAGGGCAGACACAGGAGGGCAATGTGTGAGCCAGGATGACACTGCTGTAGTAGAGGACAAGAGACTCTGGCCACGCACTCTCTGTGCGCTCCACAGTGGACAGCCATCATGAGCTCCTTGTAAGCAAACTACAAATCTGCCTGAAGTGGTTGCCCCCTGTTCTTAGGCATGGCTAAAACAGGGACAGTAAGACATGGTACTCATGTCCATAACACAAGTGTTAACGATAGAACATCGAAATAATTCACCAGTAGTTCCAAGGTTTTCACCTTTTCCCTTCTATTCTGTAATTCATCAAGTTTTATAAAAGGGTGTAATGCCCTTTTTCTAAAAAAAAAAAAAAAAGTCTGATCATAGTGAAAATTTTATCTGCTTGAGTTTTCACTGGATTTTTAAAGAATAAAAAAATTCAGCTTGAATATGCCCCAGAGGAAACATCAAATTTTGTATGTCAATCTGAAAAGTTTCTTTCATAATTAATGATTAAACTAATTGAAACTTGAACCAAGTCATCTGTATCTGGCATGCTGGGGTCTGGTCCTAGAATCCCCAAAGACATCCAACTTGAGGGTAACTCCTCTATAAAGTGCACAGTATTTTCAGAGAACCTGTGCATTTCCTCTTCTATCCTGAAATCATCTCTAGATAACCTGTTATTCCTAATACAATGTAAAATGTTACATAAGCAGTCATTACACTGTGCTGTTTAGGGAATCATAATAGGAACAGAAGTCTATCTTTTCACTACAGATATGCACAGCTGTTTTGAAAGTTTTTGAGCTCTGGTTGGTGGGATTCATGCACAAGGAGCCCACAGGTATGAAGGTTCACCTGTGTATTTCTGTAACTACTGTGGATATATCTCTTGAAAGTGATATCATGCAATACTGGATGTTTGGGAATGATTTTATGTCACTTAGCTTGATGCTGTCAAGTTTTATCCACTGCCATTGCAAGTGAAAAGACAGGCTCCTTTTCCAGGCTCAGTTACATTTGCTGAATTCTGAGGACAGAATTCAGGTTGCTTCCACAACTTAGCTGTGACCAGTGCTGTAAGCATGTAAGTGTAACCCTCAGGACTCTGACTGCATTTTCTTTTGGATCCACATACACTTATACATACACATACATACATACATACATACATACATACATACATACATACATACATACATACATACATACACATACACACATATACACACACACACACACACACGGATGGCTAGATCATATGGCCATTCTGTTTTAAATTTTTTGAAGGATTATTTTTCATAGGTGTTGTATGCTTTAACATTCTTTTCAATCATGTACAAGGGTTCTAATTTCTCTAAATGTACTTACCAACAGTTACTATTTTCCATTAAAAAAATCATACTGGGGTGGGGGGTATGACATAGTGGTAGAGTGCTTGCCTAGATGCATGAAGCCCTGGGTTTTGATTCTTCCATACTACATACACAGAAAAAGCCAGAAGTGGTGCTGTGGCTCAAGAAGTAGAGTTCTAGCCTTGAGAAAGTCCAAGGACAGTGCTCAGAACCTGAGTTTAAGCCCCAGGACTGGAAAAAAGTCATACTTGTTTATCCTTTTCTGGAGAAAAGGTAAATGAGATTTTTTGTTTTTCTTTTTGCTTACATTGATGTTTTTATTTTGTTTTGCTTTTGCCTTGTTTATATGTCTTTGGGAGGGTAAGGGGGAAAACACAGAAATGGAGGGACAAAGAAGTGAATAGATGTACCAGTGCTACTCAATACTATGTTGTAAATGAACTTTACGAATGGGTAGAGAGAGAAGGAAAAAATTGGGAGGGAGGGAGGGAAGGGGTGACTTTGTTCCAAAAGGAAAGTACTCCTTACTTATGTCCAAAAACAAATGAACTCATTTCTTATGTAACTGTTACTCCTCTGTACATCACCTTTATAAGAATTAAAAAAATTAAACCACCACCATGGATCCTAACAGATGTGAGGTCACATCTGTATGAGACCTCCTGCGTATTTTCCTGACAATTAGCCATGCTAAATTTTCAATAGTCTGCTCTTCAGAGGAATTCTTTCATTCACTTTTTAATTGGGTTGTTTCTCATTATTAAGGCACAGGAGTTTCTTCTAGAATGTAGATATTAACCTTTGATTCTGTGTATGTTTTCAAGTATTTTCTCCCATTTTCTAGTGTGAATTTTCACCCTATTTGCTATTTTCTTTTTTATTTTTATTACTTGGAACCTGGGTGCTATCTCTAAGTTTTACTGCTTAATGCTGACACTCTACCACTTGAATTACAGCTCTATGTCTAGCTTTTTGGTGGTTAATTGGAGAGAAGACTTTTCCTACTTTGGCTGGCTTCCAACTATGATCCTCAGATCTTGGCCTCCTGAATAGTTTGGATTACAGATGTGAGGCATTGGTGCCTGCCTCAATTTGCTGCATCTTTTGCTGTGCAGAAGCTTTTAGTTCAATGTAATCGTACTTATCTATTTTTGCTTGCTTCTGTACATTTGATAAGTCATATCCAAGAAATTATTGTCAAGACCAATGTCAAGAACATATCTCTGTTTTCTTCTAAGAGTTTTATCATTTTAGGTGTTTAGGTTGAATATATTTGGGGTTTATTTTTCAAAATCAAGTAGGAAATAAAGTTCAATTTCTTTTTTCTTTTAATTTTTTCATGTGCTCCAATGTCTTAACAATTCATTAGTGGTGATTATTCATAGTCAAGATTCTAGTTGCAAGTTGAATATTCCTTCTAACATGGCCTGCATTAAAGTTAAGGAATCTGTTACAATGTTTAATTTTCAGCTATACCCCAGTCTTAAGTTTTTCTTGCCAGTCTCTCTCCTCCTACACTTGAGTATTTCTCCCTTCTTTCCCAAGCGTTAGTTTTCTACACTCAACTCCTCTCTCATTCATGCCAATTTTAGGAATTTCATTTACACATAATTACATAATTAGAGCACTACAGAGGAAACAAAATCATTTCAGATTCCCACCATTTCTGTGACTTTTCCATTTAATCTATTTCAGTCTTTGGACTGGCCATTGTATCAGATCTTGTGATCTGAGTAGATCATAATCTCTGATTAGAGAGTGATTTGTGAACCACATTTGCTTATCCTCAGGAAATAGTGTTTGCCCTGAAGTACTATACAGTAGGCTTTCATGATTACTGAAAAATAATACACAAAAGCCATGCAAGGAATCACTTTTCTCACAATTGAAGACATTTTCTTCTATGTTATTTGTTAATGCTCACATAAAGATCTTTACAGTCTACTTACATTTCCTGTTGTCACAGTGGGAGAGGCATTCATCAGGGACATCAGTCATAAATGATAGCCTAGGAGCTCAACAGACATTTCCATAAATTCTTGGAGCTACTCCAGACCTAAGAAATCAGAAACTATGGGGATAGTAATCCGCTGTCTGTATTTCTGACCTTCCCCCTTAAGGCTTTAACACCTACAACAGGGGCATGTTTGTTTTTTGCCATGGGATACTTAACTAAAATATTCGCATTTGGGAAAGGTGTATTTTCAGTTGTTGTGATGCTCATGGAATCTAGGTCTGTGTCTACATAAAATTAAAGTTTAGATTGCAGATTATTTCATTTGTTTTAAATCTCCTGTCATAAAAACTAGAGCTGGAAATTATAGAAATTCCATGCTTATTTCTTAGTAGCTTCTAAATAGAGAAAAGATAGCATTACACTAGCCCTGGGTATAAAATAAATGACTTAATATAGTCCCCAATAATTTCTGGTTTGCTAGAAAGAGTACAGAATTGTTCCTGCCATGCAGCTTTCTTTGATACAGTATTATAGATAGAAGCCCTGCAAATGTCTAGAACCACTGCTTAGTCTCTTTTACACTAAATTTGTCTACACAGAGCAGAGCACAGCAGCTCACACCTATAATCTCGCCTGCCTGGGAGGTGGAAATGGGAGGGTTGCAATTTGAGGCCAATCTGGGCAAAAAGAACCAAGCTGGGTGTGGCAATCATGCCTTTCACCCCAACTACACACAGGCAGGGTAAGAGGACTGTGGTATGAGGCAGATGTGGGCTTGAAAGAGGTATTAGGTTCTCTATATTTTCAAATTACTTCAGGAGATGATGACATAAATGTGCATATCCATTTTCTTCATTAATATGAAAAGTGCACCGACAGGGGATTTGCAGGCTGGGGTGAGGCCGAGCAGCATTTATGGATGCTCATGGAAGACCACACTGTAGATCCAGCTCCTAGGGACTCTTAGCTAATTTCAGAGTCAATAAATGGTTGATTAAGCAATATTGTAGCTGTTACAAGTGTTTCTTTCCATAGGTATCTGAGGCCAAACAGTACATATGCATGCATCCCACCAATGTCTGAATGAAAAAAGATACAAGAGCTGGGCACTGGTGGTGCATATCTCTAATTCTAGGTATACCGGAGGCTGAGATCCAGATCAAGATTTAAAATCAGCCTAGCAGACTAGTTCATGAGTCTCTCTTCAACTAACCAGCAGAAAGTTATGCTGAGGGGCTGGGAGCATAGCCTAGTGGTAGAATGCTTGTTTAGCATGCACAAAACCCTGGGTTTGATGCTTCCATACTACATACACAGAAAAGGCCAGAAGTTGTACTGTGGCTCAAGTGGTAGATTGCTAGGCTTGAGAAAGCCCAAGGACAGTGCCCAGGCCCCGAGTTCAAGACCTAGGACGGGGGAAAAAAAGTTATGTTGGGGATGTGGCAGAAGTGACAACTAAGAAAACAAGCCAAGAAAGAACCTGAGGCCCTAAGTTTAAACCTATTACTACCAATAGGAAGGAAGGAAGGAAGGAAGGAAGGAAGGAAGGAAGGAAGGAAGGAAGGAAGGAAGGAAGAAAGGAAGAAAGGAAGAAAGGAAGGGAAGGAAGGAAATGTTGACATATTCCAGTGATTAGATTCCTAGAGACAGAATTTTAAGCAGTCCTGTGGTAAACATTGTATGGAAAATGTCTTTTGTTTTTGAAAGGATTCCAGTGAGAAAGTGAGTTTAGGATCTAACCACATGGAACAGAAGGGACTGTCAATTAAAGGCTAGTAGGATCATCAAAAGGAGATGGCTAAGGACAATCTATAAAGCATAGGTGTGCATCTTCTTGCTAATGAATAAAATCTGGAGGGTATAGCTGCGTCTATTTCTCCTCTTGAAGCATAATTAAAAATTGGGGAGAGAGAGTGGTATCGAAGAAGAGTTCCTTCCTTTAACTGAAGAAATGTTGTGTGCATTTTAGTACCTGAACTCACAGAAGCACATATGCCTCCTTACCACCACCCCCTAAATTCCTGACAATTGTAAATGACCAAGTTATTCCAACAAGAAGGATGGAAGGAAAATTGAGCTTAAAAAAACTCTCCCTTTTTGGCTCTCTGACCAGCACCATGGCAGTCAGCAAGAACAAGAGCCTTATGAAAGGCAGCAAAAAAAGGAGCCAAGAAGAAAGTGGTTGACCCATTTTCTAAGAAAGATTGGTATGATGTGAAAGCCCCGGCCACGTTCAATATCAGAGATATTGGGAAAACACTAGTCACGAGGACTCAAGGAACCAAAATCGCATCTGATGGCCTTAAGGTTCGGGTGTTTGAAGTGAACCTTGCTGATCTGCAGAATGATGAAGTTTCATTTAGAAAATTCAAGCTAATTACTGAGGACGTTCAGGGCAAGAACTGCTTGACCAACTTCCATGGCATGGATCGCACCCGAGACAAAATGTGCTCCATGGTCAAAAAGTGGCAGACCATGATTGAAGCTCATGTTGATGTCAAGACTACAGATGGTTACTGGCTTTGTGTGTTCTGTGTTGGCTTTACTAAAAAATGCAACAATCAGATCCGCAAGACCTCATATGCTCAGCATCAGCAGGTCCGCCAGATCCAGAAGAAGATGACGGAAATCATGACCCGAGAAGTGCAGACCAATGACTTGAAAGAAGTAGTTAACAAGTTGATTCCAGACAGCATCGGGAAGGACATAGAAAAGGCTTGCCAGTCTATTTACCCACTTCATGATGTCTTCGTTAGGAAAGTGAAAATGCTCAAAAAGTCCAAGTTTGAATTGGGAAACTCATGGAGCTTCATGGTGAAGGTGGTAGTTCTGGAAAAGCTACTGGGGACGAGACCGGTGCTAAAGTCGAGAAGGCTAATGGGTACGAACCACCAGTCCAAGAATCTGTTTAAAATTCAGAGTTTTAGTAATGACAAATTAAAGGCCTATTTGTGGTGTTGGCTCTCAAAAAAACAAAACAAAAAAAAAAAGAAACCTTAAAAGTGCTGCAGGCAGCTGTGCTCCCTTCTAAAAGCAAATTCTTACAAATAAAAAAAGCAAACCCTGAAATCACCATCACGTGTTTCCTGCTGCTCTAACATTTGGATGTCAGGAACTAGCTTTTGGAAACCATACCATAGAATTTACTATTCTTCTTCTTTGCCTCTCTTTCTACCCAGGTGTTGTGACTCATTTGCAATAACCTACCATTCATTGTGCTTTGTAAAAGGTTTCAATTTCTTTTAGATACACAAATAAATATATACACAGGATGGGGTCGTATCACTACCAGGCCTCAGTCTACTTCATTTGGTAATGGAAATCTGAATTGCTACAGTCAGTCTGTATTTTTCCCCAGTGGATTTCACTTATCCTCAGATACAAGTAACCCTCCCATATATTTACTTCAGAAACTTCTATTAATAACTTACATTTACACTAACCCTTCCAAAGCTGTAGGATACTTCAAGAAGAGTAAGGTCTGCCCCTATGACCCCACAATCCCACTTCTGGGCATCAACCCAAATATCCAAAGACATAGCCATACTATACCTACCAGCACAACTATGTTCATCACAGCATTATTCACCATAGCTAAGACATGGAACCAACCCAGATGCCCTTCAGTAGATGAATGGATCATGAAGATATGGTCTATTTACACCATGGAATTCTATGCTGCCATCACAAAGGACATCTCCCCATTTGTAAAGAAATGGAAAGGCTTGGAAAAAATTCTATTAAGTGAAGTAAGCCAGACCCAAAGAACCACAGGCTCCATGGTTTCCCTCATTTGTAACAATTAGTATACATTTAGGATTCTCCTAACAGAGCATCACAATAGCTCAAAATCTCTGTACATAGCCCATAAAGGGTGAGGTTAAGAGAAATGAACTCCAGGATATGGAAACAAGAGGCTTATCTTCAGGATTGTTGTGTTTAACGTACTATGTGAAACTATTTCTTTTTTCTTTGCCCCTTAAGATTTATCTCATGTTACTGTATCAGACTTTGGTACTTGGTGTATTGTATATATGTTTATTTGTGTATTTGAAAAGGGAAAGGTAAGGGAAAAACAATATGAGTGGGAGGGCTGGGGGAAAGGAAAGTGGGAGAAAACATGGGGAGGGGTAACAAGGTTTAAGAAGTAATGTACCCACTACCTGATGAATGTAACTGCAACCTCTCTGTACATCACCCCAACAATAAAATAAAAAGTAAAAATTAAGAAGAGTAAGATTTGAGGGTTCCAGAAAGAATTTTCCCAAGAATGGAGGTTTAGCACAGATAATATCCTCCAACTTCAACATCTTATATAATTATAATTTTATATCTACCTATATTGCTCCCTATTACCTGTCAATTTCAATGCTTTTTAAATTCTTTCTGTGCTTCTGCTGGTGCTCCATTTTTGGTTTTTGGCTAATGATCAGAGTCTCAGGGAGACAGGTGCTTGTGGCACAAGCCAGATCTCAATGCTTGCAAAAGAAACACAAAATGCAAATTTTATTAAATATACAGCTATATCTTTTTTCTAAGATCAAACTCTTTATTCCTAGTGCTATTACACTTAAAAAAATTTTTTTTAATTCTGAGTACCAGTGGCTGACACCTATAATCCTAATCCTAGGTACTCAGAAGGAGAGATCAGGGAAATGCCATCATAGGCAAAAATTTCACAAGATTCCATCACTAAATAATAAACTGGGTGTGGTGCTGCATATTTGTTAACCCAGCTATATCAGAATTATAAATACAAGCATCACAGTCTTAGCCAGGCCAGGCAAAAAGCAAGCCTCTGTCAAAAAAAAAATCACAGCATCAGTGGCTCATGCCTATAATCCTAGCTACTCAGGAAGCTGAGATATAATGAGTATGGAACCTGTCCAGAGGGGAGAGTTCACAACACATTCATTTTCAATAAACTATCAGAAAAAAATCCAAGATAGAGCTGTGGTTCAGGTGGTGGAGCACTAGCCTGAAGCAAAAAGCAGCTCAGGAGCAGTGTCCAAGCCTTAGGTTCTAGTCCCCAGACCAGTACAAAAAAATCAGAGCATGTAAAGGGCTGGAGGCATGGTTCAAGTAGAGTATCTGCCTGGCAATCATGAAACTCTGAGTTCTAATTCAAGTATTTCCAGTTTCTTTTCTTTTTGTCATTCATGGAGCTTGATCTCAGGGCCTGGAAACTATCCCTGAGCTTTTTTTTTTTTTCTCTCAAAGCTAACTAGCACGTTACCACTTTGAACCACAGCCCCATTTCTTAGTGTTTTTTTTAAAATATAAATTAATAAAGATTTTATTCGGTCTTTAGAAGACTTTTTAATCATTTCTTCAATGTAATCTTTTTTGTTAAGTCTGTTGTTATTCTAGATAACTCATATTTCACACATTGTAGCTTAGATTGGTTCCTATAATGATCAGAGCACCTAGTGCTGAGCTGGCAATAGGTGGGCAGGAGCTGGGGCTGCCTCCTGCTGCTTGTCCTATCCCCAGGACCCAGCACATGACAGGCACTCAATAAATGCTTGCCAAGTGGCAGAGATTTAGATAAAGGCACAGATGGGTGCTACTTTGAAAAACTCTAGGCAAAATAAAGTATTGATTATCTGTGTCCTAACAATTTTAGAAGTTGTGTTTTATGCAACATTGAAGACAGTGACCCTCATATACTGAGAACATCTTTGGTATCCCTGTGTTTTTGTGTGAGTAAATGTAAGTGCACATGTGTGTGCATCAGTACCAGGTCTTGAACTCACAGTCTTGTACTTTTGCTTACGTTTCTTGCTTGGTTCTAGTACTCTAAAACTTGAGCCATGCATCCAGTTGGGCATTTTGCTGGTTAAATGAAGATGGAGTCTCAGACTTTTCTGTGTGGTCTGGCCTTGAACTCCAATCCTCTTTATCACAGCCTCCTGAATAATTAGGATTACAGGCATGAGCCATAGGTGCCTGGCTCTAATGTTCTTTCCATTTTACTCATGTCAGGTAACAGGAGACTATGAGAAGCAGGAGCTAAAAGCCCCGAGAACAGAAACAGGAGGTCCTGACAAGTAAGACACACTTGCAGGGCAGGTGGGAACATACTTCCTGTGATCTATCCTTAAACTGTTTTAAATCTTTAAGGTGAGTTAAGTATTTTTTAATATCAGTTGTTTTTTCCCCCTCAGGTATGTCAGAGTAATGGAAAGCTAACCCATAAATGAACAGAATAAAACAGTAGAGATCCCAAAACAGAATCCCATATATTTAGTCATTTAATATATGAAATAGAAAAGGTCCCCAGGCAGTTGGTTAAGGAGTGACTGCATAATAAATAGTAATGGGACAACAGGGATGAAAACTTAGGAATGCTATCTTCTATTGTACCTCAAATTGTAGGGCAAAACATTAAGGATATAAATCAGGTTAACTTCCTAAAAAGCCCTAGCATACAAAAGCCATAATGAAAATTTTGAATTTCTGACACAAACATAAACCTGAGGTCACCATAAACCCAGCTGAATAATAACCTTCGAGAAAGACTGGCAGCCTATAGCAGAGAAGAGAATTTGTGGACAAACAAATACAAGTAGAAAGTGCTCCTACAAACCAATAAAAATCACTGACAACAAGAACTCTAACAATGGGTACTAAAAGTGTAGTTTGTTTTATTCATGGGGTTATGTAAACTAAAGCACACTTCGTTAAATAGCTCACATCAATTTCTGGAACTGTTTAATATTTTTGAGTGAGACTTCTAAGCAAAAGCAAAGAGAAAAATAAATTTCTGTAAGATATGAGTAAAATGCTGCTGAATGTATTCCCTATGTTTAGATGCATGTCATCAACAGAAGAAACATACCAGTATACAATTTCTAGACAAAATAGTTCAGGATAGTTTACATTTTTATATAGTTCATTATTTTAAACTCTCTACAACAAGTATATATTTCTTGTCTTGTCAGCATGAGCCCTCTATATATGCCCATATGTACATATATAGATTACATATATTATGTATAGGCTCATGTATATATGTGCATGAAATAAAATAGATAGCTTTGTATAAACCAGGTGACCAATTACAAGTTTCTAAAGAAATCTAGTGTCCTTTGCCCTGCAGCTTTAGGCAGCTGAGGAGAACAAGAAGGGAAAAGTTGTTGGCTTAAGGAGAACCACAGGAGCATATGCTGAGAATAATGTAGGAAAAGGATGCTCATACTAGCTGTGATGGAGAGGAACTAGGGAACCCTTTCTTGTTAGCTATTTGCAACAGTGCCAAGATACCATTCTGATCCCAGTTAATGGGAACAGACCTTTGGAGTTGAGAGGCCGCTCTTCCTTTGCTAGCAGGTTCCCACTGCTCTGCCTTGCAGATGAGTGCTGACTCTGGCGTGGGAATGGGGAATAGGAAGGGAATCGCCTCATTATTCATCATGGCCCACCAGGTATTTATGAGGACCCCTGTGACATCGCTTGGAGCATGAGCAAAGGAGATTCCCAGCTCATCGGGAAGTAAATCCTTCATGTGTACTGCGAAATAGCATTTTGCTTAAAAATAAGAGGTCATTTGGAGTTCTTGTAAAATTCCAAGGACATTAGAAGGGTTATAAACATGGGTGGGGAGAATCAAGCTGTAATTTCATCAGGATTTTTTTGATGTCACAGTTCTTACCACTGATCTTTCTCATGATGCATAAAAGTAAGGGACCAACGAGTGACTTCCAAAGTAAGACACTTTTTTTGAGGCAGAGTGAGCCAGTTTCTCAATACCACTAAAAACAAAACAAGGCTGACACTTGTAATCTTAGATACTCAGAAGGCTAAGATCAGCATTTGGAGCCAGCTCAGACAGGACTCTCTATGACACTCTTCTTCCAAGAAGTAGAGCTTTGGCTCAAGTGGTAGCTTTCGGCAAACAAGCTAAAGGAGAGTCCCTACCCCTGGGTTCAAGCACAAAACAAAACCTCCCACAAAAGCAACAACAACAAACCCCAAGCTTTCCCTCAGTTTACAAGGGAAGAGAAGGGTAATTCAGTTAATAGTCTTGAGAATGGGGAGGAGGGTCGATTTACCTCCATCTTCCAACAGAGATCTCAGCTTGTGCTGTGTTTAATACTAAAAATGAGATGATAAAAAGGATTAGGTATCCAGAGAGATGAATATTAAAGTAGTTCCCTTGCTTGTAAGGACTGCCTGTGCTGTAATCAAACAGAACATATAAAGACAGATGTAAAAACTATGAAAATGTAGAACAGCTGCATTCAATACATACTATAGGGCTATTAATACACAGCCAAGAATAAAAGCCATTAAATTATCTCAATGGATGCTGAAAAATTTAGTAGATAATTTCATTGACAAAATGTATGTCCTGAAAATCAAAAGGTAACATAAGATATCCTTAAGTTACCATTTAAAAATGCCCACTATCATCATTATTATTAAATGTAATTCTGCATCATTTGCCAAGCAATGAGGCAGGTGAATAGATAAACAGAACAACAGAAAAGATCAAATCTTGCTGGGGCTTTGTGGCTCATGCCTGTAATTCCCAGTTATCCATTTGGCTGAGCTGAGTATCTAAGCTCAAAGCCAGCTCAGGTAGTAAAGTCCATGGGACTCTTATCTCCAACAGTAGGTCCAGCATGTGTAGGAAATGTGTTTTCAACCTATAATCAGTTTGTGAGTTAAGGATCTTCTGGAAGGCCCACTTCTGATCCACTTCCAACTTCACGCATAAGGGCAGTGTACCAAGAGGATAATTCTCCTTCCCTATTGCTGTCCTATTACCATGGATACACCATGGCGAGTAAAACACAGGGTTTATGGGTGAAGCCCTATTTTTCTGAAACAGTCAATCCCAGGTCCTCTTTTCCTTCCTTCTTCCAGAAAGGAACCTAAACCTGCAGTACTATTCTGCACTCAGGAGATAGGAGGCACTGGGGTGAAAGCTGGAATAAAGAAGAGGCTAGATGATCAAGGGTCTCTGGGGTGTTAGTGAGTCTGTCTGGACTTCACTGTGTAAAATTCTTTAAGGAACTCTTGGCCAGGTTATCTCTCATCTCTAGGCCAAATGAGATCCAATTGTTACTAGTGAAGATAATCTTGGAGAGTGAGAGATTCTTAACTTTACCAGAAATCCCAAATCCACTGAGGAAAACACTAATTTACTCCACAAATTTCATTAAAACCATAGATTTGCACCATAAATATTCCCCAAAGGCTCACATGCCATAAAGGCTGTCACCAGTCCAGAGTGCTTTTGGGAAGGGGTGGAACCTCTTTGAGATGGGCCTCGTAGAAGGAAGTAACATCATTGGGGGTGTAGTCCTGAAAGTAGATAATGGGGCCTTGGCCTCTTCCTGTCTCTCCTTATGTAGCTGCTTCGAAATGAGTGGTTTCTCTGCCATGACATTCAGCCCTGCCATAGGGCCCAAGTAGTAATACATCTTTCTTCTTTATACATTGAATTTCCCAGCTGTTTTGTCACAGCCATGGAAAGATAACTTTTTTCTTTTCTGATATGCCAGTACTAAGGCTTAGAATAGGGTCTTAAGGCCTTGCATTCTCATTCATATTTTGCTTAAGACTGCTGTTTTGCTATTTGAACCACTCCTCTACTTCTGGCTTTCTGTTATTTAATTGGGGATAAGAATTTCTTTGCTTTTTCTGACCAGCCTGGCTTCAAACCTCCATTCCCAGATCTCCGCCTTCTCAGTGGTTCATATGGTAGGTATTTGGCACACAGAAAACTGTGTTTTGTAATGTTCTTTTACAAACTTTTTGTAAAAATGTTTTTTTTTGTTTTTGCTCAAAAAGTTACAAAGAAATAAACATATACCATATTTCTCTGAAAAGACAGTAAAGAATGAGGAAACTATATCTGAGACAGATATATAAGGCAGATTGATAAACATGGTAGAATTCAAACACTAGGCACAATTTAGAAGAGGGCTCATCATGAACAAGTTCAGAGTGATGTCCTACTTTAATCCAGATTCCAAGACAGAAGAGTCAGATCCCATCTGTCAATAAGAGCAGCATCACAGCATTTGCTGGCACATTCTAAAACCACCTGTTAAAACTGCTGCACCAAGCAATTCCCCTGCAAGGAATTCCTCCTGCAGAAGTATGCAGACTTGGACAGCAAAGATATAGAGGGGTTTTGCCTGCCATTATTTACACAGTGGTTCTCAGTTTCCACTATGCCTCTGAATCATGTGGAGGTCTTGTTAAAAATCTGGATTCCTAGGTCCTACTCTGAGTTTTGGATTCAGGAGAACTTGCAAATGTTCCGTAGCTTTGTATTTTTGGGGTTTCAAGTAGTATTGGTTCTGTAGCTTGGGGAATGGACTTTGCACATCACTGATTTATAACGTGACAACCTCAAATTTTTTTACTGCACTGTTTTTCCAATCCAGGAAAAGAATCTGATCCAAACAATGGAGCAAAGAGAGGTCATTGGCATTGTTGCAACCTGGCAAGCATATTATGAGTTATTTCTGTGCTTCAGATCAAACATGGATCCTCAAAGGTGCTAGGCAAGCACTCTACCATAGTGCTATAGCAGCAGCTCCTGCTCAGTCACACTTCTGATGGGGAGAAAATTCTTCAGGTAACTAAACCCTAAGTTCAAACTTAGTCAGCTCGGCCCAGAATTATTCAGTAATATTAAATGAAATTTAAAATTTGAGGGTATTGGAAAAACTTAACGAGTACTACTCTGCTCCTCAACCTGCAAGCAAAGGTATATTCCTCATTGTTGGTAAGCCCCGCTATTATCCTCTACTAGTTCAGGCTCTGTAGCTCCCACAGAGACCATTATTAACTTGAAAGGTTTAGCAGTACTACAAGAAATAGCAAAGCAGCAGGTGTAGTGTTTGTGTGCGTGTGTGTGTGTGTATACTGCTGAAGGCTGAATCCAAGGCCACGTACATGTTAGGTGACTACTTGACCACTTGAGTCATACACGCAAGCCATTTTGTTAACAGCATCTTCAAAGTGGCTTCTAGCTAGAAGTTTGGATGCTCTCCTTTATTTCTTGTAACACTCGACCTTTACTCAACATAAAACTGTTCCTTGGCAAACATTTCCCAGCAAACATCTCAAAGACAAATTATCCCTACATCCATACGGGATATGCTACAGCACTAAGTGGTCCAGGGAGAAGACATTGTGCTAAACTTCTCAAAACATGAACAATACTCCTGCACTACTTTCTCTGAAGTCACTTCCTTGATTCAAAAATGTCCCCATTTTTCATTTAGTGATGTATAACCTCTTGCTTCATCCCAATTTGCTTTTCAGATGTATCAATCATGTTTTTCCATCAGAACTCCATGTTCTAGTCTTTTAGAGCTATCTTAGGTTTCTCCAAATACTTTGTTCACAGTTCACCCTTACACAGATATCATTTTCTCTCTCTGAAAGTCCCTGATGTCTGCTCGACAAGTGCACATGGCTGCTCCTATTCCTCCAGGTAGGAAGGGGCTGTCTCTGCAGCCATTTACATCTGTCCTGTAGGATAGCTCTGTGATGTCTGTGTCCTGTAACAGACAGAACATGATGGAGGATAGAGATACATCCTGCACACATTGCTCAGCCTGTGACTTGCCAGAGGCCCCGTGTCACAGCAAACTTGGTGATACATCTTGTAGCCTCTAAAAATGTCTTTTCCAAACCAGTCACTGAAACTCACTCATAATATGTACCCCGATAGAGATTCACAGTCTAGAGTTTTAACAACAGCTTTTCAATGACATATCATAAAGTGCATCTTACTTTCAGCTGAAGTCGGACCCTGGTCAAGAAGAATTTCCAGCAATTCTCCCTGGAGTCTTCCAAGCCCAGACCACGGACTTCATTGCGGATTCCAGAAACTATCTTGTCCATCTCCTCCTCACTAAAAAGATCTGAGATTTCTCCTGCCCCAAAAGAAGGAGTAGAATTGCACTAGAATCATTGCCATCAAAATTTTGGCATCAAAATTTTTGTAGCACTTGAAATGCTCTCTTAAGACAAAAGGTCAGATTGCATGATAAAGAACTGGACATGAGAAAGGCTATTTTTCTTTTGCATCACCACCGACAAGGCAGAGAACCCCTTGAGAGGGAGCAGTGATACACACCCACCACCCCTGGCATGAAGAAATAACATTGACTTCCCTATAGACCCCTCTGAGGCCCTGAAATCCTCAAGCAGACTTAGAAAGCAATATACTTCAAATTAGTTAAGTTTATAGGTTTCTCCCCAAAGACTGCCCCGGCAAACATCTCAAAGACAAATTATCTCTCTTTAAAGTTCACTGAAACTACAGATAATTTGTCACTGGGGAAGATCTTTCAAGAACTGGGTTGGTTTAATCACCTGATGCCAGCAAGTCATTAATCAGCACGAGGAAGCTCTCATGTAGAACGTGGGCATCTGTCAGCAGGAACACACAGGGCATGTTTTTGGCTCCTGTTCGGATGTACAAATGTGCGAGATCTACCTGTAGGGAAAAAGGTCATCATTCACCTTGTTGTAATGCCAACGTGATGTGGGGAGAAAGCGGTTCTGTGACCCTGGGCCTTTCTTCCCCATTGCCCATTCCAGGAGATGGCAGTCACATGGCACCTCCTGATGCCTGGTCATGGGCGCTCTGCAAGCTTAATGCAGTGAAAGGATGAAAGCGGGCCATGCCGAGGCTGCCACCTCGTCCTTCTCACAGGGAAATGCACCCATGGCAAGCAAAGCAGCCTGACAACTATGCATTTCTTTCCAAGTAGCTTTTGCTCTTTGGTCAATAAATGCAGGAACTGTTTCCTTTTTGGAAGGACTGGGGGCCAGTGCTTGCTAGGCAGGCACTCTTACTTGGGACTTATTCTTACTTGTGTTCTGTTTATTGTTTTTTTTTTTTCCAGATAGGTTCATTTTTCCTCCCCTTGGGGCTACACTTGGGCCATGATATGCCTCCTACAAAATGAGACAATGGGCGTGTACCACCATACTTGTCTTATTGATATGAAGTATTGCTAACTTTTTGGCCTGAACTCTCCTAAAACTGATGATCTCTGCTTCCCAAATAGCTGAGATTCCAGACACAAGTCATCCTACACAGACTACACTTGAAAATTTAAACTTGCTATGAACTCTAGGTTCTCTGTGTTGAAAGTACTATTCTGATTAAAAAGACCAAAATTTTAAACATGACAGTTTCTTAAATATGCTAGTTTCTTTGCATTTTACTTTCCTATTCTTGTCATCTATTTGCAACTGCAAAATAATTGTCTTCTTTTTAACCTTTGTCACATGAGTATATTAAGAATATTCAACATTGTGTTTCATTAATGCAGAGGACAATATAGTTAAGTTCTTATAGTCTATGAGCCAGGTTTATGCTATCAAACCTTTAACATGTATACAAACATATTAAGCTGCCAAAGGCAAATGACTCCTCTGGGGAACTTTCTCTTACCCCTAGCTGGGAGGTGTCCACTAATCGAAAGCTTGTACTCTGTCTGCCAGAGAGAGGGTCAGAAGTACACTGTACCCTCCAGAGCTACAGTTTTGGCCAACAGTGATTGAAAATATCGGGGGTGGGGGTGGGAAATGCGCCTGTAGAACACACGTAGATTTTTATCATTTCCTGAATATGGCAGCACGTCAACCACTGTATAGCACTCACATGGTAGTCACAATTTTCTTTGTGTGTGTATGAGTGAACTGATATTGGGCTTGAACTGAGAGCCTCATGCTGTCAGGATTTTCACGTGGGCTTTTCTGCCTTGGATAATCATGTAGCTCTCAGCTTCCTGACTAAAATTATAGGCATAAGCCACCATCACCTGACTAGATATCTTTTTTTTCCTGTCAGTCCTGAGGCTTGAACTCAGAGCCTGGACACTGTCTCTGAAAGTTTCTTTTGATCAAAGTTAGCACTTTACCACTTAAGCCACAATACCACTTCTGGCTTTTTCTCAGTAGTTTATTAAGAGATTAGAGTCTCAAGGACTTTTCTGCATGGGCTGGCTTTAAGCCTCAATTCTCAGCTCCTGGCCTCCTGAGTACCTAGGATTACAGGTTAGAACCACCAGCCCCTGGCTGATATTCTAATTTTTGTTCAAAGGAATGCCCTTTAACATTAGTGACATTCAGGTTCTATTGAATAAATATATCAGAAAGTTATAAAATAACAAAGTCCACCTATTTTATGTAAAAGTTTAAAGTGTACAGGAAAATGTGCATAAGTTGTATGTAAATAAGATGCCATTTTGTAGAAGGGCCTTGGAGCCACAAGGAGGGTTCTGCCCCAATCCTGCATGCAATATGGAGCAACTTCTCTGCCTGCCAGCTTTCCTCACCCGAAGATCCTGGACTCCGTAGGCTTCAGTCAGAGTGATCTGAAAGACCTCAAGGCCGCAGATGTGCGCTGCAAGCCTGGACAGGCTCTGCTTGCCACTGCCCCCCACTCCAATTAAAAGGGAATGACCCTGAGGAGTCCGGAGGATGCGGCTGACATGACACCTGGAGATAGAAAGGCAGGCATCACTACATAAAATCTCTAATATTAGGAAATGGCGATTACCCTCTTTTACTAAATTCCAGTTTTTATTGGAAACTTTAGCCTTTTTCCCCATCAGAAACTATCTACTTCTTTGTCCTTGAATTATTTGACTTGACAACTTTTCCAGGCTAGTAACTGTGTGTGTGTGTGTGTGTGTGTGTGTGTGTGTGTGTGCATGCGCACACATGTGGGCAAGTGCACATTTATACTATGGCCTGAACTCAGGGCCGTGTACTCCAACCTGGCTTTTCATTCTAGGCTGACACTCATCTACTTGAGCCATACCGCCACTTCCAGCACTTCTGCAAGTAAACTGGAGATAAACAATCTCTCAGATTTTCTGTCTAGGCTGACTCCAAACTGTAATTCTCATATCTCAACCTCCTGAATAGTTTTATGATGTATTACTGTACTTGAAAATATACATTCTCAAGGCCTAAGCTTCAAAGATTTTTGATGATCAAGAAAGGAACCAATTGTACATCAGTACCCAAATCCAAATCCATTTTGTTCCCAAAATCTTTGCTGTAGAAAGACTTTGACAGGAGATTTGTTCACAGACTAGCAGACATTTACATGTAGTTCACTTACATACATGAAATATTTGTCTCTTAATTAAACTCTTCCATCACAGCAAAGACTGCCATACCTAGACCACACTAATTTATTGAAACGTTTAGCATCTTGAAGTGAAATTTCTAGAGATTTTTTGATCTACAGTGTTCTAAAGATCCTGATACCATTGAAACATTTTTCAGTTGTGAGTAACTTGATTTTAACATTATTGACACATGGATTTGGAGAAAGTAGTCATAATTCTAAGTATTAAGAAAAAATATAACCAGGAGTGATAGCTCATGCCTGTAATTCTACCCACTCAGGAGGCTGAGATCAAAGGATTAAGGCTCAAATCCAGCCTGGGCACTAAAGTCAGTGAGACTCATCACCAGAAAATCACAAGTGTAACTGTGGCTCAAAAGGTAGGGCAGTAGCCTTGAGCTGAAGAGCTCAGGGACAATGTCCAGGCCCAGAGTTCAAGTCCCACCCCTCAATTTATATATATATGTGTGTGTGTATATATATATAAAAGCATATTAAATGCTCCAAATATAAAACCTGGATGCTAGTATGGTTGTTACAGGTTGCTATTTTGGAATCCAGGCCCAAATGATCCTAGATATTTGTTTTAAGAAGTGTTTTAGAAACAAATGAGGGTCACTTGTACTACAATCTCTACTTGGGATGATTTTCAAAAACCTCCAGTAACATACATTATTCTATTATTATTATTTTGGTATTAGGACTTGAACTCAGAGTCGTAGGCTCTCTTGATTGTCTATTTCACTCAAGGCTGGTGTACTACTACTTAAGCCACTCCTCCAGTTCCAGCTCTTTGCAGCCTAACTGGAGATAACAAACTCTTTGATTTGTCTGCCTAGCCTGGCTTTGAATTGTAATCCTTAGATTTCAGCTTCCTACATAGGTAGGATTGCAGGTGTAAGCCACTAGCACCTGGCTGAAGACACATTATTTTTTATTTCATTTATCCTATTAAATTTTACTTCGTATGGCCACGTGAAAAAAACACATTGGGAAAACTAACATGAAGGAAGACCTGGGCTCCAAAATCTAGGTTTTTATTTCCTTTTATTGAGGTCTTTACCTAACAAGATTTGCTAAGTGCCTGCATCCTCTTTAGGACACAAAGGGGCATGTCCTTCAATCATCTCTAACGATGAGTAAACAAGCTTCTAGCTCACATTCCCTGACCTGTTTGGTCAAGGGAATCCCAGACTAAAGGACTGCATGGAAAAAACCTTTCCTCATGCCTGCTTCACCTGAGCCATGACCCATGCATGTTATCAGTATGTAATAATAACAACTCAGTGCTAATAACACAGTAAAATATTCTAGCTAAAATCTCCTCTCTGCACAAGCAGGGCTTTACTGCAAAGGAATCAAATACACCATCATTACTTAGCAAGCTTTCAGCAGATGAGCAGGGGAGGGCTCTAAAGCTTTCCTTTTGAACTTCTTCGAAACATTTCAGAGCAATTTTTCTTTTTTTTATTAACTTTTATTTTTCCCTTCTTTTTATTTTATTGATTCCTTTTCCCCTTCCTTCCTTCTCTCTTTCTCTCTCTCTCCCTCTCTCTCTTTCTGATTCTGTACCCATCCTGGGGCTTGAACTCAGAGCCTGAGTACTGTCTCTGAGCTTTCTTTTGTTCAAGGTTAGTGCTCTACTTTGAACCAAACTTTCACTTCTGTTTTTTTGGTGGCTAAGCAGCAATTAAGAGTCTCAGAGACTTTCCTGCCCAAGCTAGTGTTGAACCATATCTTTAGATCTTAGCCTCCTAAGTAGCTAGGATTACAGGTGTGAGCCATCATTGCCCATTATCATTAACTAGAGAGCTGATGCCAATGTGAACTATGAGAGTTGTGCTGGATGCAATGATTTAATTGGCTTTGAGCACAGTAGCATTACTGTTTCTATGTAAGTCATACCAAATCCACCCAATCATTTCTCATGGCCCAACTCCTTACCATCTCACAGAGGAGTACTTGAATAAGCAGGATCATTCTTACTTCTCCATTCATATTGTATGTTAGGTCTGAATGGAAGAAATGTCTTCTTCCCTTGGCTCTCCCCCTCTGCACCCTCGAGATCCTTGCCCAGCACCTGTAACCCTGGCAACTGGCATGCCTGGGGGCAGTGGAAGGTCCCCCAGTCTGAGGTATTTCCCCATCCTCTGAGATCACATCCACTTCTGCTGTGGTTATACCCTTCCCCCTATATAACCTCTCACTTCCCGCCATAAGCTCTCTTGTTCTGCTCGACTCCATCTTCTTTTTCCTCACGCAATAAACCCTCTCCTCCTGAACTGCCTGGAGTTTCCTTTCAGCAGACCTTTCAGTATCCTGCTCTCCCTGCGTTTTCTCTGGGCTGAAACCTCATGACCCTTTCCTCTGTTTCTAGAATGTTCCTGAAAGTATCCCAGGAAATCTGCCTTCCACATGCAGTATCTTTCTTCCTGATAGTTCCATCACTGTTGCTTATCATTCTCATCTTCGCTTAAGCATCATCTCTTCTTAAGGAGAGCCAGTACCTCTTTAGAAATCCGAATACAGGTTTAACATCCTTTATTCAGAATTCTGCAATTTCAAATACTTGAAATCCAGAATTCTGAGAAAATGATACATCTGACTATTTAAGACATAAATACAGTCAGAAAGAAATACACTGAACATGTTACATATAACTGCCTTCAAATTATGGACAAATGAGAAGTGATGGTTGTTGTGATTAGATTTGGTTCACTTTCTCCAAATATTTCACTATGTCTATGTTTATATTCCAAATCCCCCCCAAAACTCCTAAATCTTCAATACTTTGTAATTCATAGAATCACCTACTTTATTTCTCAGCCTGACGTACCACTTTTTTTTTAAAAAATATTTTTCTTGCCAGTTTATTCATGTACCTTTAGCCCTAACCTGTAAACTCTATCAGAGAAAGGATGAGAGGTGGTGCTCATGGTTTCAGCATCAGCACCAGGGACAAAGTGTTCCAAGAAAGATGTGGTGGCATGTAACACATACCCTGCATGAGGGATCTGGGGGGAGCAGAGTCCTTGTGAGTCATGCTGAACCCCAGGAGAGTCAGCTTTCTTTCATTTTTCTGCCAAGAAAACATGCCCTTCTTTTTTATGTTCTAATTTGCCCACGTACTGAAGAAACTGGCTGTGTTTCTCTCTGGCATACAGTAGGTACTCCATAAAACCTGATTAATCTCTGAAAACCATTTTCAGTCTTGATTCTCCCCTTATGAACCATGTGATTTTGAATAAATTGCTTGTATTTCCCTTTCTTGCTATTCTTATCTACTGGGACTGTGATGGAATGAAATGAAATGCAATCTAAGGTGCATGTAATGGTACTTCAGAAGCGGGCCTGTAAGGAAGAAACATCCTAGTGATGCCACATCATAGTGATATGTAGGTTTCAGTGTGCTATGACAAACAATAGGTAAGAATGGCTCAAGTCACTATAATCAACCAGAGAATAATCATGTACTGTTAGTCATCTTGTTTTGGGGAAAAAATATCCTGATTCAACTCACACGTGCTGCATGGCATCTTCAAATAAGACCAGGTGCATGGCAGCATTTAACTCATTGTAGTTATCCAATGTTTCTGTAAGAATCGTCCTCAGCACATCCCAATCCTTCACTGGCATGTAACACATGCGGTCCCTGTTGTTAGCATAGTGGCAATAAATGAGGGGCTGTTGAAGCAGTGCTTGGCAGTTGATCTCCTACAGGACAAGGGAGAGAAGTGGTCAGACACAGTCAGGAAGACCAACCAATCGATCCTTGAGCATATAGCTGGAGAGAATGTCCCCAGTTCATCCCCTACATTCTTAGATGTTGGCTCTTCCCAAAAGGAACCACTTATCCACTGCCATCTCTAGCCTCATCTCCAAGGCCAACTGGTGCCAGACCAAGTGGTGACACTGACACTAAGTGGTGACACTTACTTCAAAATATTTACACGCAGTTTCCAGCAATTTTTTCTGGAACAAGTCACCATCTTTTCTATCTACCAATTTGTCTCCATAAACACGGCAACATTCATGAAGCCACAGGTGCACTAAGTCACTCGGACCTTTTAAACACTCAGGAGATGCAAACAGAATCCCCTGTAAGGCAAGAATAAGAATTCAAATTATGATGACATTCGCAATCAATTTCTCTTTAATACCCAACGCTGAGACTAAAAAGGAGTGTGTGTGTGTGTGTGTGTGTGTACACATGTGTGTAAAAGTAGCTTTACCTTCTGATAGTCTACCATTATAAAAACTCAGCTTTTAAACAACACTTCATTAAGCACAGTCTTTCTGGAAGGTGCTACAAATAGAGACATGAAAGGAAATGGGCCATGTTATTAACAAGCTATTGTCTAATGCTATGGTTTTGTGGCAGATGTTGGAATGATCCTAAGAAAAGTTGTACAGACACAAATATGTCCTGGGAAGCTTTCCTACTTATCTCCCTGACCGAGAGACAATAAGAAATAACCTTCCAATTATATTGACAGTACATGGTAATCACTTAGTACCCATTTTAAGGAGTTCCAGACTTAGAATTCTCTTATAACTTAGTAATAAATACTGACCATCTTGCCTGCTATTGTTTGGGTCTGGAATGTTCCCCCAATGTCAACACAGTGAAGGTTGTGTTACCAGGTAGTACTATGAAGGAGGCAGTGCTATCTTTAAGATATGGGGTCTAGTGGGAGGACTTTAGGTTCCACTGGGGGAGTGCCTTTGAAAGGACCTGACTCCTTTTCTCTTTCTTCCTCTCTCTCATATTCACTCATTTATTTATTTATTTATTTATTTATTTATTTATTTATTTATTGCCAGTCCTGTCTTGAACTCAGGGCCTGAGCACTGTCCTTGGGCTTTCTCAAACTAGAGCTCTACCATGTAAGCCACAGCACTACTTCTGGCTTTTTCCAAGTAATTGAACCTGGTCTTTGTAAATGCTAAGCAAGCACTCTACTACTAGGTCAAACTCCCAGCCCCCTTGTTCTCTCTTTTAATCTTCTCTCTTTCTCCCCCCTCCCTCCACACACCCACCTACCAAAACATGAGGTGAACAGTTTGGTCTACCATGCACCTCTGTCAAGCACAATGTGCTACCGCAGGCCAAAGCAATAGAGTCCATTAGTCACAGACTAAAACCTCCAAAACCAGAAACCAATCTTTCTGCTTCAAACGTGACCATCTCAGGAATTCCTTACAGTAACAGCAAGGTGACAAACATGCCAGGTAAGCAAGGCAAGGCAATTTTCAGAATCAAACCAAAATTTTTCTGTTTTCTTCTATTATGTGCATAAAATCACACACAAATGCTTTATGCAAAGCATGACCAATTGCTTGTCTTATTTGGCACCCAATACAAAAAGCACCCACTCCATCTACTGGGCAAAATTTCTTTTTTCTCCTTTCTTCCTTCCTTCCTTCTTTTCCTTCCTTCCTTGTATTTCCTTCTGTTTCTTTCTTCTTGTTGTTGATGTGGGGCTTGAACGCTGGGTCCGGCACTGTCCCTGAGCTCTTTAGCTCAAGGCTAATGCTCTACCACTTGAGCTACAGCACCACTTTGGATTTTCTGGTGGTTAACTAGACATAAGAGTCTCATGGACTTTCGTCCATTATGGCCCTTAACCATAATCCTCAGATCTCAGCCTCCTGAGTAGCTAGGACTACAGGCATAAGCCACCAGTGCCTGGCCCAAATTTCTTCATTTGCTTCTATTCCTCCTATGGTTCACATGCCTCTGGATTTCATGTACTAAAACTTCATCTTCACTGTAGTATATGTTACTAACAGGTGGAACTATTTGGAAATAATCAAGTCAAGAGGGCACGAGTGATCTCATACAGGAAACTCTAGTGTTTGGTTCTTGTGCCCTTCCATTGCTTTTGCCTTTGGAAAGAAATAAAAAAGTTATTTACTTCAGAGTATAAAATAAAACACAAAAACAACTGCTAAATTCTATACATGAATAGCATTAACATTTGCCGTAATGACTCCTTTACTTGAGAAGCATTTCATAGAGCAGAGCAGTGAAGGTACCTGGAAGACACTTGACAGGTCTCTCAGGTTAAAGATGTAGTGGAATTTAATGGCAGTTGGTAAGAAGTTCTTTGTCATCATCTGATGGATCGCTATTGTTGCCTGGACCAAAGAGGGGCCACTTTTGAGAACTGATGGACCAAACACTTGCTGCTGCAAATGGAAGCTATAGATGTGGCTGTAGATGGTGGTTAGTGCATCCACGGAGGGAAAGTTGAATGCAAACACTGTGAAATGTCTCTGAAAAAACAAGCAAAGGAAGTAAGCAAATAGGAATACCAGAACATTGCAAAATGTGGCTCCTCCCAGTATCCGGCCCCATAGCCATGGAACTTTGAAGCACTTTTTCACTTTGACCAAGGCTTGTCCAAGTGACATGACTGAGGTGTGGAAGGTGACTCTGTAGTCACCATCAGTCCTGCATGTCTGCACCTGTTTTCTTAAGCCCCTGGACTTTCTAGGCACTCTGAAAGGTTTATCAAGGTAGAGATTCACAAAAAGCACAGCTGGTCCATCTCTGCAGTCAATACCATGCTAGATTAGCTAACAGTCAACCCACAGACATTCAATCTGGGACCCAAGATGTATAGTCATATAGCTCATCCCAACTGATTTTAGACAGGGAGAAGGCAACTGCTGGGTGCTGCTGCCTCTGGTGGGTTGGAGGTGGGCGGGCAGGTTGGTGTCACACTATTCTAAAACTATACACAGGAAAACATTATGTCTATATGTTTATAACAGCTTTGTGCCTTACTGCCAAAATTCAAAAGCAACCAGGCTGGTTTCAGTAGGGGAATGAATACACTATATGTGTTCAATGAATCAGTTCCTATGATTTAGAGAAATGATCTGGCAGGTGGCAGTATTAGCATGCATGTACGTTCATGCATATTCACGTGCACACATACATACACTAAGAAATGATCAAGCCATTTAGTGAGATGTCAAGCCAAGTGGAAGAAGCCATCTAAAACAGTATTTGTACCACATGATTCTAATGATATAACATTCAAATAGTTATGGCAAGATTATGGAGACAGTAAAAAGTTTATTGCTTAATAAACTAATGTCCAGAATACAGAAAGGTCCTCAAATTTAACAATACAATCTTGATTCAAAAATGGGCAGGAGGCTGCAACAGACATTTCTCCAAAGAAGATGGAGAGCAAGCACATTCTTACCTCAGTATACACACACATGATTACCTCAGCAATTATAACTAATGTGAGACTCTACCAAATGAAATAATGTTGGTGGGGTGGGGAGATGAGAGACTAAAAGGAGCACTTTCAGTTAATTTTGCTCACAACTCAAATTTACTCAGAAATTAATTATGAGTAAGAAACAAAAGCTTATATGCCAATCTAAATGTCCAGTGGAAATCTTACTTTGGACTCTGAAGCATTAAGAAACAAGAGATAGCATGTCAAGAGTGGCATCTGAGGGGTCTGGCAGAGTGCAGAGCTGCAGGCCCTACCTGCAGCCTCGGGTTGATTGTGAAGCTGCCCACCATGGGATTCATGCAGGCCACATACTGACAGTTGTGGATCTCTTTAAGCACCACCTTCTGTCTATCATACCTGAAGGACAGAAAAGAGCAAGTTCAATTCCAAAACTAAGACACAAAAACAATGCAACCTGCAAGTTCATAAACAATTCCATCATCAATTATGGTCTGACCTTGAGGTTAAACTTGTCAATCATATTTGTGGGTGGGGAGGCATCAGAAATCTGAAGGTGACAGAGCTCCCAAGATGCCAGGATCAAGTTCTGAAGCTCAATCAATAGAAACTACTACTGGCTCATTGATTCTCCAATGGAAGAGAGAATGAAATTCTCTTTCTGAATACAAAAGTCTTGTACCCACAATAAGACTCAGTGGGTGGAGCCTGTCCTGTGTTTGAAGTCACGGACTAGAAAGTTCAATACAATCAAATGCTTACATTCTCCACAAGGCTAAGCTTTGTATGAGCAATTTATTGAGAGTTCATTCTTCTTTAAAAAAAAAAAGGACATATTTTCGGGATAGTTATGTTTCTTTCTCTCTAGGTTACTTTCCTACCAAATCTCTGAAGTACATAATGCAATCCAAAATGAATACAAAGTAAATCCCAAGGTACTACAGGAAATGTTCATCTATTATCGTAATCAGATTGGAGGAGAGAAATAGAGGGAATTGCCTACCAGTGTCCGTAATCAATGTGCTGTCGAATCAGAGTGTGAGGCTGGGCAGTCCCGTAGGAGTCCACTTCAGGCATGTTCATGTCATCAATGAAATAAATCAGTTTTTTCTTCCCTGCTGGACCATAGTTGCGACCAGCTTTTTTCTCTAGAGGTTTCTCAAGGATTCCTGAAATAAATATACATTCTGTCTACACATGACTAGCAGAATGTAATATCTCTGTCTTTAAATTCCTTTCCTCTTGATTCATTTGTCCCCTGGTATCAAATATCACTTGTCAGCTCATCAAATATGTTCTACACTTTTCCTCTCTCCAACGTGTGCTTAAGCTGACCCCTCTATCCTAAAGCTAGCTTGTACTCACACCACCTCAGCAAGTGTTCAAAAGCATGTGGACAACTTGAGCTCTTTCTAGTTCTCATTTTAATAAGCTATCTCTAAATCTTGTTGATAACTACAACCCTGCTGCAAATGAGCTAGGTCCATTCATATCATAGCTACATCATTTCTTCAGCTGCCGAATCATAGCCTAATTCTTCATTTACAAGTCTTAAGAGGATTCTTTCTTTCATGTCTATGAATGACTACCACCATAGCAAAAACATATGCCCAGCACATGGTCTGATGAACATAGTATTTGCTAAAGAAATGAGTTAAATAGTGCTGTCTTTGCTTCTAGATACTTCACACATAAAGATACATTGTTTAAAAATTCCAGAAAGTCACTGTTGGCTGAGTTGATATGAACATGTAAGAAAGTTTAGTATTATTCTTCACTGATACAGGTAAGAAAATCACACACATACACACACACACACACACACACACAGAGCACACACTCCCTCTTGCAGGAACCTATATTCAGAGAAATTCAACAGTTTCAATAAGCAACCAAGACTAGAGTTTTACTGTCTTCCTTTCAGTCTAACCCTGTGGCTGCCAACATCAGCTTTCACATAGTTCCCCTCTGCATCCCAGGCCACTTCCACATACCTCCTGACTGTGAGAAAGCCCCAGACCTTGTGCTTCTATTGAGGATATTGACATTTATTCAACTATTTTATACTTATTCTTAAATACTATTTTTGAGATTTAATTAATTTTTGTTCTGTTATTAACCTCAATACAGATTTAATGTATTTGTTCTAAGTCAGTCCTTTCATTCAGTTTTACCTGCACAGTGTTTGGCTTCATGAAATCAAGTAAAAGTAACCAAGTGATTTGGAGGTAACATAATATAGAGGATGGAAGCCAGAACTGGTGGCTCATGCCTGTAATCCTAGCTACTCAGGAAGTGGAGATCTGCAGATTGTAGTTCAAAACCATCATGGGCATGGAAATCTATGTCTCTTATCTCTGATTAACTACAAAAGAAGCCGTAAGTAGAGCTGTAGCTCAAGTGGTAGAGTGCTACCCTTGAGAAAAAACAAACAAACTCAATGCCCAAGCCTTGAATTCAAGCCGTTTTAAAGAGTAATAATCAAAGTACCATCATATATAAAATAAAAATCTAAATTCACAGTAACAATGAAAAAGTCTGTTTACCCAGAATAACAAGAAGTAAAAATCCAGCTAAGAACTGAGCAAGCTGTGGATAATGTAGGAGAAGCAGTGTTCTCTGGGCTGTATGCTGGCTCCAGCCTTAGCATCTGCTGCTCTCCTTTCTGGTCTGGGAATGGACATGTGCTTACCCTGCAAGGCCGCGGATGTGGTGTAGTAGTTGAAAGGTACCCACGACACTATATAATCTGCAGAGAGACTGGCAAGCGTGTCACGCACAAATGCTGTTTTCCCAACTCCTGCATTTCCTACTAGCATGAGAGGTTTTCCTTTCTTAAGCAATAACTCGGTGAAGTACCTAACACGAGTTGTCTCTGCTGTGTGAACCAGAACAGTCTGAGGGAGGAAAAAAAAAAAAAAAAACAATGTGTGTAGGAAAGACACAAAGACACACACAGACACACAGACACACACACAAATTTCACATGGTCACTTGAAAATTGAGATCCGAAGAGCTTTCAGCCCGATTTAACATCCAGGAAGATAGAATCCACTTGATTCTGAATTCAGACAACACAGCCTCAGGGACCAATGGAGGCATCCCAGTGCCATAGCCAAAGGAAGACAACTACTTCATGTACCCCACCACCACCCTGTCCTCAACCTGTTCTTAGACACCAAGGAACACAGTGGCATGCAACCAGGTGTCCTTCACTCTTAAGCAGCTGACTGAACACCTGAAACATCATGCCACATGTGAAGTGAATGAGATTTGGAGCAATGCCTTGGCCCAGGGAAATGAAATCCATGCTAGAGTGGAAACAGACCCGTTTAAGGGACAACAGTGACTTTGCAGTGGAGTGTTCACAAATTGAAGACATATTTGGAACTCCATATGCACTGCCTTGAAGTTCAAGGCAAAACTAACCAAGTCGCAGCAAAAGCAGGAGACCCTATCTGAAAAAATAAACAAAAGCAAAAAGGGCTGGCTACACCTTTTAGCAAAAACTCTACACAATCTAAAGCTTACATCTTATACTTTGAAAATTGGCTACTTATTTTTTCATATTGAGTACTATTTCACAAGGGATTTGAAATAGTTTAGAGAATAAAATGAACATGGATAAATAAAATTTAGACTCAAGGAACACAGATTAAAATCTAAGATGAAGACAGAGGATAATAGATGAAGACAGAAAATCAAATTTTACTCAATGATTACTATAGTAGACAGTTAACATTTGGGTGTATTTCCTTTTTTTTTTTTGCCAGTCTTGGGGCTTGAACTCGGTGCCTGAGCACTGTACTTGGGCTTTCTCAAGGCTGGCACCCTACCACTTGAGCCACAGAACCACTTCTCGCTTTTTCTATGTGTGTGGTACACCAAGGAATTGAATCCAGGTCTCTGTGAATGCTAGGCAAGCACTCTACCAGTAGGCCAAACTCCCAGTCCTTTGGTGTATTTCTTGGTGATCAAACTTAAAGGGGATTGGGGAACCACTTTTAGGATCCTACTGTTCCATAAGCAGTACAAACAAGCGAATAGCATTCTTCCCAAGCTGATTATTGTATGCTGAACAGAACTGTCTTTTTTTTCTAGTTCCAGGACTTGAACTCAGGGCTTGGGCACTATATTTGAGCCACAGCACCATTTCCAGCTTTGTCTGTGTATGTGGTACTGAGGAATTGAATCCAGGGCTATGTGCATGCTAGGAAAGCATGCTACCACACTCTCAGCCCTCAGCTGAGTATTTTATGGATCACTACAATTTTTGTCGTATTAACACTTATCTGAAAGTTGCCTTTGAACTCAGTGATATTGCAGGCCTCCTGAAAGGCAGACTGTTCTGTGCCACACAAAATAGTCCTAGTCCAGATTCTCTTCAATTTTTATTTTTTCTTGTGCCGGTGCTTAAATTCAAGGTTTTACTTTCTCATTTGACTTGTCTGCGTACTAGTGCTCCATTTGAACCACAACTCCAGCCTGGCTTTTTGCCAGGTCATTTTGGAGACACAGAGTTAGACTTTTCTGCTTCAGCAGACTTTGAGCCACAGTTTAATTTTTTATTCTTTATTTATTTAGTCTGTTACTCAGCTTTTGTGCACAAGGCAAGTGGTTCTACCACTCTGAGTCATAGCTCCACTTCTGGTTTTCTGGTAGTTAATTGGAGATAAGACTCTCAGACTTTCATAGCTGGGCTGACTTTGAACCACAATCCTCAGGTATCAGCCTCCTGAGTCACTATCACTGCTATTATGGACACACAAGGCACAGGATAAGGTGATCTTCTCCTCAGTTCCAGAGAATTAACACATATCTATGATCTCAGTGTGCCAGGACTGCCTCAGAGCCAGGAGGGCTAGATGGGGCCATAGGGGTGTAGTTGCCACATCAGGTTCAAGGGGCAACACTGCCACCTGAGTGGGCCCAGAGAACAACACGAAGCCAAAGAGGATTATTCTCATATAGGAACAATGTAATTGATTTTCTCTACCAGACTTTGAAATTCGAGGTCCTGTGGGTACTTTTTGCTTTCTCCTGTTTAGAATAAAATGTCTATCCTATCGCTGTACCCTACTACATTTTTTGCAAGAAATAACTTCTCTGATTTTAAGGTTGGGAAATAATTTTGTCTCAGTGCAAATTGTGTATCAAGTGGTACCAAAACTTGCATTCTAAGATATTAGATATATTGATTTAGAACTTGGAGTTGATGCTACAATGGGGTAAGACTTTTGGCCCGCAGGACAAGTAAATGGCTTTTTCAGGCTAGAAGGACATAGGATTCAGAAAGTCTAGAGGGCAGCATGTATATGAGCTGAGTTTTGTCTTTTCTAAAATTTCTATGCTGAAGCCTTAACTCTTAGTGCTCTGGTGTGTGAATTTGGAAACAGGGCCTTTAAGAGATGCACAAGTTAAAATGAGGCCACTAGGATTGGACCTAATTCAATGTAACTGATGGCCTTGTGAGAAGAGAAAATTGGGGCACAGGAGGAAGTAGTATCCAAGGAGTCACACACAGAGAAAACCATGTGGAACACAGTGAGAGGTAAGCTAAGAAGGCAGGCCTTAGGACACATGATGCTTGCAGACTTACAGCCCCCAGACCTATGACAGAACATCTTTCTACTGCTTCAGCCACTCCGTGAATCATACCTTGTCATAGTAATTCTAACAAACTAACATAAGCAGAGGAGACAGATTTGAAAACATCAACACACTTAGGGAAAAAGGTGAAGACTCGAGTCAGGCCAAGAACACCAAGGCGTTGATAAATGCCAGCAGCTAAGAGGGAGAGTCTCACAGCCCTCAGAATGAACCCAACCCCTTTAACACTTTGAACTTGGACTTCTAGACTCATGGTAAGTAAATACCTGTTTGTGGTATCCAATTTGAGCTTCTAGACTCAACCTATGGAAATAAATACTGTGGGTTTTCTCTTATTTGATGCTGTCTGGTTGCTGATACAGAAGAAATTATCTACACTGTTCACATAATTCTATTTAAAGTAAGTTCAAAATCAATCAAGATGATTTTAATAGCTGGTGGGTCATGCCAGTAGTCCTACTCACAAAGTTGAGATTTGGTGGATTTAGACCACAGCTGTCCATAGCTAGCAAAAGGCCAAGCTTGAGGCATGACTTAAGTGGTAGGGTGCCAGGCATGCACAAGTAAGTCAGATGAGAGCTTGAGGTCTTGACTTCAAGCTATGATATGGGCAAAAAATGTTTTTCGGAATGAAATATAATAGGAAATAAGGCTATGGTGGAATAAGATGATAAAGAATAATTCACTCTAGAAAAAGGTGGTTTATGCCTGTAATCCTAGCTATTCAGAAGGCTGAGATCTGAGGATCGAGGTTCAAAGCCAGCCTGGGCACTAAAGTCAGAGAGACTCTTATCTCCAATTAATCTCTAGAAAACAGGAAGTGGGGCTGTGGCTCCAGGGGTAGCCTTAAGCTGAAGAGCTCAGGGACAGTGCTCAGACCCAGAGTTCAAGTCCCATGACCCACAAAAAAAAAAAGCCAGCTCACTAAGAATTTTTGCTATATGTGAAACAGGTCAACACAAAGATTTCTCCGTCTGTTAAGAATGAAGGTAAAACTCTCTGAAAGAAAGGTTGAAATTGGCACAGTTCTATACACCTACCTGGAGAGGCGCATCTGCATCCATAGTGAACTGGGGAACTTTGTCAGCCCAAGGCAAGAATTTCTTGGTCTCATGGTCTAGATAGTAATCAAAGATGGTTCCCTGGGATGGAAACTTCACTGCTTTCATCTCTTTATGCCACCACCGACTGAAGTCAGCTTGACAACTGGAGAGCTAGAGACCAAGAGAAATGCTTACTTATACACTGAAAGTAATTATGAAATCTCCAAACCCTGCTTAACATGGTGCCTCCAAGGCGCAGAGCCAAATCACAAATAAAACCCCAGATTATGGAGGAACTCGTCAGACAGACAGATGGATAGATGGATGGTTATAGTGAGCAATCCTACCATATAGGATGATCTGTCACTGGCCTATGGCCATGCAGTACATGTATACAGAAACAATCACCTGGAACCAAGGTCAAGTTGAGTTTTTGATCACCCCTCAGGTTTTCAATTTAACGATGCCATGACACAAATTTCTGTACTAAGAAAGACAGGACAGTGGTTATCTATGCTGGTGTAGATTTTTAACCAAGGTTTGCACCAAATGGTGGAAACATGAGGAAAATAAGAAGGCTGGCAGTATTATTAACAAGCCTGGCAACATTATTCAACTTTAACACCATGCTTTATTCCAAGTTCATGGCCTCCTGGCCCTGTCTCTGTGTGTTCCAGTCCCTGTGTGTTCCAGTCCTGGGGCATAAACTCAGGGTCTGGGTGCTATCTCTAGGCTTTTGTTTTGCTGATGCTCTGTCACTTGAGCCACAGACCCAATTCTGGCTTTTTGGTGATTAATTAGAAGAGTCTCATAGATTTTACTGTTTGGATTGGTTTTTGAACCTCTATCCTCAGATCTCAGCCTCATGAGTAGCTAAGATTATAGGTATGAGCCACCAAAGTTTGGCCTCCTACAAATCATTATGGAAACATTCTAAATCCTATATCCCACACAGAGGTAGTGGTGGAGAATGGAAAGTGCTTGGCTTCCAGCAGGAAGAAGCCAAGACATCTGGCTGAAAAACCTAAAAAGACCAAATCTTGTCCTCAGAGAATGTACAGAGGCAGCACACAAGCTCTCTGGACTCTTACCTAATGAGAGTTCAAACCCCTTGTTGCTAGACTAGGATGTCAGAAAACAGAGAAAGAAAAGCAGCTTGTGAGTGTCAGTATTAATCTAAACCCATAGGACAGCCTGTCCCTGGCTATATTCAACTCATGGCTGGGCTTAGTGATTCCTACTTCCATAGGATACCTTGGCCAGCCTCTCCCACAGCCATAAGATGGCCTGGCCTAATCAATTTTGGTAAACTCTAGAACTGTGTGTATATATGTCTACTGCCAGACTTCAGTTCTCATTTTTCCCAACTCATGCTTTTACTTAGCTGTCCCCATGTCCTCAGATTGTGGCCCTCTCTAAGTGCTGGTCTAGGGTACTCCCAAGTAACGACAGGTGAACAGCTGCAGGTAGACCGGCAAATCAGCTATGACATGTTACCATTTATGGGCTCATGAGGTTGGGCTCATTTAAATTATTTTTAGATTGGTCACTGGAATATTTTATCACCGTTTAAAATCTGGCCTTAAGCCAAACCATAACAATGTGTTCTGACTAATTCAAAGACTATCAATCACCAGGCACCATTCTTCTTAAACAATATCCGTTAGTTCTACTTTACATCAAAACTGGTGGTGAATACAGGCACAACGTTCAATGCACAGATTTGAAAATGGAGCCATAACTTGAGGGGATGGACAGGGTTGGGAGAGATAGGGAGAATGATGAAAGGCTGACATTAATCAAGATGCACTGTACTTATTCAGACACACTGAACTGAAACTCCAATGCACAACTAAAGATAATTTTAAAAAACTTATAAAAGCTTAGCATTATCAATTATATACTAAAGAACATTTTTATCAAAAAGGTAAGTCACTACAAAGAAACTGGATGAGAACTAAAATTATGTATACTATATTATGTATATTATAGGGGCTGGGAGTTTGGCCTCATGGTAGGGTGCTTGCCTAAGATGCACCAAGACCTGGGTTCGATTCCTTGGTACCACATACATAGAAAAAAAGCCAGAAGTGGTGCTATTGCTCAAGTGGTAGAGCTCTAGCCTTGAGAAAGCCGAAGGACAATGCTCAGGCCCTGTGCCCAAGCCCAGGACTGGCAAAAATAAAATTAAAAGAAGAAATAAACCTATTATTAAAAACATGTGATCAAGTTTAACGATCAGGTCAATAAGAACAAAATATGTTCTCTCAAATATCCATTCTCACAGTAAAATAGACCACATTAAAATAAAACAGAGTGAAAATTGTTTTCAACGAAGTATCAGTGTTAATAAGAAGAAACATACTCTATCATTTCAACAGGGAAATACGCCCTATCATTCCAATAGGGAAAAAAATGCTTCACCTAAAAACTGTATCACCAAAATAATTTTGGTGACAAATTCCTGATTCCTCAATTCATTCAAAATAAAACATATTTGTTTCAGTAGAGAAGAAAACAGAGCCTCTGCCTCAGCAGTAATTGCCTGTGAGCAAGAGCCACAGGGTTGACCTTCTTTAACTGGACATTCAAAGCAGTGACCTTCAGATCCCGAAGCAGACAACTCAAGAAAGGGCCCAGCCTGTGACCTGTAAGAACTTGGTGTGTTTGAGACATTGGCCAGTGCCACCAGGGTAGGAGAGAAAAGGCAGGGTCAGGCCTAGATACTTGTAAATAACACGAAAATGTCTAATTGTAGCTTTTGTTTCCTTATCTTTATGTAGTTGAACAAAGGGGTTTCAATTCAACATTATCAATGGATGAGTACAATCTATCTTCATCAATATTGTCTCCTTCAGAAACCTACTTTGCTTCTATCTTTAAGGCAATAGGAGCCTGTCTGTATTTTAAACTGTGAGTAAATCATGTGACTCAATTTATATTTTAAGAAATCACTCTGATCTCTGTGTGGACAGTGAATCCTGGGGAAAATGGAAGCGACTTCAGAAGCTAAGTGAGAAATGATGGTTTTCAGGGAATGGGCAGATGCACTTTGCAGACTGTTTGCAATGGCCTGGGCAATTCATTTACAAGGTTCTGACCCATCAGTTTGACCCTGGCTCAGACACTGGTTAGCTATGGGGACTTTAGCAGGATAAGTCACTTACCTAAGCTTTTGCTCCCTATTTCTAAAAGAAGAGTAACTGTACCCATATAGGTTCTTATCGTTTGCGAAGATTGAATAATATGACCTTTGTAAGGCCCCAAGCACATCTCTGGAGAACTTGATGTGCTGACTTAAATGGCAATCTGCAGGCCATTTTTTGTCTTTTTCAAATCATGTTTCTAACCCCCCTGACAACAGATAACAATGAGTATTAATGCAGAAAGAGTGGAAGGGAGTGGAAGGTGGTTGGTTTTGCTCAGCTTAGGGAACCCAGGGCAGGGCTGCAGGGAGCAGGGAAGTGAAAGTTTAGGAAATTCCAGGGAGATGGGGGAGGAGTTACATCCAGAGGGGAACTGTCTCAGCTGTCCTCCTCTTTCCTGGTTTTTAGGCTTGCAAAAGATGCTCAAGAAGAGCCACAACATGATGTGGGTTGGAGATCTGACCCTGGCCTCTGTGGGGAAGAGCCTCACATACATATAAACCATACCTTCAGGACCAGCCCCAGCAGCTACCCACACTTGACTCTCCTTCCAAGCAGCAGCAGCAGCTGCTCTGAGGAGATTGTGTCCATCATGGGAAGATATTTGGCTTCTGACACAGGCTGAAATAAGATCCATAAGGCTATGAAGTGGCCACGTGTATTTATAGATATGAGTTATGATAACCTAGTGACCAGAGGCAGAACTAACCCACAGACCACATTAGCCACTAATTTAGGCTCCAGAGCAATGACCCAGCAGAAACACCAGCCACTCATGGCTGTGATGCCTTCTGAGGACATTCTGTTATTTATACCTGGAAAGGTATTAGAGGGTTGTGATCCCCGTGTAAAATACATACTCATCTGTTCTTAACATTAAGAAGGAAGCCTGGTGGGACACTATGGTGACAAGAGGTCACGTGGGGTGAAGCCTTTGGAGCTCAAAGGAGGGTGGGAACTTTGCTGCACTGTTCCTACCAGGGGAACAGTAGTGTCATCCACACAATGAGAATACTTGAGAAAAAGAATCATTATAGAAATTTCATGAGACAAATCTACAGCTCCAGGTGAATGGTAAGAACTGGACCCATTCTTTCCCTGTGTCTGTGTGTATGTATGCATTGAGTGTGAGTGTATATTGTTAGTGTGTACATACATGGATGTAGGTATGTGTGCATGTGTATTTATATACATGTGAGTGTGTATGAGTATGTATATACACATGTGAGATGTATGTGTAATTGAGCATGTGATTGTATATGCATATACGCATGTTTGAGTGTGTATAAGTGTATGAGAGTATATGACTGCGTATATATGTATATAAATGTGTATGTGAGTACATAATACATATGATGGATGTGTGTACAAACATGTGGGCAAGGTGAATGTGCATACGTATGTATGTGTGTTTCGGTGTATCTGAGCATATGCAAGCTTTTTCTCAAGTGTTTCCACCATACCCAAAGCCATGGAAATTCCCTGCAGACTGAAGGAGAGAGCCATGAAAAGTAGGGGTCCCACTAGGCACCAGTAGCTCACACCTATAATCCTAGCTACTGGAGGCTGAGATCTGAGGATCATGATTCAAAGCCTGTTCGTGAGACTCTTATCTACGGTTAGTCACAGAAAAGGCCAGTAAAGCTGTGGCTCAAGTGGTAGAGCACTTCCCCTGAGCAAAAGAAGCTCAAGAACTGTGCCCAGGCCCTAAGCTTAAGTCTGGGGACCAATAAGACAGAGAGAGACAGAGAGAGAGACAGAGACAGAGAGAGAGAGACAGAGAGAGAGAGACAGAGAGAGAGAGACAGAGAGAGAGAGACAGAGAGAGAGAGAGAGAGAGGAGTGCAAACAATGGCCCCACCTGGGTTGACTGGGGTCATGAATGCCCACTTGGGAACAGTCTGCGAGAAGACTTGAAGAGCAAGGGCAGGAGGCGAGGATAGACATTTGAAAGCTACACTGCTGCAGAGCAAAGCTCCAGCTCGCTAGTTCATGCATGGAAGCTCCACACCAGTGGACAGCACTGGAGATGGATGCTGGGGGATGACTGGATTTGGAAAAAGTTATGAAGGTGGACCATCAAGATGGATGGAGCACCATTATGAAGAAACCAGAGATAGGGTTGTTTTCCTCAGTACACGTGAGCAGTGAGGAAGAAGCCATGTGCAAGCCAAAAAGGCAGTTCTCACCAGAACCCACACTTGCTGGCCCCTCATCCTGGCCCTCCAGTCTCTGCATGATGAGAATCATTTCTATTGAAATCTTCTCAGCTAGGGCATCTGGAATCACTGCTTGAGCAGACTAAGACATTGTAAAAGCCTAGGACCTCTAAGATACTTTGCTCCTGAAGTAAAACTGCAGGGTTGTTGAGAGAACAGACTCAACAGCTACTTTGTAACTTATACCAGTGATGGAAATAATGACAATGGTAATGGGACATGCAGGTAAAAGCCTGTATAGGAGGGGATCGGTGGGAGGGAAGAGGGGAAATAGGGGAATACTGAATGGTATGGTAGTATTCTTCCATGTATATATGTACGTGTGTGTGTATAGTATACATTACTATATACTAATATATAATGTGTATATTATATATTGATATTATATACAATAATGAAATTCACCCAATGCAGTTTGAAAAAGGGTAGAAGCAATGGAAATATGATAAAAATGAATGAGCTCATTCAAATGAAACCTTATGTCACAAATGTATGTTAACTCAAAAAGAAGTATCTGTGAGCATGTAGTATAAAAGAAAGCAGAAGCAATACCCCAGAGCAGAAGGGAGGAATGTGACCCTGGGGGTGGACGACAGGATAAGGAGAGAGGAATGCTGGGGGCGGGGTAGAGGAAGAGGTGCATGTTGGGTGCACAGGGATGGGCCTCAAAGGTGATGCTCCACGTGGAGATGGAGAGCTCAGAAGCTCTGACAGATGAGAGGTATGGGACTGCCTGCACGATGCCCAGGCTCAAGAGAGATCAGAAGACCATCCCATAATAGTAAGACTCAATCACATATTATAAGCCCCAACCCAGCATTACCAGTTGGGTATGCCAGTCCCAGGCCTACCTGGTCCTGGGGCAGGGCACCTCCAAACGCCCAGACACAGGTGAAGACAAAGTAGGCTTCATACACCTCCTTAGGGCTGTCAGGAGGAACATTTTCAGGAGTCAACAGGCACTCCAAAAGTGTGCAGATAGTCTATAAACAGAAAAGGACAGCTTTTAAATACTGCAGAAGATTCAATGTGTATGTGTACGTGTGTACGTGTGTGTGTGTGCGCGCGCGCACATGTGCAGTGAAGAGCCTTGTATTCAAAGCCTGAGAGATGTCCCTGAGCTTTTTTGTTCAAGGCTAGTGCTCTAACACTTGAGCCACCAGTCTATTTCTAGCTTTTTGCTGGTTAATTGAAGATAAAGAGTCAGATGGACTTTCCTGCCTGGGCTGGCTTCAAACCTTGATCTTCAGGTCTCAGCCTCTTGAGTAGCTAGGAGTATAGGCCTGAGCTGTCTGTGCCCTGCTATCACAGGACTTTTTTTGTCAACTGTACTGGATCCTTAAGAGATTATACAACTTCTCAAAATTTTGCAAATTTGCTAGATTGGAAGAGACAAAAATTACTGCTTTGGGTATCAAAGTACCTAGTACCCAAATCAATCATTTTTTAAACCATATGAATAGTATCCAGCTATTTGTTTGGTCGTTTACTTGTTAATTTATTTGCTAGACTCAGGTTCTCATTAAGTAGCCAAGCTTGCCTTGAATTTACAATCCTCCTACCAGGTGGCTAGGATTGCAGGCATGTTGCCATTCTTGGCCACAAGTTTTTCCATTTGTACATGAAAATGAAAAATTTGTTTCTATCATTTGCAAATGTCTGCCAGGAAGGTCATACCTGGTAACATAAAAACTATAGAGGCGGGGCACCAGTGGTTCACACTGTAATCCTAGCTACTCACGAAGCTAAGATCTGAGGATTACAGTTTGAAGCTAACTCAAGCAGAAAAGTCCATGACATTCTTATCTTCAATAGACTACTCAGAAAAATCTGGAAGTGGTGCGGTAGCTCAAGTAGTAAACCATTAGCCTTGAGCAAAAAGAAGCTTAGGGACAATGTCCAAGCCCTGAGTTCAATCCCCAGGACCAGCCAAACAAAAGAAAGACTATAAATATTTACAAAAAGTTAAATGATTTGAATAACAATCATTGGATAAACCTGAAATATACAGAAAAAAAGAACAAAAAAAAGAATATTTCGCTGTGTGCCAATGGTTCATTCCTGTAATCCCAGCTACTCAGGGGGCTGAGGTCTGAAGATCTCAGTTTGAAGCCTGGAGCAGGACAGTTTGTATGACTCTTATCTCCAGTGTACTACTAAAAAGCCAGAAGTGGAAGGGTGGCTCAGCCTTGGGCAAAAGAACTCAGGGATAGTAACCAGGCCCCAAGTTTGAGCCCCAATACTGGTACATGTGCACACAAAATATCCCTATTCACTATATGTCAATTAGAAATTATGTGAATATAGTATTCTACAGCCTCCTTTCTCACTTAAAGCCATCCTGAAGACATCTTTCTTCATGAGTGCCACTCCATAGTAGCTTTGGCATAGCTAACATTCCACCAGATGGTAACTCATTTCTGTTAGGACTGGGGCAGCCATTTCCTCCACTTTTTATCATATATTTAGAAAGCTGGACTGGAGCCTCCTAGCCTGGGACCTATTTGAACATCAGACAAAACTTAAGCCTTCTGGGGCCAAGAGTTTGGCCTAGTGGTTAAAGTGCTTGCCTAGCATGCATGAAGACCCGGGTTCGATTCCTCGGTACCACATACATAGAAAAAAGCCAGAAGTGGTGCGGAGGCTCAAGTGGTAGAGCTCTAGCCTTGAGAAAGTCCAAGGACAGTGCTCAGGCCCTGAGCTCAAGCCCAGGACTGGCAAAAAAAAAAAACAAAAAACAAAAAACAAAAACTTAAGCCTTCAGACAACGCTCATTAGGAACACAACCCTCATCCCCTGTAGGAGAAATGGCCTTGCTCTGT
Source organism: Megascapheus bottae (assembly GCF_031878675.1). Classification (NCBI taxonomy): domain Eukaryota; kingdom Metazoa; phylum Chordata; class Mammalia; order Rodentia; family Geomyidae; genus Megascapheus; species Megascapheus bottae. Next base: position 18,722,559 of record NC_143513.1, on the reverse strand, counting down.
GCTGTCCTAACAACTCATGTTCATGGCAATCTTGGCAAGACTGAGGTGCAATTATGGTAGGGTTACAATAGGAGATCACAACCAGTAACAAACACAAATGCATGTCTCCTTAGTAACCACTGTCCCAGACATAAATTTATAATAGATTCTTGTCCTGTAGTTGGAGGAGACTCTAGATCTTCATACCTTTCCACACTGGAATGTGTGTGGGCCTTTCCATGAAAAGAAGTGACTAACCTCTTTTTGTTTCTGCTATGGTACCAGGGTGGTAATGTGACATAGTCTTTTGGTTAAAACTCACCAGTTTTTAATCAAGAAAAGTACTGCATGGCAAGGGTATCAGTGGCTCATTTCTATAATCTTAGCTACTGAGGAGGCTGGGATCTGAGGATTTCAGTTTGAAGCCAACCCAAGCAGAAAGGTCCATGGGATTCTTCCTTTGGTTAACCTGCACACCTTATTGTAGCATAATTCACAATAGATGCTTTTATAGTTAGCCTAAGTGCCCATTCACTGATGGATGGCTAAAGAAAATGTAGTATTTACATACAATGGAGTATTATTCAGCCATGAAGAAAAAGAAAATTACGTCATTTGGAAAATGGGTGGAATTAGAGATCATCAAATTAAGCCAGAATTGTGTATGTGCATGCATGCTAATACTCAGGGCTCTTGCTTGGCATTTTTACTTTAGCTAGTGCTCTGTCATTTAAGCCACACCTCCACTTTCTAAGCCATACTTGGAAAGACAAAAATAGTGTTTTCTCAAATGCAGAATCTAGATCTTCGTGTGATTCATATCCAATTAACCAGCTAAAAATGAGTCAAATGGCAGAGCTTTAGTGGTAAGCAAAAAGCCAAGGGAAAGCACGAGACCCTGAATTCAAGTCCCAGTAACAGCATATTCATACACAAGAAAATGGTGCAAAGCCCTAAAGATAAATTTGCTGCTTTTAAACCATGTTGTTCTGGGGAATATTTAAAATAAAAGCTCAAAACCAGGCTGATTATGCCTGTAATCCTAGCTACTCAGGAGGCTGAGATGTGAGGATCACAGTTCAAGGCCAGCCTGGGCAGGAAAGTCCAGGAGAGGTTCTTATCTACTATTAACCCCCAGCAAACCAGCACTGTGTCTCAAAGTGGTAGAGTGGATTAGAAGAGCTCAGGGATAGCTCCCAGGATCCAAGTTCAAAATCCCTGATGCACAAAAAATAAATCAATAAAAGTTTAAAAGACCAAAGGGTCTCTAATTTTCGGAGCTAATCACTCCACTACAGTTTACAATTCCCTTTTCTCTCCCATTTCTTAAAAAACACTTTGATTGAACAATGACTAAAGCCCTGGTTAAATCCTGAAAGAGTTCCTATACTTTCCAAACTTCAAGAAGTTTCTTATATAGGGGAATGAACAGTGTATTCATTCTTAAGGTAGTCATTGCAAATTATTCCTTTGTACAATCATCTTGGCCTCAAACTCCTGTACTTAACAAGGAAATATAGACAACAGACTTCCTTTACAAAACAGTAGCTTGAAAGGAGCTCAAAATTAAATGCTTTTTCCAACTACTAGGGAGAGCAAAAGTCATATTAATTCCTACTGACCTATTTCACACTATTCTTGAATGAAAAAGTTCACACCCCCCAAAGAATCACACAAATACACAAGACAACTCGAGGAAGAACTCGAGCAGGCGTTTACAAGTCTTACACCAGAGGAAGTCTAATTAGGCTAACCCCATAATTAATTCATTATGAATAAATTCAGACCTGCTTTCAGAAATAAATTATACCTCAGATAATTACTGCTGAATACTATCGTTTACTTAATTGGTGTGTGAATTACCCTCCCCCCCCAAAAAAAACCCTGAACTTTCCTTTCCTATTATACTTGACTCTAATTTCACTTCCAACAAATTTGTTCACATAGTTACTTAATGGTAACAAAGGGCAAAGAAGCCAATTTTGCTCCTACAGGAAAAAGCAAGGGTTTCAGAGGGTAAAATGTTTTGTAAAGTAGGACTGTGAGGGTTGAGGTCAGTTTCTTTCTTCTTCATGCTGCCACTGTGATCCCCTGTTTCCTTTCTACGTTTTCTCAAGTTATTTTCATTTGCTTCTATGACAATGAGTCACAGAGCCTTCCCGCTTCCCAGCTGCCTCATGGGGGAGGACCAGAAATCAAATGAGCGCTGGACTTCTCTGAATGATTCACGCACAGGGACATGCCTTAGAGACTATGTCAAATAGAGAAGCCTGCGGGTAGGGGGGCATGAATAGCAGAATGCAGAGAGGTTTTCTTACAATTGAGCCAGCATCTAATTGCACAGATTTTTACTCAAACACACCAAGTACCCTTGCTGGGCAAGTCCATAGGACCTAGAAAAAGAAATGACTTTAGTAATTTTGCTCCCATTCTTTCCAGAATACTCAGAAGGACACAATAATTCCTCCAACACCTATCTGGCACCAACTGAAGGCTTGAACAACATAAATCCCCCGGGAGAACAGAAAAATGAATACAACATGGCTTTAGTCCTTTAGTTCACAGTCTTAAGAGAAAGAAATAATTCAAAGAACCCAAATGACAACATAGTCTGATAGTGTGCTAGGAGTTCTCAAGAGTCCAGGGCGTAGGAGGGCTGAGACAGGAAGGTTGGAACAAACTTACAATTCCCTTATCCTCCTCCATTTTCTTCCCTCCCCTTTGTCCCTCCTGTCTCTCCTCTTTTGTGGCAGTACTGGGGTTTGAACCCATAACCTCATGCTTTGTAGACGCATGTTCTACCAATAAAACCATATCTCCAGCTTTGCTTGCTTTAGCTATTATTCTGGAAAGTATTTTATTTTACTTTCTTGGCTAGCCTGAGTTTTCAGTTTCTCCCAACTCCAATTTTCTGCATAGCTGAGATTATAGACATGAAACACCTCTTTAATTGAGATGGAGTCTAACTTTTTCCCCAGACTGTCCTTGAATCTTGATTCTCCCAATCTTCACCTCCTGAGTAGTTGGGATTACAGGTGTGTGACACCATGCCCAGCCTCTTCCCATCTCCTTTCAGCAAGTGAACCCTTGTGTTGTGTTGGTCAAGCCCCAGCAGCACCAGCATGTAGGACGGGGTCACTGAGACGAACCTGCAGCAGGCTATTCTCTGGAATTGTGGTGATGGCCTTGAAGCTACTTCTCAGCTTATCCAAGCATGCAGGGATGTATTTATCAAAAAGAATGGTTAAATTGGCCTTTTCTGATTGGTGCCGCCTCCTCTCTATCCAGCTGGCCACATACCTGAAAAGCAACCAAGAGACTATTTTACAGAACATGGGTTTGACATGCAGAACTTCCATCACAGCTCATACTACATAGCTTGCAGCGCCTTGGGCCATGGGTTCACTCAACTTTGCAAGCAGCAGATATTTTTATTTTATTCTTTTGTGCCAGTACTAGAACTCAAAACTCCAGGTCTGGGCAGCATCCCTTTTCCTGCTCAAGACTGGCACTCTTCCACTTGAGCCGCAGCTTCACAGCTGGCCTTTTGTTGGTTAACTGTAGGTAAGTGTCTCATGAACTTCCCTGCTGGGATTGAACTGAGATCCTCAGGAACTCAGCCCCCGAGTAGCTGGGATTACAGGTGTGGCAGTGGCCCTTTGAAAATCCATCTTCTTCGCTATGTTTCCTTAATAAAAAGACAAAAGCAATTTTTGCTAATGCTTAGAAGGCAGGAATACTAGAGAGTAAGAGGCCATTCCTGGGACCTGGCAGTAATTCTGAGGACTGGACTATGTTCCTGGTGGAGGTCTTCATTATACAAGTAGCTTGGCATTTGTCTTGATTCATCATGGCATCCATTATTTAGGAACGAGAAAGTGGTTACAAATACAGAGGTGATAACCCCATAGAGACTCTCTCAAATGTCTTCCTTCTCCACGTTTACAACAGAGGACTCTGCAGTGGTGGCCTGTGCTCTGATAGATTTATTTGTATAAGTCAGATGCCTATAAAATATTAATTTGAGATTTACAACTAACTGACATACTAGTGAGCTACTTACCAATAACTGCAGAGCTAAATAAAAAATAATTACTCAACGCTCTGATTCAGGAGGAAGCACTGTTAAAAAATACACTTAACAGCCTACACAGGAGCAAAGCATGCATAGCAGTCCTGGCTATGATGTGTCTTTTTTCTTGGAATTACTGGGGTTTTGCTAGGCAGGTACTCTCCTCCTTTATCCACATGCCTTTTTTTTTTGCACTTAAATAGGTTTTACTGATTTGCTTTCATATTTTTGTCCAGGGCTAACCTCAGTTTATAATCTTCCTATGTCTTCCTAAATAAGTAGGATTAAATGTAAAGAGAACCATTTCTGGCTTATTTGAGGTGATGCTATCTCATTAACTTTTGGCTGAGCTGCCATTGGTCTCCTTTGAGTATCTGGGATTACAAGAGTGAGCCATCACACTGGGACTATACCGTGCTTTAAGCAAATCAGATTTTGCAGTGTAGGTATCAGAAGTTAAGGGAAGATGATTATTTTATAAAAAGCTTTCTTTGCTATTCACAAGACTACATGATAGGTTTTTGTAAACAAGTATATTATACTGTGGTTAGGTATATAAATGACTAGCAAAAAATTTTCAAGTCTAAGAGGAATGGTTTTCAGAGATAGTCTAGTTACATGCGACAATGTGAGAGAACATCTTTGGGTTGGTGATGGAAGACAATGGTGTGGTGATCATCTCTCTCAGCTACTGATGAATGGACAACTCAATGTGGTATATACATACACCTCATAAAAGGAAGAGAACTGTGACATGTGTTACAACATAATCATTCAACATGGTCCACAAAGTGAATGAAGCTCATCACAAAAGGACAAGTGCCCTATTCTTCTATTTATCCAAGGTGCCTAGAACAATCAATTTCAGGGGCAGAGCCAGCACTCTGGAGAGGGAGGGATAGGCTACTGCTACCTCAAAGATAATACTTTCAGTCGAGAAAGTTAAAAAGGTTCTATGGCTGGAGAGTTACACAACGTCAGTGTATTTTGATCCCAAGGAAACTAAAAAATGATCAAATGGTGAAATTTATGGTATGTATATTTCTTTTTTGAACTTCATTAGCAGAAAGGAAATACTCACGGGTTCCAGCCCAGATCTTGTGGGTTCACATAGAGAATCCCCGCTCTGGAGACAGTGGCTGGGGTGGCAGTCCTCAAATGGTGGATCTCAAACAGAAGCCTCATGGAGGGCGTGAGGGCCACCCGCTCATTGCTGGCCAGGGTCAGCACCTGGATGGGGCAGCATGATGGTCACTACTTGAGGAGTGGAACTCCGGTGAACTCCCCACCCCTCTTGGCAGGCCCTATCCCCAGTGACTAGAAGGTGAGAAGCAGGGGGCTGAGTTCATCCCTGAGGTGATTTCCTCAAGGCGGAAATCCCCTAAGTGGACTAGTGAAAGATGACTTTGAAATAGCTGTGGTGATGATCACTCAGTCAAATATAAGTGGATTACAGGCTACGGGCTGGGTACCACAGGAAAGAATCTCCTTTACAACCTGAGGCCGTGTGTTATCAGTTGCAGTGTGGGATCTCAGGGGCATTTGTAGACCCAGACCTCTATTTGCTACTGAGCAATATCCTTATGTGCACAACACTGCTAAGTTGTGTAGCTGACGATTCTGTGTGGAAGGGACCCCCTTTGCTCATTCCTCCCACCCAAATTCCGGGAACTTCATGTTGAGTATCTCAAGCTCTTATGTTATCATCCTGCAATTTTTTTTGCTAGAAATGTCAGATTGACTACAGTAGAATGTGCTAGAACACATTTCAACATCACTTGTAGCCTTCAGAATGACTGCGCTCCATATCTAAATCTCAGTGGTTATCACACATCTGAGACACTATTCTCTAACTATTCTATATTTAACAGGAAACTAGGATGTCATTTGTGCCTAACTCTTAGAAAATGGTCAGATGTGCAAACCAGACACTGTGCTCTATCTCACTCTCACGGAAAGTGGCTAAATTCTCAGACAGAAAGAATACAATCCCTTAAATTCTTGAACCATGACATTAGGAGAAGCATCAGGACAATGTCACTGGTTAAAGTAGTGGTGATAGAAAGAACTCCAGGTTGATGCATAAAGACTGGAATCAATGCTGATGGCTGGGCAAATCTCAGAACATAGTCAGGACTGTTGTAAGTCCCAGCGTTGCAATGTGACTCACCTTGTTATCATCCATAACAGTGTTCAGGGACTCGATCCACATGGGGTCAATGTCTCCATCCAGCACTATCCACTTGGGCCCATCATGCAGGAGATTGGCTTGCTCTCGCAGGATGAAGGAGAAGAGACCTACGAAGTAAAGAGTGCTAGGTACTTGTAAACCAAACTTGCATTCCTCCTGTCAGGTCTTCTATTAACTAGATAAATCAATTTCATTTGTTAAGTAAATAAAAGCAATTTTATTGCCTCTTTTTTGCCTTGTCTTGGGGCTTAAACTGAGGCCTAGGTACTGTCCCTATGCTGCTTTAGCTCAAGGCTAGCACACTACCACATGAGCCACAGCTATACTTTTAGCTTTTTTGGGTAGGTTATTGGAGAAAAAGTCTCCTGAACTTGCCTGCCTAGTCTGGCTTGGAACTGTGATTCTCAGATCTCAGCCTCCTGAGGAGCTACTACAGATGTGAGCCACTGGCACTTGCCTTTACTGCCTCTTTTCTCACAGGCAGTGCAGTGGAGAACATGGTGGGGAGCTGTGGGCCATGTTCACACTTCTTTTTAGAATATGAGCTGTAGGAAGACAGGGTGTCAGAGGGGATAGTCCCAGGACAATGTCAAGAGGAGGGAGTTAACTGCAATGTAGAGTCTTGGTGCTTTCCACAAAGGTGCCTAGTTATCTGTAAAAATAGGTTGAGTGTCCCTACAGCCAAAATCCTTGGGACCAGAACTGCTTCTGCTTTGACATCTTTTTGTTTTCTCTTTTTAGCTTTCAAAGTATTTGGAAATATCTACATCCCTAATCGAAACATGTCAGGAATCTGGAATGTTCTGAAATCCAATACCTATTGTTAAAATCATTCTGATTTCAGAGCATTACAGATTTCTGAATTGCGAGTGTTCAGCCCGAACCAACAGGGCAGGAAAATACACCCCACTGACTTCTGTCCCTGACATGGAGAAGGATGCCTGTGTGAACCTCGCTGATAGGTTCTGTCAGATACTTTAGAAACACTTGCATTGACTTCTCCCCTGCTATAAAACACACAGCTGGGAGGCTAGATCTGCTCAATGCAAATCAAGTTACTTCCTGAAACCTCAATCGAATTTATAATGTGGTCTACACTGCTGTGATCTGCTCTATTTCTAACAAGTCCAACCCACAAGCAGTCCACCTATGATGATGAAAACTGGCTTATATTTAAAAAATGGCTTTCTGAGGAGGACAAGAAGCTTATCAGAAGAGGAGCTAGGACTTGCCATCTTTCCATTCTCGGGTGGCATGATGTATGACTCCGAAGAGTTCGTCTGCAGTCACAGCTTTGGGATTTAAGTCATTCCAAACTGGCTTCTGCTTCATGTTCATATAGGTTCGGTTCAGTGTTCGTAGAATCTGAAGAAGGCAAAGAGGGAGCCAAGAAAAGTAATGTCAATACATGCCAAAAGCAAACGGAAAGCTTTCCCAAGGGTTTTCCCTGTTCACTACAGGATAAGGTATAGCATGAGTGTGAAGGCTGACAATGGACCTAAAGAGACCTGGCACTTCCACTGTCATCTTGAAAAGCTGAGCCCTAAAAACCAGAGAGAGGCAGAATCAGCTTACCCAACTCTGAGCTTCTAAGACAGGAGAAAGTCACTTTCTACTCCAGATTTACAATGTGAAGGTCAGGATGTAAACAGACACTGTGTCTGTCTGTAAAGTCACCCTGCCTGAAGCATTTACATCAGGTATCCCCAAGCTGGTCCACCAGAATTGCCCAGAGTGAGTTATTACAGTCTGTCCAACCCAAGCTTTGACCTTCTAATTAGATGGGGTGGTTGCTAGAAGTGTATATTCTATAAGAGATCAAGTGGTGCCAATGATATGCTCATGATACCCATCAACTCCAGCTTTGGAATCCAGAGAGACTGTGCTGTGGAGACATTTAGCAGGAAATGGTCCTGACTCGGAAGCAGAGGAGCTTCTGGTAGGTGGACACCAGCCACCCTGGTAAACATCAACAACACCTTCGATGTTCTCCATAACAACATCCAATCCAGAATGTCACATGTGAAACAGGGTCAAATAGAATCTTCTGGAAAGCTAGCCTCAGTCTAGGATCCTCCTGCTTGTGTTCAGGATTACAGGTAAGTACCACCTGACTTAGGGCTTTTGTTTGAAATAGTTACCAGCTTGCCCAATTGGCAAGGTTTTGAAGGCTAAGAAATGACCAAATCCTTCTCAATGAAAACAAGCTGATAAATACCATGGTTTCATCAGCTTAAAAGTTCATATTGAACAGAACAGACTAGGTATAGGGATGAAGGAAATTAAATGCCTTAGGAATATTAGCATACATTTTTAGAAACCATTAATCTCCTACAAATTATAGAATTTTATCCTTCCATGAACCATGGCCTACATCTAAAACTTTCTCTAGCAAAATAATTACAGGTCTATCAGTTATCAACTTTAATATTTTAGTTATTCCATTTTTCACCAGAAACATCTCCATTCAGATCCTCCCTTGGCCATCGGTCCCCTTTGGTTCAGCTCTGAAGCCTGATACGTTCTAAACTCAGACATCCGTTCTATGCTCTACAACTCATACACCCATTCAGATTATTTTTAGTTGTTGGCTATGAAGCATGTTTATGCCCAAGCATCCCGAATTGTAATGCATGCAGTTCTGCCTCTACCATCTGCCAACCAAGAAAATAAGTATGTTGCCAGGACTGTCAGAAAAGCCAAACAAAACCAAGCAGGGAACTAAAAATGAGGCATAATAACACCCATGGCACATCATCATTGTGCAGGGAAAACCACACACATTGCATGTGGCACAGCAGATAATAGGGACCTCAAAAAAATGGGGGTTTTCCACCTCCTTTTCATGTTTTATTTGGGCCCAATGGAGAGCTATGTTTCTGAGGGAGTACCGGAGGCAAATATTTGTGTTTTTCTTAATGATATGGGAAAGAGTCTGGATGACTTGGAGAAGATGAAATAATTGTGATCAATGTGGGTAGCACCTACAAAAGCTTGCCAACCAGATAGTAGTTCATTCCTGCCACTCCTTATTTTCAGCTGTGATTGAAGAATGCAGGTGTAAATGCATTATTGGGAGGGGTACCAAGTGAGCTGGCACTTACACTGGTATATAAATTCTCTACTCTGGGGCCTGTTCATCTCCATCTTGACTTCCTTTCTCTAAGTGAACACAATGTTCAATTTATCTCATCCAATTGGAAGCCAATGCCATCAACTGATCAGTGATACTGGTGTCTCAAATTCTAACCCCACCACACCATGTGGTTCAGTAAAGAAACTCCATAGCACCGAGAGTCATCATAAGCAGGTATGATCCCAAGCCATTTACTGTACCTTACTCTTCCCTGTGCCTGCGTTTCCAACCACAAAGACAGAGTGTCGCACAGCCAACAGTTCATCAAGTTGAACAACCTGTACACCAAAAAGCCTGTCATGGGATGACAAAGACAACCTACCCATTTTTACCCCCATTCTGTCCTTCCAACCCAAGTCAGCTCCCATGGAGGGTATTACATTTAAGGAAAGTTGAAATATACTGTAAGTTCTAAGTACAGTTTCTCCTGACTCATGTCCGTGTTGCACTGAAACGAGGGAGAATCCATCACTTTCATGCAGTTTGTGGTACATGGCAGGGATAATTACTTAAAAATAATTAGTGATTCATCACAAAGGTGTTGTGGTTGTTGTTTTCTACCTGCATTGGGGCTTGAACTCAGAGCCCTGAACATTGCCTAGCTTTTGTGCTCAAGGCTAGTGTTCTGTCACTTGAGCCACAGCTCCATTTTAAGCTTTCTGTGGGTTAATTGGAGATAAGAGTCTCATGGATTTATCTGCCTGGACTGGCTTTGAAGTTTGATCTTCAGAGCCCAACTCTGACTAGCTAAGATTATAGGCATGAAAATATGGCACCTAGCCTTCACCAAGTTTTGGATATAAACAGAGATAGCCAATCATCTCTAGCTGAGTTATGACTGATGTACAAACCCACAAAATATTTAAAATGGGGTCTATGCATACATTGCTGTGCATATGTTTACTGACCTTAAATTGAGCATGCCTACATACTGGCCTTTGATGAGGAAGATAGCTTTGCTAAGTCATCCTTGATGAGTACTGTCATTTCTCATCCCCAATTAAGAGAATCAATGACTTACACTTTTTTATTAAATGGCAACACATGCCAAAAATGTTATTCCAATACTATTTTTTTCTTCATATATTTTTATTGTAATTAATAGAAGGGTGACATTATATTCACCAGATAGAAGGTGCATTACTTCACATACATTGATACCCTTTCTCATGCCTTGGTCCCCATTTCCCTCCCCCCACCCCCACCCTTCATCTTGTTTTCCTCCCTTCCCTATCCAACTTCAAATTACTAAATATTTCTTTTCCAGCATTGAGGTTTGAACTCAGGGCTTTGCACCAACTTGGCTGTTACTCTGTATTTAAGCCACAGCTCTGGCCTGGCTTTTTGCTGCTTATTTTAGAAGTCTTATGGATTATTTTTAAAGTCTTATGGACTTTTCTGTGCAAGCTGGCTTTGAATCACTATGCTCTGGATCTTAGCCTCTGGAATAGCTAGGATTATAGATGAAAGTCACTGGTGCCAAACATAAAGAGGTAGCTAAAAATGTATTTATATTTAGGATCAGGAATCCTTTCTATGTTTTTACCTTCTCACTGAACAGGACGAAGATATTTACTTACATTTACTGTCATTAACCCTAGATATTAAGAAGAATGTATTAAAATAATATTCAAGACAGTGCAATAGAAGCTAATGTTGTGGTGAAGTATCTTTCAAACAGTTATTTGCACTACAAACTCCGAGGCCTGCCATGTAAGGGAAGTGATCTTACTTTGAGGATGAAGCTCTCCTCAGGCTGCAGGCGGAGCTCCAGGGTGGACTGCCTGACCATCTGCTCAAAGTGTGGCTTCCTCTGCCTAGGCACCTCCAGGGCTGGAAACAGGTCACTGACCAGGCCCAGAAATACCGGGACATCATCTGTCACTATCTTGGGCATATTGAAGTCCCTTAGCGCTCGCATGAGGACCTAGAAAATAGATTAGAAAACACTTTCTCAAAGGTCACTGTAGGACCTTTCAACAAGCTAGAAGAAAAGGTTTGAAATGGTTTTTCTTTCATAAATAAATGAGCGAGTAGATGTGTAACCTGATTTAAACATTTCACAGTGTAAGTATGTAAGTACAAACTATCCTAGTTATACATACAGTTTTTACCTTCTATACCAATTAAAAGTAACTTTATTTTAAGCAAAGGTAATACAAAACCCAATAATGCCTTTTTTTCTGGTACTTGAACTCAAACTTAAGGTCTTAGGCTCTTGTGATCTTACTTGGTTTATTTGCTAAAAGCTAGCATCCTACCTCTTGAACCATGCCTCCAGCCCAGTGGGTTTTTTGCTAGTTAACTAGATAAGAGTTTCATGGACTTTTCTGCCAGCCCTTAGTTTCAAGTTGAGATCCCCAGATTCCAGCCTCTTGGGCAGGTAAGATGACAGATGTGAACCATCAGTGTCCAACTATTTTTAATCCTCTTCTATAAACCATGAGAGGCTGAATCTGTTCTCAGCTGGGACATCATTCTGTCTGTAGGGCGGTGAAATGAGAACAGCACATGGATGGTGGTCAGATCTCAGAAGAGTAAGACTGGCAGGAAGTGGGGTGCTGCTTTCCTGTCAGAGCTGGTCTGGGAGCTACAGAATAGCTATAAGCCCCCCACCTCCACGCTCCAGGCTCAAAGTCAGGTCTTAAGTTAATCGCACTCACTAGATCATCTTGTTCAAACTATAATCACCCACGTTTTTTCCCCGCTTTGGATTTTTGTTCTATATTGGCTCAAAACCAAAAAGGGACTTGGAGTTTTAAAATCAATCACTCAACAGCAGAGTAACTTTGACAGGAAGAACTGAGCAGTCCGTCTACAGTAACTAGGTAACCAGAGAACAAAGGAAAGAAGGAAGTTGGCTAGACATGAGTTATGATCAAGAAGGAAGAGAAATGTCCAATTTTACAACCACAGGACACAACTCTTCCAGGATCAATCTAGAGTGCTTCCCCTCCCACCACCCTGCACTCACACCCAGCAAGTGACAACCATAGCTTTCATGACTTAGTGAACACGGAAGAAATGAACAATCTCCTATTTTTATTTTTCTCTGGAAGGAGAGAGTATTCCCCTAGCAATTCTCAACAGTCAAGTAAGCATCCCTCCTGCTTCCCTCTCCTTGTCAGTCCTATATCCTGAGAAACAGATGTCTTCTCTACCATTGGCTTAGCTGTTCTTTCTCAGTTAATATCCTAATTAATCTACTTAATTCAATTTCCTAAGTGTTCCTCAAAGGGAATCCGGGGTTATGGAATTATTTGATTTTTTCAAAATGTTTTTTGGAACTGGTATCTCAAAAGCACTTCTATCATAATTGATTCCTTCCCTGACTCACATCTCCATATCCAACTTCACATGTGAACTATTGTAAGAAATGTTAGACCTTGGGGCTGGCAGTTTGGCCTAATGGTAAAAGTGCTTGCCTAGCATGCATGAAGACCTGGGTTCAAATGTATGTACCACATACATTTAAAAAAAAAGCCAGAAGTGGTGCTGTGGCTTAAGTGGTAAAGCACCAGGCCTTGAGAAAGGCCAAGGGCAGTTCTCAGGCCCTGAGTTCAAGCCCTGGGACAAGAAAGAAAGAAAGAAAGAAAGAAAGAAAGAAAGAAAGAAAGAAAGAAAGAAAGAAAGAAAGAAAGAAAGAAAGAAAGAAAGAAAGAAAGAGAAAGAGCGAGCAAAGCAAAACTAAACTTTAAAGCATCCTGCATGAAGAATAGATGTTGTTGGCTGAAGTATGGTACTGCATATACACAATGGTGCAATTCCTTTGAACAACTAAATTTATAGTTTAACAAAGTGAATACCAGAAAGATGAAACATGTGTTGTTGGGTGGGGGAGTGAGTAGCAAATTGGGACACAGGTGAGGGACTGATGAGTGGAGGGAAGCAGCGTGGGAGAGTGCAGTCGTAATGTTCAATGAACATATGTGAAAAAAATGGGAACCAGGTAACTTGAGGGGAAGGGTGGGGCTGGGAGAGATGGAGGAGGAGGCTGGAAGGAGATGCATTATGTGCAAGAAATGATACCTTGAACTGAAACCCATTTGTACAACTACATAAAAATAAAAACAAGGAAATAAAAATTGAAAATGAAACTCATAAGAAACTGTCAAACACAGAGGGGACTGAGGAGTGACGGAAGGGGTGAATATAACCGATACATGCTATTTTCATATGCAGAAATTTTACCGTAAGTCCCCTTTTAAAAATAAAGAAAAAAAAAGAATAGATGTCACCTTTTCAAAATGGGCCTCATTTACCAGGAATATATTTCTGTCTGAAGGTAGCTACTCACATAACAAAATCATGTTAGCATTCCAATACCTGATCCTCAGGTCTGTTTTTATCTCCTCGTTTCAGGGAGCCAGCTACCACCAGGACGGATTTAATAGCACGGAGTCCCCAATCGTAATGATCCTAAAAACCAAAGCAGAAGCATATTTTCTATATAATTGTATGAGATTCTCTCATTTTAGAAGTGAAAGCTGAAAATTAGTGTAGATAGTTTCATTATCCAAAATAACATTTTCCATATTTAAAATTGTGAAAATTACTCACCTCATAAAGACAGATGACAGGACCTGTTTATTTTTTCATTATTTTCTTCCTCATTTTGGCCCATTTTTACCATGGTCAGAAAATCTCCTTTTCCCCTAGTTTCTATAATTGCATCTTGTGTTCAAGGCTCTATAAACTCTTAGCTCTCGACTTTCAATTTGCTAAGTCCATATTTCCTATCTATTCTCTTCCAGCCATCATTCCAAGTCTCCAGGTATCACCAAGAAGTACAAACCTCTCATTCTCCAAAGCTTCTCTTATTGACTCAGCCCAGTACCTGCTAATCACTTAGCCCTGCCCCAGTGCTGACTAAATGTAATAAAATCCCTATCTAGAATTCTATTATAACAAGTACCTCTTTAAGACTTTCCTATCATCACTAGTAGAATTTCTCCCATGGGCTCTGGGAGGTCTTATAGGCCCCAGTACCAGGACAGGCAGTCACTCAGGAAATAAGCATTGAATGAACTTGATTCCAAAATGCTTGATTTCATTTATCTGGCCTTCTCTTCCTTGCCTCCCCTAATGTCTCGTCCACATGATTATCAAAATTCTTATAAAAGGACACAGAAGTTCTAGACACCAATTTAAGAGTATTGGGTGACTCTACTAAATGTGGAGGTATTGAAAACAAGCACTGAAATCATCTACACTCTTTGTAACATAATTCCTTTGTTTTAAAATGTTCAGTGATTCATCTCTCAAAGCCATCTCCACATTCATATCTATTACATCCACACTCTGTGGACATAGTAGATAGCCACAAAATGTTTGTACTGCATGAACTGTGATGGATGTGATAAGTCCATTTCCTTTCAGTATCATTACACTTTTTCTTCCAAATTTGTTCACAATATAAAATTGAAAAGAGCCTTTTCAAACCCATAATTCATGAATACAAGAGAAAACATACCAATGTTCTTAGTACTCAAAGACAAGTGTTAAATACCATGATGCTTTTTTTCTAGTCATATTATACAGAAAATATAATAAATATAAAAATAAAACACATATCAAGTTAAAATCACACCCACCATTTGGCCTGATGCTTCTACATATGACAATGCTGTCTAATACTTTTGCATTATGGTGAAATGTATGTTGTTAATTCTCTCCCCTAAATGCAAACTCACAACTATTAACAGACAAAACACAGCTTTCTCAAATTCTATCTCTTACCTTTCTTATAGACAAATTAAAACACATATGCCTGGGAGCCCAGATGACTGTGTGGTTACAACTAGGACTTTAATACCTCATTCTGTCCCAGCTGCAGTTTCATGTCACCAGGAATTCATGAAAGGTCATGACAAACCAAAGGTCAAAGGATCACAAGGGTAAACTTAAAAATACTGCTGCTGAAAGGTATATCATGTCTGTTACACATAAACTATTTCAGTGAACATGAATTATATGACTGTGCAGAGTACGTTTGACCTATTTCAGACATGGGAGAATCATATACCATAAATGACTCAAGTTGAGCCCACCCTTAAGGGTAATGGTTTACCAGCAAATGTGAGACTCAAACTTATTTCAACTTATTCTTCACAGTTCACTCTTGTGAACATTCCTGTCATCTGAGCAAATAAAGATATTCTCAGCAAGAGAATACCATTGTGGGTGCTCGTGGCTTCTGGTATGTAATCCTAGCTAATCAGGAGGCTGAGATCTAAAGATTGAGGTTCAAAACTAGGCCAAAAGAATCATACATGAAATTCTTGCCTTCAATTAACCCCAAAAAACCTGGAAGTGGAGCTGTAGTTCAAATGGTAGAGCAAAGAGACTGAGGTTCTGAGTTTAAGGCACAGCACTGGCATAAAATCAAAGGCAAAAATTATCTTTCTTCATAATGATAAAAGAATGTCCTTCAAGGAGGAGTTCAAAATCGTAGTACACTGATTATAAACAAAACTGCCCAAGGACTAATATGACCTAAGAATTCTGAAATGTCTCAAATTTTAGAAAAAGAACGTAACAGCATAAAGCATGGATGGAAAAAATAAAATAATTCTGAATGCCTAGATGTAATTACCCAGCATTCCTATCTCAGAAGCTCTCTTCATGGGATGTAAAAACCAAAAAAAATAACAAAAGAGCCCTACCTGCTTGGATAAGAGCTCCTTGCAGAGTGTGTATAAGGAAATGAACTTTCGGGCTAATGAGCGTGCATCCACAAAACCTTCAGCCACTAACATAATTTCACAGATTAGCTCAGTGTCGGGCGCAACCATGGCACAGGGTCTAAAACAAAAAAATAGGAAATTTTGATTTAAAATGTGAGAAGGTCAAATGCACACATTACTTAAATCAGTGATTAATCTGTACTAACATTCTTACTGCTCCAAGCAGGTTGTAATTACCTCTGTCGGTCACAGTTTAGCAAAACCTTTCAATTCAACTAAAACATGTCCACTAGTGATTAGACACACAGGAAAAGATAGAAAGAAGTGGTAGAAGCCTGGCTGGAAGTGTTTCAGGAAAAAGCCAGGGGTCCATTTGTTAACTGGTTTATTTATTTTTTCCCAGTCCTGGGCTTGAGCTCAGGGTCTGAGCACTGTCCTTGGGCTTTCTCAGGGCTAGAACTCTACCACTTGAGCCTCAGCACCACATCCAGCTTTTTTCTATGCATGTGGTACTGAGGAATCGAACCCCGGTCTTCATGCGTGCTAGGCAAGCACTCTACCAGTAGGCCAAACTCCCGGCCCTTGGGTGTGTGTTGTTTTTGCTGAGCCGAGGGCTTGAATTCTTGGCCTGGATGCTTTTACTTAAGACTAGCATTCCACACCTTGAGCTCCATTTCTGACTTTTTCTGTTTAATTGGTAAACAGAATTTCATGGCCTTTCCTTTCCCAGGCTGGCTTCAAACTGCAATCCTCAGACCTCAGCCTTCTGAGTAGCTATGAAAACAAAGTGTAAGCCACTGGCACCTGGCTTAATTGGCTGTTTGTACCATTGCATTTTGGTGCTTAGGACTGAACCCAGGATCTCAACTATGCTAAGCATGTGCTCTACTTCTGGCCTTCACATGCTAAACTTCAAAAGATAGACACTGAGGTTTCTGTTGTTGTTTGCTATGCCAGGGATGCTTCGATTTTTCACTCGAGGCTGGCACTCTACCACTTGAGCTGCACTTCCACTTCCAGGGTTTGCTGTTTAATTTGGAAACAAGAGCCTCACAGACTTTCCTGCCTGAGCTGACCTCAAACTGCCATCCTTAGAGGACAGCAGCTAGGATTACAGATGTCAGCCAACTGGTACCTAGCTAGAAACAGTGAGGTTTTGTAGTCAAGGCCTGATACTACTATGGTTAGCGGTCTGCTGGTAGAAGGTAAACTCCCAGCTGTCCAGAAAATATCATTTGTTAATTTCCATGGAATAAATCCCCCCCCACTGGTCTCAAACCATCAACCCATCACTAAAGGTAGATTTGGGAACAGGTATACAGTAGGTCCCCACCATCTAGACTGCAGACAACTGTACCACAAATTTAAATAAAAGAAGGACGGAGTCCTGAGTTTTGAGTATTCATTTGGTTATAATAGGAATGTTGATGTAATCTGGTTTGACTGAAGGGTATGCTTAATAACCAATCATAAAATTTCTGAACATAGCCTGTCAAAAAATGTAAAGTTCTAAGATGGGGCCAGTGGCTTACATCTGTAATTGCAGCTACTCAGCAGGCTGAAACTAAGGATTATAGTTGAAATCCAGCTCATCAGACAAATCTGAGAAACTCATCTCTATTAAGCAGCAAGAAGCCAGAAGTGGGGCTGTAGAATGCCTGTCTTATGAGAAAATGCCATGCAAGAGCTCAAGGGCCTGAGCTCAAGCCCTAGTATTGAAACAAAAAAAAAAAATTTTAAAGCTCATAGTAACATAGTTATCATCAACAACACAGCACTCCGGGGAGCAATGTGGGGAGGTTTTAAATGAAAATTTACAAAACATTTCCAAATCCTCCTTTATGTGATGGAAACCTCCCCAAAAGTTCTCCCCAAGACAATTGCTGTAAGAATGCCTTTTAAAAAACGTGCATTCAAGCCAAGCACAAAGGAAGAAGAGTAAATACACAAAGGAACCTTTTTTTTTTTTTTTACTAAAAGCACTATGTCACACACACACACACACATTAAAAAAAACTTGCCTGATTCTGACAGTGTAATTCTAATCTATTTCAAGCACATTTATATTGACCGATATTTCCCAAACCTTCCCCAATGTTTCTTTGGACTCAGGCCATTGAATCTTTCTAAAATAATCCCTTATTTATTCTCATATTTAATAAGTCAACATATGACAAAAGAGGTAAGGATGAAGAGCAAGTGGGGGATGGGGAGGAAGAACAAGTCATACAGATAGCAATGTTACTGTGTTGGCAACTGAACTCTGGACACATGAATGCTAACAGGTACCATAACATCAAGTTTTTCCCCTAGCAGGGAAATAATAGTTGTGGCTGAGCTCTTACTTTCTGCCATGGAGGATTCTGAAAGCATTTCCCAAACTCAGAGCTCCCAACTCCACCAGCCTGTGACCCTCAACTGCCCTTCATGCAAGTACAGACTGTACCTCCAGAAGTTCAAGCACAGAGCCTAGCCTGGCCTACTTGGTTGCTACATGGGGGAATCAGAAGACTAAGGGGTCAAGCAAACATATAGTTTTCCACTTGCTAACATTACTTTCATCATTTGAATTTTTGCTTCAAATTTGGCTGACAGCAAACCCTATAAGCCTACAATAAATAATGCTGCCTCTGATTTATTAAACAAATTTGTTAAAATTTTCAGTTGTTTTGTGATGCTTTAAGTCTCGAATGAAAAATGTGCACTAGAATAAATACATTACAAATGTAAAATCACAAGATATGTGTACTGTTTTCATACTAAACTATCATATAATTCTTACATTTACTTCTAGGGTGGTAATTCTCTCTCTAGAATATTTTCAAGGAAATCTGATATTACAAAAATAACTATTCTAGTGAAAGCTGTGATTATGAGAAATAGAAAACATGAATTATAGGAGACTAGAACATTAGACTCATTATTACTGAAGAGATTTAAATATTAATTTCATATCACCTGCCCAAATCCTCTTTATATTAATTATAGCTAAAAGTAATACCATAAAAATAAGAAAATACAATTGAAATGTGGATATAAATGGATAGACAAGCAAGTATCAGTCTTAAAAGAACTGAAAGCGCTGGCACCAGTGGCTTATACACACAATGCTGGCTATTCAGGAGGCTTAGATGTGAGGATCAAGGTTTAAAGCCAGCTTGTGCAGTTAAGACTGTGATTATCTCCAATTAACTAGCAAAAAGCCAAGAGTGGAGGTGTGGCTTAAGTGGTAGAGTGCCAGTTTTACCAAGCAAGAGCTGAAGGCCATGAGGTCAAGCCCCAGTATTGGCACATATGCACACTCACACACAAAGAGCCTGGGGCCAGTGACAGAGGCTGAGATCTGAGGATCTCGGTGCACAGTCAGTCCCAACAGGGAAACCATGAGATTCTTATCTTTAATAACAAACCACCAAAAAAGCTGGAAGTGAAGCTGCAGCTCAAGTGGTAGAGGACTAAAACCTTGAGCAAAAAGCTTAGGGATAAGATGGGCTTTGGTGGCTCACACCTGTAATCCTACTGAATCAGGAGGCTGAGATCTGGGGATTGCAGTTAGAAGTTGGCCGGGGCAGAAAAGTCCCCATGAGATTCTTGTCTCCAATTATTCACTCAAAAACCAGAATTGGAGCTGTAGCTCAAGTGCACTAGCCTTGAGCACAGAGAGGCTTGGGGTCAGAGCCCAGGCCCTAAGTTCAAGACAGGCAAACAGACAGACAGACACGCTCAGACACATGCACATGCTTAGGGACAGCTCCTAGGCCTTGAGTTCAAGACCCAGGACTGGCATCAGAAGGAGGAGGAGGTAGGAGAAGGAAGAGGGGAAGAGGAAGGAGGAGAAGGAAGAAGAAAGGGGAGGGGGAGGAGGGGAAGAGGAGGAGGAAGAAGAGGAGGAAGAAGAGGAGGAAGAAGAGGAGGAGGAAGAGGAGGAGGCTGAAGGAGGGAGGGAGGGAGGGAGGGAGGGAGGAAGGAAGGAAGGAAGGAAAGAAGGAAGGAAGGAACGAAGGAAGGAACGAAGGAAAAAAGGAAGGAAGTCACACCAAAAACCATAGAGGCGGCTCACACCTGAAATCCTAACTACTGAATAGGCTGAGATCTGAAGATTAGGATACTGGGTAGTCGATCAGACTCTTACCACCAATTAACCACCTGAAAGTGGAGCTGTGGGTCAAAGTGCTATCCTTGAGCAAAAGTGCTCAGGAACAGAACCCAGGCCCAGAGTCCAAGCCCCACAACCAACAACAAAACAAAACTATAGAGGCTTGTGTAAATGTGTGCAAAGGACATGAAACAGACTGTACTGGCCATGGTGGCACATGCTGTAATCTCAGTTAATTAGAAAGAAATATGGTTCTAAGCCAGCTTAGACAAAAAGTTAGTCCCCATTTTAATCATAAGCTAGGAATGTGGTATATGTATGTCATCCTACATAGGAGGCATACAAGAATCAAGGATGAGGTTGGCCTGGACAAAAACTCTACATAAAAACTCTATTTAAAAAATAACGAAAGCATGCCAGGAGTTTGCCCTAGTGGCAGAGTGCTTGCCTAGCATGCACGAAGACTCAGGTTCGATTCCTCGGTACCACATAATTAGAAAAAGCCGGAAGTGGTGCTAAGGCTCAAGTGGGAGAGCTCTAGCCTTGAGAAAAATCCAAGGACAGTGCTCAGGCCCTGAGCTTAAGCCCAGGACTGGCAAAAAAAAAAAAAAAAAACTAAAGCAAAAAGATGGCTCAAGTGGGAAACTGCCTATCTAGCAAGCACAGGCATTTGTTTGAAATACTGCAAAAAAAAAAAAAACCCTCAAAAACTCAGTAACTTCTTATCTATTAAAAATAGATTCTCATGAAGAAAAGCAAAGACTAACACAAAGTTTTAGTAAAGCAGAATGCCTGCCATCTGCTTTCATAAGGTCAGCAATATTCCAACTGCAAACAAAAAGGCCAAGATAGAAATAATAAAGTACAGAGGCCGGGAGTTTGGCCTAGTGGTAGAGTGCTTGCCTAACATGCACGAAGACCCAGGTTCGATTCCTCAGTACCACATACATAGCAAAAAGCCGGAAGTGGTGCTGAGGCTCAAGTGGTAGAGTGCTAGCCTTGAGAAAGTCCAAGGACAGTGCTCAGGCCCTGAGCTCAAGCCCAGGACTGGTTTAAAAAAAAAAAAAAGAAATACCTCATAAAAAAAAAGAAATAATAAAATACACTGAAAACCTGATGGATTAAATGAATGTTTAACAAAACTAAACTCAGCCATCCACATGAAAAAGAATGGCTCCTGACCAAAGGGGTATGCGATGGCTATCTGAAAGGATTGCTGCAATTTCAAAGTCTAACAGGATAGTTCAGCACATTAACAGAATAAAGGGGGGAAAAATCCAAGACAACTGTAAGGCATAGAAGAAAACAGCTGAAGTTTTACAAGTTTAGATCATATCTGTGGCCATAGATAAGACAGAAAAGCCCTAAATAAACTGGTAAATTCTATTTCATACTTTAAAAAACTTTAAAAATTCTGTCTTTGATATGTACTGTTGACAATAAAAAGGCAGCCACAACATAGAACTTCACAGTGTATCTCTCAAAGGAACTGTATGCAGAATGCCAAATTTAAATATATATATATATATGCACTTTATAAGTGATTGTACAGGAGAGCCAGTAAAGGAAGGAAAACTTCTCCACATTATCAACACTCTGGGGAGTGCAAAGCAAACCCATAAGGACATACTTATTCAACTCTATATATCAACCAAGATAGGTGACTGACAATAACAGATTTTGACAAGAATGTAAAGCAACTGGAATTCCCATGCATGAACAGATTAGTGCAAAAAAGTACAACAACATTGATAAGGAGATTGCATTCTAGCACTTGAGCTATGTCCTCAATGCTTTTTGCTTCGGTTATAAATGTCAGTTAGAACCTAATGGTTTTTGTCCAGGCCCAGCCTCCAGTCAGGATCCTCTTATCTAAACCAACTCCTGAACAAATGGAAATCACAGGTGGCATGAACAATCAAATCTTACTTGTTGGTTAAGACTGACACTAACTTCTTGTCCAGGATAACTTAAAACCAACCATGAGCCCCCCAGTCTCTGCCTCCTGATTCTGAATAAATAGTACCATAGGCATGAGCCACCATGCTCAGCTGAGATTGTACAGTCTTGTAGGTAAAACACACATGCTGCCGGGCACTGGTGGCTCATGCCTGTAAACCTAGCTACTCTGGAGACTAAGATCTGACAACTGTGGTTTGAAGTCAGCACAGGCTAAGAAAGTCTGGGAAAATGACCACCAGGCAACCAAAAGTGGTGCTGTGGCACAAGTGGTAGAGTGCTACTCTGTGCAAAAAAGCTCAGGGACATACAATCTGCTAGTTGGGCCAGCAATTCCCTTTGTATTTACATCAAATATCTCATGTGCTCATAAACTTTAACTTGCTCACATGAAGACTTATACAACATGTGATGCAGAGCTTTCCTTTAGGCTACTAGGGTTTGAGGTCTTGATTCACTTGTTTAGCAGGCTGATGCTCTACCACTTTACCCACAGTTCAACTTCTTTTAGTTTTTGGCAGTTCCAGGACAACCTCAGGACTTCACACTTTCTCAGCTGTACTGAACCACTTGAGCCACATCTCTAACCCAAACTTTTGCTTGTTATTTTGAAGATGGAAGTCTTCTATACCTTTCTACCCAAGCTAGTTTTCTGGATCTCAACCTCCTGAGCAGCTGGCATTAGGTTCCAAGACCTTTTTTTGTTTTATTATTCGTATAGTATTGCATTTTTATTGGGACCAGCCTTTAACAGCTATACCTATACCTCTTATATATCTGAGATGACAGATATGTACCACCACACCCAGCTGGTTGAGATAGGTGTCATATTTTTTCCAAAGATTGCCTTTGAACAGCAACGGTCCTAATCTCCCTCTCCTGAGTAGAGGGAGGGACGGGTGTGAGTCACTGTGCTTTGTTTCAGCTCTATTCATAATAGCCCTTACTGAAAAACAATGAAAATGTCTATCAACTGGTAAATGTATAAATTCTGTCTATATATAATAAAGTATTAATCAGCAATTAAAAGTAACAGCTGGGCACGCTGGCTCACGCCTGTAATCCAAGCTACTCAGGAGGCTGAGATCTGAGGATTGCAGTTCAAAGCCAGCCTGGGCACTGAAGTCCATGATGCTCTCATCTCCAATTAAGCACTAGAAAACCAGAAGTGGCACTGTGGCTCAAGGGGTAGAGTAATAGCTTTGAGCTGAAGAGCTGAGGGACAGCACCCAGGTCCAGCGTTCAAGCCCCCAAACCAACAACAAAAAAAAGGCAAACCAACTTCTGATTACACAATTTGACAATTTGGATGAATCTCAAAACAATAATGCTCAAAGAATTATGCCACACACAAGTGGGTACATTTGTATAAACACTAAGAAAGATGATTTAATCTGTGGTCTGACAGAGTACTCTCAGGATAGGACATGTTAACATCAACGAGGCACAAGAGAATGCTGAGAGCTCTGGCACTATCTTCTGTAGCCTAATTGCTGTGAAGTTTCACAAATGGTCCACTTAAATAGGATTGTATTGTTGCACCAAACTACATTCATTAAGTAATAATATATCACACTGGTAAATTCAGTCCTAGGCTTAAACTCAGGGCCTAAGTGCAGTGCTTGAGCTTTCTCAAGGCTAGAACTCTACCACTTGAGCCCACTGCACCATTTCTGGCTTTTTTCTATGTATGTAGTTCTGAGGTATCAAACCCAGGTCTTGGTGCATGCTAGGCAAGCACTCTACCACTAGGGCAAACTCCCAGCCTGTAAATTCATTCTAAGTAGCATCATTGGCTGTCGGGCAGGCCTTCTTAACAATGGCTGTTAAGTGTAAATTTGGCAGAATGCAGATCATATTTTCAACATTGCGTACACTTAAGAATCTATTCTGGAGTAATAATATAAAACAAAATCAATAATAATAAAAAAATAATTTCTCATGAGAGCAGATGTTAATTTGGTGTACTGAGGTGGGGTGTAAGCTTGCTTGCTTCACTGATCCAGTGACCCTTCAAGCTCAGCTTTGTGTATTTAACTGGAAATTGAGTCTCTCGGGGTTTTCTTCCTTGGCTTGCTTTGCATTGCAATCCTCTAGGTCTCAGCCTTTCCAGTAGCTAGGAAAATGGTCATAAGCTAACAGTAATTAGTTCAGCCTATTTTATAATAATAAAAATACAAAGGAATATACAACCCTTCAGACAATAGGAAGTAGTCAAGAAGTAATGGATGACAGTAGATGATTGGATCAAGATGATGTGATATTTACACCCTGGAATTCTCAGCTACCATCACTAAGAATGGCATCGCCCCATTTGTAAGGAAATGGAAACACTTGGGAAAAAAAATCATACTAAGCAAAGTAAGCCAGACTCAAAGGAACATAGGCTCTTCAGTTTCCCTCATTTGTAATCATTAGTATGCATATAGGATTTTTCTAGCAGAGAAGCACAATAGCTCAAAGCTATGTGCATATGGCCATATAGGATGAAGCTACAGGAAATAACAGATTTATCCTTCTAGTTGTTCTTTTTAGTACTATGTGAAATTTTTTCATTAAATTTGTTTTTCCTTTCTCTTTTTCTGTTTTCCCCCCTTATGGTTTATCCTCTGTTGCTGCTTTATCTGACTTTGGTACTGGGTGTATTGTATTCACATTCGTTTATTTGAATCAGGGAAGAGAAGGGGAAAAACAAGATGAAGAGAAAAAGGACAAAGGATGAACCAGTGTAACAGTAATATTTATAAGACAGTATGTTGGAAATGAACTTTACCACTTGGGAGGGGGTGGGGGAAGGAAAGTGTGGGGGGGAGATGGAGAGGATAACAATGTTCAAGAAGCAATGTACTCATTATCTTACAAATGTAATGGTAAATAAAAAAGTGAGCCACGAGAGAGACAAATTAGTAGGTATATAAAATGCTGCCTCCAAAGGTATGACAAAATTTGCAATTCAAAATACTAAATGGTATATCCCCCATCTCCACCCCTGGCCAAAAATCCTTGTATTTAATTAAGTCCTTTGTTAAAACTCAAACATACTAAGTGATAATACATCAAAATCATACCCATGTTAGCATTTTAACTATATAAAAATATAAACTATACCTGGTGTTGGTGGTTCATGCCTATAATCTTCATTACTCAAGAGGCCACAATCTGAGGAATATGCCTCCAAGCTACCCCAGGCAGGAAAATCCAGTGAGATGCTTACCTCCAACTATTCAGCAAAAAGCTGAAAGAGGGATGTAGTTCAAGTGGTAGTCTGCTAACCATGAGTGAAAAAGCTAAGGGAGAGTGCCCAGGTACTGAGTTCAAGCCCTATTACTGGCATGCATATGTATATGCATACTCCTATATACATACTGTAAAATAAACTAGAAAAAGTAAAATGGTCATTATTTCTGGATAGTGGTTCTACATTTTCATATATGCTTTTCTGTACTTCCACCATATTTTATAATTCATGAAAATAACCATTATATTAAATATATCAGAACACAGAGTTAACATTAAATATCCAAATTTACTATATGATGTTTAAACACTGATTTTGAGTCCTGATTTCATAATTCACATGGGCTGATTGACCATAGGGATCATTCTCTCTATAAAAGGCTCCCAAAGAAATAATAGTGTGTGCCAGAGGAGTTCTCCAACAAAATCTAACTGATCTCCTATGCAAACAGAACGTTAGGTGGCGTGAGCGCCCCAGTGC
This sequence comes from Megascapheus bottae, assembly GCF_031878675.1. Classification (NCBI taxonomy): domain Eukaryota; kingdom Metazoa; phylum Chordata; class Mammalia; order Rodentia; family Geomyidae; genus Megascapheus; species Megascapheus bottae. Next base: position 18,696,722 of record NC_143513.1, on the reverse strand, counting down.
TAAGCTGATGTGCATTTCACTTGCCTGAAAAGAGCCTTGAGATTCTCTGGTAATTCCGTGCGACCAGCATATCCTGGGTTCATGGTAATAAATATTCCAACTGATGGCTTCAGCCTGATCGCTTCTCCAAGAAACACAAATCTACCATAAAAAGAACGTTGATAGAATTAAACGCACTCACTAAATGCAAATATGCACTGACAAATGCCAGCCACTGAAAAATGCAAATTATTACCAAGCTACTGATTCAGAGTCATTGTCTTTAAGATTTATACACATTTTAAATATGTTTTCAAGCATGTTTATTTAAAAAATACACCATCTTGTCTTCCCAGCATTACAATTGTGGGAAGTAGTTTTTTTTTTTTAATTGTGCAGAGTGATGGTATCTAGGACATCCAAATGAGGACTTAAATATATAATGAAAGATAGCATTTCTGCCTTTCCTGTGACTGCAATTCCGGAAGAGATTACTACATAGAGAACATTCAAGAAGATGGGCATGCCTGTTCTCTTTATATGATCTGTTTGCTTAGCTGCCCATCCTCCCTTCTCCCCTCCCTCCATCCCTCCCAATTCTGAGATGATAGCGTGGTCTTTCTAACAGGCCACTCTGGAGGCAAGTGTAAGTGCTCAAGAGGCTACCTCTGTTACTCCGGGCATGTTAATTCCAATTCCCTCATCTAATAAACAAGGATAATATTACCTGCTTTATTGGATTGTAGGAAGATTTAAGAAAGATTATAAATCTAAATGTCTGAGATCACAAGGCCTAGGACATAGCCATAGCAATAGTCAGGGCCAGCATCTATCATTTTCACTTGAAAGCAGGGAGAAGCAAAGATATTCAAAAAAATTCCCCTGAGCCCAATTAGGGTGTTGACAATCTGGCTATGGAATGAGTAGGGACTGTAGGAACCAAACTGAGACAAGCACAAGGACATTTTTAGGTAGAGTACACAGGACAAAACATAAGATCTTGCTGGTGGGGACAGCAGGATCTCTGGCTGAGAAACAAAGGGCTGGAGTAGTTGAGGAATCAGGCCACATCTCATCCCACAGAGGGCAAATACATGAAAGTTTCAGACTCTGAGCATCTTATGTATTAAGAGATTGAGAGCAGTGGATCTGGTCCAGTCAAGGGAAAAATGCCAGGTGAGGAAAGGCAGACAGGTCTGGCAGGGCCGCTCACACAAAATAGGTGATTCCTGCCAAAAGACTTCTGATCACTCTCCCATCTCCCATCATGCGTCGCAAGCACAGCCACCAGCCAAAGGCATGGTGCTGTGAGCAAGATGCTAGAACGCACTGTGGTTGAGGCATGATATCATCTCTGAAGTCCTTGAATCTAAAGAGAATTGAATAAAAAATGCATGAAGGAACAGCATGTGGAACTAGCCTGAGGAAGAAGAAAGATGACTCAGACAGCAGAGAAGAGCAACAAGAGGTATGTCTGGGAATTTTCAAAATTCACTATATGCATCAGTTATAGCAATCTCCAAAACAAAGGTTGGACTCAAATAACATCTGGGTTTCATCAAATAATACAGTTTTAACTCAAAGCCAAATCAAATATGGCTGGGGAATTTGGAAAGAAAAGAGCAGAACTTGCCTAACCTAGCATTTGAGTAGGGGGAAGTAAGCCAACAATTATAGATGTGGGAGAGTGTTTTTTCCCCCAGACCCAAGAGCAAAAAGAATGAATAGTTTTCTACACAATGGGAATACCCAGGTGTTTCCCAAAAGACTGGACGTTTCTAGAACAGGTTCATAGTTCCATAAAGGAAGATAATAATCTTTTGCGGGTGAAAAAATAGATTAAAATGTTTCTTTGTAAAATGCTCTAAAACTGAGAGGAATACATAGGCCAGATAAATAAGGATGCCTCTATTAGAATATGTTACAAAAAGAAGAATCCTGCTGTGCATTATAATATTTATTTGCTGGACTGAGTTTTCCTACAACCCTCAGTGCTGTTTGTTTCCCCTAGTGGAATATGACATCATGTTATGAAATGGTTAAGAGTTCAGACACATTTGGAAAGGTTTGACCTTGAGTTAGAGAATATAAAAGTATGGCTGGGCACCAGTGGTTCACACCTTAATCCTAGTCACTCAGGAGGCTGAGACCTGAGGACCAAGAATTGAAGCTGTCTTGAGCAGGCAATCCAAGAGATTCATCTTTACCACCTCAAAACCAGAAATGGGGCTGAGGTTTAAGTGGTAGAGAGCCAGCCCTGAGCAAAAAAAGCTAAGAGCAGGAAGCCTTAAGTACAAGCTCTCGTATTGGCACAAGAAACAAACAAACAAATAAATGAATAGAACATGCAGTTCTATTTGTCATGTGATGAGACAACCAAGAAAGCAGGTCTTAGTAGAAAGGCTAGAATTTTGGTCTGGGAAATATGAAGGTTTCAAGACCTTAAGGAGTCACCAGACACCCCAATGGACAACAGTTTCCAGAATTCTCGAAATGGGGACAGATAGCTAGAGCTCGCCTTCTGAAGCCCAGGCCACTGGGTGACAATGGAAACAAATACAGAAGTCTAGATCCTGGCATCCAACATTAATATAGCTCAGAAAATTAAAATAATAAAAATAAAAATGTAAATATAGTCACTAGCACAGCTTTGTGCCTACTGTAAATGTGCCTTGCAATAAGAAACCACCAATTGGCAAAAGACCAAGAAAGATGAGGCCTGAGAATTGACTTCTGGACTTAGCATCATAGAAATCCTTTAAATGATTCAGGTCACACAAAATCCACTCAATACTTATTTTTTGAAAAATACTAATGAAATCACAATGAGACGCAGGGACAGAGCAACAGGCTGTAATGAGGTGATCTACATTATTCCATAGTAATTATTTTAAAAAAAGAAAAACCACATGGCACTCACCTCTCTTTCCTGTTTCTGATGGCATCATGAATCATTTTCACTTGGACAGCAACCACAGACAAAACCTCCACCGCAATGCGATTGAACTCATCAAAGCAGCCCCATGCTCCTGTCTGCACCAACCCCTTGTAGATATTTCCTATAGACTGAGGGAATAGAATGAGGCATTCAGAGCCTCGCAAAAACAAGTTTTCAGTATTTACAGGAGGAACACCTCATCAGAAAACCTAAAATCCAAAATGCTCCAGAACCCTAAATGTCTTGGGCATCGTGATACCACACATGGAAAATTCCATACCATGAAACTTTGTGTCATGCTCAAAATGGCGAATACCGTTGTGTACATTTAACTTCCTCTATATGCAAAATGTATGCAAGAAATATATATGCAGTCTGTGTTTAGACTTGGGTTGCATCCTCAAAGTATCTCATTATTCATATCAAAATATTTCAAAATCCAAACAAACCTGAAATCACCGAGTCTTCTTAGACTAAGCATTTCTGAATGCAGCCTGCATTGTGGTTCACCTCAAACAGAAATAATGTTGTTAGAATAAAATCACTCTGTGCATCATTTAATAACTGACCTTATAGTCCATTTGCTCTGAACAGTTGAATACATAAACCATCATTCCAAGGGCCCGCCCAAGATCTTTGGTGGTCTCTGTCTTCCCAGTGCCGGCAGGTCCAGCAGGAGCCCCACTCATAGTCAGATGCAGTGACTGAGTTAAGGTAATATAACACCTTTACACACAGGAAACACAAATGTTACTATTCAGTATGTGCTTTCTATGTAACATTGGGTGCAATTACTTTAAAACGAAGCTTAAAAAGCCAAGGCCTAGAATACAGTAGAAACTTAAAGAAGTGGTATTATTTCTATTCTAATCATGGCAATAGTGAGGTGATTTTATATCAAATTTATTTTTAGGTTCACTATTTAAAACTGCTAGAGAAACAGCACTAGTGGCTCATGTATAGAATGAAGTCTAAGGGCAGACTGGGCAGAATAGTCTGTAAGACTTCATCTCCAATTAGCTAGCAAAAATCCAGGCTGGAGACATGCCTCAGATGGTAGAGTACCATCTATGAGCAAGAAAACCAAGTGAAAAGCTCAAGGCTCTGCGCTTTGTACCAACCCAAAAATAGTCCAGGAGGAAGGGGAAGGAAGGGGAGAAGAACAGAGTAAGGAAAAAAGAAAGGAAGAGCAACCCTGGCCTCATTTCACAACAGCGGTGTATTTTAAAGTAATGTTTAAATTACAATTTAAGCCATGTGATGCTGTCTCATGCCTGCAATCCTAGATACTCAGGAGGCTGAGATCTGACAACCACATTTCAAAGCCAGCCTGGGCAGCAAAGTCTATGGGACTCTCATTTCCAATAAACCACCAGAAAACCCAAAGTGGTGTTATGGCTCTAAGTGATAGAGTGCTAGCCTTGAGCAAAAGAGCTCAGGGACAGTGCCTAGGCCCTGAGTTCCAGCCCCATGTCTGACAAAATAAACGGTTCTACTTTTGATGTTTTTAGGTGTATACACTATAAATATGGCAGGCAGCGCCTCAAACTACTGTTATAAAAGAGAAATCCTGGATGATAAATGAAGCATAGATTGCATTAAATTCCCATTTAGTGAATACATTAAAATATGAGACATGCAAACATATATACCCATTTCAATAAGAAGATAATACAAAATATATATACACACATGCACAATGACACTATTAAGACTTATTTTAGAAATTAATCTCAGAGGTTCTGGGACTGAGGAAAATCAAGCAAAGGCAATATTAACATATGGCAAGGGCCTCAGCTGGTAGCTGGTATTTGAGGTTAATCAATTGTTTTGATTAGCAAAGACAATGGTTCTAATGGGCAGACCTGTGGATGGAGGTCAAATGACCACAAACTAACAAGTACTTCCCTGGTCATCACATGTTAAATCTTGTCTTATGATATCAACTTGTCAGTACCCTCTAGGAAATGAGGTTTACTATAGGATATAAGAAGAAAATCAGTGGTAAATGTCTTGAAGAATTCAAAGTACTATGCAAATAGACTTTGGATTGCATTTGCTCATGAAAATGGAAATGTTCCCATGTTTTATAACAACTGCATGTTTAACTGCATCTCACAGTGAAATGGAAAGACTCCCAAATCTGGGCATCAGAGCACTTTCCTAGAAGAGACTATCCCCTCATCATCTGTTCTGGTGGATCCAAACTCAGCATAAACATATGAATACCCACACCTCCATTTCCCACCTGCCATCCCAGCAGACATGACCAACTGACTAAACTTCATCTATGTGTGCCCCTAGTCCTAGGGCACCTCTTTGGAGATACTGGACCTGGGATCCCTTCACCTTTGGCTGAAATAAACGTAGGAGCCAGGCTTAGTTAGCATGACTCCCACCTGCTCACCTCTACACGATTTTATAGGTAAGAAACTATCTTCTGTGTTCTGAAATTCTTTGTTTCCAAATATTTCAAATATTTCAGTTAATGGATACTCAACCTGAGGTGGACTCTTTTTTTTTTTTTTTTTTTTTTTGCCAGTCCTGGGCTTGAGCTCAGGGCCTGAGCACTGTCCTTGGACTTTCTCAAGGCTAGAGCTCTACCACTTAAGCCTCAGCACCACTTCCGGCTTTTTGCTATGTATGTGTACCGAGAAATCGAACCCGGGTCTTCGTGCATGCCAGGCAAGCACTTTAACCACTAGGCCAAACTCCCGGCCTGAGGTGGACTCTTTAAGATACCTTCATTGATATTTAACTTTAATTCTCTGAATGTTTCATGTACTGCCATAGCTTTAGACATATATTAGTCTGTTACTTCTGTCATCATGTACTATCACCTAAAATAGTCTTATTTATGGTTCCTCTTCATTCCCACCCACTCACATTCCACATTCAACTGCCAAGTATATTACACTCTACTAGAAAAGATTACCTGCAAAACAAAAGCCCTGCCTTCTTAGTGATGGAACATTACTTGGCTCAGCATTTCAAACGTTTCCCCTAGTCATGGGCTTGCACTCAGGGTCTAGGCGCTGTCCCTGAGCTTTTTCGCTCAAGGCTAGCACTTTACCACTTTGAGCTGCAGTGCCACTTCTGGTTTTCTGGTGGTGAACTGGAGATAAGAATCTCACAGACTTTCATGCCTGGGCTTGCTTTGAAACAAGATCTTCAGACTTCAGCCTTCTCAGTAGCTAGGATAATAGGCGTGAGCCACTAGTGCCTAGCTCAGACATAATTCTTGAATCAATAAACTGTCTGATTTCTTTCTTCTTTTCCTTCTATTGCATTGCGATTCTTCAAATATCAATTTAAATACAGGAATTTCTTAGTTACTCTTGATTTCCAGTACTATAATGCAAGAAAAGATGGTAACAGATCTTGGAGACAGACTGTAAGAAGTCAACAACTGGGCAAAATGAATCTTGCAACCAAAGGGACTGCCTTTACCCATATTAATTCACTCATGATAGTTCTTTTGTATAGCTTCTTTAATTGTTTCTGTTTTAACTGATCTCTAACTAAAATTAAAGTTTACATAATTAATCTACACACCGTTCTCACATTAGCACATTCTGCTCATCATTTCACTTCATTCTCTTTTTTTCCTTTCATTCTCACACTTCCCTACCTGTGCTAGGAGACTAGCTTGATTTTCCCTTGACTTACACTTAGATTTGTTACCTGTCTGTTAGAGGAGTGATCACCAGTCGGGGACTGTTTCCTAAGTATTCATAGAAGTACTGGAATCGGGCGTCACAAATATTAACAACACAATGTTTCCGGGATTCTTCCCACTGGTGACGAAGTTGGGACAGCCAAGCAAAAGACTGGGGATTGCAAATCTGAAACCATCACACAATCATCATATCAAACCCTGATTGTTTTGAGACTAATTAATTTTATTAATTTAACCAGCACATTAGATAACTATCTCTTTATACATATACCATTGAAATTCAATGGAAAATAATGCATTCTATATTAAAATTACATATAATCCATAATTTCTGCATGTTGGGTATAAATTGCATTTTCAACTCATCCTAAAAACAGTCTGCTTTTAATACAGGTATTTTCATTTTCATCCTAATAAAATTAATTTTTGATCACCATGCATTCCTACCTTACTCTATCCTATCACTTCCTCTCCCATTTTGAAAACAACTTTCCTTCTTTTTCATAGGCACATAGGAGCCTAGGATTTCTTGGAAGTCATTTCAAGTAGGCAAAATTCTTGCCTACTCACTGATGATCAAAAATGCAATGGTAAATCCTAAACCCGTATTTTTAGATGACTGAGAATTTGACAAAATACCTCCTTTATTTAAAAAAAAAAAGGTATTTCAATCAATTTGAGTTGTGACAAACAAATCCCCTAGAAAAGACAGTATGAAGTCATGAGAAAGGTGCAAGAAACAGTTTAGTATCAAAATGAGAATACACAGTAAGGCAGGCAAAACAATGTTGAGGTCTCTGGTTTCTTATACTTTACAAAAATAATTTAAACTTATTTTGGTTTCAAGAACTGGAGAAACAAGTAGAGAAACAACACATTTTACAATGTGTGTGTATTTATGTTGGAAAAGTTTTATCCTCCTATCACTCAAAAAAGCCTTTGGGGGAACTGGGTGATGGCCGTTGTGATCAGCACTGTTCAGGAGCAAAGCACACTTCTAATTCCTGGAAGAAGAGCATGTTTTGGTAGAAGAAAAAGAAGGGAAGGCCATCTTTCAACAATGAACACTGTCAGAATCAGAAAAAGATTCTTCAATTTTAGTGAGATAAGAAGGAAATTGACATAGTACTCAGAACTTATTAAAACATTTTTAAAAAATTTTTTAAAAAGCCAGATTCAAAGGAACACAGGCTCAATGGTTTCTCTCATTTGTCATAATTAGTATAAACCTTGGACTCTCCTAGTAGAGGTTTACAATAGGGCAAAATCTAGGCACATAAGGCCATACAGGATGAGGCTAAATAAAAAGACCTCCAGGATATGCAAGTAAGAGCCATATAATGTGTGATTGTTGTTCTTAATGTACTACGTTATTTCTCATCTCTTTTGTTGTTCCTTGGTTATCTCATATTGTTACAGTATTTTACCTTGTTGTCTGATATATTGCATATATGTCTGTTTATTTGAAATAGGATAGGGAAGGGGGAAAACCAGATGAGGGGAGGGGATAAAAAACATGAAAAGGGGTAGCAATGTTTGTGAAGTAATATACCTTCTATCTGGCAAATATAATGTAACCCCTCTATTAATTACAATAAAAATATAGTGAAGAAAAAAAAACTGGATGACCTAAACCACCTGGAATTGTGACCAACCCTGATTTCTTCAGATCAACCCCATAGAAAGATGATTTATAAGACATACCATTATTATCACTATGAGCTGTGTAAGTCAGAGATGAAAGGAACAGGCAAATGGCCCACATGGTTCTGCAGACAAAAGCACCCAAGGCAGAGACAAACAATGATTTCTCATGGTTCCTCCCCTTGGATTAATGTCTGAATAATAAGAGTTTCCTAACTTGGCAAAAACCTTTGGATTATTACTTGGGGTAACTTACTAGAATAATGTATTAGCTATCTAAAATCCAATGTAGCCAAAAATGACAACTTTTCATGTCTAATTAAGAAACAACAATGACTTTCTTAGAACTACTTTGATAATAAGACCCAACAATAAAAATTTCTGCAGAAAACTTGCCTTCTGAGCAATAAGTTTTGCCACAACATCTCTGGCATGGACGTCTATGGTACAGATTGTCATAATCTTTTGCCTGTCTCCAGGTGGAAGTTCTCCCAGCAGAAGTGTAATCAGTGTGTTCAGCTGAGAAATCTAGGAGGAATTTGTTTTGGAAAGGAAGGAAATGGTTATAACTATGGAAACCGGTAACAACCCAATAATCATCACACTTGTAGAATGATTTAGTTTACAAACAATTTCAAATTTGTGGTCCCTACTGGTCTTTAACCCACTCTGGGAAGAGACAAATATTACTTTCCCCCTCATTTTTTATTGTAAGGAATCAGACCAAGAGGAGAGATGGGAGCCAGTGAGAAATGAAAAATTAGGGGAAGCAGCAGGTTTCCTGGAGGCACAGAACCCACTCTCATCCTAATGACGACGTAGTTCATGACTTCAATGAAATGGGAATGACTACGAAATTTAAAAGGTAAAATCAGATTAACATCCAAAAAGCTGCAGTGGAACTTTGTACAAGTCATTTTTTTTCTTCAGAGAAATTCATTGTGCAATACATGCCTAGTGCTTTTGGTTTTTGGATACAAGATAGTATGATTACTTTAGAGCTAATGACTATATCCAGGTCATTTTTAAAATTTACATTCTTATTGTTTTTGGATCCATTGATCTCTTTACTATTCTTCAAATTGCTAGTCTTCCCTATTAAAATGGGAAGAATGAGCACAGGATAAAATAAAAATCTATTTTCTGGGTTGAATGAAATAAAGTGTTGCATTATAGACATTAACAGTACTTACTCTTTGGTAAAGCTAATTCTGTTTTGAGTATACACGTATATAAGCAAACGAGCTAAAATGAATCTTTCATATGATAAATTGTAATCAGAAAGGTCTGAAAGATAATCTCTAGTTAGTTGTTCTGTGAGCATGATTATTTAGATAGAAAGATTCCTGTAATCCAGGTACCTGTAGTACATGCCTGTAATCTTAGCTACTAGGAAGCTGAGATGTGTAGACCAAGGTTCAAAAGCAGTCCCAGTCCAGGAAGAAAAGTCTGTGAATTGCTTATCTCCAATTAACCAGCAAAAAGCCACAAGTAGAGCTGTGGCTTAAGTGGCAGAGTACCAGTCTTAAACGGCACAGTGAAAACAGGTGCATGAAGATGCTGAAGAGGAAAGCAAAGATCCAAACAGACAGAAAGTGGCCTCATTTTTAGACCATGGAGATGTTGCTAAAGAGATGAAGTGCTCATAATATTAAGTTTTAAATGATCTCTCTGGCTGCAGTGTGAAGAATGTGTTAGAAATAAGACTGGAGGGGAAACTCAAAAAGAAGAATGCCACTATGATTCAGTGAGATAAGAGTACCTCAGATTAGCACAGAGGCAGTGAAATCTCTCTCTCTCTCTCTCTCCCTTCCCTCTCCCTCCCTCTCTGTCTGTCTCTCTCTCTCTCTCTCTCTTTAAATTCTGGTCTTGAGCCTTAAAATTCAGGGCCAGGGCCTTGTCCTGTCCTAGTACTCTACCATTTGAGCCACATCTCCACCTCCATCTTTTTCATAGTTAATTGAAGAGTCTCACAGACTTTCCTGACGGGGCTGGCTTTGAATATCATTCTCAAATCTCAGGCTCCTTAGAAGATAGGATTACTGCTGTGAACCACCAGTACCCAGCCTGAAGACAGACATGTCAAGGCCACTGAGGAAAAAGGGAAAATGGGGATAAATGGGCACTGGTGAAAGGAAAAAGTCAGATTGACTTGAATGTGAGCAACTAGTGAAGAATGTTGATGTTTTCTGAAATTGCACACAATAGAGAGCAAGTCTGAGGAAAGTGAACTTGTTTGCCTGTGAGAATTCCAATGAAAAGTCCCCATGTGCTTATGGTGATGTGTCAGAACCAGGGTTTCCTGCAAAGACATACAAAGAAAACAGAGCAGCCACAGAAGAGGATGAGAAGAGCCACAGAGGGAGGGACACAGCCATGGAAGGGCAGAAATGCTTAAGAAGTAAAAGGAAGAGGACTCAGGATAATTGAAGAGTACCAAATGAAATATTAGGATCCAACAGGAGTGACATTGATCAAGATTTATTATACTCAAAAACTGCTTTATTAAATGGAAACTCCTTTGAACAACTACTCAAATAAAAAGAAAATGAGTTCAAATAATTATGAATTTGAAAACAGATTACATGTGAAGGAAAAAGAATATAGGAGAAATGGGAGGATATAGAAATACACCAATTTTTATACATTAACCTGAGCACCCATGCCTTTTGGCATCTGTGACACTCCTAGACCTAATCTAGCATACCAAGAGACAAATATACGAACATGAGATCAACTAATTTGAGTAGAATGCTAGTTGCAGAGGTAGGTCAGGAAATGGAATATGTGGCATCGGGAAATAATTTTTGGCTGTTCTTGAAGTACCAAGAGAGATTTGGAGATGTATGGTTGGAGACAAGTCAGAGGAAGCCAGATGCAGTAGAAAAGGAAATCAGAATTCTGGGAAAGGTCTCAACAGTAGAGACCCAGATCATAAATGGAGAAACATTTCTCAACTATTAGGAAGCCAGTTTCCATCCTAATGGAGGGTGATATGAAGCAAAGAACAAGAGCTCAACTGCCCCTTATCTAGTTCCTCTGATGGTATCAGAGGACAGTAAGAGCTAATGGTTATACGACACTGACTACCTGGTAGGCATTACACATGCACATGTATATTATACGTGTATTCTAATGGCTACAACTGCAAGAGGATGTGTAATTATTTTACCAACTGCATATATAACACAAGGTTATTTGCCCAAGATTGCACATCCAGGATTTAGTAACCAGGTTTAAGGTTTTTCTAAGTTTTTTTCATATATGAAATCTTTTCATGTGCATCATGTCACCACTAAACCTTGTCAGGCTTGGGCAGGAAGTACATGGGATTGTAGTGAGGAGTAGCTCAGATCCCTCATCTGGGAGTTCTCTTTTGTAGGTAAATAGAGCAATGTTTGTTTTTTGAGAGGGGAGAGGGGTTCCTGGAGCTTGAACTTAGGACTTGGGTGCTGCTCTTGGGCTTCTTTAGCTCAAGGCTAGCATTCTACCATTTGAGTCATAGTACCAGTACTTTTGACAGAGACTCTCTAGAAAAGAGTCTCATAGATCTTTCTGCCTAGGCTGGCTTGAAACTGATTCTCAGATCCCAGCCTCCTGAGTAGTTAGGGGCTTTTTCAGGAAGACAAGTATCTTACCACCATTTCAGCTGACATGATCTTCATGTCTGTGAGACTACAGAATTCCCAAAGAGCCCTGGTCTGCTTAATAAGATGACAGTGGTCTCATCACGAAGGACAGTGTTAGGTACAAAAAGTTAACAGACTCAAAGTAACAGAGAACTTGTAGTTCTGCTAATTCCTGATATTGTGATGGTTGATCCATGATTTTGCCCTGGCCCCTCTCCTGTGTGAAGATGGATAGAAGAGGCCACATAAGGAACCGTATCTCTGAACAGTACAGTGGTTGTGTGTATTTGTGTGTCTGTTTTCCAGTACTGAGGCCTAAATTCAGGGACTTGCACTCTTTTTTGGCTTTTTCGCACAAGGGCGGTGCTTTACTACTTGAGCCATACTTCAACTTTCATTTTTTTTGCTGGTTAGTTGGATGTAAGAGTCGAATAGATTTGTCTGCCCAGCTGGCTTGAACTGTGAACCTCAGATCTCAGCCTCCTGAATAGCTAGGATTATAGACATGAACTATACTGGCCCCTGACTCCCCGAACTCTTGACCCCTCTCTGAACTGAAATTAGATTTCGAACCCTGAAACCCATCAATAATTCATCTTCAATAATATCAGAAACAATGGATTTTCATTTCCAGCAGTCAGAGCAAAGGAAATTATAAAAGAGAACAAATCCTTCCCACCGCTTGAACGCATGGTAGCATGTGCTGTTGAACCTCAGTTTCTAGCCTCACTTCCTGCTTCTCACTACATGAATTGCTTAAACCACAGCACAATATTGAACAACAGGTGTTAGAAACAGGGCACAGAATTCCCTCATCCTTGACACGAATGAAGTGACTGAAATGTTTCACCATTAAGTATTCAGGCTTCTGGTGGATACTTTTCATCCAAGTTTTAAAGGTTTCTCCGAATTCTTATATTGGAAAAGGAAAAAATATAAAGCTAATAACCTAAGACTCTAGCATGAGAAACTTGAAACAGTTAAAGAATTTAACCTCAAAGTAAATACAAAAGAGGAAGCAATCAATTTAAGAATGGAAATTAATGAACCATAAAGTGAACAATAGAGAAACTTAACAGAGTCAAAGGTTAATTCTTTGAAAACTAAAATAAAATTGATAGCACCTAGGAAGAGAGACTGAAGAAAAAGAACTAAACAAAATTTAGCAGGACCAGGAAGGCAGGTGGACCACCAGGCCAGATTTCTCAGATGTTCTATGCACAATGATAGAATAATATCAACTATAAAACTTAGATACATTTTCTCTGCAAAGGACCAGATGCTCATTATTCAGTTCTGTGGCCACATGTCTCTGTCACTTCCACTGTGACATGCAGGCAAGCTACACAGGGTATCTTAGGACCTATTCAGACAGGGAACTACAATTTTCCAACCCCAATAAATATCCCAAACCAAAGGAACCTCAAAAGGCTCAACAGCCATATATTCAAGAGATCACTTAATAAAGAATGGTCCATGAAGAACACTCCAGGCCCAGATACATAATTATATATAATTAGCTCTTTCACTAAGTAGGATGGGATACTAGTTGATTCCTTTTGAGTGTATCTCAAGCTTCTCAAAGATATCCTGAAGAACCATTTACAGGTATGTCTGACAAAGAATAAAATTAGCACATAGCAAGGGTATACAGACATGTACAAAGAACAATTCCAAATAACTGTATTTATGATGAGTTTTTAACTTCAAAAATGCAAAGTTGGCTTATTTAAATTTTCACAAGGCTGTGGGTGTTACTTAGTGGTGAGGGCCATGCTTAGCACAAATGAAGCTTTACGTTCAATCCCCTGCTTTCCCCAACCCTAAAGAAACTCAGCACAAGAAAAATGATACTTATTAATCAGGTAAGGTGCTGTGTTCTTACTATTCTAGTTACTTTTGAGAGATTGAGAGACAGTGCCAGGCCAGGGTAGGCTAGAACTCAACAGAAGAAAGTGGGCATGGTGTCATGTGTCTGTCATTCTAAGAACACTGAGCAACAAAAAGTAGGAGGATCATAGTCCAGGCTCATACCCAGGCAGGAAGCAAGATCCTGTGTCAAGCATTATCAGTGTAAACATCGAACAGAGGCATTACCCTCCCTCCCCAGGTAGAGTCTCTGCCTGGCAAGTGTGAGGTCCTGAATTCAAACCTTCTTAAAGCCAGAAAAAAAAAGAATTGTAGTGCATAGTCACATCAATAAATATGAAAACTCAACGTCTTCAAGGTAAGAACTTTCTCCATGTAGTAATGGAGGTTGTTTTGCTCTACCTATTAAAGGAATTTTCTTATTTGATAAAGAGCACCATCAAACACCTACCACAGCTCTTAGAGCTAATGATGAAACACTAAATTCTTCTTTCCTAGAGTAAGACAAGGAAGTCTTACTACTTCTATTCAGTATTGTGCTAAGAGGTGATAACCATTGTTGTTCTTAATGTACTATGCTATTTCTCATCTCTTTTGTTGTTCCTTGGCTATCTCATATTGTTACAGTATCTTACCGTGTTATCTGGTTCATTGTATATATGTTTGTTTATTTGGAATAGGATAGGGGAGGGGAGAAAAAAAGATGAGGGAGGGAGGGAAATGGGGAAAAAACATGAGAAGGGGTACTAATGTGAAGAAATGTGCCTTCTATCTGGCAAATATAATGTAACCCTTCTATTAATTACAATAAAAAAGAAAAAACTGAGAAACTGAATCATAACTGTCATTATTTGTAGGGGGTGTGTTTATCTACAAAGAAAACTCTATGGAATTCATACTTGAAATTTGTTTTATTATTTCTAAATAGTTATAGGTCATTAGGTAAAGTTTTATACTGTTCCTCAACAGTCTTATCAAAAGCTCTTTGTATAATGACAGCACATCACTGTTACAATTTTTATCCATTTCTTTATTTTATGGTTTGAGGGGCTTAAACTCAGGGTCTGGGTGCTATCCCTAAGCCTCTTTGGGCTCAAGGCTAGTACTCTACCCCTTAGGCCATATCATCACCTCTAGCTTCTTCTGAGTAGTTTATTGGAGACAAGACTCTCACAGACTTTTCTGCCCATGCTGAGATCTCAACTTCCTGAGTAGCTAGGATTACAGATATGAGCTACTCATGCCTGGTTTGTCACTAATCTTTTAAAGTACAAAATTCATTGGTCTTCTGAGTATTTTTACCCAGCTCAGTAATAAAGGAGAAGAAAATCATATTTACCAGGTCCAAGTCTCTAAAACACTTTTCCCAAAGAAACTTCCAGTCTAAATAATTAAATTCATGGTAACTGTCCTATTTCCACAGATTCTAACAAGGTAGGGTTATTTCCAAATACATACAGAGATATACCCAGAATGTTTGGTGTATCCAAAATGTAGCATTTTTTGCCTTTAATACTAATACCACCATGTATTAAGTCTCAGGGAAAATAGAATTTAAAATAATATCTTGGTTTATTCATCTTAAAATTTGCAAACAAGAGTTAAGGAAAACATTTTCTCATTCAGGTAGATTATCTATTATAATCAACTTTAAAATGGCTTAATTTTAGAACAAGTTCATTTCAAAGACTTACAGAATTAATGAGATTAACTTTAATTAGAAACATACTCCAGTATATGGCTACATCCATTTTTTTAAAGGGAGAACAGTAAAAGGATTTCAGCTTAGGTGTATGGTAATCTTCATATCCCACATCTTAGCTTTAGAAATAGGAGAATACTAGCTTCTCCGATGCCTTTCATTTCCTTTGATAATAAATGATAAATTTAAGATGGACATGTGACCTGGAAAGATGATTCAACAGTCAAAACATCACTAGCCTATCAAGCACATAACCCAGTGCCACTACCACACTCACAAAAAAATAGATTGATGATGGTTTCCCTCATTTGTCATCATCAGTAGAAACCTTGGGCTCTCCTAGCAGAGATTCACAATAGAGCAAAACCTAGACACATAAGGCCATTTAGTATGACTGTAAATGAAAGGACCTTCAGGATATAGAAACAAATGCTATATAAGGAGTGATTGTTGTCCTTAATGTACTATGTTATCTCTTATCTCTTTTGCTGTCCCTTGGTTATCTCATATTGTTACGGTATTTTACCTTGTTATCTGATATATTGTATATACGCTTATTTGGTTACTTGAAATAGGATAGGGAAGGGGGGAAACAAGATGAGGGGTGGGGTGGGGGAGGGAAATGGGGATCAAGACATGAAAAAGGGTATCAATGTTTGTGAAGCAATGCACCTTCTATCTGGTGAATATAATGTAACCCTTGTATTAATTACAATAAAAACATATGAAAAATAGATTGATGAGTGAAATTAGAAGTCTGGATAAAATACATGATAAGGTAATATAAATTGTAGAGTACAGGTGGTAACCTTAAATACTAGTATACAATTCTTTCAACTTTTCTGTATGTTTAAATCATTTTATAAATTAGGAATGAACTTACTAAAGAGTATATAATATCAGATACCACTGACATTACTGTTGCTATCAGCAATATAAACTAGCAATAGCAATGGCTCACACATCATATTTCACTTTTGCCAAACACTTTACAATAGTATTTTATATATATTAACTCTTCTAGAGTATAATGCATATAATGTTATCTTTGTATTACAGATGATGAAACTAAGATGTATGAAAAACATCTGCCCTGAAAGTAGAGCTATGGCTCAAGGTGGTAGACTGCTAACCTTCATAAAAAAGCTCAACGACATAATCCAGGCCCTAAGATTAAGCCCTACAACCGATAAAAAAGAAAAGAGAAAGAGAGAGGAAGGAAGGGAGAAAGGAATGAAGGAAGGGAGGAAAAAAGTAGGAAAGAGAGAGATGGGAGGGAGGGAGAAAAGAAAATAAAGAAAAAGAAAATAAATTGCTTATCAATATCCATAGAATTAATTAATAACTGGTAGAATCTGACATTTGAGCAAATTAGCTGTAAGTTAATCATATCCTACAGGGAAGAAAGTCAGTGAACTCCAAGGTAAATTTAAGAAGTTAACTGAATTACAGCATGAAAAGATAGGAACTGTGGGACATGAAGAATGTCACACACCTAAGCTCATACTCTGTTAGTGTTCACTCTTTAAAAATGGATGCACAAGGCAAGGCACTGATCAAGTCAGAAGAGAAAACAAATTTCTGAAATTGAAGACGCATAAATGAAGATCAAAGGGTTCAGAGTCCTGAACAGACTAAATTTAAAAGGGAGTACTCTTCAATTAGTTGTAGAATTATCAAACATCAGAACCACAAAAAGAAATCTTAAAAGCAGCCCAAACAAAGGCAGACTGCTTACAAAGGAAAAGAAATGTGACTATTTAAGATTTTATAGCAACAATAAAAGTCACAATATAGTAGGAAGATACGTTTTTTCGAGGGCTGAGATGTAGCTTTAGTGACAAAGTGCTTGCGTAGCAAGTGCAATGTTGAGTTTGATCTCCAATGTATGTATGTATATGTATGTGCATGTGTGTATGTGTATGTATAAATTCTAACTTTCAACTCTGAATTCTAAACTGTCAAAAAGAAGTTAAAATAAAGACAAGGGACTGAAAAGTTTCTATTCATCATTAACAAGTGCTAAAAGATATCATGTAGAAAGAAAGGAATTAGTGTCAGAAATAAAAAAAAACAGAAGAAGGAAAGGGGAGAGGAGAGGAGAGAGACCATGAAAAAGAAAGATCGAGTGGGAGTGAGGAGGGAGAGAGAGATTGAGAGAGAGGGAGACAGAGATTGAGCAGAGAGTGAGGGTGGGGAGAGTGAACAAAGCCATTTCCAAGTATTTTTATGTGGGTAAATCCAAATGAAAAAATTAAAGTAACTACTGAATCTCAGCCCCTTCTTTTGATTGAATCTTATAATGCTAAGTCTAGTAAATACCAACCAATGCCCATAATCATAAGTATAGAAAACCAAGAACATATTCTCTTAAGAGAAAATGGCAAATGATGATACCTCTTTTGAGTATTGAAAAGAACCATAAATCCATGAGAAGATACCTGTTTTTTGTGGAAATCCTTTAGAGCTGTTTCATAGCCTTCCTCCAGCCTACTGAAGGCAATTCCTACATCCGTTGTCCACCATATTTGTGAGCCTGTTAGTGCAACTTGGGCTGGGAAATCAAAAATCCACAGCTCCCTAGGTTTTTCTTCATAGGCTGCTATGGCTCCTGCAGTCGCCTGGCGCACTGTTTCTTGCATAGTCTGTTCAAGTTGTAGAAGCCAGGTTTCCACCTTGGGAAGCAAATTGAAATGTTGCAATACTGGGTCAGCTGTGGAAGATCCATCATCATACCTGTGTTATGACAGGTGGACTTTAACCTTTCTAGGAAGCTACAAGAGGGAGGATTCAAAGCAGAAAGTCTATTTTCCTTATACAAGCTTACCTTCACTCAGGGGTAGAACTCTTGTCATTTTACCTACCAGCAGGCTAATAACTCTTCACAGCTTCAACTGAGGATACGTTCTCTGTGACTCAAGTTTTCAACTCTGAAAATAAATTGGTTCTAGACTAGGGCTCTCCTCTAGTACCAGTGCTTTGAGAAATTCATTATCACAGCCTCCTATAGAGGTGAGATATATTCTAGAGCTTTGGGATCATTAAAAATTGATTTAGAAAACACCTTCTGGTTATTCTAATATCCTGAACATCCTTATCTAAAATCTCCATGGTTTTTAGTCTGATGCCAAGGTATTTGCTACAAGAATCTTAATCATATTCCCTACTGGTTCTAATCTTTGCATTTGTCAGAAATTAGACAGCTAGACCGTATAGTGAATAGGACTACTGCTGATTGTGAAAATAATCTTTTAATTTTTTTAAACTTCAAATTCACTTTGCCTACACAAGTATCTTAGCCAGTTTCATCCCCTGTTCAAATGTGCTTTTCCATATTAATACATCTCTGGTTCCATCTGATAATATGTAACTGAAAAAGTACATATTATTTGCAAAAAAACATTGATCCCAGCAATAAAAAAAGACTAAAAGCCAGGTACCAGTAACTCATGCCTTTAGTTCTAGCTACTTAGGAGGATGGGATCTAAACATAGAGGCTTAAAGCCAGCCTAGGCAGACAAATCCATGATACTCCTATTTCCAACTAACAAGCAAAAAGCCAGAAGTGGAGGTTTGGCTCATGTGGTACAGTTTCCACTCAGAATGAGAAACCAATCAAGAGCTTGAGACCTTGAGTTCAAACTGGGCAGAGAGAGAGGGGGGACTATAGTGAATAAAAAACAAAGGTCACATGAGATGCTAAAGATGCCACAACTGATTTCTTTTCCTTCCTCTGTGATATTGGTAGCATTTTAAGACTTGCTCAAAAAAAAAAGGAAAAAAAAAGACTTGCTTGCTTGACAATTGGAAAGGAGGAAATACTGATAATGAGCTAGCCACCTTCTTGAGAGAAAAGCGAAGTACTGCAGGGAGAATGTCCCAATAGCAATGGAAGATTCCTTCTCCCTGGCTTCAAGTTGGGCTTTATTAGCACACACAAGGTGAGGGTAACTATGTCTGCTTTTAAGGATAACAGAGGGCATGAGCCCCAGTAAGTCCGTTGTTACTTATTCAAGAAGTCCCATCAGCTATGAAATGGATGTCCTCAGGAGAACCACCTGTCCTGAAGGATTCTCCAGCCATTCAAAAAGACAAGGCACATGCTAAGTCAACAAAGCAGCTCATATTTAGATCAGCATGTCAACAACACAACTTAACATGGTATGCTTTGACAACACAGTGTGATTTGACAACTCAGCTCTGACGGGGTGTTCACTGGAACCTCTTGAATATTAGATGACATTCAACCTAACCTTCTATGATTAAAATTACTCCCTCCCATTATTACTAATTCTGTATATATATGTATATGTATATATATGTATATATATTTCCTCAGTGAGTCAAATACCAAGGTTTTGTCTTTTTCTTGATGGGTTCCTAAAAAGCCAAAGGCAACATCTGATGCATATTCCATCAACACTTGCCCGATAAAATTCAAACTAAAGTGGGAAAGAAAAATTATAAAGTGTGGGAAATATTAAGAGAAAACAAAAAGCAATCTTAACAGAAAACAAAGGCAACTAGAGAGCAAATGCAGTAGGTGCTCAAAAGTCTCTGCATCAGTTTCTTCTATAGAATAAACTAGAGTACTATAAAAAAAAAACTTTCAATATCAAGGACTTCTGCTAGTGACAAGCACATTGATCAATTGGATTCTTCCCCCTCTGGGCTCCATGCCAGCAAATGACAGCCTGCTGGGTCGGGAGCAGACAGTAACACACTTTTGTCAAGATAGTTTATGGTGACTTTTCCTAATCATTATAATAATATCCTAAAAACCCCAAGAGATCAAAAAATATATTTTAATCAAAGTGTTCTACCATCTGCTTCCCCTTCATTTGGCAGGGCATTTCTGGTAAATATTAAAAAGCAACAGAGAGAAGAGAACCCTTCTTTTTTTAAAAAAAAAAAAAAAAAGCTTGCAAACTCATTGCTGCAAAGAACTTAAAGGACGAAGCCCATGCAACAACCCCAAAACTTCCATAATAGATGGTAATTCTTTACTCTCTCCACAGGTTCAACCAAGCTACTCATACATCACTAGGGAAAAAAAAAAGATGCAGCTCCCCTCAATCATCAGAATACACCAAGGACTCTGCCATAAATTGTTAGAAGCCATTTTTTGAAGATAACTGGCAAGTGTATTTTTTTGTCAGTCATAGGGCTTGAACTCTGGGCCTGGGTGCTGTCTCTGAGCTCTTTGACTCAAGGCTACCACCGTACCCCTTCAGTCACAGCCCTACTTCCCATTTTCTAGTGGTTAAGTGGAGATAAGAGGCTCCAGGTCTTTTGTGCCTGGGCTGGCTTTGAACCTCAATCCTCAATTTCAGCCTCCTGAGTAGCTAGGGTTACAGGCATATGCCACTGCGCCCAGCCGTTACGTGTATTTTTAAGGTACTTCTTTATCTTTTTTTTTTTTTTTTTTGCCTTTCTTCTTTTGTGTAGGTAATAGATAGGGCTTGAACACAGAGGCTTGAGAGCCCACTTGAGGAACATCCCCACTTCTGGCTTTTTGCTGCTTAACAGGAGATAAGAATCTCAGGGACTTTCCTGACCTGGCTAACAGGACCCACTGTCCTCTGATCTCAGTCTCCCCATCAGCTAGATTGAAGGAGTGAGCCACAAGTGCCTGACAAGGATATTCTAATTCTGTGCATACAATAATTAGAGAGCATGCGATATCAGATTGATAGACTCAAAAAGCCATTTACACCATTCAATTTCAGCCACAAAGCCCCTTAAATTCATGCTCTGCTTCACAGCCCTTTCCTGTCTTCTTTGAGCAATGGTGAACACAGAGCACATACAAGGATGGATCAGAGGGCTGTAATTCCTGTTAATTCTGTTCTGCCTTCATTTAATTTTTGACTATCACTTTTGGTCTAGTTCAAATCCCGGCATCTCAGATACCCTGAAGAGATTTGACCAGAAACTCAGCAGCATGGGAGAGTTGTGCTTTGCATAGCCGACACCACAAATAGGAGTCTTAGCACAAACCCAACCAACGCGTGAGTTCATACAAGTTGGTTTTTTCCCCCTGATTAGTTGATAATTGATATTATTCTAGAGATATTTCTCTCTCATATTCATATCTTACATGGCCTGTGCAATCACACTCTGTAGAGAATGGGACATATTCCTTTTCTTTGCTGTACATTCCAACTGCTTGGTGTGCAGAGCCATCCTGATTATCTTTGAACTGCAGGTCTGCCATGCTGTCAAAGAGTTTGGCAAGGTGGCGTGTTACCTAAGAGAAGAATATTAGAAAAGAGTTTCTTAGTATGCATAGACATATTCAGATAGAAAGGAGATGATGCAATATAAGATCACAAGAGTTTATAGAGTTTTAGAGTTATCTCAAATGTTTTACCTCAAAATATATTCTAACACAAAATGCTAGAATTTTTACCTTCAAATGCCAGCACTTGAAATGACGTTGATGAAGAAACAGCTAGGCAGTCTGCGTCCATCATTATGAGCCGGCTAGCAAATGCTCACCTTGCACTGTAACCTATTTTCTGTCAAGAGACTGGAGGCTTCTGTACCTTCCTCCTTGCTTCTACATACTACTTCTGTAAACATACATCCTTTTGGAATGTTCATAGTCAAAACATTTTTAATTTGAATTTATAGTCAAGAATTTATATACAATTTTTAAAGCTAGTAGTTACATTAATCAAGATGCATCACACTCACAAACTGACATGCTTCATTGAAACTTCTCTGTATATCTAACAATAAAAAAATAAGTAAACAACAGCTGGTAAAACTGAAACAAACATAAATTGGTTATCTTATTCTGTTCCGTATCTAATACTCTCTTATTTCTTTGATACATCAGTAAATCCCACAAAATCTCTGATACCTAAGAAAAGCAAGTAACATTTCCCTGTTTCCACTGAATAGTGGAACTGAATAATAATTTCCATTGAATAAAGAAATTAAAGCTGAAATGTTCAGCAAATTCTCTATGTCAACTTTGCTAAAGAAGAGCAGCAATGAAGTTTTGAACATACAATTACAGGCTATATCCTCCCCTGCTGCCATAACCTCTTGAGTCCTGTGTTTAGAATTCTCCAAAGGAACATTGATCTTGATGCAGATTATAGACAAAATTTGGCAGTTAAAACCAAGATGAAATTGAAAAACAAAATACCAGCTCCTAGGTCATATAGGATGATGCTAAATGAAAGGACCTCCAGGATATAAAAACCAAAGCCATATGAGTGATTGTTGTTTTGAATGTACTATGTTATCTCTCGTCTTTTTTGCTTTCCCTTGGTTATCTCATATTGTTACAGTATTTCACCTTGTTATCTGATATATTGTATATATGCGTATTTTGGTTATTTGAAATCGGATAGAGAAGGGGGGGAAACAAGATGAGGAGTGGGGGTGGGGGGAGGGAAATGGGGACCAAGACGTGAGAAAGGTTATCAATGTATGGGAAGTAATGCATCTTTTATCTGGTGAATGTAACCTTTCTATTAATTATAATAAAAATATTTGGAAAAAATACCAGCTCCTGTCTTCCTAGAGGCCAGTTTGAAGGATAAAGCAGAGTTGATTTGCAAATACAACCCCTGAGGAGTGACACAGCTGACCTGGTCATTCATGTAGCCCAGGAAGGGCCTCCATACATGACCATGGCAAAGTTTGCCCTGGAAAAAGGGAGAGGAAGACAGACTTTTTGTGTAAGGTAGCTCCCATCCACAAAGGGAAGGGAAAAAATGGAGAACACACTTTACTCTTTGGCAAGTCAGTTTGTTTCCTCTCTTAGGGTAGACTGAGTAAAGTCCAGATAGAGGCCCAAGAAGCCTCAAGAATGGTGATAAACATTTCTTTCTTACCCATAGTATAAACATACATAACCAAGTTTCATGGTTCTTTAGCAAGTTAAATATAGAATTATTAGTAAAGCACCAATATCACTCCAAGGTAGCTCTTGAAAACAATTACAGATCTTCAAATAGATATTTATACTATGCCCACAGGAGCCAAAAGGTAACATTCATCATTGGATGGCTAAGTTGCCTATATAAAGGGATGAAGTACATATATTTAGGACAACATGGATGAATTGGGAAAATCACCAACTACATTAAGTTTGCCAGTTATAAAATACCACAGGATCCCCTTTACTTATAATACCAAGACTGGCAAGATCTATAGATACAAAAAGTAAACTGGTTTGTAGGAACTGGGGACAGGAGTTAGGTACATGGCATGGACAGGTTTTCTTTAGGGTTGCTGAATACAGTGCACTTAGTAATAAGTCATCACTTCACAGAAATGTGCAGTCTAACTTGGAATTACATCTATTAAAACAGTCCTGGGGTATAAACTCTGGGGCTGGGCACTGTCCATGGCACTTCTGATCATGGCTAGTGCTCTGCCACTTAATCCACAGTGCCACTTCTGGCTTTTTCTGTGTGGTACCGAGGTATCGAACCCAGGGTTTGGTGCATGCTAGGCAAGCACTCTACCAGTAGGCCACCACACTCCAGCCTAACAGTTGATTTTATAAGAATTTTACCTTAACAGCAAAGTATAGCTTCTGGTAAGCAAATGAAAGGTATGTATATGTATATCCCAGCATATAGACTCTGTGGGATCAGTTTTTCTTCAAATGCAATTTAATGAGACCAGCTAAGTATATAATAACAGCTTCTCGAAACAAGAACAACCTGCCTTCTTATCCGCACGAGAAGGCCAACATCAGTAAGAGACTCTTTAAGGGTGATTTAATCTTCGAAGATTTTAGCCTTTACATTTCTGCTGTACGGGCAGTTTTAGCATTGAAGAAAACCACATCAAGAAGTCTTCCAAGTTTAAAATAGATGAGTTGTTGAGACTCTTGCTTACTTCAGATGTACAGAGAGTAGTAGCCGACTCATCACTACCCAGGTTATCATATTGTCCTTCATTCCTGTACATTACCCAAAGGACATTTATGCACAGAAAGTTTGCAATAATCTAACAATCCATTCTCCCAGGCCAAGTGGCCAGGAAGTGCACAGATGTTGAATGACTTCTACTGGGTAATGGGCCTACATAATATTCAATTGAAAAGCTGCAAGATGAATGAGACTCAGCCATCAGACTCCCTCACACATTATTGCTTTGCTGGGAAAATTATTTTAAAACAACTTCTGGCCCTCTAGCCAATCAGTCATTGGCCAGGAAATGCAAACCTTATAACTTCCACTTTTTCTCCATACTTACAACCTAGCATGGGTGAAATTTGATGATTTTATATTTCATTATTTAAAGTTCCTGAGAGAATGTTTTCATAACAATTATGGATCTGGTTGTCCTCAGTTTTATTCTATTTCTAATAAATCACACAGCACTCCACCAATCTTCATATTCATCCCAAATTAAACTTCCTCTTCCTAGATATTTGCAAAGATCCTGTATTTTGTAATTAACAATTTATAAAAAAATGAACCTTCTCTTTTTGTTGCTGGTCCTGACGCAGGACCTGGGCACTATCTCTAAGCTTTTTCATGCTCAAGGCTAGCGCTCTACCATTTGAGCCTTTTTCCAGCCTTTTCTGAGTAGTTTACTAGAGATAAAAGTTTCATGAGGGCCAGGAGTTTGGCCTAGTGGCAGAGTGCTTGCCTAGCATGCACGAAGACCTGGATTCGATTCCCTGGTACCACACACATAGAAAAAAGCTGGAAGTGGTGCTGAGGCTCAGGTGGTAGAGTTCTAGCCTTGAGAAAAATCCAAGGACAGTACTCAGGCCCTGAGCTCAAGCCTAGAACTGGCCAAAAAAAAAAAGTCTCATGGACTTTTCTATCCAGACTGGCTTCAAACTACAATCCTCTATAGAAACAAGAGTCATAATGTGTGATTGTACTATGTTATTTCTTATCTCTTTTGTTGTCCCTTGGTTATCTCCTATTGTTACATTATCTTACCTTGTTATCTGATATATGTATGTTTATTTGAAATAGGATAGGGAAGGATAGAAAAGACAGGGGAGGGGTTGGGGGAGGGAAATGGGGACAAAAACATGAGAAGGGGTAGCAATGTTTGTGAAGAAATGCACCTTCTATCTGGTGAATATAATGTAACCCTTCTATTAATTATAATAAAAATATATTTAAAAAACTACAATCCTCAGATCTCAGCCTTCTGAGTGGCTAGGATTATAGGCATGAACCACCAACACCCAATGCCCTAGCAAGCCTTCCTACTTATGATTCCCCTGTACCTGGGATGACAGGCTTGCACCATGGCAACCAGCCATCAAGACTGAGTGTTACCAACTTCTATGCCCAGGCTGACCTCCAACATCATCTCCCATCTCTGCCTCTGAAGTAGACAGGATTATGGGCTTGAGTCATTGTACCTAGCTTGGAGCAAAACTTCATTATGCTTTAATTAGGGTTCTAAAAGGTTAGTGACAAAAGCGGAAATGTTCTCTCAATATATGTAAATGAGGCATAATGATCTACTAATGCATAGGCAGACAATATGGGGTCATTAAAATGACCACACAAGCAATAATTACTCCAGATATCCAATCAATTGGGAAATGGGGTGCAAAGAGGTGTGTGTGTATGTATGATTAAATCTCACTTTTGGTTAGAAATGTATAAGAAAATGGATAAAAGACCCTAAAAACTAAAACTGAGTACACTGCAATTTAAAGCATTTCACTTTGTGCAAACCATTCATGAACAATTTGAACAGTACCTCTCTCTTCTTACATCTTATGATAAGGAATAAGCATGTTCTCTGTGCTTTGGCAAACTGTCATCCTCCTTTTCCAGTTTGGACTAGCTACTGACATCTTATTCTTTGACCTTTAAATGTAACACAATTAGAACATTTCTTTAAGGTAAGGCTGCACCACTCCCCTACCCCAGGTACTCTGGCACACCTTCATTCTTTATTGCGTAATGTCTACTCTCATCTCTGTGTGCTGGCTTTTCAGGTTGCCTCAGCTAACCCCAGCTGGATTTTATGGCATAGGTGATGATGGTCCAGCTGGCGACTTGGGTTTGTGTTTTTCTTTCAGTAAGAAGTGTTTCTTAAAACGCATGAAAAAAGTAAGCCTGTGGGCACAAGAGCTTGAAAAGCTGTTGCTAATGGCACATTGACCCCAATAAGCAAATGGCAACCCAAATGAGGAAGCACCAAATGGAAACTGCATCATGTTAAAAGGGAAGGAAGGCAGGAGATGAAGGATTTATAGCCATTTTAACAATATTAAATGTTAAGAACTTTGCTTGACTCTTAATACAGTTTCTTTTACCTGTCACTCAAAGGTCAGAGATAGTGTCTGTTACATACACATTGTGGCACATTAATCTTTCAGGATGCCACTTAAAATATGGTGAGGTTTTAAAACATAAAGCAATAATGTAGTGATCAATAAAGACTCATCTTACATGATTTCATGATTCTGCTCATTCTATACTGTCAGCTACAAAGAATAGAAGTGTTGGGTGGTTTTCTGTTCTTACAGAACATTAAAGTCATTGTTCCACTATCAATTCATTTCCAATGTGAAATCTGTTGTACAAAGGAACAAATGAAGACATACTGTGGCTTTGTGGGCAAGATTTAATTTCCTTTTCTATTGTTGATCTTGACTAATTTGATAAATTCCCCACAGGGAGTTGTTTTTTCTATATTCCCTTTGCTTGAACTTACTGAAATTCTTGAATTTGTGAATTTATACTTTCCATCATTTGGGAAAACTTTTGGTTATATGTTTGTAAATATTTTTTTCCTCTTCCCAACATCTACTTTAGGAAAGCAAATTACACATATGGAACTTATTTATATTGTCCAGATTTCTATTTGACTTTTTGAACATATGGAATAAAATTGTGATACCTTAAAATTTCCTCATCTGCCAATTCTAATATCTGGTTCCGTTTTGATCAACAGATCTACCTCTTCTTTAATGACTTAGATATTTCTGTTTCTTCACATCTGTAGGAGATGCCAGATATAATGAACTTTGTCCTGTTCAATGGTGAAGACAACATTCTCATTCTTATATTAGTGAGTTTTGTTATAGAATGAAGTTAACAGAAGCTGTCTGATGTGTTTGAATGTTGGTACTAAAATTTCCTAGGCAGAAAACATTATTTGGCAGGATTAGGCTGAATATAATCTGGAACTAATTATTCCCTACTACCAGGCAAGACCTTCCCAGTACTCTTTCCATAAATAATGAAGATTTCTAGTCTAGATGATTGAAATGGGCAAAATTACTACTTGTCTTGTAGGAATATTGGCACTTTCTTTACCTCAAATCATCACACAGACATTCTTCTAGCTAATATGATTTCCTCCAAGATCTGTACTAAATGAAAATTCTGTTAACTAGTTAAAGGAGCCTCTCCATAAATTCCTAGAAATCTCTTCTCTGTATTATGCTCTGCTAATTCTAGCCACCTCAGACTCTATCCCAATTTCTATTCCCGCATCATCTTGGCCTGAAAAACACTCTCCAGGCAGCAAACCTGAGCTAGAGGCAATCATCTCAGGGCTCACTCTTATCTGTTCCTATATGGTTATAAACCCGTTTCCTCCACTGATGGATGACCAAGGTCTAGGAAAACTGCTGTTCTGCACATTCTGTCAAGGTTCTTGTTTTTCTCAGGCATGAGAGTAAAATACAGAGCTTATGACTCCATCTTAGAAACGAAAATGCTCCTCTCAATGTGGCTTTAAAGTGGTAAACAATGTTTGTTTTCATATATTTTCTAGCCATCAGAGTATCTTCTTTTGGGAACTGCCTGCCTAAATTTATTCTACCAATTTTTATATTATCTTTATTTCTTTTTTCTTTCTTTTTTTTTTTTTTTTTTGCCAGTCCTGGGCTTGAGCTCAGGGCCTGAGCACTGTCCTTGGACTTTCTCAAGGCTAGAGCTCTACCACTTGAGCCAATCGAACCCGGGTCTTCATGCATGCTAGGCAAGCACTTTAACCACTAGGCCAAACTCCCGGCCCTATTATCTTTATTTCTTAAGAGATCTTAAGACAGACATTTTTATGTATCTATACACATCTAGATATACCTACATATGTAAATCTACAGATAGATATCTAGATATATTTATAGCTGTATCTATCTACAGATTGTTTATTACATTGCAAACATCTTTTTGCACTTAAGATTCTGCTTTATTAGTGTCTTTTGATAACCTGAAGTTTTTTTAAAGAAAATTAACAGTTATGTTAAAAATAAATACGATATTTCATTTAAAACTGGTACCTTTGTGTCCATTTTCTCCCCCCACTGGGCTTGAGCTCAGGGCCTGAGCACTGTCCTTGGATTTTCTCAAGGCTAGAGCTCTACCACTTGAGCCTCAGCACCACTTCCAGATTTTTTTTCTATGTATGTGGTACCAAGGAATCGAACCTGGGTCTTCATGCATGCTAGCAAACACTCTACTACTAGGCCAAACTCCCAGCCCCCTTTGCATCCATTTTAAGAAAATCTTGCTCTCTGAAAATGTCAGGAAAATATTCCCCTGTCACCTGCTTTACATCATGTAGTTGTTTTGCCTTTCACATTAAGACCTGTGTTTACTTGAAACTTATTTTTAGATGTGTTTTGTAGTATATTCCTCCTACACACCAGTAAATTTAAATCCAATTGACCTTAAAATTATTTCTCATTGATTCTCTGAATAATAGTCTCTCTACTGAGGTTATATTCAGAATTTTACTTTATCTTTCTCCTTTGTTTAAGATCCATAAGACTTAAGGAAGCTATGGTCAGCTCGTGCGACTCATGCATCTCTGTGACCCACTTGGGGAAGAGCAGCTCTCAATCCAGGCACAGGTCTCCTCCTGCTCCCACCACAGCTCTGGAGGCCTGACTTCCTCCTTTCAGTGCTCTCCCATACATTGAAACATGTTTAAACATTGCATCTTGGAAGTCTCACCTATCAGACTAAGGTCAGAGCTGAACAATCTGTGCCAAATGACATCAGCTCCCTGGCCACAAGAACCTAGAAAACCTTGCTTGAATGATCTCACATTTACATTTATTTTTTGGGTCTGATAACATTAAAGTGACAGTTTACTTGAATCCCACATTACAATAGGCCTAATAATGATGCATAATCTATAAATTGGCTGTAAGGAGAATTTAACTAATGAGCTGCAAAAAAATTCCTTAATGTCAATGCTTTTACAAAATAAAAAAATACATGTGTTTTAAAATTATCATGGCCATGTACCTCTAGACACATGAAGAAATGCTTGACATCTCTGGCCATAAAAGAGATGCGAATCAAAACAACTCTAAGATTCTTCCTCACTCCAATGAGAAATCTAATTATAACAGATGCTGGCGGGGATGTGGCCAAGAGGGATCACTACTACACTGTTGGTGGGAATGCAAACTCGTTCACCCACTATGGAAAGCAGTATGGCAGTTCCTCAAAAGACTCAACATAGAACTCCCCTATGACCCAACAATTCCACTACTTGGCATTTACCCAATCGTCCAGAAACAAGGGCATACTAAATCCACTAGCACAAAGATGTTCACTGCAGCACTATTTATCATAGCAAAGATATAGAACCAACACAGATGTCCCTCAGATGATAATTGGATCAACAAGATGTGGTATTTATACACAATGGAATTCTGTGCTGCTGTCAGAAAGAACGACATCGCTCCATTTGTAAGGAAATGGAAAGACTTAGAAAAATCATATTAAGTGAAGTAAGCCAGACTCAAAGGAACATAGGTTCAATGGTTTCCCTCATTTGTCATAATCAGTAGGAAACTTGGGCTCTCCTAGCAGAGATCTACAATAGAAACAAAACCTAGATACATAAGGCAATAAATTATGACACCAAAAACAAAAGCCATATGAGTCATTGTTGTCATTAATGTACTATGTTATCTCTCTGCTCTTTTGCTGTCCCTTGGTTATCTCATATTGTTACAGTAATTCACCTTGTTATCTATTATATATATGCATATTTGGTTATTTGAAATTGGATAGGGAAGGGGGGAAAACAAGATGAGAGGTGGGGGGAGGGGGAGGGTAATGGGGAAGAAATGAGAAAGGGTATCAATGTTTGTAAAGTAATGCACCTTCTATCTGGTGAATATAATGTAACCCTTTTATTAATTACAATAAAAATATATGAAAAAAATAAAATTGGCCATGTATAAACTATTTTTATATAATAAAGGTTATTCTCCATTGGATATATAATTTATAACTTTTAAAAGTATGTAGAGTTTTGGCCGGGAGTTTGGCCTAGTGGTTAAAGTGCTTGCCTAGCATGCATGAAGACCCGGGTTCAATTCCTCGATACCACGTACATAGAAAAAAGCCAGAAGTGGTGCTGAGGCTCAAGTGGTAGAGCTCTAGCCTTGAGAAAGTCCAAGGACAGTGCTCAGGCCCTGAGCTCAGGCCCAGGACTGGCAAAAAAAAAAAAAAAAGTATGTAGAGTTTAAGCTCAGGTTCTTGTACTTGTTATGGAGGTATTTTTTAAATCAATCTCCAGCCTTGTTTGCTTCTAGTTATTTTTCTTTCTTTTTTTTGCCAGTCTGGGGCCTGAGCATTCTCCTTGGGCTTTCTCAAGGCTAGTGCTCTATCATTTGAGCCACAGCACCACTTCTGGCATTTTTCTATGTGTGGTACTGAGGAATTGAACCCAGGTCTTCGTGCATGCTAGGCAAATACTCTACCACTAAGCCAAACGCCCAACCCTCTAGTTATTTTTCTATATGATGTTGCTTTTTTACCTTTTTTTTGCTAAGCAGATGCTCTATCACTTGAGCTATACTTCCAAACCCTTTGTGCCTTTTTGTTATTTGTGTGTTTATTCCTGTGCTGGCACCAGGACTTGAACACAAGCATTGCAGCTGTGGTTAGCTTTCTTGCTCTAAGCTGTATATTGTACCACTTATGCTCTATCTCTAGTCTGATATGTTTGCTAATTAGGTACAGTCAGATTTTCCTCCTGAACTGGCTTCAAAGTTCAATCTTCACTTCTCAGTGTCCTGAGTTGCTAGGATGATAGGTGTGAGCCTCCAGTACCTAGGGCCTTATTTTCAATGAAAGGTCTTACTTTATTAAAGCTCACACTGGCCTGAGCTGTGATCCTATCTTCTGTTTCCCTGTGTCACTGGGAATGACAGGCATATGGCACACTGTGTCCAGCTACTACTTGAGTTGTCATCTTCCAAACTTGTAGGCCTATGATCCACCAATCACCACTGGTCACATGGCTAGAGTTATAGGCATGAGCTATTGTGCTGGCTAAAATCTTAGCCAGCCAGCAAGAAAGCAGAAGTGACCCCTACCTCAAGTGACAAAACACCACCACAAAAAAAGGCCAAATACAGCACAAGACTAGGAGTTCAAGTCCTGGTACTGGCACCAAAATAACAATGACAAAAATAATGATTGAAAGAAACAAAACGATAGGGAGGGGATGGAGGCAGGGAAACGGGGTCAAAAACATGAGAATTGGTGCCAATGTGAGAGAGGTAATGCACCTACAAATCAAAAGAAATGCCCATATCCCCCAGTGGCTACAGATCAAGTGTTCAATGACCATGTGTGTCCCCTGAGAGAGCACAAATATAACCAATCACATAGAAGCAATGGAAGTCTCTCCTTTTCTAGTGTGGCCCCACAATGGAAGCTTCCTTCCCATCAGCTGAACATGGGGAAAGCTAAGCATCTCATAATGAGAGAGAAAAATCACCAAACTTTTTTTTTTTTTTGCCAGTCCTAGGCTTGAGCTCAGGGCCTGAGCACTGTCCTTGGACTTTCTCAAGGCCAGAGCTCTACCACTTGAGCCTCAGCACCACTGCCAGATTTTTTCTATGTGTGTGGTACTGAGGAATCGAACCCAGGTCTTCAAGCATGATAGGCAAGCACTCTACCAGTAGGCCAAACTCCCAGACCCTAGAAAGTCACCTAACTCTCTTACAGACTTTTCATATTGGAACTTTTCATTAGGACTTTATAGCTAAAACATATCTTGACTACCCAAAGCACTTTAGCTGTGTTTAGATAACAATATGAAAGAGCACACCAGGGTAAACTGAGGTTATTCCATCTGACTTGAACCACTATACTAGTTGAATAGCACAGTGGAGGTCATATGCATATGTGCATATGTGCTGCTGCTGATATTGGGACTTAAATTCAGGTCCTCTTATTCTCAGCTTTCTTTGCTCATGTCTGGCACTATACCAGTTAAACCACACCTCTAGTCAGCCTTTTTGCTGATTAATTGGAGTTGCAGTTTCAGACTTTTATGCCCTAGATGGCTTCCAATTGCTATCCCTCAGGGGTCAGCCCCCTGAATAGCTAGGATTACAGGCAAGAACCACAGGCACCAGCTCACAGTAAGACTGTGTGTGTGTGTGTGTGTGTGTGTGTGTGTGTGTGTGTGTGTGCAAACAAACTGTAGTAAACCTCCACCCAATGAAGCATCAATTCACTATGTACAATGGAAGGAAATAGTATCATATGTGACTATGAGGATGAATACTGTACATTTTTACAGTGATTTTATTACTCTCAATAATGTAAGTAACACAGGTTTGTGTGGGCCTCCAAAACTCACTAACCATTTAAATGGAAATTAACTGTTGGAGTCAGGAAGGGAAGTAACTAGGGAATTAGAAACTAGAATATCAAGAGTAATAGATATTTTTAAGGGCAAGGATCAAAGAATATTAATACTGAACCATGTAAAAACCTATGTCAGTTGCAAATAACTATGCCCTTCAAATCTGTGGACTCAGCTAGTCCATCTTAGTTGTTATTCTCACAGCAACTACCAGAAAGTTTTACCACTGACATTAAACTGACCAGCCTTCAGACACATCCAAGTCCTTGAGAAGTCACACTAGATATAAGCACATGCTCAAAAAACTTGACTCTATCCCAGCTTGGTGGCAGCTAATAATCACAAAAGGTCCTTAAGACACTCAAAACCAGCATCTTAAGCTGGGAATGTGGTCCTCACAGAATAGAGGTTGCAATGCAATCAGACCTCCCTGGCTGACAGGTTCAGGCTGACCAAATTCCACAATTAACAGCAGAAACTCTTTCTTGAAGCAATGTTGTTAAATGGAGTATGGGTAAGGATGAGGAATTCAGGTTATTCACAGGGTGTCAAGATTATCTGCTCACAAAGGGAGGCTGCCTTTTCTCGGGGAAACCCTATTGTTATTCCATAAGCCACAGCTGCCATGTTATCACAGTCACACTGCGCAGAGCACATTCAAGAATGTTAGCACACAGGGCATGGATGGAATGGGCTCGGTCTGGTGGTCTGAAACTGATTCTGAAATCGTAGAGTGAGGAGATGACGGCAAGGCCAGGCTTTCCCACAGTGCTTTGTAACGCATTAGCCAGGTTGCAATCCCTGACCAAGAGTTTTCAATGCACAGTCTCTGCAGATACATCAGCAGGGACAAAGCCAACTGGGGAGGTAACACAAATTGTACTTATTGCCTCCTCCAACCCCGCTTCACATCATTCAGCTCATGGATGGCTGTTTACACCACAGCCATTAAATGGCCTGTTGAGCCATTTAAATAATAACACGCCATTGACTGTATAGCGATTGCATCTTATGTGAATTTGAATTGCTCATAGTTTAAGTAGCATATCAAAAATCTCTCAATGGAATCACATCTTAAGAACAATTTGAAGTAACATGTATCTTCTCTGAACCTCAAACTCATCAGAAATCTAATCGATTCCAAGCAGGCGCATCAGGAGCCTTTTAAATTGTATCCACCCTAAAGCCAAGTGTTTTCTGACCCTATTAGGTGGTGAGCAGAAATACCTTCCTCCTTCTGTTTGTATGGTCTAGACAGCCTGCTGCTGGAATTCCACAGTGCCACTCAAAGTAATACTGGAGATCACCATGCTGTGATTTACAGCTTAGTTGCACAATGACTTACGGCAGTCTCATATGTATTATACCTAGTCCTTTCCTGAGGAGGGAGCCTGGCACTGAGGAACACATCTGGAATTCGGGGATTTAGGAGAGGACAACAGGGCTCTGAATGTCACAGGTGTGTGTGTGGGGGGGAGGAGGGATTACTGCAGCAAGTCACACGGATAACAGCAGAAACAACACTTGCCTGGTAAAATCTGCAAGTTGTGGTATGAAAACAAGGAGAATTAAAGGGATCAAAGTCTGGTCAGCAGAGTCTGAAAACAACAGTCTGCAGCAAGGGGGAACACATTGGAACCAATACATGTGAGTGAACTATGCACCAAGTACTGTCTTCTTGTTTGAAACGAAGGCGAAGACAGCTGGTAATAACAAAATGAAGAGTGAACTGTTTCCCCCATACCACCCTAGGACTTGAAGGAAAGACAAGGAGATATGGGGAAATGTGATATTGTGAATACATTGCATGACATCATGAGAGTTAGGGAAGCCTGGACCTTCCAGGGTTTGGTAAGACACAGCTGAACATCCTACCTGCTTATGCTCCTGAACTGAAAATGTCTGGGGTGGGGATGGGGGGAGGATGTGTTATGACTGTCCTGTTCGACTATTTTTGAAGCACCTAATTACATGTTCCCTAAATATGTGAGCGATGGATATAGCAGGCTCCTTCTCAGTCTAAACACAGGGATTTTATTTGCAAGATGATCCAGAGATGAGCATGAATATGCAAAACAGCACCTCCCTGGACACCCCGAAGAAGTTGTCAAAGCTGATCAATATATTTATTACTAAAAGCACAATTTCACTTGTATCATAAGCAACAAGAATGGCTACTCAATTGAATTTGGACTAAAAGCTAAACAACAAACCAGAAAGAAGCAAGATAAACATGTGTCCAAAGAAAAGCACAATGCAACAAGCTTCAGTGTGATGAGAAACAGATTCTAAAAAAATAAAATAAAAATAAAACAACTAGAGAGCCTGTGTTTGGTAGCTCACCCTTGCAATCTTAGCTACTGAGGAGGCGCAGATTAGAGGATCACTATTTGAAGCTATTCTGGGCAGAAAAAACAAAAACAAAAACAAAAAACAGGAGAGTGTGTCTTCAATTAATCATCAAAATGCCAGATGGGAGGCCTGGCTCAAGTTTTTTTTTTATCTAAACTGTCAGATTACCACAGGTATCTTGATTTTCCTTGTTACAGGAAGTAGGTGATGATTTAGTATGTGCACAGATGAGGGAAACTAGAAAGGTGGAGGAGGAGTCTGAAATCATACAGGGCCAACTATGATAGTACCAAGAACCAGGCCAACAATCACTGTGAAGGTTTCCCTGGGGCTGAGAGATAAAAGAAATGTACCAGCCATGACCCACTTTCTCCTGATACGGCTGCCAGTCAGCCCAGGATGGATACCTCAAGCCTGTCTCCAAATACGGGGGAGTTTGCAGCCAATGTAAGCTCTTCCTGACTTCTTTCCTGGTCCAACCCTTCACTGAGCTGGAGGCTGTGCTTTCTTCCTCCTCCTCCTCTTTTTAGCTGGGTCCCTGACATCCCTGGATGGCAGAAGAATCTCAAATGCAGATTCTCTGGTTCTTGACACATGTGACCTGGCAGATGTCATCTGATAACGACAGAGAAACTGGAACATTCTTTAGACACAGACAAGACCTTCAAAAACATTACCTGTCTAGGCTGAGCTCCTTTGGAGAGAATGTCAAGTAAGTCCATGGCAGAGATGAAGTAGAAGCGAGGGAAAGCCACACGCTTGGTCTCCAGGTATTCTGAGAGGGCCTTTTCACAAAGCGAAAGCCTAGGTAGACAGAAAGCTCTGTAAGTGTACCTCAGCCATTGGCCATGGACATGTAGGGAACACTTTCAGCTCCCAGTCTGTGTCCATTCATTCCATGAGCTCAGCACTTAACAGCAGTCTTCCTCCCCTCTTCCACCCCACTTCTCTCTCCTAACATCATCTTGATTGCAGTCAGGCCAAGTGTAGAAAGACACTTGTGTGTACACACATGCACGTGCACATGCATGCACACACAGATTTGTCACCTCTTGCTTTTTTTTTTTTTTAATGAAGATAAGGTTTGGCATTGCTTAACCTGAACACAAAATGTTGAGCCGCTGAGGCTCCCATCTCTCCAATGAGTGTCTAGGAAACATAGGTAAATTTCATCCTCTCAGGAATTCAGAGACACTAGAAATCTCAGAAGCATTTTTTGGGGGGGGAGAGGCAATGTTAGTTGAAAGGCTTGAACTCAAGGCCTAGATGCTATCCCAGAGCTGTATTTGATCAATACTAGCACTCTACTATCTTGAGCCACAGTGCCACTTCTGGTTTTCTGGTGGTTAGAGAGAGAGTTTCACAGACTTCCCAGACTGGCTTTTAACTACAACCCTTAGATCTCAGACTCCTGAGTAGCAGGTTTGAGCCACCAACGCCTGGCTCCAGAGCACTTCTGATTTATTATTCTTAGCCAACCAAAACAACTCAGGGCTGTAGAAATCCCAAAATTATTTTAAAATGAATTATTAAATTTTGTGGCTAAAGCTCTCATTTTAGTAGCTTGTCTGTCCATTTTATTTTTATAGCTATTATTTTGGTGTGCAGCAGGGGAAGGGGCTATGATTAAAAACTAGGCCTGCCACATGCTAAGTAAGTACTCTCTCTGTTTGAGCCATTTGTCCGGTTCTTTGGCTTTTGTTTTTCAGACAGGGTGTCCTACAAAGAAGGTGCTCTACTAACTGCCAGAACTGTCCTGGAGCTGTGATTCTCCTCTTTTCACATCCTAAGTAACTAGGATTATCATCATACTGATCCTGATCTGCCCATTATAAATCAAAAGCCAAAGGAAATCTGTGACCAATGTTGTCGAATTTTATGTGAGAATTACTTTACAAATAGTGCTTACTGAGGACAAAGACTTCAAAAGTGCAAATATATTATCTAAGGGTAGTTTCTAATAAAAAGAAAATATATACAAACTGAAGAACTGGAAGCAAGTGATGATTGCATTTTCTGACATAAAGTAGGTGTTCAATCAATAGCTGCAGAATAGTGTAATGAAAATTGATCAATTGCATTAATTCTCTTAATATAACAAGAAGGCTATATTTCTACAATTTTAACAGTCTTTTCAGGAAAAAGAAATATGCTTCAACTATATATATGTGCATACACATCAATATACATAAGATAACTACAGCAAATTTATGAAACAATTTAATATCCATTGAACCTGTAATGTCATGATGTATCCAGTGTATGTAATTTTACATGATTATTAAAAATTGATCATTTTATATAGATCTGTTCTTACCTGTACTGCAAATCTTTAAGTTTCTCATAAAGATGAGGTCTGCATGTTGCTTCTAAAACGTTTTTTATTTTGGCTGTCTTGAACATTAACTCCTGTGTAAAAAGCATTAACATGAACCTTAGAGATTTCTTTTATAAAAGTATGAAATGCTCCCTAGATGTTTCTTCTATTTAAGATTCCATTCTATTGAACTAGGTTAAGAAGGCTCTCATATGCCTTTTTCTATATTTTTAGGTTAATGTAATTTTGTTTTTGCCTTTACACTTCTAGATGAATATCAAAAATAAATTATATTTAATCATGCCATTTTAATAAAAATGTTATGGACATTGCCATCATTCTAGGCCACAGAATTTTCTCTTCTAAACCAAACCAAAAGATATAAGGAAAGGAAAAGGAGGAAGATGAGACGAAGAAAGGGATATAAGAAGTGTGAGAGAGTGTCCAGAGTCTTAGAGACCCTATCAGTGCTTTAAGTGACTGCTTCTTTGCTTGTCAAGAGGAATCTTGCTTTAGGTAGCAAGAAAAATCTAATCTCTATTCCATGAAAGTTTTGGCTAATTTTTTGCTATGAGTTTCTCAAATTATTTATCACAATCACATGCACATCTCCATACATTTCATGAAGAAGAAAAAATGTGTTACCTATTTCTGTTACCTACAAAGAGGAATCTATTGCCCCTCCTTACCGCAGGAGTCAGAAAGTGACCGCCAAGTGACACATATGGCCCACTGTTGGTTATTGTATGTTAGTTTAAAACCATTTTAAAATTTAAACAATCAAAATAAGCACAACATTTTGTGATAAATGAAAGATGTGCAAAATTTAAGCTTCAGTAGGTAGAAATAACGTTTTGTTAGCACAGAATTATACCAACTCATTTTTGTGGTGTCTGTGTTTCTCTTTATATGTCATTGCATGGTTGCTACAGAAGCAGAATGACCTGAAAAGCCTTAAATACTGCTTCTGGGTCATTTGCAGGGGAACAAGAACACACTTTTCCTGACCCTCTCTATACTCAAGTACAAGAATTATATCTTCTTTACAAATACAACACCCCACAGCTGTAATTCTCATTGTTCTGAAAATTTTGCTGAAATAAATTATATCCTGACTCTAACCAACCTTAAATTCAGCATCTACTCCATTGAATCTTCTGGCATCTTCTACAAGCTGGATTCGAATATCTTCTGAACAAACAAAAATGCTTTCTAGGTGGGACCAAGTTCGCTGGACTTCTATCCAAGTAAAGATGACTGAGTCGGCTATGTTTAACTTATTTTGCCAGCTTAAGACTTGCCCGATGAAATATTCAACATACTTGCTTTGAAGAAGTGTCTGCAACTGAACCTAAAGGAAAGACCCACAATTTTAGGTGGCAGACTGATAGCTTGCCAGCACCACGAGCGAGGTCTCACAATTAGCCTTCCTTCCAGATTCTTGGATAGCCAGATCAGGTGCTCCATAAGCTCTTGCGGAGTGACTGAGTGAATCCACAGCAAAACATCATACTCATGTTCCTCCCAATAGAAACAAGACAAATACAAGCAACTTGGTTTCCTGTGCTTCCACTAGAAGGCCTATCTCTCCTTGCAGACAATAAGAGCTATTGTAGGGAGGTGCAGCTTTAGGA
Source organism: Megascapheus bottae (assembly GCF_031878675.1). NCBI lineage: Eukaryota > Metazoa > Chordata > Mammalia > Rodentia > Geomyidae > Megascapheus > Megascapheus bottae. Next base: position 18,657,384 of record NC_143513.1, on the reverse strand, counting down.
AAGCCAACTGGCTTTTCTTTCACTCCTCATCACTGTAAGGTGTTTGTGTGCATGCACATGCCTGCCTGTGTATATGTTCATTTCCAAAGACACATTTCTCAAAGATGTGCTTCCCTTTCTTTTAGCTTGACTACTTACTAAGCTATACAACTCTTTTTACCCAAGGCCCGCATCCACACCCTCCAGTCTGTTAGCAATTCTCACCATCCTGACATCGAGCCTCTCTTCCTTCATCCTTCTACACTCTGTGTGTCTAACACATGTGACTCTTCTCTGGGGGAGGGGACACCTGCCCCTAGTGGCTTCTGTCATATTGCAAATCCTATTTCTTCTATTAATCACTGACCTCCTCTCTTACCCTTCTTCCTGCTTGCTCCTCTCCTCCTTTTTTTGCTTCTACCTCACCTTCTCTCTTTGCCTTTCTCTGACTTCTCTTTTTTGAAGCCTGTTTCTAAGCTCTGTTCTCAGCTGGCTTATTTATCTGTCTGCAGCTATAGAGCCAGGCTTGGGCTAACTTTCTAAATTTATATAACCATCCCTCAAGCTGAATATACCCAACACCATAATATCCTCTTTCCTCCAGATTCTCCTCTGAAGTTCTTTAACCGTAACTAGCCTCTTCTTCCTTTCTTAGATCTCATACCTAAAACACCAACCCACCCTTAGAATGAAGACAAGACTATATTGTATTCAGATTGGGCTCTCCAGTCTTATTTTCCATTACTCCAGTTTTTTTTAATTATCTATATTGCAAGGGATCTAGACTCTTACAATTACCTCTGAAGGGCAGGTACTCTCTGCTATCCCAAGATGCTGCTGATGTTGTCCCATTGTCCCATCATTTCCTAGCCACCTTTTGTTATTGTTGCTGCTGAAGGCAGGCATAAGCATGCATCTACCAGGTGCAGTGCAAACACTAACATCTTGGCAAAAACCTAATTTTTTTCATCGTCCACTCAGTTCTTCTGAAATGCCTCAATTCTGTTTGTCTCCTTGGCACAAGTTCCTTAAGAACAAGACCTCAGACCTCTGGAGTCCAAGTAGTCTCTTATAAGGTGCCTGCTATAAGTACTTGTTTAATGAATGTGTGTATGCCCTGTATGTATGAATGGGTAGATACTGGGTATTGGAACTTGGAAATAACAAATGTCATACATTTCAATTAAAAATCAATAATAAAGCCATCCATCTTACTTGGTTATGCTCTAGAATTTCAAAAAGCTGTTCATCAAACTTCAGTAGTGGAATGCCTGTTCGATAGTGAACTTCATAAGAAAATTCCATGGTCGCCCAGGTCTGGCTGATTTCAGTAATAACCTAGTGATCAAAAGAATTGATTACTTCATGTGCTCTGAGGTTTAATTTGGGTACTATAGTGACGATATTATCTAGAGAAACATTTTCAAATAACATCAGAAAAACACAGTGACATTAAATATTACCAGCCTCATACTTTTTTCCCAATACTCATGATGATGAAGTTGGGAGAATGAATTTTATTCAGGAGACAAACATCAGATCAACACAAACTGGATCTGAGTTTTACATCTGAACCCCAAGCAGACTGTGAGTGTGCCAGACTCAAAAGATGATGTAATATTTAACCATTAACCAGGGTGAGTAGTAAGTACCCTGTAGGTGAATGTGGATCTCAAGGCCTTAGGTGAACCTGGGTTACTTAGTTATCCCCCTATACCTCAGGTTTTTAATTTGTAAAATAATGTATCACCTGCCCTGCAATACTAAATGACTTACTATGAACAAATCCCTCAATGAGTACTTGCTACCGTCTAAAGAAGTGTTTTCTGCTCTCCTCAGCTGACCAACTCTCATGTCTGAAGCACTTACCATGGGGTGATTTTATTCTCCCCTCACAAAACACCACCAACCTAGTAGCAGAGAACAAACTAGAAAGTGTCTCTCCATTCAGAGGAATGAAAAGCTTCTCTCATCATGGCTTCTGTGTTCCAGGACATAACGGGTACCCTAGAGAAGTCCACACCTAGGACACTACCTTCTCAGTCCCCAGCTCCTTCACTGCTTTGTCTACCATACTGTGGACATCATCTTCCACACGGTGTAACTGCAACGCCAGCAGATCTGCCAAAGTCGTGGCTTCACTGATTGAAACTGTGACCTGAGCAGGAAGGAAGCAAAGGTAGACAGAGCTTACACAATATGGGTGTTAATGGGTCCCAGAACCAATTTTCCACCGAGGCCACACTTTTGTCTCAAAGCCTTCCTTCTCCAGCAGCATATTTCTTACCTATTTCACCTAAACACCCACTAGGATTTGGTTGAAATTGCCAGAATCAGATAATCAGACAGCAGTTCCTTTGTCTTCTCTTTCTGAAGTATCCTGTTTATAGGACATAATTCCCAGATGCTTCCGTGATTTAACCTTGTTTTTACCACTAATTTAATCTTGCCCCTTGGCAAAAATACTCTTTTGCATAGTGCCATCATTCATTTTTTTATTTTTTCAAAAAATTCTTTATTTTGTCTATTCTCAATAGCAACTAATGATGAAAAGTGGATCCTAAGGTACATTTGATAGGGCCTTTTATTCAATTTGGATGTTTTATTTCCATCAGACTTCATTATTTTCATGCTTACAACCTTTTTTACCTCAGCCAATCTCGTATCACTGATCACATCAAAGATAAGAATTATATAACCTGTGTCAAATTCACAGTTTAATGGAAATTCTGTTTTTTTATAGGCATGTTTTTATACCTCAAACTTATTATCCACAGTGCGAAAGTGGAAAGATTCTAGCCTCTGTTTTCAAATGGGCAGCACTACCCCAAGACCATTTTGGTTGAATAAAAAGTGGGTAATTTTAAAATTACTTTCAACATTTTATTTATTTATTTCCAGTCCTGGGCTTGAGCTCAGGGCCTGAGCACTGTCCTTGGACTTTCTCAAGGCTAGAGCTCTACCATTTGAGCCTCAGCACCACTTTCGGCTTTTTTCTATGTATGTGGTACCGAGGAATCGAACCCGGGTCTTCATGCATGCTAGGCAAGCACTTTAACCACTAGGCCAAACTCCTGGGCCTACTTTCAACATTTTAAAACCACATTTTCGAAGAGTTTTGGAGTAGAGATCTTATTTTAATGCCTTCATCCTCTAAATTTCAAGGTGCCTTGAATGTGAAGCTTTTGGTTTAGGCCAATACTTTTCATGGCATAATTCTTTTATACACATTTATTATTTTTTTCATATATTTTTATTGTAATTAATAGAGGGGTTACATGATGTTTGCCAGATAGATGGTGCATTAATTCCCATACATTGATACCCTTTCACATGTCTTGGTCCCCATTTCCCTCCCCCCCACCCCCACACCTCATCTGGTTTTCCCCCCTTCCCTATCCAATTTCAAATAACCAAATACAAATATATCTGATATATCAGGTAACAAAATGAGATACTGTAACAATATGAGATAACCAAGGGACAGCAAAAGAGAGATAACATAGTACCTTAAGAACATCAATCATTCATTATATGGCTTATGTTTCTATATCCTAGAGATCCTTTTATTCAGCGTCCTACTATATGGCCTTTTGTATCAAGGTTTTGCTCTATTGCAAATCTCTGCTAGGAGAGCCCAAGATTTTTACCATGTTAAAAATGAATTCACCTTTATGCCTCTCTTATCTTGCTAGTTTTCTTCCTTCTCCCTCTGATCCCAGTTTGTTGTTGTTGGGTTGTTTTGGGTGGTGGTGGTCGTGGGATTTTTGGTCAATACTGTACTAGAGTTTGAACTTGGGTCTTGCACTAGGTGGGCAAATACTCTACCACTTTAGTTGCATTTCCAACCCTTTTTGGTTTCCCTGTTTTTTTCAATACAATTTTGCTTTTTGCCTGGTCCTACATGAATTTATGCTTTTCTATGTTTCCTGCATAGCTGGGACAACAGACACACACCACTGCACTCAGCTTTGTTTTCTTTTCTGTCTTTTTTTTTTGTGCCAGTCCTGGGGCTTGAATTCAGGATTTGTACTATTCCTTGTTCAAGACTAGCACTCTACCACCTGAGCCACAGCACTACTGCCTGCTTTTTCTGTTTATGTAGTACTGAGGTATCAAGCCCAGGGCTTCCTGCATGCTAGGCAAGCATTCAACCACTAAGCCACATTCCCATCCCGTGTTTGCTTTTCAAGAGAAACAGAAAGGCAAGAAAATAGCTGGAAGCTTGTAATCTTAACTACTCAGGAGGCTGCTGTGTGGATTAAAGTTCAAAGCCAGCCCAGACAGGAAAGCCCAGGATACTGTTAACTCCAATTAAACAGAAATCTGTCAAGGGAGCTGTGGCTCAAATGGTAGAGTTCTACCCTTAAATGAACAAGTTTATGAACAGCACACAATATGTCAAGCCCTTATACTGGCACCAAAAAAAAAGGCATAACTATGTCTGAAGTAGGCATGAGCACATAAAAATCCATTTTACATCCTGTAATAAAATGAAAAGCATCAAAAGACTATCAGAAATGGACTTTAGCATGCCAAAAAGGAATAATTGACAATATCAGAATTTCCTCTTTCTCCAAATGCAGTTCCAAACATTCCGATCGCTCTACAGTCTGTAAGGTTTATTCCCATCATTTGGTGTTCTGTAAAATGTCTTCATGTGGTATTATTTACCCCAAGATGACTCTACTGCATAGGAGCAGAGAGCATCCTTCTTACATTAATAAAAAAACAAAACTCAAACCACAGAAGCAACTTGCTTGAAGGTCACATAACCAGTAAGCCATGAAAGGGGCTAAGAATTTCATTCTTTCTCACTGGTTCTCTCTAAAGGAACTTGACCTCTTGCAGGGGACTGGTGGCATGGTCACATGCTTCATGATGACACAGCCTGAGGGGTAATACCTTACTATCAGGGCAATATTCAGCTACTAAGAACGAGACACTCACCCCGATGGCTTTCATCAGCTGCTGCCAATGCCTGTCCCTGAGAGCCGGGCTCTGCAGCTCTGTGACAGCTCTCAGCGAAGTCATCATGTCCTTTACGGTGGCTTCCAGGCCTGCATAAGCATCATAGGCACGGACTGCCTTGTCCAGTGACCATATTTCCTGAAGAAACGGAGGAAAAGAGAAACTTTTACAAAAGCTGTTTTAAATATTATAAAAACACATTCTACACGTTATAAATAGAACAACATATTCCATAATTTACCTCCTTTGGATGACTAAATAGACATGTTCCTACCTCTGGGAGAAGAAAGTAAGAAAGCACCAAAGGGCTGAAGGCTGTGGGCTAATGACTAAAAGCAGAAAAAGAGGAAGGGGAGCTACAGACTCCTATGTTGATTCGTAATACACACTCCCTCTAGGTAGCTCAAATTCTCAGTGAAAGACACAAGAAGTGACAGAGGGACACATGCTATGGGCGGCATCTCCTCGAGAAGTGACTTAAATAGTAGCCTTGAAATATTGGTTCTTCTCTCTTTGGAATATAAGTCCTTCAAGATGTTGCAAATGAGTCCTTTGGCCCAGAGAACAAGATTTTACCAACAAGGAATGGACAGTTTTGAAAGTAAAGAGGTAAGCATAGCTCTAGAGGCTCATGCTTATAATCGTAACTACTCAAGAGGCTGGTATCTGAAGATCTCAGTTCGAAGTTACCCTGGGAAGAAATTTCATGAGACTTTTATCTCTAATTAACCGGGAAAAAAAAGCTGAAAGTGGAGATGTGGCTCAAATAGTAAAGTGTCAGCCTTGAGCTAATTGAGAACTCTAGGTCCACAGTTCCAATCTCAGAACCAGCACATACCCCCAAAAAGATAAAGTTCTGCAGTTGAGAGTGGAGGCTGTGGGAAGAGAGATAACTGGCAGAACAGGTAAGTATGTACAAGGAGGTGTGGTGTTCCCACAGTATCAGAAGAATGGAAAAATCTTGAGGTAGATGCTTCAGAATTGGAAGAACACATGGCATGGACAGAAGCTGAATGCAGGACTTGAGTGAAGGGATATTATGGGTGGGACAAAAAAAATGACCTGGCCTTAATTTTTGAGACAGGATCTACACTGCCTAGGCTACTCTCCGAAGCCTGGTTTCCATCCTCCCAATTCAGCCTCAGGTGTAACTGGAATGCCAGGTGTGCACCATCACACCCAGCAGGTACTTCTACATGCCAATAGTCTTTCACTGTTTTGTATCTTATCCAAAGAAGTTCTCTTAGCTTCAGAGAGCACCTGGGCTAGGGAGCTACTAAGGCACTAAATCTAAACATGCTAAGTTCTGTATATAGTGAGCCCTGTGGACTGCCGCCATAATTAGTTAGCTGCCCCAAATCATATGAACGTAGACATGACAGACTCCTACCAGTTGCCTATGTACTGAAAGGTACCATTTCAGAAACAAAATGTTCGAGACTGTTAAGGACAGAAATCAAAGGCTAATTTGTGAGCCTTACCCATAAGCCCCAAAGCTCTCGTCAGCTACAGGAAGCTCATGATTATTGTTGCTCGCATATACTCATTAGCTCTAATATGCTTTTATCAACACATTTTATCAACACAGGAAAGCAGGCTTGATTAGAAGTGCTACTGTCTAAGAGTGAAAAAGTACTGTCTGGTATCATTCTCTCTGAAGTAAATAAGGCCGTGCAGCCCAACACACCAGACACAAGGTTAGGAAAGATGGAAGGAGGTGGTGCTGAAAACCATAAATTGTCCTCACAGACAGTTATGGAACTTGCCTTGGCAAACCTTCTGAGTTCCACATCCATCTGTTCCACATTAATCTGCCTCCACTGGGTTTTAGTCCAATTATCAATGGTGCTCTGAAAACGCACAAGCAAATAAAAGTGTCAACAACATTTGGTGAAATCAAGTCTCCACAGCAAAATATATAAACTGATGATACACAGTGACGCTATCAGCCAGTGGAAAGATGATGATTTTTTTTTACAATATTAACTATACTTGTCAAAACTTTACTATCACCCAAACAACAAAAACATCCCCAACTGTCAGGACACGTCAAGGTTAAGATATATTTTTTTTACTAACAATGATAAATTCCACATCCTCATTATTACATAATCCAGTATACTTGGAATTTAACTGGTAAGTATATTATTAACCAGCAGGTTTCTATAATTCTATATGTAATATAAAATATGCTTTTGTAAGACAATCTATTATTTTAAAAATCTCATGAACCATTTAAGCATATTTTATGTCTTCATTTTTTTTTTTTAATCCGGGAATCGAGATCTTGCTTAGCTTTGTCACTCAAGACTAGTGCTGTACCATTTCAGCTACAGCTCACTTCTGGCTTTTGGGTGGTCAGTTAGAAATAAGTCCTGTGAATTTGTCTGTTTGGACTAACTTTGAACTGTGATCCTCAAATCTCAGCTTCCTGAGTAGCTAGCATTGCAAGCATGAGCTCCCAGCTTATTGTACATTTCTGTATGTTTTTCAAGTAATGTAAGTAAATTATGTGGAATACATTTTTCAAAATACCTTGTTCTCTCTTACCCATATATTTAGGGTTTTAATGTATTACATAAAATGTGCTATTTTAATACATGTACATAATACATAAATATGGGTAAAAACATGCTGGTATACACAAGAGGCTATGCATATCTAATATATACTGACATTCTAATTTTTATTTATATTTTATGTAATCCTCCCAAATGGTCTGAGATTGGCAGCTCATTATCCTGAACTTGAGACAAAAATAACTATATGCAGGAAAAAATATTCTACTAACCATTATATTATGAGCCCTCACTGGAATAAACTAAATGAATATATATTGTAAGATGAAACACTAAATTAGCTGTCACCTAGGTTCCCAGAAGGCTGAGATGTGAGGATCACAATGCATAGCCAACCCATGCAGGACAGTCTATGAGACATTTATCACCCATTAACTGCCAAAAAGCCAGAAATGGAGTGTGGCTCAAGTGGTAGAGTGCCAGAAAAAGTTAAGGGACAGGGACTATGTGTTGAGATCAAGCCCTAGTATTGGCATGCACATGTATGCATACACACACAATGCTAAAAATTGTATTTCTTTTTGAAAAAAATCTTTAAAAATTTTTATTGTATCAATGTGTGACAAGTAAAAATTGTATTTCTACAGAAGAATGACTTAGAGAAAAGGGAGGTATGCTTCTCAGAAGTGTATCTTACTCTAACATAAACAATGACATCCCAGAGGCCCTTGAGTAAGCGTATTTCTCTGCGACACTGTCTCATTTGCTTGTAGTCTGGAAGGGCCACTTCGAAGAGGTGGGCAGAGTCCTGCATCTGACTCATCTCTTCCTCCAATGCCTCCAGCTCCTGATTTGCCTATGGAGAAAATGCACACCTGCTTACCAAGTATGAAAGTCAGCAAAAGCCATACTGTACTGCAGCTCTGCTCTTTCCACATTACAAACTCTGATTTTAAAAGACACTGTTTGGACAAATCTGTAGAATAACCAATGTGGATTTCAGAAAGGAAACCATTAAGGGATGCAATCATATTAGCAATTTCTCTGTACATGTTTCAGCAAAACCTGTCTCTAACCTAAGATTTCTATCAGTATTATTTTCCCTCTTGGTTTTCACTGTACAACTGGGGTCTTGGCTTGGAAGCAACAGGTGAAGCTCTAGAAACTTCAAGGTGAGACTAAGTTTGCTTTTTAAATAATCACTTAAGTTTCTAAAAATACTCTAGCATTTAAAAGTACCTTAAGATGATCAATAATGAGGTGTGGTGAGCATGTTAGTTGTGACAGGAAGCCAGCACCAGGATAAAAATATATTCTTATTTAAAAACTGTCTCTTATCTTTTAACTGTATTATAAAGGGAAGGGTGTGTTCACATGCCAGTTTAGAAAGTGTTATAACTTTTAATGCCTTTCTCAGTTCTAGTCCTCTATTTCCTACTACAAATTAAGCTACAAACTTATTGTTTCCAGATTTTATACATTTTTCTATATATGTGTGTATATATATATATGTGTGCGTGTGTAAACATATAGCAAAAATATAATGTTCATACATATACGTATGTCCTTACAGCTGCATGTCTACTTCTGTTTTCTATTATTTTCAAATACTCATAAAAGTTTCTTTTTGCTAGGGTCAGGAGCATGGTCTAATGGTAGAGTGCTTATCTAGCATGGGTGAATTCCTGGAATCGATTACTTGGTGCTACATACACAGAAAAATCCAGAAGTGCTGTTATGGCTCAAGTGGTAGAGCGCTAGCCTTGAGACAGGCCCTGGGTTCAAGCCTCATGACTGGCAAAAAGAAAAAAGTTTAGTTTTCTTTCCTGTAGAGATTTCTTTTCCTTGTTCACCAGCAGTGTTAAAGGAATATCTTAGCTAGGTATTGATAGATCATACTTATCTAGCTACTCAGGAAGCTGAAATCTAAGGACTATAACTCCAAGCCAGCCCAGGAAGAAAAGCCTAAGATTTTTTCCAATTAACCACACAAAAATAAATAAGTAGATTCAGAAAAGGAACTGTGCCTCAAGTGGTAGAGCATTAAGCCTTGAGGAAAAAAAAAAAGGAAGTGGTGCTGTGGCTCAAGGGTAGGTGATAGCCTTGAGGTGAAGAACTTAGGGACAGCACCCAGGCCCAGAGTTCAAGTCCCACCACGACCGACAAAAAAAAAAAGCACAGGGACAGTGCCCAGGCCCAGGGTATCTTTTTTATGAAAATGTTTTCAGTATCTCTTTTACAAAAGAGGCTTTTCAAGATGCCTACATACAAACCAAAATCAAGATACTTCTTGATTTTAACCATCTTCCAATTTCCTATTACTTACATTAACTCCATTTATTTCTAGAAATACACTCCACCTAGGCATTCTTGGTTCATGTTTGCAATCTTATCTACTCAAAAGTCTATGATCTGAGGATCACAGTTCAAAGTCAGCTTTTCACCACCAGAAAATTGAAGTGGTGCTGCAGCTCAAAGTGGTTGAGTGCTAACCTTGAGTGAAAGCTTAGGACAGCACACAGGCCCAAATTCAAGCGTCACTATCAGAAACAAACACATACATACTCCCAGATACGTTAAATTCAAGTAGTTATGAATCTTTGGCTATGATTATTTGATCATTAAGTCCATTCTTAAAATAGTTCATTATAAACCAGGATGGTATGACTCAATGTTAGTTATATCCAGGTTAAAGAAGTTACGAGCTTTCCTGATTCCTAATAGTTCACAAGCAAAATTTGTGGTTAGAATTATTTTTGGTTGTTGTTTTAGGTAGCCAAAATTTTAATTCTAGTTCTGACAATGACACCTTCCTCTCCAACAAATTACTTAATGACACAATCTTTCTTCTTTATCTAAATGGGAGGGTAAGAGAAACCACATTTTGTGAATAATAAGAACTGAAAGAAATAATGTATACTTAATTATATGAGCATATATGCTAAGTACTTAAAATATTACTTCTCTCACTAGTATGGTGACTTGGATGGTCAAAGTGGTTTGGGGAGAGATGATTTAAAACAGCGCAACTCACATGGGGAAAACTGCATGTGACTGGGTTTTATGTAATCCTCTCTTGCTATAACTAATACAAACCTAAAGACAAGCAACCGCAGGACCTGGACTCTCAAGTAGCTACTATCATGAAATAGTGGCAATATTACCTTATCCAGCATAGTATATGGATTTTCCACATTAAAACCAAGAGGGGCATAACTTCTGAATCTCTCTCTGAATTCCGCTTGCTTTTCCTAATCAGGTCCAATAAAAAATACATAAATGAATGAATAAATGGATGAATGTGGTATCAAACACAAGCAAACCAAAACTTGATAAGCAGCTTACATCAAACCAAAGACATTTTTTCCTGAGAAGAGTTACTTCTGCATTTTGGAGAGGTGAAACTTCATGTCTGACTGTTGCTGCAATTTTTTTGGTTGTTTCCCATTGCTCTGGTAATTCCTGTGCAAAGTAAAAATGAGGCATTATTTCACTTCTTAAGAACTTAATCTCGTAGGATTGGATCATTCTTACTTCCTGACACTGAGCCATGACATCTTTCCATGGTTAGATAAGATGTCTATACAAAGAAAAAGCTCAAAGTGATTCCAAGTGTTAGTGCCAAGACAGAAGGACAGGGTTTTCTGGGGTCCTATTTTCCAAGCATAGACCAAAGAAGCTGTTATCTCAGAGTCTCTGGAAATCTTCTCAAAATGAAGAGAAATTCTCTAATTATTTCATGGCCTGGAAATGATTTTGCTCACCTCTGACAACTAGAAATGGAAGGCAGTCATATTTGAGAACTTAGTGGATGAAACAAGTGCCTGAAATTTGGTGGGGATGAGATAGAAATATGAGTCAACCCTGCCCTTGTTTTACATGGACTCCCAAGGCTCTTGTTTATGTGCTCTTTCTTGGTTGGAGGTGTTTTAGTATTGAACTTGGTTTTTTTAAATGACTGCAGTTTGGAGAGGGAGAAGAGGCCAAAGGAAGAAAAGTTAATTTTTACTTAATGTTGGCCAAGAAAAAATAATACTAATAACACACAGTTCAGGAACCAACTCAATTCTATTCTTCTTGTCATAATGCCAGTAAGTAAAAAGCAAGTTATTTTCTTTAAAGAGCCCTGGTACATAATTACTACCTGAGATCAGTTCCTGTGTGCTGACAAAGCCAGGCATTGTTTCTCTGGGTCATCGCCTAGGACACCAAGACTGTTTGGTCACACAAAACCACCCATATAGTTCCAGGGACTCTACTTAATTGAAGTGCAAAATCCAAAGGTTCTACAGACTATTTTGCAACCCTGGATAAATATTTAATGAATGATTCAGTAACTGAAAACTATAAGAATGCCCTTTGCTGAGAATAAAGTGTGTCTGCGGTGGTGGTATGGTGTTTCTGAGGTGTTTCTTAGATTGTTATATAATCTGTCCGAATGAACAAGAGGCACATAATCATATTCCACATTACAGAATGTGCAAATTCAGGTGGAGTAACATGTCGATGAATTCACAGGAATACAAGGGAAAGAGAGGGAGAGGGAGAGAGAGGAAAAGAGAGGGAGAGAGGGGGAGGAAGGGGGAGGGAGACAGGGGGGGAGAAAGAGGGAGAGAGAGAGAGACAGAGAGAGAGAGAGAGAGACAGAGAGAAAGAAAGAATCAAGCAAGCAAGCATGAAAGAAATTGAAGTCTATACAGTGGTTCAGCCATATGTAAGTAAAGTTTGGCAGTTCCTCCAAAAGCTAAACATAGAGTTATCATGTGACACAATAATTCCACTCTTTAGGATATGTGACAAACATATGACAACAAATATATATACACCAATGTTCAGAGCAGAGAGATGGAAACTAGCCAAATGTGTTCATCAGTAGATGAATGAGTAAACAAATTGTGGGCATAGACATACAATGAAATATTACTTAGTCATAAAACAACATGAACTATACATACAAGACAAATCAATGTTGAAAATATTATAATAAAAGAACCCAAACATATCATATAGAATGTATGTGTATTAAACACCCAGAATAAGTAAATCTACAGGGTCAGAATATGATTGGCAATTAGCCAAGGGCTGGAGAGTTAGGCCTGGCTAGAGATGTAGGAGAGTGGATAGTGAGAATGAATAGTACAGTTTTAAAGGCAGAAAATTGAGGGAAGAGAAAGCTAGATAGAAGTGCTGTTATACAACATTCTGAATATACTAACTGCCACTAAATTCCACACTGAAAATATGACTTTGGGGCCAGGAGTTTTGCCTAGTAGTAAAAATGCTTGCCTAACATGCACAAAGACCTGGGTTCAAGTCCTTGGTACCATATACATGGAAAAAGCCTGAAGTGGCACTGTGGCTCCAGCCTTAAGAAAGCCCAAGGACAGTGATCAGACTCTTGAGTTCCGTTCCGAGAAATGGAAAAAAAAAAAAAAAAAGGTGTCTTTCAAGTTTTCTTAATGGTGAATTTTATCCAAATTTAAAAAAAAAAGAATGAAGCTGGGAACTGGTGGCTGGCACTAGTAATCCTAGTTTCCCTGGAGGCTGAGATCTAAGGATCATGTTTCAAAGCCATCCCAGGGATAGTAGTTCATGAGACTCTTATCTCCAATTAATTACCAGAAAACCAGAAGTGGTGCTGTGGCTGAGTGTGGTAGAGTGCTAGCCTTAAGCTGAAGAGCTCAGGGACAGCTCTCAAGCCCAGAGTTCAAAGCACCACGACCAACCAAAATAAAAGCAAAAGAAATGGCAGATCAAAAGAATAAAGAATAAGAAGTTTTTAAAGGACATTAAAATGGTTCTCCCTCACAGAAGCACTCTCTGAGAAGTTAACTAACCTGTCACAGGAAATGAAAGAGACAAATTCACACAGAATTTGAATTAAACTTAAATTTGAATTGTTCTGACCACTAAGCTAGAGAAATGGGAATTCAATGAAGGCTTTTTTAGTTCATGTGTCCTTTGATAACATTTGCAAGGTTAAATTCAAGTCCAGCCTGGAGCACCCTCCCCCACCACACAACTTCAATGTGACCATGACAAAAGAGGCTCAGCTGTGAGCCTCTGTGAGGCTCATAAGTTCAGTTTGAATTTTTTCAACCTCATCATTTTTTATACAGCAAGCTTAACCCATAACTGGGCACAGTAGTACATGTCTGTCATGTGAAGATATGTGTGAAGCCGACATTTTAAGAACTCTAGATGCAGGCCAATTTGGAGGGATGCAGGAAAACATACTGTGACCTCAGCAGTGACAGGAAACCTAAAGTAGGTGGATAGTGGTTTAGGTGCATGCCAGGGTACGAAGTAAAGACCTTATCTCAAAAATATCCAGCAAAAACAGGACTAGAAGCAGCTTGTAGGGCACCAGCTATGCAAATGTGAGGCCATATATCAACCCTAGTAAGGACCAAAAAAAAAAAAAAAAAAAAAAAAAGATAAAGAAAAAAGAGATACCCTTGTCAGGAATGCAGTGGAGCAGAGTGATGAAGAATGAGTACTGAGTACTCTGTCATAAAGTACATCTAGAGTTCATTGTCAACTGGCTTTACCACTCACATGATACTGAAGAAGTTGTTATTTATTTGCTTAAGCTTCAGATTCCTGACCTGTTGCATGGAAATACTAATGCCAACTGGGTACCAGTGGCTCACACCTAAATCCTAGCTACTCAAGAGGCTGAGATCTGAGGGTCAAAGTTTGAAGTCAGATCAGGCAGAAAAGTCCCTGGGAGACTCTTATCTCCAATTAACCATCAAAAACTGGAATGGGAGCTATGGCTCAAAGAGGTAGAATGCTAGCTAGCCTTGAGCAACAGAGCTCAGAAGTTGTGCCCAGGCCCTGAGTTCAATTTCCATGATCTACAAAATAAATAATAATAATAATAATAAAAGATACTAATACCTACAGTAGAGACTGTTAAGAGGGCTTCAAGAGTATGTGCTAAGTATTTGACAAAAGGAAATGCTCAATTTACGATCCCTGTTTTCCTTCTACACTTACCTCCAACTGCATGTAGACTTGCTCAGGCATCTTCTGACCATAGCTTTCCAGGAGTGTGATAGTTTCTTTCAGAGGTTCAAAGAGCTCATCAGTAGCCCTCTGTCGGCTTCTTACAGCCAGAAGATGCCCCATAATTTCAACTAAGCCATCATGGTCCCCTTTATTCAGTTCTTTCTGAAGTCCGGCATCGGTATCTTTGATAAATTCTTGTAACTCATTCAGACTATTAAATATATACACAGATATATACATATAAGTATATACAAATTAAGGTCATTAAAGCATTCAGCTTTAAGGTTTGTTTTATTTTGTCAAATAATGAAGTTTGAAGTCAAGGTCTTGAATTGCTATCTTATTCAGGTTTCCCATGTAGTCAAGATGACTCAACTTGCTCAGGTTTGGGGGTGGGGGTATTTTTCCTTTTTTTTTCAATTCTTGAGATGGAAATCTTAGGAACTTTTTGCCTTGGCTGGCCTCAAATCATCTCACCCTAAGTAGCCAGAATTACAGATGTAAGCCACCATGCATAGCTAAGATTTGATTGAATTTTATTTTCATTGTGTGTCTCAATCATTATACATTATCTGTAACCAAATTTACAGTACCAATGCTCTGAAAATGAAAAGTAATACTCAGTTGCAAAATAGCTAACTGTTAAACAGAAGTTAGAGTAATTTCAAATATCAAAGTATAAAGGCTACCTGTCAATGACAAATCTCTGAAGATGCTCCTGGAACATCCAGCTCCATTTCTTAATTGTGTTTAGCAAGCTCAATTTAAAAGGTTTCAGATCCACCTTGAACCAACTATTGAACACTCTGAAGTCATCAAACTTGCTCATCTGAACATACAAGGCCTCATAAATGTCGATCTACAGATGAGAACAATACATGAATAACTACCACCACTCCCAGTACAAGCCAATTAACAACATTAAATATTAATTTTCCTTGCCTGCTCTTTGAATTGTTCAAGAGTTGGTGGTTGCTCAGGGATTTCTTCATTGGCTCGGGTGTCTACTTCCTCAGGTGATACCGAATGACCATACAGGAGGAAGTGCCTCAGAAACTCTGCCCGGTCATCCACCCAGAGGTAAGCATAGGTCTCCAGGGAGTTCCTGAAGTCCAAGACCTTGGTGATGACATCTGCCACTCTGTTCATGATCTCTTGCCTGACCTCTGCCAAGCCCAACATGTTATCCATATCATTCTAAACAAGAGGAAAACCAAGCACATGTTTTCTTCAAAGAATTCTTATTCTATGAATCATGGGCAACGGAACTATTTTCCAAGGTGAATCTTCAAAGGGAAAGTAGTTAGCAAAAAAAGTACGTTGCTTTTGTTTTATTTTAACCAACATCCTTTCTTATGTTTCCCAAGATCTCCATTTATTTTTGGATCATTAAAGAAAAATAGAACTACTATTTTTCAAAGAACATACCTGGTAGTTGGGGATTTCTAGATGAGCCGCCACTCGCTCCATCTGGGCAGACATTCTAAAGCTACTACACAGCATTTCTTCTACCAGATCATAGAAGCCATCCCCAGCCTCTCTTTCCATTGGAGGTTTGAACACTATCTCTGGGGGCATTAACATCATTTGTGCTTGAAAAAATGGCACAGGCTTTGATTGCTTCTCTGTATTCATCAGGAAGAAGTCTAAGTCATGCAGGATAGCCTGGAAAAAGCCCTCCACCACCATGTCATCAATGAACTCTACATAAATTCTCCATGTATCCAGAGAAGGATCAGCTTTGAAGAGCTTCCTGTTTTCCTAGAAACAGACAAGTATTAAAACATGAATACTTATAACCAATATGTTGAGTGCCAATGGCTCACACATATAATCCTAGCTACCCAGAAGGCTGAGATCTGAAATCTTAGTTCAAAGCCAGTCTGGGCAAGAATGTTTTAAAGATTCTCATCTCTAATTAAGCACCCCCAAAAAAGCCAGAACTGGAGCTGGTAGAGCACTGGCCTTGAGGGAAAAAAAAGCTCAGGAACAGAATCCATGCTCTGACTTCAAGCCCCAGGACTGGCACAATGAACAAATGAATGAGTAACAAATAAATAAAACCAAATGCTTCTTATTGTAAGGCTTGTTGCTAAAGAAAGAAAATGATTTCTGGTATAGCACAAGAACATTCAAATGACAGGCCACAGAACTTTGAACTACATGGCAACAATCTAAACAGGATTTATAGCAACAAGTTTATCTCCAATATAAAAATATGCAACATGCTACCCTCAAATACAGAAAGGAAAAATGCTAGTTTTCAATGAAGTCTCCAAGTAGTGAGGCAGGCTGTAGTTCTGTCTCTTAACTTTGCCTTCCAAGGATTTTGCCTATAAATGAGATTTCTCTTACTCATCCTTCTAGAAACATTGCTCTGGGTTATCTGAACATCAGTACGTCAAGAAAGGACTGTGTCTATTCTTGAGGACTCAATGTACCATTCTATTAAATCTATTGAACTTGGTTTAGTCTAATTGCTTCCAAGCCTTATTCCAACACAAATATATGCACATTTTACAACGTATGGGAAATACAATTTTGAAAAACATGGACTGAAGTTTCAGCTTCCTTTGTGATCCCCAAAGATGAGCTGCTTCTGCCTCCGCATTTCTCAAGAGCATAGATAAAACATTGGGCAGGTGGGTGGAGCAAAATCGGGCTCAAGTATTATCAAGAAAATAGTAAGATGTTGGTGAGGATGTGGCCAAAAGGGAACACTATTATGTTGTTGTGTACAGTCACTTTGGAAAGCAGCATGAAGGTGCCTCAAAAAATTAAACGTAGAGTTACCCCATGACCTAGAAATTCCATGCTTAGGCATTTATTCAAAAGACTACAGATCAGGTTACACCAAAGCCCCCAGTGCATCCATGTTTACTGCAGCACTATCCACCACAGACAAGGCATGGAATCAGCCTAGATGCCTGACAAATGGATCAAGAAAATATGGTATATATACACACAATGAAATGGTTCTCATCCACTAGAAAGAATGACATTGTACCACTTGCAAACAAAGTGAAAGAATTAGAAAAAATTAAGTCAGGTCCAGAGAGACAAAGGTTACTTTGTTTCCGCCGTATGTGGAACCAAGAGTTAGCCACTGAACTTATAAACAGGTTGGTTGGTATTCAAGTGGGCTCAAACATATTATCTGAAATACAGTAACTTCTAGTGAGAATGTTATTATAATTTCTTAGAAAGTTAAAGCTGAACAAAATAAGTACCAGAAAACAAGTACTTGCAAGAAGTGAGGGTTGGGCCAAGGTAAGAGAGGTAGACAAAGAAAAAGGAGAGAATGCAATCAATTTGGTGGATATACTACACTATGAAGAAAAATAAGGGAAGGGGTATGTTGGGAGGGGTGGGTGAGAATGGTGAAACCAGTGTCACTGATCAAGATACAGTACATTAATCAAATGCATTGTTAAATGGCAATTACTCTGTACAACTAAGGATAATAACAATTAAGGATGTAACAACTAAAGATGTAACAGCTAAGGATAAGGAGGGGAAAAGGGTGGACAAATACAGCAATGGTACACATTAGACACAAGGTCGAAAATGAACTGAACAATCTGTGGGCACGGATGTGAGGAAAAAACTGGGAGAGAGCAAAGGAAGGGGTGATATTGTGCAAAAAGGAAATGTATTCATTACCTGACTTATGAAGCAGCAACCCTCTGTGTTATCACCTTTATAATAACAATAAAAATATTTAAAAATTGCTAGGTCTCGATGGCTAATGCCTGTAATTCAGGAGGCTGACATCTGAAGATCACCATCACAGAACAAGTTAGAAGTGGTGCTTGGCTCAAGTGATAGGGAACTAGCCTTAAGCTAAAGGACCTCAGGAACCATGGCCAGGCCCAGATTTCAAGCTGCAGGACCAGTATTAATTAAAAAAAAACAAAAAACAAAAAACAGGACCCAATTGTTACGGTATCTCACTTTGTTATCTGATATATTGGATATATTTGTATTTGAAGTTGGATAGGGAACGGGGGAAAACAAGATGAGGGGTGGGGGTGGGGGGGAGGGAAATGGGACCAAAACATGAGAAAGGGTATCAATGTATGTGAAGTAATGCACCTTCTATCTGGTGAATATAATGTAACCCTTCTATTAATTACACTAAAAAATATATTTTAAAAAGAACAGGGCCCAAAACCAGAGATGTGTTAAAGGATTGCTCTAGTTTGGACATTCACTGTGCCAGACCTGGAGACTATGAAATGGCCACATGGACATGGTCGATTCAAAACAAACAAATCGGGCTGGGAGTTTGGCCTAGTGGTAGAGTGCTTGCCTAGCATGCATGAAGACCCGGGTTTGATTCCTCGGTACCACATACATAGAAAAATAGCCAGAAGTGGTGTTGAGGCTCAAGTGGTAGAGTTCTAGCCTTGAGAAAGTCCAAGGACAGTGCTCAGACCCCGAGCTTAAGCCCAGGACTGGCAAAAAAAATCTCTATCTGACTAGCAAACATTGCAGTCAACACAGAACAGGAGGCAGTGCTCAAGGTAGAAATTTTACACTGAGAAAAAACAACACACAGACCAATAGCCACTGATGATCTGGGTGCTGTGCTCTGTTCTGAATAGTCTCTGCCATGGACATGCATCAGAATGCACAGGTGTGCTCTTTGTGCAGGCATTGGAGCTACAGGAGTGAGATAGCTCCTGGTGAGGCAAGGCTCAGAGGAGAGATCTGCTGCGCTCTCACTTAAGACCTGCTCCTCATGGACATGATGATAGGACATCTAGCTAGAACCATCCACATGTGTGTAGTCCATGTGACCCACAGCCATGCAGCTATACAGTATACACCCTGGAAAGCTGGATGGAGGAGTCTGGAAAGATATCACAGCCAAAGCAAAATAACCATACAGGCTATCGGGTTCAGTCTCTTATTTGAATATGAAAATAAACACATTGGCACAGTCACTGTCACCATGCTGGGCAGCAGCTGAGCTAGGGACAGGGAACTAGACCTCAGACACCTGCATTCAGATACAGCATACTCATACTCTGCTGTCCTTCATTTGAAATGTTGTCAAAGAAAAAAGAGTGGGGGAGGGCACTCTGAAATGAGCATACATAGACCCAGGCTCCATGGTTCTGTATCTTTCCTCTTTCACTATCTGAGACTGTTTCTCCATCTCAATCACTGACACCCCACCTGCTCACTGTGTGCCCACGCGCACGCACGAGCATGTTTACACACACGTGCATACATACAGACAGACAGACAGACAGACAGACACACACACACACACACACACACCCGTTGCCATTCTCCTCACCACCAGCAGCAGAACTGGGTTCACTATCAAGCACTGAAAAACCAAGGAGGGAAAAAAAAAATCACTAAAGAGTTTGAAACCAGGGTTTGGCACTTGCCAGGCAGACACTCTACTCTTGAGCCATGCCTCCAGTCCTTTTTACTCTTGATTATGAGATACTATTTATGCTTTCTATTGTACATGACATGGCAGGTGCCACCATGCCTGTGTTGACAAAGGGGCTCATAAACTTGTTTGTCTAGGTTATCCTGGAACTGAATCTCTGCTTCCTAAATAGCCTGGATTACAGGAGTGAGCTACTAGTGCTTAGCCT
This sequence comes from Megascapheus bottae, assembly GCF_031878675.1. NCBI lineage: Eukaryota > Metazoa > Chordata > Mammalia > Rodentia > Geomyidae > Megascapheus > Megascapheus bottae. The sequence continues at coordinate 18,637,280 of NC_143513.1, read as the reverse complement.
ACCGTCACTATTTTCATTACAACTAACATGTTATATATTCATGATTTTTCTATCACCTTCCCAGATTAGAGTGTTAACCCCATGACACAAGCATTACTTTTGTCTTTGTGTTTGCTTGTATTTATTTTATTTTTTTTCATTGTTTCATTTTGCCCTTAAATTGATAACCTTTACTGTTGTTTATATTGTTGTTTTGCAGGTCCTGGGGCTTGAGCTCTGGGCCTGGCACTGTCCCTGAGCTCCTATTTCTCAAGGCTAGTGCTCTACCACTTGAACCACAGCATCATTTCCATTTTTTTTTCTGTGATCAATTGGAGGTAAGTGTCTTATGGACTTTCCTGTCTGAGCTGTCTGAACCGTGACTCTCAGATCTGAGCTTCCTCAGTAGCTAGGATTACATATTTGCTACTGTTTTGGAAACTCTAAAAACTGTTTTCTTTTTTCAAGTAGAGTAATTATAGCTGCCTTCCTTAGAGACAGCAGAGAGGGTTCCATAACCTGACCCCTTTGGAGGCGTTCTTCAACAGTGACCACTATTAATAACATCCCAAAGAAAGCAGAACTAGGACAAAGATGGGGAGCCCACCTTTGGCTTCTCTCTGTGATCAAACTGCCCACATTCTTATCTCTTCCCTCAGGAATCAGTGTGGTGGGGGCCGTGCACATTACAAGCAAGTAACACAAAGGTTTCCACTTGAAATGCTTGAGCACATAAACCATTCTCTGAACTGAAATAAAAGGTCTGTAACTTTCAGAATCTTAAAAGGCCATTACCTCAACTAAGTTGTGTATCTTGCAGCCATCCTCTTGGATGAACATGTACTTTTTAGCAAACAGATCGCCCTTGTCCTCCAAAGCCAAGGCTGTCTCCCTCCTGTGCTCCCTCCTGGGCAGGAGAGGACACTCAGCCCAGGCCCGCATCATCTGCTGGAGTGCACGCACGTTGTGCTGTGCATGCTCCACTCGGCGCTCCAGCTCAGCCGTGGCCACCTGTACCCTCTCCACATAGGCCCAGCAGTCGTCCTGCCACGTCAGCCATGTCGCAGCAGCTTGGAGTTGCTCATCAATAGCTCCCAGCTCAGCTTCAATCAGAGGGTACTCAACTTCCAGAAGAGTCTGCTTCAGCTTATTGTACCCGTGCACAAGAAGCTCGAGTTTCCCGACATACTGAGCAGGAAAAACAAAGATCAAATATGTTAGCTTGTTTTTCTATCTTAATGATACCAATGAGCCATAGGTCTGCATGCTGATCATTCAAATACAAAATTCTTCTAAGCAAAAACAGGATTTCAGATCTAAAATCACAAACCTTTAAAAGTGTGTTCCTTTTTTGGAAGATGGCTAAAGCTGAATCCGGTATGTCGGATTTCTTCAGCATCAAAAGATATTTCACTTCTCTCAAGACAGCCACAAGCTATTGAAAGAAGATTCAGGATCATCTGAATGGCATTTTAACAGTTTAACTTGAAGCACTTAACATTTTTAACCAACAACTACTATAATCCCAAATCATTAAACAAATTTGATTCCTATGTCTTTACCCCCAAAGTATACATTCCATAGCATGGATATATAGGAACTCTATTATGCTTATAATATGTACTAGGTTATTAGTATGTTTTGCCTTGTTATTAGGCCTTGAACTCAGAACCTCACTCTTTTGCTTGTTTTTTCCTTAAGATTAGTGCTCTACTACTAGAGCCGCTCTACTCTTTGGTAGAAATCACAGTCTCAAAGAATATTCTGCCTAGAATGGCTTCTAACCAAATCCTTAGATCTCAGCCTCCTCAGTAGCTATGTAAGCGAGCCACCCACATCCAGCTGTTTCTTTAATCGATTATAATGTCATGAATGTTCAGATTTGTGGAATACACTGATGAAATGGAATGACTTATTTTTGTATGGACAGTGGCATATTTCTACTGGTTGCAATATTTTCAGAGGGAAAATAAGTTTGTATGTGATGGTTAAACTGATAGTAATTTGAATGAATTCAAAAATATTTTAAGAAATTTGTTCCTATATGTTGGTTTAATGAAATCAGAAGGAAGAGATGATCCTTAATTCTCTAGATCGAAGCTTTTCATTTCCTTTGCAGAATGTCCTTTTCTTGGAAACAAAGCAGAATTAGAGGACACATATGACTTTCAAGCTCCCCCGGGCACATGTTTACATTGTCAGCAAAGATGCTGGCTAAGTACCAATAGTGACCACAATGCTTTTATTACTGACAAAGTCAACCAGATATAAGATACATTTGGTATGTGGAGGGGCCCACGAAGAGGTTATAGAAACTTTTACTACAAAATGTATCTGTGGATAGGCAAATAGGAGGCAAAAAGGAAAAGGCCTATTTTGTACTTCTCCTCTAACAAGCTAAAATGGAAGCATATGCAAATAAAGTATCTAAAATACAGTAGATTCAAGGGAGATATCTCAAATTGAGTAATTCCCTAGAAAGCCAAAATCCAAGTTCAGCAGAAGCAGGAAGGAGGTTCTCAAGAAAACTTGGGGTGGGGGTCAGTGCAGACAAGAATCCAATGTATATCCCACAAAACTTTTTAGAATGAGAGAAGGAGTGGATAACGTAGGGACAGATGTTGAAAGGAGTGACACTGATCAAGATATATTGTGTTCATAAACTGCTTTGCTAATAGCAACTCCTTTATACAATTAAAAAGACAAAAATGTCAAAAATCAGGAAATAAGTTGTTTAAAATGTACAAGTACATTCATACCGATACACCTAATATACATGCACACATTGCATGATATAACTCCTATATATGACCACTTAATTTTCTGTACTTCCATTTTTATTGAATATGTAATGAGGAAACTATTGAGAAAACAAACATTCTGATATAGTATGTCACAGGACAACAACAGATCTGTTCAATATAGGCAAGATATAAGTGTTAAAATTGGTTTATAGTAATGCGTTTATGTTTTTAATAAAATTTAACCATTATCACTTTAACCACCATTTATAAGCTCATAATCCCTTTGAGAGAAATTAAATGATAGAGGGGTGATGCTGAGCAGGATGCACTGTACTTTGAATACACATGTTGACTTGAAATCCCATTGTGCAACTACTTAAAAGATAGGGTGCTGGTGTTTCACACCTGTAATCCTACTCCGGAGGCTCTGATCTGAGGACTTCAGTTCGAAGCTGGCCTGGGCAGAAAAGGCCCTGTGAGACTCTTATCTCCAAATAACCATTCAAAAACCAGAAGTTTTCTTGCACTGTGGCTCAAGTGTTAGAGCTCCAGCCTTGAGCACAAAGAGCCCCAGAGACAGTGCCCAGTCCTAAGTTCAAGATCCACAACCAAAAAACAAATTGATAAAAATTAACACATTGCCTTTCAAAAGTGTGATGGGTCTTTATTCCATTTCATTGTGAATTCCCAAACCTTAACTTCACAGAAAGGTTTTTGTGTGTATATGTGTGCGCCAGCCCAGGAGTTGGGCTTTTTTGCTCAAGGCTGTCTTTCTACAACTTCAGCCACAGCTTCACTTCTACCCTTTTGGTAGATAAATGGAGCTCAATGTCTCATGGATATTCCTCTTTGGGCTGGCTTCAAATTGAGATTCTCAGATCTCAGTCTTCTGAAAGTTAAAATCACAGGTATAGGCCACTGACACCAGGCTTGTTCCACTTCTTGAACCACATTCCAGCCTTTTTGCTTTTGTTTTATGGGTCGGGTTTCTCACTTTGCTTGGACATGTCTTAGGTTGTGATCCTCCTGAACATCTCATGCACAAATGCTTAGGTTTTATGTGTATATCACCACCCCTGACTCATAGTAATTTTCTACCTAAAAGGCTGGCATATGTTATGAAATGATCTGTAAAGACCAACAATGAGATTCAGTTGAACTAACATTTAATTGTTACCAAATGGCAGACTCTACTAGAAACTTAAAACCTAAAGAAATAAGATGGGTCCTACCATTAAGAGCTCGCTGTGAAATGAGGGTGGAATGGAGAAGAATTAACTTCAAGAAAATGAAGATTAGTAAAAAGAAACAAATCTCTAAAACTTGACTTAAACAACTTAAAAATTGTTTAAATTCTTCATAGCACTGCCATTTTTTCCAAAATGAAGTGTCAATGACTGGAAATATACTTGATTTTTTTTTTGCCAGTCCTGGGCTTAAGCTCAGGGCCTGAGGGATGCCCCTGGATTTTTCTCAAGGCTAGAACTCTACACTTGAGCCTCAGCACCACTTCTGGCTTTTTCTAAGTATGTGGTACCAAGGAATCAAACCCGGGTCTTCGTGCATGCTAGGCAAGCACTCTACCACTAGGCCAAACTCCCGGCCCCACTTGATTTTTGACAGTGAACTTGACATTGTACTTGCTAAGCAAGCACTTTACATTTATCCATTTTTATGTGTAAGAGTGGTTTAGACTTCAATCCTACCTGCTTTTCCTGTGTCACTGGGATGACAGGAGCACAGGACTGTGCCCACCCATTGGTTGAGATGGAGTGTATTATTTATGCCCATATTGCCCCTGAACCATCATCCCCCAATGATCCACAGCCCAAATAGGTAGGGCATATGCTCCACCCTGTCTGGAAATGTATTTATAAATACTTCAAAAAGTATTTCAGAAATACGCTTACAATATTAACAGTATCCATAAAACATTTCAGAGAAACCAAGTTCCTACCTTTGGGTCAAAATTAACAATAAGAAGACCATTTGTGGCACTAAATTTAATCAAGTGTTGATTCAAGCTGAAGGCACAGGTTTCATCTACGTGACTTTTCCATTCATGATAGATATGACTTTCAAATTGGTCTAGCAGAGTTGTAATTTCAGCATACTTCTGGTAAATCACAGCTTCATCAGGAGTGTCCAAGAATCTGCAGGATTGAGGTTTTCTACTTTTCTATTTATTGATATATTTCAGATTATGTAATATGTAACTCAAACTCAAAATAGATAAGTAACTTGAGGGAATATATTGTAAACCATCCGGAAGAAAAGCCATAAAGATAAAATAATATTTTTAGATTGCTTTTGCTTGAAAAGATAGAGCATCAAAGCTTTTCAAGAATTTCAACAGCAACAAGTTATCAATTTATACAAAGATGTGTAAAAAGCATCAAGAACAACTTGATTAAAAGCTCTATCTGGAAAAAGGAATAACAACTACCCCTCCCCAACACACTGCAGATGGAAAAGTGAAAAAACGATCTGAAAAAGACAACTTCTGAAGTACTATGAATAGCTCACTGCCTTGTACATAAATCATCTATAACATTTCTGTAATAAATAAGCTTAACCACTTACAGATAATGGAGAGATGTAAAGTTTGACCAAAACATGTGAAGGCGGTCAAGGATCTCTCGGGCCCACTTGATATTTCCAGAAGTAAAAGGCATGTTCTTGTTAAGGACTACATATCCATGTTCAATCTGCAAGGGGATGTTTCAGAGATGGGGAAGAAAAGGGACATGTAGACAGGGAGCCTTCCAGCCTGTAAGCTAGTATTTACCATGCTACCTTTATATTTACATACAAATACAGATATATGTAGACCTACACACAGACACATATCAGTATTCTGTCAAGCAAGTTCTCCATTTCAAGGCAAAACTGAAAGCATAAAAGAGTCAATGCCTGGGCCGGGAGTTTGGCCTAGTGGTTAAAGTGCGTGCCTAGCATGCATGGAGACCCGGGTTCAATTCCTCGGTACCACATACATAGAAAAAAGCCATAAGTGGTGCTGAGGCTCAAGTGGTAGAGCTCTAGCCTTGAGAAAGTCCAAGGACAGTGCTCAGGCCCTGAGCTCAAGCCCAGGACTGGCAAAAAAAAAAAAAAGAGTCAATGCCTGTATCTAATCTTTAGCTATACCCAAATGTAGTTCTAGTTAATGGCCATTACACACACACACACACACACACACACACACACACACACACACAATGCCCTGTGAATGCATTTCTGCCACTCACCTGTTTCATATGTTCATTACACAATTGCTTACACATATCCAGCTCTGTATTCAACATGCTCAGTAATGTGCTGTAGTGTGGGCTGAAAATTTCCATGACAACTGGTTTCTCTACAAAGTTCCCAAAGATGGTTAAAAGCTACAAAAAAATCAAAGGTTAAGAAAGGGCAAGAACAATGAGATTTTAACAAATATTCAACTCACAACTATCCCTTAAACCTTTTCTATGACTAGAGGAAAAGCCTCAAACCCCAAAACAATATTGCAATAAGTGTAAATTAAAACGTTTTATAACTTCTTACAATTTTTACAGATCTAATAAATCAAAATCTTAATCTGACTTCTCCTCAGTGGACACTGAGAGGGCAGATAAGCTACTAATTGTCAGCTACCCCTTCCCATTCAATATTCATAGATTTATATACATGTTATTTGTTCTCTCTCTCTCTCTCTCTCTCTCTCTCTCTCTCTCTCTCTCACACACACACACACACACACACACACACACACACACACACACACACACACACACACACACACAATTATTCTTTTGTATTGAGATATTTAAACTAAAGCTACATGCTGGTGGTCCTTGCCTGTAATACTGGCTACTCCAGAAGCAGAGCTCTGGAGGATCAAAGTAGCAAAACGGCAGAGCTGGAAGCGTGGCTCAAATGGTATAGCACTAACTGAGCAAGCAAGGTAAGGAAGAACAAGACCTTGAGCTCAAGCCTCAGTACACCAAGAAGAGGAGGAAGAAGAGGAAAACAAGAGGAGGAGGAGGAAGAGGATATCCAGGTTCACACTGAAGCCTTCCTGGTCAGATCACCATAATCATGCCAAATGCACCACAGCCTATGGCTCCTGACGCACTCACAAGAGCTCGTCACCTCTACAGTGGCCTGCAGCAATAATGGCCACTGTTCTAAAAACAGGCACTGCTTAGTAGCTTCCATTGACACAAATGTGGTAGGTCAAAACAATGCCCAAAGCTAAATCAAATCTTTCATTCTCAGCACAGTTGACTGAATCCATCTCTGCTATAGCTGCTTGTAGAAACTACCAGCAAGCAGAAATAGCCAATAGAAAATGATGGGAAAAAAGTAGACAACGTGGACTGAAAGGTTCAAAGTGCCCACATGACAGGAATGGGAAGGTCAGTCCTCTCCTGTTGCTCAGTGAAGGTGCCTAGGTTTCCAGCATTATGTTCCACGAAGCCGAGCTAAGTGAGTCTAACCATGCATTCCCACCAGCTTCCTGACTGGCTCATTGTCCTGCAGGAGTTCTTTTGTGTGCTAGCATGAGATGGCTTTTGTTGCAAGCAAAATGATGTCATTAATATTTCTATATAATCAGGATTCATATAGTAGTGTGTACCAGACACTGAATATTAAGAGCCTTTAAAATGCTCTTATCTTCTGCTCCAGATAAGAAAAACAAGTTGTGGAAAGGGAGTGACTTGCCAAAATTCACACAGCCATTGACAAAACTAGGATTAAAAAGCAGGCCATCTGGTACCTGGGTCTATGTTTCATCAAGTGTACCTTACCAGCCATTGATAGTTCACATTCGCTCTCTCCTTGTCCTAGGTGTGGCGTTCTAGGAGTGTAGTTACTGTAATAGTTTTCTGTACTGCAATTCTATTTTATCCAATGGAAAATTCTGTACACTTTAAACAAGTTTCATTACTTGGTTCTACTTGTTCTATTTATTACTAGTTTTTTTTATTATCACTCATTGTGCCTCATTTATAAACTCAACTTATCATGAATGGGTAAGAGGAGGAGGAAGCAGAGCATGCACAGGTCTCTGTGCTTTCCTGCGCTTCAGGCAGCGCCTCTGGCCTTGTCCATGTCACTTGTGGATAAGGACGGACCAGCACATTTTATTCTTGAACTATTTCATGTGAGCTTCGTAACATGCCCACTATGAGGATTTCACATAATCACTTTCAAACATTTTGCTATTTAAAAATAACTCAATGTATTCAAGGTGACACAAAAATTGCATTTTTGTGGTATGGCACTAGTGGCTTATGCCTGTAATCCTAGCTACTCAGGATGCTGAGATCTGAGAATCATGGTTCAGAGCCAGCCCAGGCAGGAAAATCCATGAGACTCATCTCCACTTAACCACAGAAAACTAGAAGTGAAACTGTGGTTCAAAATGGTAAAGCACTAGCCTTGAACAAAAGAGCTCAGGGATGGGGCTGGGAGTTTGGCCTAGTAGTAGAGTGCTTGCCTTGCATGCATGATGACCCAGGTTCAATTCCTCAGTACCATATATATAGAAAAGCCAGAAGTGGTGCTCTGGCTCAAGTGGTAGAGCATAAGCCTTGAGGAAAGCCCAAGGACAGTGCTCAGGCCCTCAGCTCAATCCTCAGGACTGGTAAAAAATAATAATAATAATAATAATAAAAATACTAGTAACAGCTCAGGGACAGTGCCTAGGCCCTGAGTTCAAGAATTCAATCCCCATGACTTGGAAAAAAGTCCCAATAAACTCTGTTTTGCAAGAGAGAGAGAGAGAGAGAGGTACTTTTCTTAAGAAAATGTGTTAAAAATTCATTTTAAAAGTTTCACAAATATATCTATGGCTATATGCAATGTACAAAAGTATATATAAACTAAAATGGAAATCCTTCTATATTCTATTGGCCAATATTGACAAATAATCTGGCTTTTCTATCTTCACTTTAGCTGGAATTAGTGTTTTTACACTAGGTAGCAGTTAGCTGCTACCTAGCAAATGTAAATTAACCTTTTCACAGCCATTATTTTTGTTGAGTTTGGATTTCAGGTAAGTTTAAAAGTCAACAATGTTTCACAAGATTAACAAAGTGTAACCCCAGCAACAAGTGGGAAGTTCTGTTACTTCACTGTACCATCTTTTAAACATTTACATTCATAGCTAGGAACTTCCTAGCTACAGCTTAGTGGAACCTAAACACAAGTGTGAAAAAGACATAAGAAAAACACATTCTTAAGGAAGGTTGCAAAGCCAAAAAGTAGTCACAGAGGCTGTCACATTTTAGGCAGAATACACTATCATCATTTTTCATCAGCAATATGCAAAACCACCTCCGGTACATGAAAGAAACCTCTTTTGATTCCTGTTTAAAGAACCATGAGTTATTTTATGAAGAATATAAATGGTTTCCTTCACATGGACCTCAACATCAACTTGGAGCACATAAAATTTTAAATTATGCAAAATTTTAGATTCTACAATTTTGGATAAGTGATCTTTCAACCTATATATTATTTAAAGTCTATTCCAGACAGTTTCTTGTTTCAGTTCATCTTCACATACATTTTAGACAGTCATTTATTACTGTGCATTGTTTTTTCAAAGAGCATACTGGCACTCTGGATTTTGAAGGATTATAGATTTCTACTATAGCAGAACTGTGTTTAATTTCCTTCCTGGTCATGTCTTTGAAAAGAGCAGACATCTAATTGTCATCTTCAGAGAACAGACTTCACATAATTCTTTCCTGGAACCAAGGTTGATGAGTCTATACCTGTAGCTAACATCATTTTCCCCTCAAGTGTATGATCCTGGGATTACTTGCTTTTGTCATTACTTCACCAGAAGTATAACATCATTAGCGCCTTATTTCAATTTTCAATTTACTAGCTAGTTCAACTAACCTCAGACAGTTATCTACTGACTGTCATCTACAGAAAGTAACTTAACCAAAGTGCTAAGCCAGTACCCTACCCTCACCAGTCTATGTGGACAGGATTTCATCTTGGTTTTTTCTTCCTATAGACAAAGTGCAACCATGTGGACAGTTATGTGAAAAAAAATCACATGACAATAAAGAGATATTAATATTTAGATAAACCTTAAAGACTTGAATTAGATTTCTAGCTAGACTGATTAGAAATCCTTGTGATAGTTCACTCTCCATTTTTATTTCCAATAACTTTTAAAGGCACCAAAAACAAAGTCTCCCAATAGGAACAGGATAACTTATTACATCCATATTTAAAAAAAAATCATACTGTTGAAATTTGCTATAAGGAAAATAGGCATGGTTTCAGAAGTGGCTAAGAATATGCTAAGGGTGAAGGGGGGGGGCATTTTTGTCCCTGTCCTGGGCTTGAACTCAGGGCATGGGCAGTATACCTGAGCTCTTGTGTTCAAGGCTACTGATCTACCACTGGATCCACAGCTCTTCTTACATATGCTGTTGGTTTTGCCCCAGAGAAGTATTTATGGATATCTAGTCTAAGAAAAATCTAGTGACAGTATAACACATAATGGTAATGGCATTGGAGAATTGAGATTTTAATAAGCTAGGTATTTTGTCCAACAGCATTTCACTTTCACTACAGAGTTTTATCAAAATAAAGCATAGCATTTGCTTCTTTTCACTTCTCCATGGTAAAGTCCTTGGAAGCTAGAAAACACTGGTGACTTCACTAAGTTCTGGCCAGTTAGAGTTTGAAGGTTAAAAATTAAAGAGTAAGGCCTATAATCCTAACTATGCAGGAGACTGAGATCTGAAGCTCATAGTTCAAAGCCAACCCAGGCAGGAAGTATATGAGATTTATCTCCAAATAACCACAGAAAACCAAAGTGGTAGCACACTAGTTTTGAGTAAAATAAGCTCAAAGACAATGCCCAAGTCCTGAGTTCAAGCCCCATGACTGATAGATCCCACCCCCAACACCCCCAAAAAAATCAAACAGTATCTTTTAAAAGTCCAGTATGGAGTTGGGGGTTTGGCCTAGTAGTAGAATGCTGCTCAACAAACCAGGGTTTGATTCTTCGGTACATAGAAAAAGCCGAAGTAGTGACATAACTCAAGGAATAGAGTGCTAGCCTTGAGAAAGCCCCAAAGACAGTGCTCAGGCCCTGAGTTCAAGCCCCAGGACTGGCAAAAAAAAATTCAGTCTGATATATTGTTTTAGATTATCAAATTGTGCTCACTTGTCTGATTCCTGTTCCCTTGCATCTAAAACATTTCATTTCTTTTTTGAGATATCACCTAGTTATTCATTTATACCTGACTTGTAATTTTCTTTGTGACAAGAAAATTTCACCTGGTACTTCTATTATATATTACAAGCTTTCAACTTGGAGGAAATACCCAGATTGTTTTATGTGCTTCTTAATATATACATATACTATATTTAATAAGTTCTGTGATAAAAAAATTCAGCGTTAACTTCACTGAAAATTGGAATGCACTATATGATCAATGGAATCATAATAATTTGGTATCATTTTTTCTTAATTGACAGATAAATAATGATTTGCTAAACAAATGGCTATATTTTTTCCACAGAAATAAAACTGGAAGGTAAATGAAACCAACAATGAGAAAGAAAAGATAGCCCCGACTTAACAGGTATTATTTTTTCACTTTTCACTGTGGCTTATTGTCAAAGCAGTATTTTATTAGCCAAACCAAAAAATAACTGTGACACCTCCCAAAGAACTGTGACTCTTATGACTGCAAGGAAATCTTAGTGACTACATGCTCTAAAATGATCTCTGCCAACCCAAACCATAACGAAGGATTCCAAGTTTACAGAGTGAGCTGAACTGGAAGGGAATTCAACTAGTCTGGTTAATACTCTACCTGATCTATTCATCTAACCTTCCATCCAACAACCTAAATTATTCATTTCCACAGTAGCCATGGCCTCAGCACTAACCTTAAATGCAGCTTCCAAACCACCACAATGACAGAAAGCTTCACAAAGGAGTGTCCCCAGCCTTCTATCAAAATCCAAAGTTTGGGACTTAAATGCGGCATAATCACTTTCAAACTCCTGTTAAGATTCAAAGTAAAATATTGGTTGATGGAAGAGAATCTAATGAAAACATCTATCATTTAACAATGGCCTTCCCCACACACCTTCCCTCCCTCTCTAAATGAGTCCATTTTTTTTTCATGGCACGATTCCAGGAAGATCAAAAAACAGCTGTACTTGACTGTACAGGTGGCTGCCTTCCAGGAACACTAAGTGTTCAGTGCTGTCCCCCTGCATTTCACAACCCTTTTCCACTGCTCAGGCACCCCCAGCCCTTTCCAGTGCTCAGACCACTCTCCCCTCAGTCCCCAAACAGTGCTTTGGCACCTATGCGCATGCATGAGCATTGATCATTCTTCCTTACTCCACTCATTTCCACCATAAATGAAAAAGTAAAGCTTCTCAGGAAAAGAAAGAACTCATCTTTATTAGAATTTTTTAATGTAACTTCACAGGGGAAGTTTGTTTCGCATGGAAACACTGTCTGCTCAGGTGCTCACTACAATCTACCAGTCTGTAAAAAGATATCATTAGTATTGCAAATGAAGCAGAAGAACTCCTGTTATTCACCCAGTTTCTTATTAATACTCAACCAACAATCCCCAAGTTCTTCCTAACACATATTCACCCACTCTTACAGCTAGAAAGAAAGAAATGATGAGAGTTGTGACCTTCAAGTGCTGCAATCCATTTTGAGGAAGGACCCAATGCCCAATGCTAGTCTTAGTCTTGACACCTCAGCATCTATGAACAATGCTGACAATAAGAGCAATGATGATTGTTACATTTCCTCCTGTTCCAAGAGCTTTCTTTACCATAACTCAACCTCACAGTAACATAAGACCCAGGTAATATTTTTTCCATCTTGTGACAGAACAAACGCAGAGAAGTTAAATAATTTGTTCAAGAACAAATGGTTGATAAGTGATTGGAGCTAAAATGTAAAGTCAGGCAGTATGGCTGCTGAGTGCCTACCCTCACACATGAGACTGCGCTTCTATGAAGCATGTGCTTGTGATGCTGCTTATGTTTGTGTTCCCTAGAGAGGCTTATATTGAAATGCTAACAAGGCAGAAGGAGATGCCTTTTAGAGGAGACTCATGAATGAATGGGAGGAGAGACCCCACAGTGCACCAATCACGAGAGACAGCAAGGTAGGTTCTGTGAATGAAGTACACCTCACCACACTGAGGCAACTGGTGCCTTGATGACATCCTAGCCTCCAGAACTTAATTTCTCAGGTTCCTCACCCCCATCATGTAGAACCATTTGTTACAGTAGATTGAACAGACCAAGAAAGCACCTAACAAGGAATTTAACTCAGATTGCAATACAGAGTATAACAGCAAAGTTCCAGAAGCCTTTGTCATATGCTGTGGCATTATATTTAGCATCAGGAGGAAGACTCCTATTCTGAATTATAGCCAAGAAGCCTCTTCATTCAAGGATCATTGACTTCCAAAAGTCAACACAACTTCCCAAACAAGTTTTGACAAGCCTAACATAGCCCTCTTTTGCTTAGAGTAACAGAGTTATGATGTACAATTCTCCAAAATTATTTCACACTTAAAATACCTCAGAAAGGGGAAAAAATGCTAATCCCAGATATCACATACACCTCTTTTCTCATGAACTCCCAAAACTAAATTCTGAATTGCCAATGGGACCTTTCCTTCAGGAAATTTCCCAGGAAATTCATTTACCTAGTACAAATATGATCCCATCACTTTCTCTATAAACCTGTGTGTGTGTATACATATATACATATATATATATACATATATATATATATATATATATATTTGCCAGTCCTGGGGCTTCAACTCTGGGCCTGGGCACTGTCTCTGAGGTTCTTTTGTTCAAGGTGAAGGCTCTACCTCTTGAGCTATAGCACCACTTCCAGCACTTTTGAGTAATTTTATTGAAGAGTCTCAACAGATTTTCCTGCCTGGACTGACTTTGAACTGCAATCCTCAGATCTCAGTCTCCTGAATAGCTAGGATTTCAGGTGTGAGCCACTGGCATCCAGCTCTTTTTTATGTATTTTCAACAGAAACTTTCCTTTCTAACAAGGCTTTTCATCGTCTCTGCCATGCCTTGATGATGTCCCCATTTCTCATTTCTCCTGGCCCCGCCCTGCTCACTACAACTTGTCATCTGGATTTCTGATCATCATTGTCTACTCTCTTTGCCACTCATCTAATTCATTGTCCAAACTGCAGCCTACAGAATACAAGTCTTAAGTCACTCTCTTATTCACAATGCTTCCATTTAAAATTTCAACTCAGAACCCTGAATTTCTTGAGATAAATTCCACAGATCTTAATATAATCCACAAGGCCCTGTGTGGGCTAAATCTAACTTCCTCCTCCTGACTATTCTGAGTATCCTTCAAAATTCATAGTCTGGGACCTCAACATACCCATTATCACCCTCCTACCTCCTTAACCAACTTCCCATTTGCCTTATTTGTATTTGTGTTCTTAGTCTCTATTTTCATCTCTGGAAAAAAACCTTTGCAAATCTCTCTTCACCATGTTCTTTTCAAACCCCAGCTGTATGCATACTGAATAGTAACTGGCTGACTGTATTCTCTCCTGGATTTTAAGTCTATAAGCCTAATGGCCAGGCTTTTTTTTTCTTCATAATTATAGTACCAATATTTCACAGGGTTCCTAGCTCATATATGTTCCCCAATAAATATTTATTGGGTAATAAAACATGAGCTAATATTACTTGGGAATCATTATAAAAACATTTCCATATTCTGGAAAATGTAAAATTCTATTTATTAGCATCAAGGGAACCTACTGAAGAGCTTTAATTAGAGAATAGCCTTGGTTTGACTTAGCATGTAAAAGGCTGCTGGGTGGAGAATGGATTAAAGGAGCCAAGACAGCAGAGGGAGTACATTCAAGGCAAAGGCAATAACCCAGGTCAGAAATGAGTCATGATTATATTTCCATAGCCCATCTGCAAGAACTAGATGCTTGCTGTGAAAAAAATGAGTGAGATTATAGATAACTACAAGCTTTTGTACGAAGTAGGCAATTTCTTGTGACATTTAATGACTCAAAGACAGTCAAGAATAGGTTTGGGAATGGGTAATGCAAGGATGTGGCTAGGAACATGTTTATTTTTGCATAACTATTAAATATCTCAATGAGACGGTTAAGTGGGCAGTTTTATATGATATCTATTCAGGATTTAGGAACATCTCTCATGGCTAAGAATACCATATACTAAGTTTTGATCAAATCAAGTTCTCTGTTCTTTATTTTCTGAAGAGTCTTATGTTGTGAACAGCTGTTAATGAGAGTCAAGTTCATTTTCTGCACTTATTAATATAATCATGAGTTTTTTGTCCTTCACTAGCATGTTAATAATGGAGAAGACACTGAAAACTAAAACAAAATCTCAAATGTTGTATTCAAATCAAATATTGAACTTCTCTTACCCTCCTAGATAAAATCCTTTCTGGACATAGCATAAACTTCATTTCATATTAGTGGGAATGCACAGTTATACAGACATGATCATAAACTATATGGAAGGTTCTTAAATTAAAAAATAGAACTACTGGGAGCCAAGAATTTGGCCTAGTGGTAGAGTACTTGCCTAGCATGCATGAAGACAGGGTTTGATTCCACATACATAGAAAAAAAACAGAAGTTGTACGGTGGCTCAAGTGGTAGAATGTTAGCCTTGGGAAAGCTCAAGGACAGTGCTCAGGCCTTGAGTTCAAGCCCCAGGACTGGCAAAAAATATATATATAGAACTACTATATGCCAGTAATTTTTTTCTTTTTACTTTTCAAGTTGGTCATGAGACTTGAACTCTGGGCCTGGGTGCTGTAACTGAGTTCTTCAGCTCAAAGCTATAGACCTGCCTCTTAAGCCACAGTGCTACTTCTGGTGCCTAATTGGATAGAAGAGTCTCATGGGACTTTGATGCCTGGGCTGGCTTTGAACCTTGATCCTCAGATCTCAGCCTCCTGAGTAGCTAGAATTACAGGCATGAGCCACCAGTACCCAGCTATATGCCAGTAATTCTTTTAAGTACATAAAGAGGGGTCACTTCACAAAGATATATGTACTTCCATGTCCACCATAGCATAGCTCACAATGGAAAAAACACAAAACAATCTAAATGGTGGTCAACAATCAAACTGGCCAAGAAAATGAAATATATATGTACATCCATATGTGCACACATATGACATACAAAATTCAATTTGTTTCAATTTGAGAAAAAGGGACCTTTATCTAATTCTACTTTGTCAGATAGCATAGGTACTTCTATTATTTCAGCTTCCATTTGCTTAGTATGTCATTTACTTCCTACATAATTCCTGTCCTTTCCTTTTCAGTCATTTTGTATCTTTGCCAGTAAGCTGCATTTCTTTCAGATAACAAGCAACTGGATGTTACTTGGTAATTCCTATAATTTTGTTGGCTTTCCAGTTAATTCAAATACTTTTTCTTTCTTCCTACATCCCGAGAATTTGCTAATGTGCTAAGTTGAAAATGGTTAATTCTTGGCTAATTTGCATATGCTAAAACCTCTTCATAAAATGTATGTGTTCCTGAAAGATCATGTTTTTTACTATCTTCTTTATCTGCATGTAAGATTCCTAATGCTGGCATAGTGGATGTGACTTTTCTTAATTTGTACTTACGGTTTATTTTATCAACTTTTAAAGGAACTTTCTCTTGAGTTTTTAGTTTACAGTTTGTACATCTATTATAATATACTGGAAATCTTTTTTTATGAAGCTCTTTTTAGTAGGCAGCCTTCCCTTTGAGTTACAGGCCTAGTATGCATGCCTGTAACTCAAGCACTTTCGATGTTGGGCAGTAGACTGAGAATTCAAGGCCACAATGGGCTACAAAGTGAGTTGGCTATCACTCTAGAGTGATACCTAATCTGAAAACATAAAAAATATGTATTTCAGATCCTAGTAAGATAGCAGACTAAGTATCTGCCTTAACGTTCTACTAAAAATGAGGACAGGTCTATCTGTATTTCTCCATCCTGGGACATAGATCCTGGGGCAAGCCTCCCAGATGAACTGAACGCTAGGAGTGTAGTCACACAGTGATGAGAGTGCAAGGTGCAGATTGGAAGCTCCAGTTATGAACCAGCTGGAACTATAAACTGAAGTAATGTACTTGTCCTCTGGGTGGCCTCTCTCAGGATTACGATGACAAGGTTGGGGGAATGTATGTGGAGGTTCTGGCACAATGCCTGGCATTCAGGAATATGAAACGTGATCTGGTTAACAGGGGCTAATGAAATCAAGGGACTGCCCTCAAGAAGGCTACTTCCATTCTTAATAACCTAGTTTCTCAGATAACTAAGCAAGGAGCACCACAGAAGACCAACAAAACAAAGCTACTGAGTCTATTATCCCCCAACTAACTTTGAAACAATGAAGAAGTCTCTCCCTTGATTGTCTAGACCTCTCATGGTCCCTCACTCAGGAAAGTTCTTAAAGGAACCTTTCCACTCAATGTAAATGACTGAGAAAGTCAATACCTTCTCAAGTAAACATCTGAAAAATCGTCACTGTTGATACACGGGCACCACAGCAGATGGCCCTTTCACCACAAGGAAGACCAAAATCCGCATCTCAAAAAGAAAAGGACCAGGGGTCATTCAATTCACCTGAATATATTTAACCAACTTCAATACCAAAGTGTAGGAAGGCTGACCATGCCATTCTGTGTTATGGAGGCAGAATATACAGTGGGAGCTGAGGACTTATGAGGGTATGTGCAAGGAAGGAGAAAGACAAAAGGAGGTGGATATATACATATGCAGGCACATAAAAATAATTTCACCATAAATCGACATAACAAACAAAATGCCAAGAGGCATTACTGATATCTAAGAAGACACTTCCCCTTAAAAAATAAAAGTCTTCAATATAAGTGTATGAGTTAAATACACTTTTGGTCCATTCATGTATTAATTTTAAGGAATTTCCAAAGGGACTTCTATTCGTGTTTGTGGTCTGCATGTGCATGAATGTACATATGCATGTGCACGCACCATGTATGCACATGCACCAGTACTGGAGCTAGAACTCAACCTCTTAAGTTTCTTGCTCCTGGCTGGCACTCTACCACTTATGCCATGTCTTCAGTTTGGCTTTTTGATGAGTAACTGAAGAAATAACCACATACATTTGAACCTAAATCTTCCAGATCTCCATCTCCTGAGTAGCTAGATTTATAGACACAAGTCATTGGTGGACCAGCCTGTATGTTATTGCTAGGACAAGTGAATCAGAGAGATAGGTACAAGGGAAGAAGAGAGGCTCTGCCGTCCTCATTCACGAAGTAGCCATCAGAACACAGACACCTAATAGAAGTTTTGAGCAAATAAATGTTCTACTATTTGTTTGGGCCTGTGTTGGTCCCTCAGTCCCCAGCTCATAGATAAACTGTACCACTGGCTTCTATAAAAGTCCCATGTATTCAATACTGGCACAAGTCTCTGGGGATTGGCTTAGACTATACTATCTGCAGTGTCTCTTACTTTCCCACAGTTACCGGGAGGTCAGCAGCCAACCCACAGCCTCCTCCCATTAACTGTGCTTCCCTAAAGATATTAAAATTCTAAGGGGTCAAGTTTGCTCACCATATCTTTATAAAGCCAACACACTGACTTGCACATTTCAAAGATTATTGCCTGGTAAAATATGAACATGATGCTGAATTCATATTCCATATGAAGGAAATAACCTATTCCTTTCTTCCTTCCTTTCTTTGACTTTCTACCTTTCTTTCTGGTATGTGGGATTTAGCGACTTTGGCAAGCCACTAGAATGAAGCTATTTTTATCCAGGAGCCCCA
This sequence comes from Megascapheus bottae, assembly GCF_031878675.1. Lineage (NCBI taxonomy): Eukaryota > Metazoa > Chordata > Mammalia > Rodentia > Geomyidae > Megascapheus > Megascapheus bottae. The sequence goes on along the minus strand of NC_143513.1, from coordinate 18,618,679 downwards.
GGGATGATTCCAGGTACCTTTCTGGCTATTAACGTGCTAAACGGGACAAAGAATAGCAGTGGTGTGAACTGAAAGTTCTCTCCATTTCTGGAGGCTGAAAATGAGAAACAATGACTAGCTCTAAATACCAAAAAAATTATGACACAAAGTACATGCTAGTAAACAGAGGTAATAGTAAATGGTGTGTATGATATTGTTTAAACAGACAAAAGTATGCACGGCAATTCAGGCAAAAGTGAACAGCATCATCAGATAATCCTTGACATAAATTACAACAGAAAGTTCATTATCAATAAGCCCAAGAGAAAACTCTACATTGAGGACCACAACTGCATCAGAAACGCTTCTGGATGCACACACAAAGGCCCATGAGCCATTCCCAATCTTCAAACAAGGAGCTAAGAGATTTCAGGCAAACTATAGTCTGACAGAGACTGGATGACACTCCTTATCTCTATGACCTCCCTTCCTGTTCAGCAGACTCCTATGACATGAAAAGTCAGAGGTATAACATTACCGTGTTCTGGAAGTCACATGGGTCATAAATGCTCTGCTTAAAAACTTTACAGAATTCCGTAAGTTCTTCACTCATCTTCTGGATCTGCTCGTTTAAAATTGTTCCCTTGACACCACCAAACTCCAGTCGCTCCAGCTTTTCAAACTCCAATATGGTGGCAAATATATCCTTTGTAAAATATACAGCAAAGTATAAACTACAACTTTGTATCAGGAGTAGGAAAAGTTAAAAGTATGGAATCAAGAGCATTTTTAAACATTCAAAATCTTTTGGCCAATAGCTTCTTACATCCATAACAGAGAATAAAAGACCACTGACTAAATGAACATAGCAATTGCTCATTTTTAAGTTCACACTCTCATTTTCTAATGTCCTGAAAAAAAGTATTTCATAGTCTAGGCCATGTTTACTGTAGACATGACTCCTCTAATATATATCCTCCTAAATAATAAATAGGGTCCTCAGATAGCATGCAAAAGTTGTGTTTTCAGCTGCCTGTTCTTTGACTTGGATCAGCTTTCTCATCTGAAAGGAATTGGAAGATTATCAAGAAAGAGATGTAGTAAGTGTCCTTAGGTGTTTACATGACTTTACGTAGCATTCCTGCTGAATAGGTAACAAAGAGAATCTTGAAAACATAAATCTTGGAGTGAAATTCAAAAAATCAGTAAATGGACCCAAAATTCTTAGGAAGCTTTACAAAGAAAATAAGGCAGTGTTATTTGTTCAAATATAAAAACAAAACATACAAACACACACGCACAAATAAACACCCTTACAAGATGATTGGGAGGGGGTAAGAGGAGGGATATTGGGGAGAAAAACATGGGAAGGGATATTAATGTTCAAGAACTAATGTACTCACTACCTGATGAATGCAACTAATCCAGCAACAATACAATAAAAACATCACTTGAAAAGTCACAAGAAATAATAAACGCCCTTAATCAGAAGGCTACACACAAGAGTTCATTCGAGTTTTGGTTTTAGGTATTTTTTTAAATTGCACAAAGCATGGGCCTAGTAGTAGAGTTTGACCTAGTGGTAGAGTGCTTGCCTAGCATGCATGAAGACCCGGTTTTGACTTCTCAGTACCACATACAAAGAAAAGCTGGAAGTGGAGCTATGGCTCAAGTGGTAGAACACTAGCACTGAGGAAAGCCCACGGACAGTGCTCAGGCCCTGAGTTCAAGCCCCAGGATTAGCAAAAAAAAAAAAAAAAAAAAAATTACACCAAGTATGCTTTCAGGCCCTTTTGTTTTATAAATAGTACTAGAAAACTGTACCAGTCCTGGGCCATGAGCCCTACCTCTACTTCCAGTTTTTTGTTTGCTTGGGATTTTGGGGTGCTCAATTGGAGAAAAGAGCCTCAAAGACCTTCCTTCATGGACTGGCTATTAACCATGATCCTCAGATCTCAGGCTCCTGAGTAGCTAGGATTATAAACATGAGCCACTGGTACCTGGCATATAAATAATAAAAAATACTTCGTTGAGGAGCCGGGAGTCTGGCCTAGTGGTAGAGTGCTTGCCTAGCATGCACAAAGACTCAGGTTCAATTCCTCAGTACCACATACATAGAAAAAAGCCAGAAATGGTGCTGAGGCTCAAGTGGTAGAGCTCTAGCCTTGAGAAAGTCCAAGGATAGTGCTCAGGCCCTGAGCTCAAGCCCAGGACTGGCAAAAAGAAAAAAAGAAAAAAAATACTTTGTTGAATGTATTTTTATATTACATGATATACTTATGTACTATATGTATATTTATATGCCAAAAGATAGTGGGAAAGCCAGCCATGGTGGCACACACCTATACTATCTGCACTTGAATGAATGGATGAGCAGGATGACCAAGAGTTAGAGGCAAGCCTATGTAACATCACAATATTCTGTCTTAAACAACGGAAAAAATGTGTGTGGTATTTAAAAATTATCACATGGGTTTTTAGGTATAAAATCTTGTTTATTTTTCCAAAAGGAAGTCATAGGTTCCTAATACACATAAGCCAAGAGTCTCTACTAGACAAAGACTCAGTATAATGTTAGGGTCAAAAGTAAGTTTAAGGGCTGGGAGTTTGGCCTACTGGTAGAGTGCTTGCCTAGCATGCACAAAGACCTGGGTTCAATTCCTTGGTACCACATACTTAGAAAAAGCCAGAAGTGGTGCTGAAGCTCAAGTGGTAGAGTTCTAGCCTTGAGAAAAATCCAAGGACAGTGCTCAGGCCCTGAGCTCAAGCCCAGAACTGGCAAAAAAAAAAAAAAAAAAAAAAAAAGTAAGTTTAAAATAAAGCCAAGTAAAACCAGTTTTCTATCTTGGCAACACTGATGTTATGAGTTCCTAAAAGGCCAGTAAGAACAAGACCTACCTCCCTCTCATGGAGTTCACGTTTGCAAAAGTTGAATGAAAAGCTAATGGCTTGTGTGTGCCAGTACTGGGGCTTGAGCTCAGGGCCTTGGATTCTTGCTTGACATTTTTATTCAAGGCTTGTAATCTATCACTTGAACCATTCCTCCATCCAGCTTTTTGTGGCTAATTGGAAATGACAGGCTCTCAGATTTATTCCCTAGTCTAGCTTTGAACTGCCACCCTCAGACCTCAGTCTACTGAGTAGCTAGTATTACAGGAATGAACCACTGGTGCCCAGGTCATCTACAGGCTTTCAGACACACAGACACAGACACACACACACACACATCAGCCAATCAATACCTCTATTTTCATTAAGCGGTCAAGAAACTTGTCCAATCTGCAGAACACCAGAGAAGACTGAAAATCCCAGGGTCTCAGTTCTGCATTTCCCGTGAAATAGTTTGCCAATTCTTTTCTATACTTGAAAAAAGAATTTTTGAAAGTCTTTAAGATGTTAATGGCCACCTGCACCTTTTCCAGTGAATCTTCGATTTCTCTCTTTAAAAGGTCCTCTGGTGACAAATAAATCATTGCCTAGGAGACAATAAAAAGAAATGATAATTAAATTTTTATTTAATAGTTTCTGACTATTGGAAGGAGTTGGGAGGAGGGAAACGGGGACAAAAACATGAGAAGGGGTATCAGTGTGTGAGAAGTAATGTACCTACTACCTGATGGATGTCTAACTGTAACCCCTCTATACATGATCACAACAGTAAAATAAACAGTTTGACTGTAACTACCCGTTTCAATAATTTTAATGGACAGTAACTAGAACTGGGTCAGCGATGCTGTGTTAGAAAGCAAAATTTCTAGAAACTCAAGCAGATGGTATTTAATGATGTCTCTTTATGTAAGTTAAAATAATATGCAACTACTTTTCATTTTTTCTGAATTTATGTATTCTAGTAATGACTAAATTTCTGCTATGCCTCGTAGATTTGACAACTTTGGAATCTGAACCCACATGGGTATTCCTGCCAGCAAAAATTCTGGACAATCACTTTTTCATATAAAGAAATATAGAAGCTACCAAGAGAAATCTATAAAAGTGTGGCTTTTCAGAACATGGCCAATTTACCTAGTAGTATGGGGTCACTTGCAAAGGTGAGAAAGAACTGATTAGGTTGGTGTACTACTGAAAATTCTTTGGTGATAGCAAAATTCTCCTCTGCAAGCTTAAGTACACTGTAGGCTATATAACCAGCTGAACTATGCCACATGGACACATTTTGAAGGAGGGAAGGGAAAGGATGAAAACAAAGGGCTAGCAAGTCTATGGGGCACTGAGAACTAGTTCACAGGACCATTTTGTTATTCAGAATTCCCAAGATCTGGAGATTGTAAAGGTTCTTTTCTATGCTCTATTTTTAATGCATCTTAATTTCACATACATTAAAGGCTTAAGTTGAGCACCTTCCATTTGTGGTTTCATAAAAGTTGTCCTTAAGTCTCAGCCATAAGCCAGTGGCTCACACCAGTAATCCTAGGCAGGAAGGCAGATGAAACTTATCTCTAATGACCAAGAAAGGTGGAAGCAGAGCTGTGGATCAAGTGGTACAACACTAGGCTTGAGCAAAAAAGCTCAGTAACAGAGCCCCAGGCTCTGTAAGCCCGAGGACCAACACAGAAAAAAAACAAAAAGTGAATTGTCTGAAGCCTCGATAGCAAATCGCATAAAAGATATATAGTCACATAACAGACAGAAGACCCTTCATTCCAAATGCAAACATATGATCCTCCATCTCCATTTAATAGAACATCTGTACACGCAATATAAACTCTGTGCCATGGATGGAAAGCGATGAGGAACTCACAGATCACAACTCCTCAAGTTCCAGCTGTCAATTCCTAACCTATTTTATTTCCCACTCAGCCTGAAAAGTAATCGAAAGCTGCTGACATTTTACACAGAACAGGGATGAGAACTGCTCATAATCCATCGCAGTTTGGGTTTTAGAGCAGTTTACACCTTGGCACAGTATATTGGTATGGTATATTCTGTATGTACACATGTGTTCTATGACATGTAAGAAACTAAAAACTGTGGAGATGACTCACTTGCCTTTTCTGTTATCTAGTTACCTAAAGTGACACTGCTGGGACAAGTCATCCCTTGATTCCTCCTGTACCTACCAGCTGGCCTTCACACGGCAGAGACCATAGCCGCCAATTAACTAATGTTCAGAGTCCAGTGTTGGTAAAACCCCCAAAGACAAAGTGATGACATTCAAGATCATAAATGACAAAACCCCAAGTCTAGCTCCTTGCACTAAGCAACAGAGGATGTGGAAGAGTATCACCAGAGTCAGGAGACATGGCAGTATTCAAGCCCAGGAACCATTATTTGCTTTTGTGAGGGAAATGAACGAGGAGAGGCTCATGATGCCTATTAGTTCCTAAGCTCTTGAATTTCTATCATCTCCACATACCTTTGGAGCACACCCAACCACGCCAGCTCTATTAGCTTATAGCTAATGGCACCAGCATGAATAAACAAAACACACTGGATTTACAAGGTCTTAGATATGGAGACACAGTCAATCTCCATTTTTACTGTTTCTTTTATATGTGTATGCCTATACTGGGGCTTGAATTCAGGGCACCATCCCTTAGGTTTTTCACTGGAGGGTGGCACTCTATACTACTTCAGCCACAGCTACATTTCAGGCTTTTTTGATGATTATTAGAAGTGTCGCACAGACTTTCCCATCAGGCTAGCTTCAAACTATGATCCTCAGATTTCGTACTTCTGAGTAGCTAGGGTTATTTATCAGTTCTGTCTGCATTAACAATCTGACTAAATTTTAAAATTTTGTACCTTTACTTAACATATTTTGTTGTAATTTCCTCAATTCACTATAGCAACTACTTGTATTATCTTTACATTGTACTAGGTACTATGAAACAACCTAGCGATGATTCAAAATACAAAGAATGAGTTGGAAGCTGGTGACTCACACTTGTAATCCCAGCTACTCAGGAGGTTGAGATCTAAGGATTGAGAGTCAATGCCAGCTTGGATAAAAAAAAGTCCATGACATTTTTATCTCCAATCAACCACCAAAAATCTGAGTGTGCAGCTGTGTCTCAAGTAACAGACCATTAGTCTTGCATCAAAATGCAAAGAAATGATGCCCTAGTTCTGAGTTCAAGTCTGAGAACCAATGAAAAAATAAACATGATAGTATGCATAGATTTTTATAAGCAAAGTTACTATTTTATACAAGGAATTTGAGGATCTATGGATTGGGTCACCATCGGTAGTCCTGGAGCCAATCCCTTAGAGATACTGGGGTACAACTCTAAAGCTAATCAACTTATTTATAAATGAATTGTTGGCCAATTTATCAGTGATGTATGTTACTTGGATACTTAGCGCTTTTTCTATTCTATATTGTGTAGATTCTTACTTTTGCTCAAATCTGACACCTTCTGCAAAATTTACCACTCAGACTTTAGTTCTTTCTTATCCAGGGATCTAGAGGGGGCAATTTCTGTAACAAATACCAAAGAACAGACTAGACAGGATGGAAGGCTTTACAGGACAACAGTGACCAGGATGTGGAGTCCAGGTAGGACATTAAGAAAAGACCCAATAGCAAGATTTGTGACATCATTCCAACTGACCAGATGTTTCTTCTATGGTTGGTGTAAATGACAACAGTAATAGCCACTTTAGTAACTGAAGAGAAACATTTACTCCCATTGAAGTAACAGATTCCTCACAATGACTGAGTACCCAGTCACATGGTCAGGCACATGATGAGTAGAGCAGATCAGGAACAACACAAGGACCACTATGGCTATGTGGACAGCATCTGGTCCATCCAAAGGTATACCTGCAACCCCAGCAACCACCTGGGCAGCAGAGATGACACAGCTGGTATGGCAACTATCTCTGACTCTCCAAAGGAGGCTGGAATGCTGGCATTTAATTGAAATCTCTCCAATTTCAGCATCACTGCTAATTTTTAAATAAAAAATTACTATGCAAATTAACAACACTGAATTCATCTGTAGATCAAATAAAATTAGTATCACTTTGTAATCTTTAATATGCAACAGATTTATGAGCAGTCTGTAACAGGTCAAACAATGTTTAATTTTCATTAAATTGGGCCAAATAAATTCATGGAAGCAAAGCACAGGAAGATTTAAAAAGCAGTTGTGAAATGTATGTGAAATGTGTGATCATGGCTATGCCAGGCCCACTTTGGCCACATGATGACTCTGCCCTAAAAAACAAGCCCTAACATGGGCCGGGAGTAGTCTAGTGATAGAGTGCTTGCCTAGCATGCACAAAGACCCGAGTACGATTCCTTGGTACCACATACATAGGAAAAAGCCAGAAATGGTGCTGTGGCTCCAATAAACAACAAACCAAATAATAACAAAATTGCTAAATGCCCAGTGAATGAGCTCAAGTTTCTAAAACATAATGCTCAAAGCAAGCAATTAGAGGACTTTTTACATATTGATGGCAATATTATTGACATGTTTTAGAAAAAATGATAAATTTTAAAAATCACTCAGCCACGAAAATGGTATATCCTTTGATCAACATTAGAACTTTTAAGCCCATTGTCTGAGTTTGTATTAAGCTTTTTTCCCACGTGCTATTTATAAGACAGGAAGCTACATAAAACCCTAAATACCCCAAATTGACAAAACTTTTTTTTTGTTTTTGGATTGGTCCAGGGGCATGGACTCTGGGCCTGGGTGCCGTCCCTGAGCTCTTCAGCTCAAGGCCCCTGCCCTACTCCTTGAACCACAGCGCCACTTCCAGTTTTCTAGTGGTTAATTGGAGATAAAGTCTTACAGTCTTTAGTGCATGGGCTGGCTTTGAACCGAGATCCTTGGATCTTGACGACCTGGTAGCTAGGATTACAGGCATGAGCCACCATGTCTAGTGACAAAACGCAAGAAGCTTAATAAAACTGTAGGAATGATAAAGGAAATAAGTATACCAAAGTTTTACGAGAAGGAAAATAAACAACTGCAGGGTTATTTCCACTGCTACAAATGTTACACAAGGGAATATTTCCTAAGTATCAATAGCATATCTTATATATCATAATTAGCATAAAAACTTCAAATATGGAGTTCAGTACAATGGACAAGAACTTAAATCACTAGATATAAGTTAGGAAATTGTGGAAAAGTTATCTTCTCTGTGCTTCAGTTTAGTATATATTCTTCAGGCTTCAGTCTATTTTTTTTTTGCCAGTCCTGGGCTTGAGCTCAGGGCCTGAGCACTCTCCTTAGACTTTCTCAAGGCTATAGCTCTACCACTTGAGCCTCAGCACCATCTCCAGCTTTTTTCTATGTATGTGGTACCGAGGAATTGAACCTGGGTCTTCGTGCATGCTAGGCAAGCACGCTACCACTAGGCCAAACTCCCAGCATCCAGTCTAATTATTGGTTGGAGCTATTAATAGAATCTATATTGAAGTTGTGCTCTGAAGGTTTACTTGTATTTACTATTTTGTTGAAATTTTTTGTAACCCAACCTAATGACGATCTTTCCGCTTTAGCCTCCCAACCAGCTGGGTTTACTGCTGTGAACCAGTGTCCAGTGCTGTACATTTTGTAAAGGTCTTCAAATTGTTCCTCACAAAATAATAAAGTAGTAGATAGTGATTTTTAAACACGGTCAACAAACAAGCCTGGGGACTTAAGTCTAAGGAATCCAGGTATGTTTGTGTGTGTCTATGTGTGTCCTTGGGCTTATCTCAGACCCTGGGCAAAATCTGAGTTTCTTTTGCTTTACTCCTGGCTTTTTGGTAAGTTTATTAGAGATGAATCTCTCAGACTTTTCTGCATGGGCTAGCTTCCCACCATAATCCTCAGACTTTGGCCTCTTGAGTAGCTAGGTTTACAGGCTTAAGCCA